>NC_136658.1:106847668-107447668 GCF_903797595.1 Erithacus rubecula | reverse complement strand
GATGGCCCATTAGCAGAGAATATGTGCCACAGAGATAAGGGTCACTGCCCCACCCAGCTTCAGCAGATGGTGACAGAATACACATTGCTGGTCACATCCTGTGCTGCAACCCAAGACACACGTCCATCCCCATGGTGGGCACAGGGCATGCTGTGTGTGACAGTGGGCAGTGCTTGTGGGGCACGACAGGAACTTGTGCAAGCAGGATGAGTGTGGGGTGTGCAGGGAAGCCCTGGCAGTGTGCAGGGCACTGCCCTGAGCTTTGCATGTCCTGGAGGGGCTGCAATGTCCAGAGCTGCAATTGGTGAGGCCCCTGAAAGCCTCTGGGGAAGGACTGAGGGACAAAGCAAGGGACAAGGTGTCACTGTGGGAGGCTGATCTTGGCCACCCAGCCAGGAGTTGTATAGCTCTCTTACTAATTTCACATATTATTTCTTATTAAAAATATTTTTATATTTTATAATATAATATCTAAATATTTAGATGTTACATTTATATGTAATTTGTAATGTTCTATATCGTATATGTAATATATGATGCCTCACAATACTTCAAATATATTATTTCTCAATATTTATTATATATAGACATTATAAATATTAAATAATATAATCTTTTAAGTTTGTATGTTATATTAGTATTATGTTTTGCTATTTATTAAATATTAATGTAGGAGTTTCAGTTATTATTAGCTAACATTATTAATTGTAATTTACAATTAACTAATATGAATATAGTAATATTTTCTTCTATTTGATATAAGATTCCCTTGCTTCTTGTGCTAACTAGTATTTTTCTGTGCTCAGTCTTTCTCTTCTTTTGAAGAGTTTCCTTTTTTTTCTCTGTGTTTCTGTGGGCTGGGGGTCAGTGGTTGCTATCTCCCCATGCCCTACTTGGGGCATGAGCAATTGGCCAGATTGATGCACACAGAGGGTTGTGGTCAGTGGCTCTGTTGGAAACAACTTTTCAATTTTTTAAGTCACTTTTGTCACTGCCTTATTCACCTTTGCCAAGGTAGGGAGGGAACTGAAGTTTTTCTTCAAAAGACTTTTCTCACCAAGGGTTTGAGTTTCACTGGGTGAGGCCTGATAGGCTTCATTCAACAAAAGAAGATTCCAAGATTCTGAAAGTTTAACATCTACAAGTTGGAAACAGCCAGAAGGTACAGGGGACATAAGTGGACATTAGCAAACCTGAACCCCTGATGTGGTTGGAGACACCTGGTCTGGGAAAAGATTGATGAGAGAGTCAAAGAATGAACATCAAATTAGCATCCAAGGCAAAGGGATCAATAACCAACAGGAGACTGAATACTAAGAATTGTGTGATTCAGAACAAGAATTACTTCTGGGTTTTCATGTATAAATATGTGAAAACTCTGCTAAAGAACCATATGTGAAGGAATGATTTTTCACTGCACATGGGCCATGTGTGAATGAGATGATTCCATTGCACATCCTGGCCAGAATAAAGTGATGCCTGATTCTCTGTTGGTTCAAAGGTGTTGTTGGAGAGTTTCTGCTTTTCCTGCACTTCCAATGACAGCTCCATGCCCAGCTGCAGGACAGGAATGAGGGATGGGGGTGTCCCTCAGGGCTCTTGCATGGCTTCCCCAGTGACACAGACAGAGGATCCAGCTCTGCCTCAGCACATTTATAGGGGGTGGGAAGCTGAGCAGGGCAAGTGACACTATGGAAGGATGGGGCCATGCAGCAGGACCTGAGCAAGTGTGGGAAGTGAAACCACAAGATCCTCATGAGGTTCAACAAGACAAGTGAAGGGTGCTGCACCTGGGTCAGGGCAATCCTTGAGTCACAGAATCATCAGGATTGGAAGAGACCAGCAAGACCATCCAGTTCCATCATCATCCCAGCACCACCATCAGCACCCTAAAGCCCATGCCAAAGTGCCACATGCAGCCAGATGGCCGGGCACAGGGCTGGGGACATGCAGGGATGTGCACGTGGGGTGGGTGTGCTGGGCACAAGAGTGAGAGTGCAAGCAGGGGGTGTGTGCAGAGCAGGAGTGTGAGCACAAGTGGGGTGTGCAAGCAGGACACCATGGAGAGTGTCCAAACAGGCAAGGCCCCGTGTCAGAGAGCTGAAGCAGCACTGCAGCGTGGCAGTGTGCAGGGAAGCCCTGGCAGTGTGCAGGGAAGCCCTGGCAGTGTGCAGGGCACGGCCCTGAGCTTTGCATGTCCTGGAGGGGCTGCAATGTCCAGAGCTGCAGTTGGTGAGGCCCCTGAAAGCCTCTGGGGAAGGACTGAGGGACAAAGCAAGGGACAAGGTGTCACTGTGGGAGGCTGCTCTTGGCCACCCAGCCAGGAGGTCAACACTAAAAATGATTCTTTAAGGAACCAAGGGACACCTCCAAATCAGCTGCCCTTGTCCCTGTGGGGAATCCAGCTTGCCAGGTGTGCACTGGGAACAGCACACAGCTGCTCCAAACAGCCCCAGCAGGTTCCCCACACACCTGGACGACAACTCTCGCTGCAGGGACTCGGGGAGCCGGCTCGGAGAGGTGTCCTCTGGGATTTGTTGTTTGTTCCCAGAGAGGCTCTGGTGGCTGATGTGGGAGTGTTTTGGCCACAGTGAGCGAGCAGCCGAGTTTCAGATCTCTGCTGCTTTGGCTGCGCCCGTCTGGCTCCAGAGATGGGCCAGGCACGGCTGAGCATGGCTGGAAAAGCAGCAGCTCTTAACAATGTGTGCATGGCATAGCTGCTGTCCCAAGAAACCAATCCCAACACAGAGTTCAGCTATTTCCTTTATTTACAGTTCTGAACTGAATGGAAAATCGACAAAGGCAGCAGAGCGAGTATAAAATCTTTTCACTATTTATATGTTTTAGCAATTAGAGGCATTACTTTTCATTGGCTACCATTGATACAGTTCTTTTAATAATTTCACACATTACATCCCTTTCAAATATTTTTTGTATTTTTATTGTATCATATCTATGTATATAGATACAACATTCATATATATGCAATATGTAGTGTTCTATATCATATGCATGATATATCATATTTAAAATATATTATGAATAAATATTATGTATAGAGGAAAAAATACTAAATAATGTGGAATAATTAATTTGTATGTTGTAATATTCTTATTCGTTTCAGTATTTCTTAAAGAGTAATGTAGTATTTTCTGTTATTATTAGTGAATATCATTATCCTACTATTATATTATTAAGTGTAATTTATAATTAGCTAAGGTGAATATCTTAATCTATTTTTCGATTGGATATGAGTCCTTTGCTTCTTATGCTAACTAATCTTTCTCTGTGTTCAGTCCTTCTTTTCCTTTGTAGATGTTCTTTTTTCTCGCTGGGTATCTGGGGTCACTGGGCCAGCAGTTGCCATCTCCCTGTGCCACAAGTACCTTCTCCCCAGCTGGAGCCGATTTCAGCACAGCTGCTGAGCTGGCTTCATGAGCTTTGTCCTCTCCAGGGAAGTTGTGCCAAATGTCCTTGTGGCTGTCACTTCTGCATCCTGGGTGTCCCCTGAGAGCAGGAGCTCCTTGTGCCCAGGCTTTGTGCCCCTGCCCTTGGCTCTGCAATCCCTGGTGCCTGTGCAGCCCCAAGCCTCAGGCAGGCCATTGTGCCGAGCAGGAGCTGCTGTCGCTGGCAGCTGGAGCCCAAAGGCAGCCCGTGTGACACGGGGCAGGCTCCGGGCCAGCGCTGGCAGCGGGCACTAATTGTCCGGCTGTGGCCTCAGGCAGGGGCAGCAGAAGAGCCCCCGCAGCGCCCGCAGCGCCCGCCTGAAGCGGGACGGGCGTTTCTTGGGGGGAGCCGGCTGCTCCCTGGGGGCCTGGGCTCCTGCCTGGGGAGCTGAGGGGCCTGGGGGGCAGCAGGGGCTCTGTGGGGCAGGGCCCTGCCTCTGTGCCCCTGCTGCCTGCACCTGCTCGGCCAAGGCTGCACAAGCTGCTGCCTTGGCCGAGTCCTGGGGAGCAGCATCAGGCCCCTGCAGGAGCTCTGGGTACTTGGGGTTCACCCAGATGGTGTGGATGGCGATGCATTCCCAGTCCTCTTGTGGCTCCTCTTCCTCACTGTCACTTCTCTCTTCGGTCCTGATGCATGCCCAGTCCTCCTGTGACTCCTTTTCATCGCTGCCACCTGCCTCGTGGGACACCTTTGAATATGGCTGCACTTCTCCTCTAGACAGCTCTTGGACAATGGAGCCTTCCCATTGGGGAAATATTTGGTTGCTGTTGTTCTCCTTGTGGAACAGCTCTTGCATTTCCATGTCCAGCCACTTGCATAGCTCTTGCACTTTCTCAGATTGCCAGTGGTACATCTCGCGGTCTAATTCACCTTCTGACAGATTTTGTTCACATTTGTTGTCCTGTTTGTACAGCTCTTGGCCATTCACATCTTGCTTTAGGGAAGGCTCCTGGCATTTCACATCTTCCCCATGGGACAGCTCTTGGTCTTTCTCAAATTCCCCTTGGGACACATCTTGGCATTTCTCACCTTCCCATTGGGACAGCTCCTGGACACTCTCCTTTCCCCACTGGGGCACTTCCTGGCCCAAGCAGGGCTCCCACTCTCTCTCCTCCCTGACCAAGTCCCACTCCACAGTCTGTGGCTCTGGCAGGTGTGTCCCCCCTACTGCCCCCTGCTCCCCGAGGGCTTCCAGCCACCCAGGGCAGGGGCTGGGGGGACACAAGGGGCTGGGAGGGCAGCAGGGGCTGTGTGGGGCAGGGCCCTGGCTCTGTGCCCCGGCTGTGGGGGAAGGAGGCGACTGCCTTGGCACAGCTGCCAGCCCGGCCCTGGTCCCCAGGCTGCTGCCTCCAGCCCCATGCCAGCTCCCTCTGTCCCCTCTCCCTCCAGGGCTGGCCGTCACCTGGGGCCTCATGCACAGGCCCGGCTGCTCCAGAGCAGAGGGAGAGTTGGGGTTCAGCTCCTCCATGTCCATGGCACAGGGAGAGTTGAAGTTCTGCTGCTCCATCAGCGTCTCCATCATGCTGTGGCACACAGGTTCTCTGGAAGAGAGACAGCGTGAGACAGCGGCTCACCCCAGGGCTCTGTGCCCCTTAGAGACCCCTTAGGTACCCTTGGATACCCCTGTGTCAGGGCAGGGCTCTGCCATGTCACAAAGGCCTCCATGTCCTGCATCACAGCGGCCCTGGCAGCACGGGCCTGTGTCACAAAGGGCCACACCCGGCATCCCTCCAACAGCCGCCATGGCTGGAACTGGCACAGCTCTGGCCCTGCAGCAGACATGGACTTGGGCACTTTCAGCCCCTGCTGTGCCCAGGCCCCTGTGAGGCTTTGGCCACGCTGCCACAGGGCAGCCCCAGCCTCACCCTGCAGAGCTCTGGCTTTGGAGGCTGGGCTGCTGGGGGCACGAGCCACTGGCCACATGGACGCAGCCAAGGAGTTGTGGGCAGTGGCTCCATGTGCAGCTGCACTGGGGGATGAGGGTGTCCCTCGGGCTCTGCCTTGGCCTGGGGCCCTTGCATGGCTTCCCCAGCCACACAGACACTGGATCCTGTTACTGGAAATGGGGCTACAGAGCGGCAAAAGGACACAGTAACATGGCACTTTCTGGCATGCAGCAAGGAAGAGCAAGGAAGAGCAATTCATGGAAGGAAACCATGGCCTGAAATAAGGCACTTTGTGAGAAACAAAATAAAGAAAATTCTTTGCTGAGAGAAGTTGACACCTCTTGTCCCAAGCTTCTCACTGATCCAGCAGGTGTTTATTTTTTGTAGTGTTTCTTTCTCTCATATTTTCCATACAGAAACAGGCTCTAGCTTGGGAAAAATTCAGCTGGGCCTGAGAATGGCAGACAAGAAAAATCCTTTAAGATTCTCCCTGGGCCTGTAACGGCCACAGGATCCAGCTCTGCCTCAGCACATTTATAGGGGGTGGGAAGCTGAGCAGGGCAAGTGACACTATGGAAGGATGGGGCCATGCAGAAGGAGCTGAGCAAGTGTGGGAAGTGAAACCACAAGAACCTCATGAGGTTCAACAAGGCCAAGTGCAAGTTGCTGCACCTGGATCAGGGCAGTCCTTGAGTCACAGAATCACAGAGAAACAACAGAGGAAGTTGGGAGACACCTTCAAGATCATCCAGCCCCACCATGAGCACAGCACCACCATCACCAACCCTAAACCACATCCCCAAGTTCCACATCCAGATGCCTCTTGAGCTCTTCCAGGGATAGTGCTCCAACAACTTATTCCAGTGCCTACAATCACTCTTTAAGTGATTTTTTCCCCCTAATATCTAATCTTAAACACAGAACGTCTCAAAAAATATTACCAAGACATGGGAACACCTGGAAAAGCTGGGAAGAGAGATTTTCCCTCAGCTCCCAGGCATTCCAGTATAGGTTGGGTCTCCCACCTCCTCACAGGAGGAAATGAGCAGGTTAAGTCAGCATCAGCACATGCTAAAGATCTGAGAAAACTCTCCTGTGAGGGTTAACAGAGATTTTTCTTGTTTACTATTTGCTGTAAGTAGTGATTCTTTCAATGGGCTGTATTCAGTAATACTGTGCAGTGTCACAGTTAGAAAACAGTAGGAGGAAGCAGGAGAAGACACATACAGTATTTACAGAGATTTCAGCCTGCCAGGGAGGCCATTAAGCAACCTAAAGAAGAAACAGTCCATGTAAAGAAAGGTAAAATATTCCAATGAATGGCAGTGAGAGGGGTAAGAAGCAAATAATTACTTTTAAGTCTAGTTACTCTAGTAAAGAAGAGGGAAAATGAAGAATTGAGGTCAAACTACATTTGCTTTTTCAGTCACATGCAAAAAAATAAAAACAAAAAATCATTTGGAGTTATTGCAAAATGCTTCACTGCATCCAAAATAGGACATTTCACTTGTTGAATTATGTCACTCTTTTTAACCCCTTGAACGCTAGCCTGTTTTGGGGCAAAAATAAATTCACAAGAGATTCTTTAAATGACAGTTTCCAACATGTTTATTCTCCACAAAAAACAATTCTCATCTCTGCTCAACAGAAGCCCTGGGTAGCAGGGTGAAGACATCATTTTGTGGGTATTTAAACTGGCATTTAACACAACCAGTTTTTAACACTGTACTTGAAGTGGCCAAAACCAGGGCTGATGAAGGAAGAGAGAACATTGAGAACATTGTAGGTCATGGTTGAGAGCCATGAAGTCACAAGGCTCATTTCCAAGCATTCACTGAGCTCTAGCAAGTCCCTGGAGCATGCACAGGGAAACTTGATGTGAAATTAATAATTCTGAAGTGATTTATTCAGAGGCAGAGTAAAGAGAGGAAATGCTTGTGTCACTGTACACATTCAGCATGGCTGAGCATGCCAGAGACTCCTTGCAGTCCAAGTTTTATCTTGATAGATACCTAAAATGTACAAGAGCTAAACTTAGCCTTCTCTGTGTGGTATGGAAATATAGGAAATTCAGGTTTAGTGGATTAGTATGGAGCAAAAACTACTGTAGTGAAACAGCACCTTGGGGCTGGGGGCCTCAGGGACAGAGGTGGCTAGAAGATATAAGGCATAAGAAAATAAACTACTTTAGTTTTTATTTTCTGTTGCAAAGGGGAAAATACCAGGTGGAAATTGTGAATGCCATTGTATGTCGATAAGATTAACAAAGGAGAGCCAGACACAGCTAAAGCTTTCTTTTATGAGGGCCCCTATCTTCTTCCCAGCTCTTTGTCTGGTGGACTTGCAGTAGGTTGTCTGACATGTCTCATGTTTTCCTAGTGTGCTTCAGATTTGGGTTCAGACTGTCAGGCTCAGCTGGCACCAGGCAGAAGTTTGGAAACCAAGGGGATGCAAGGAATCTGCCCCAAGAACCCAGGCTCTCTAGACACAGCAGCAAGAGAAGGACCTGCAAGAAAAATAAGGAAGTGTTTAGGGCCAAAAAGTGCAATTTTACCCAAGGCATGCTCCAGTGGAATGAGGGCAGGGAGCCAGCTCCAGGGGCTTCACCCATCCTGTTTAGAGAGGAGACTGTTCCCCATATCAGGGACTTAGTTTCCCTTTGCACCTGCTTTGTGCAGTCCCATCCCCATCCCCATCTCACCTGGGAATTCCCTGCTCCAGACCTCCCAAGAGCACAAGGACAGCCCAGATCACCCTGTGCCCCTTCCAGGGTCCTCTCCACCTTCTGGCCCTGCTGTTTTCTAAACACCAACTTCAGCAGCTGCTTTTGCACTGCTCTTCAAACCACTTGGCAGGAAAGAAGACACTGCTGGTTCTTCTATCCAGAAATACTCTGGCACTCCACACTAGCTGGTTAAAACAGCAGCTGCTGCTCCTTCACAGTTACACCAGTGTAAAAGTGCTTGCAGCAAACACAGCTCATTTCCACTTGGGCAAGAATACCCTCCCAGCAGGCAGCAGCTTTCCCCACAGCCGTGGTGTTTGGGGTTTCTCTGAGGTGCTGAACCCTGCAGAAAGCCCACCTGGAGAAAGGGAGGGTGGTCCCACTGCAGAGGACAGGGAGTTTTCAGGGCAGTGAGGTATCCCTCATGCAGATCTGTGCCCAACTACCATGCAAAACCTCTTGGGGAAGATCCCAGCACACAGAGAGGGCTCATCATTGCTGTTTGTCACTGATCTCAGAAAACTCACTCCTCCCATAGAAGATGGTGCATAAAAGTGGCACAGCCTGCAGAGCTGACACTGCTCTGCCAAGGGGGGCTGCTCTTGCCCACCTGGTTTAAGGTAACCTGAACCTCCCTGTGTGCCCAGGATGGCACCCAGGAGGATGCCCTTGCTCTCTGCCTGCTCCCAACCCAGTGATGCTTTCCCTGCAGAGTTAACCGGGGTTTATAAATTTCCCGACAGGCAAATTGCTTTGGGAAGCTGAGCTTGGTAATTGGCTGGAGGTGACTAATCACTGCCTGATTACAGAGCAGCAGTTCCACAGGTATGAATCAGAACCTGCAATTGTTAGCCCTCCCCCCAAAACAGGGGCTCTTTCTTTGCTGGTTTGATACAGTCGAGCCATTGTGCAGCAGTGACAGTTCACTGCTCACGCTAGCCAAAGGGAAATATAATTACAGTGCATTCAGGGGAAGGAGAAAAGGATCAATATACAGAAAAAGAAATAATTATATACAAAAGCACAACCCCTGCAAGGAGAGACACTTCTGAAATCTCAGGGAGGAGGGGAAGAATGAGCCATTTCAATTTCATACCTCTGTTGGATATTGGGATCTACAAATGTGTTTCTGTCCTGGAGCAAAACTGCCTCTAGAAGCCCCTGAAAAGAGGAAGAGATGTTTTTCCCCTGATCCAGAGATCCACAAAGGCATCTTGGTTTTCAGAGCAGCTTCCTCTCCTCCACAGGACAGTTTCACAGCTTCTTCCCTATTCCAGGCACTGGGCCAAAAAGGCTGAGGGTGCCAAGCCAGCGTTTCCTCAAAAGCATTTCTCCATTTTCTGAAGCTGAGCTTGCACACTGTGGGCTCCTGCTCCCTGTGGGGGCTCCTGGGCAGGGAAGGGCAGCCCCCATCAGGGATCCCTCAGAGTCTGGCTTGGTTTGCCATCCAGGGAGCCCAAATCCTCGCCTGGTCACATCAGACCCTGACAGGCAAAGCTGAGCATCCCCCTGCCTGGGCTGGGGGCTCAGAGGGAAGGAAAGAGGAGCAAAAACCACCCTGCATCCAGCCAGCTCCTGCCTCACTTTGGGAAGTGGGAAGGCTGGCGTGGGAGGCAATTAGAAAAGTCACAGCTTGGCATTTTGGGATGTTTCTCCCTGGAAAGGGGATAGGAGTAGTCATTGCCATCCATTTCCCATGCAGACACAGGGAAAGGGATGTTTAAAAGAAGTCTAAAATGTGACTAGGTAGAGATGAATATTGGAGTGATTTCTTTCAGGACTTCTGCAAAAGCACAGAGAAGAGAGAGCATTTTAGGAACACTGTGCCACTCAGATATTAACCACAAATGCTGAAATGAGTGTGTCAGCTCTCTGCTTCATTTTTATTTAAGCACATAAACTTGGAAGAAGCAAGGCCTGTGCATAAGCTCATCTGCAGATCTTTGTGCTTGCCATCCCAGAACTGCCACCCTGGGATTACCATCCAGGAGGGAGAGCTGATGACATTTCAATCCTGCAGAATGCACATAATGAATGTTTGCACACACACAGAGCTCCTTGTCACCCCAGAGCAGCAACACTCCCCTCCTACAGACACACGTCTGTGTTAGTCAGGGCTGTGACTGCCTGCTCCAGCCCATCACAGTGTGTCCATGCTCCACATCCAGGCTCTGTGACTCTTTGTTAATTGACAGGAGCTCTGTCACACTCAGCCTCGTGTGCTTTGTCATGCAGGGCTAATATGCCTCCCAAAATCCATATGCAGCTCCTGTCTCTGTCAGAGGGATCAACCCCACAACTGGCATTTCAATAACTCCCCCACAGACAGGCAAGAGGAGAATCTTATAGCTGAGCTTAAAGCCATTTTTTTCTTCATGGAAGTTATTGCTTTGTAAAAGTGGGTTCCTTCTTCCTACACTTAGGGCCTTTGTACATTTTTTTTTCATGTGTGGATAACTGAAATATGATCTTTAAAACTACATTTTGTATCTTACAATAAGCAGCATGTTCTTCAAAATACCTCAGTCCTGAGGAACTTCTGTTGAAGCTGAGGGATGTATTTCCAAAATTCAGATTCTATATTAGGCAATGGAGCTAATAAAGCCTGTCCTCCTATGAATTTTGTAATATAGTCTCACACCTTCTGCCAAAATAATCATAGTTCATCCTTATCCCTATCCCCCACCTAAATCTCTGTGTGTACCTAGAAAAAGGCTTTTTCTGAGTAACAAATGCATGTACAGATCAGTGAGATCTGGATGCCAAATGGCACAAACACAGCATTGCCACCTTTGCTTCACACTGCCTGTGGCACCACTCTGGGGACATCTCTGGTCCACACAGCCACACACCCTCCTGAGCATCATTCCTCTGAGGGATGCCTTGCATTTCTGCCAGGTTAGATTGAACCTGGATGGTGAGTTAAAGGGGGGATGGAGCCACACTGCTCAGTAGAACCCTTTCTTCACTTTGGAAACAGGTTAAAAAACTGGCACTAGACTTAAGTTGGGCTCAGCTTTCCAGGGCACAAAGAAACCCCAGAGCCAGGTGCCACCCATCAGTATGACAGGAGGTGTCACCTAGTCCCCTTGGTAACCCCAGGAAGGTTACAGGCTGGCTTTTAAAAATTAATGTTCAACATTTGAACAGGCTGTTAGGCAAAGCAGAGATTCTTCCAACAAATTCCCTACTGAAGCAAGGTGAGTAAAAAGCCCTGGCAAACTGCAGAAACCTCTGTTTCTTCACCAGCATGAACTTTAACCACCCCTGAAGGTCTCATGCTGTTTAGTCCAGTGTGGATTTCTCCTGGTGCATCCCCTCTTACCCTTACAGGGCATTCAGAGATGTGAGCAGAAATTAGACATCAGTGAATTTCAACTCCATTTTTTCATCTCTGAAAACAAATGTGAAGTGAAACTTCAGGAGCAGTTCCCTGTGCTTGACAGTCTACAGCAGCTTCAAAATATGGGGCAGTGCACACAGTCAGACAGGGATCACGAGCAGGAATTTATACCTCAGTTGCTCAGAAGATGCAGAATTGCAACCTCAAAGAGGTGTGCAACTCTGAAAATGTCCTTAAAAAACAATAACTTCCAAATCAGGCAGCAATAATATGTTTTCCCACTCTAGGGCCCCTGAGGAGTTATTAAATACAATTTTCCAGGGCTTATTCAAATATCAACTCATTATAGACTGTGCAAATAGGAAGGCAGACCATGGGATTTGTGTTTTTGCTATAACTATTTTTATATTAAATCTATAAAATGCATAAAGGAGCATTAAGCCCTGTATTCTCTTTTTTTTTTTCTTTCCCCATAGCTGCCCAACCTCTTTTTGAAAAAGATCATTCAAAAGCAGCCAAATAATAAAGGCTGGATGAGGACATTCCAATCCCTCCTTATCCACTTAAAAACACAATATTTCAAAGGCACTTCTGGAGTGCTTCTTTTGGCAGCTACAACTGGAGCCACAGTAGAAACCTTTCAGTGGGTCATCCTGATGGATGGCCTCTTACATCAATCAGCCAGCTGTCCCCATTAGGAGTGGGAATCATCTGAGCAGCCTGAGGGGACTTTAAAGGAGCATTTATCATACAAAGGAAGAAAGGTACCTTGTACTTGTACAGTTCTTTGCAGCAGCAGATCTCAAAAGATCTGCAGAGAGCTTGGTTTTGTTATCAGGAAATGGAGAAGTGGAGACCTCCCAGCCCAGAAGGGCTTGTTGAAAGTCACCCTGTGGTCTGAGCAGGAGAGCTGACACTAAGGAGCTCAAATTCCAGTTTTGGTGCTGCCCCCATTTCATCATCCTCATCATCATCCTTGAGCCTCCTCATCCTCCTCCTGCCCAATCCCTGTGCAGTCACAACACCTGACTAAAGGCACGAGCACATTTGTGTTCATTCCTCTCTCTCCTGCAGACACTCGTGTTTTCTCCAAGCATTTTTGAGCAGTGATTCTGCAGCTGGCAGCAAATGTCCTTTTGATGGCTTTGTCAGACTGCCAGGGCTGTGAAGGCATCTCCAGAATCCTCAGTTCTCCCTCCCTGCCTCTCCTCTTCGTGTGCCAGTTCCCACTGAGGTGCCCAAATTTGCACCAGCTCCACTCAGGAGCTCTCCCAGATACTCCAGGGCAATCCCACTTCTACAGACACCACACATCTGACCACAGCAGGGCTCACTCAATCCCACTGCCTTTATCAAAACTCCAGGCAGCAGCCAGGCAAAGCCCAACATCAGTTTCTTTTAGAGGCCAAAAGGCTGTTTGGTTTTATTTGCAAGGTTTTGTCAGTCTTTATCTCCTCAAGAGCAGATGAGCAAATTTCATGTAGAATGGTAAAAAGTGAACTTGATGCTAGGGCAGAGCAAGAAATCAGTGTTATTTCAGCTCAGAATTTAACTAGTGATGAAGCTCTATGCAACCAAATCCAGCCTTGACTGGAAACAAATGCCCAAATTCTTGCAAGTCTAAAGGGCTTACATGAGTCCCTGGGGCTTTGAATTCCTAAATTTCTCAGAAGTTCTGGGTTTTTAAAATAAGTACAGTAGCTGAGAAACAGGATTATGGACTTTAAGACCAGATTTATAAACCTTTCCAGGGTTACCCAGCCTGTACTCACTAGATGGTTCCTAGAAAATTAGTCTCCCTTAAGATTTCCTGGACTGGTACAGACTTAAAATTTAATTTTCTTCAATAACAGTCCCACAGAGTAATTGTTTGCACATGCATGGGCATGCTGAGATAGATGTGGTTATTTGGCTCATTTAATTGTCTGTGTGCCAGGGATCTGGCAAGAGGACCTGCTGTGTCAAGCAGTGTCTAATCTCCCATAAAACCCAACACTTCTGGCACACACACTCAAGCTCACAAGTTTTTAAGCACCCTTCTTCATCAGTTATACAAGCTATGTGTGATCATCCACATTCTTAAAAAAAAAAAAAAAAAAAAATAAGGTTGGGAGTTGTCAGACCAGTCCTGTCCTTCCAAGACCTGTCCAGCCATCCCAGAGACCCACAGCCAAGCCAGCAATGCAAGCACAGGTCTCATCATAGCTGGTGGATTTCTCCAAATTACACTTTTTAAAGGGGGTTTTAAAAGGATTTTTTTTAAAGCTGGATCTCAATTTTCTCTACTTAAAAAAAAAAAAAAAAAAAAAAAAAAAAAAAAAAAAAAAAAGGTTGGGAAAGAAAGCATGATGGCAGAGAAAAAACTTGAAAAAATACTGATGCTGTGATATCTGAAGGCAAATAAAACCAATCAGAAATACCTGCTTTTTAAAATTTAATGAATTGTGAGTTTGGGATTCATGGCATGATTTTGGGGGGTCAGATTTGTGCTTAGAAGCCCTTTGAGTGGGTTGAAGGCCATGTGCCTAAATAATGTATTGCTTGACCATCCATGCTGTGTCTCAGGTCTGTGATTGCCCATGAGGACACAGCCTGGAGCCTCTCTTTGTGCTGTCACCTCTTCCTTGTGTTTTGTGAAAAAGGGGGAGTTCCACCATCTCTAAAGCACACAGAAAAAAAAACAACTCAGAAGAGTTTGTGCTGATTAAAGTCTGAAATGCTGCAGAAAAATGCAGCCTTGCCTTCAGGCACCTGATCTCATTGAAAACCAATGTGTTCTGGGGATGATGAGGATTGCTTTTCCAAGCAGGTTGCTGGGCTGGTTTTCTGTCTCAGCTCCAAGGGCTGTGTGAGTGCTATTGCTGGCACGAGGGAGAGGAAAGCAGCACGTGGCTGGGAAGGTGGACAGAGCTTCTCCTCTTCCAGCAGGAGGGACTGTGGTGCTGCAGGGATTGCCAGCAGGCTGGTGGCAATCACAGGCAGGGAAGCTGCTGAGAATTGCCCCTGAACAATAAACAGGACATTGTACAGGTCAGGAGGAAAGGCAGCCTTCATGCCTTCTCCAAGTTACCAGATGAGTGGTTAGAAATAAAAATAATAATTAAAAAAAAAAAAAAATCTGGAGGCTTTTCTGTTCCAGCTATGTAATCAACAAAATGCTGTCTCCTTCCCCACTGATGAGCATTTAAATGTTCTGTCCCCTAGCTGCAGCCTAATAGGGATCATGAGGCCTGGCTGTGCTGCCAAGAAGAAAGCTCCAGCACGGCTTTTTCCAAATCTCCAGGGGTGCCTGATCCGTGTGCAAATGCTTTTTGGACTGTTTTTTAGTGTTCTGTTGTGTTAGGTTTTGCATTTCCAGCTAATAACCCTGGATGGCCACGTGTTGGGTATGAAAGGCAGGAGGGAGATCTGGCTTCTCCTCCACTGCCCACCTCCAAATGGGGCTGGGAGGGAGCTAAACACAACAGCCTTCACCCTCTTTGTGGGTTAGGCTTTTTTTTTCTGCTTTTCATTTGAAAGCCAGCATGAATTAGCATATTTCTCTCTCCTTTTACGTGACTGCTGCTAATTATTTTATCAGTTGCAAGAACAAGCCGAATTTGTGATTATTAATGTGGGTATAAATCTCAGTGTGCTCACAGACATGCTTGGGAGGTTTTGTACTATGTTTTAGGATAAGAAACAAGCCACTGCAGCAGTGATTAAGACTGTTGCTTTAATCTTTCACACAGCTGGAGGGTTCAGTGTCCACGGCTGAGGTCTCATTCTCCTGTTTCCCTGCTGAAAGTGCTCCCAGTTCAGCACATTTCAGTGGGAATAAGGACACTGAGTTCATGTCCCTACAAAGGTTAAGATGTCCAGTGTTTCTTTTACGTACACAGCATTGTTACTCTGATTTCACAATCAGCCAGACACAAAAATGTTAGGTAGTTTGCCAGGGAAATAAAAGCAAGAGAAAAGGGGACAAGGAATCCAGATAAATTAAATGGATGGAGCTGGAGAGGTGCTGCCCCACCTTAGGGCTGCATGCCACACCTTGAATTGGTGCCAGCAGCACAGGAGGGCATGGACACCCCCAGAAAGGCAATTTCACCTCTCTTCCTCCACTGTGTCTGTTTTCTCCACTGGTGTTTAAGCAGCCAGGTCACCTCCAGCCCTGGCACTTGGTGGATGGGCTGAGAGAGTCTGGCTGAAGCTGGACCTCAGCCTGCTCATAGCAAGAGTGCTGCTCGTGCACTCCAACTTCAGCTGATAGCAGGCACGCTCCAGTAATCTGAAAATCAACCACTTCTCTCACAATGAGGGATTTGCAGTGCAATTAGGCACAAACAAACCATCAGAAGTGGATGTGGGCAGCTCTCTCAAATACCCTCATGCACATTCTTGAATCAGTTACCTGTGTCTGTATCAAAGACATTGTCACAATGGTTCTCAGGTAGAAAAAGGCTGCAGCAGCTCAACAACTCCAGGTCCTAAGCTGATTTGCAGTCTGAACAAGACTGAAAGGTCTCCCATTACTTATGCCTGTGCTGAGAGCACATTTGTCTTTGGCCCAACATGATGCCAAAATGTGGCAAGATAACCACTCTACTCAGGACCTCTTAATACTAAATCTTGATTCACAATCTCTGTGGAGCTGTTTCAAGTCCCTCTAACTGCAGCCTGGTACAGACATTAGGTGTTGCACACACATTAAATATACCTGTGTGAACACGTCTGGGTAGCACAGAAAGAACTGATGCAGAGACACCCAGTTTCAGATCCCCAGACTTTCCTACTCATCAGTCCAAAGAAAAACACAGGAAGGAGGAAGAAACTCTAGAAAAAGAGAAGCAGGACTCTTCATTACCAGCATGAACTTTCACAATGATTTTATCACAGGACAGAAAAACCACAGGCCAGTCATTCAGTGGCTGTGACTTAAGACAATATTGAGCTCAACCTTCAGCTAATTAAGTTCTGTGGAAACCACAACTGCAGGAAGACAGACACTTGCTAAATAGATGAAATTTTTTCTTTGCTCATGTATTTTTGATACCTATCATCTCAATTTCCACCTTTTCTGTTCCATTTCTCAGCACCTGGACCACACAACAGCTCTCACCAGCAAAAATCCCACACCAAGTGGGGCACCAGTGACCTGTGCTAACCAAGGGGTGCCCTGGGCAGGTGAAAGGGAATCCAGGTGGGGACACTTCCAGCACCACCAATATGAGGGTGCAGCTCTGCAGCACTGAGAGCTGACAGCTCCTGGAATCAGAAAATGAAACAGAACCACCACACAGCTGAGCTGGCTGCTGCCACCTGAGCTGGGATCTCGTGCTTGGGTGGAAAGCCAAGTGCCCTGAGAGCCCTGGCTCTTGCTGGGGTGTCTTTTGGTGCCTCTGTTCATCATGTACAATTCCAGGAACTCTGCATTTCAGCAGCAGCAGACCACATCTCAAGGGGCTGCTGCTTCCCAAGGATTGTGAGCTCACCACAAACCCCTTCTGCACAGCTGCTGTGGCTGAGATGTGCCTTACACCTGGTGCCAGAAGCTGCTCAGTGGAGTTTCAGAAGACGCTTTTCCTCTCCCTAAAAGGAAAAAAAAAAAAAGAAGGGTTTCTGTTAGATGTGGTAAGAAAAGCCTTCCCTGGCCAGCTGCGCTCTGCAGGGCTCTGTTTGGTACACATAATTATCTGCTTTGTAATGGGGATTTAGTGCACATGTGATGGTGAACTCTGTTTATAAAATACCTGCTGAAGGCGGCACCTGAGCACACCTGCTGTAGCCATGCTGGGTGCCTGCTTGGAGCTGGCTGGTGCAGGCTGCCCTGCAGCCCTTCTTTTGATAATCTGCCCCTCCATTATCCCTGCTGCTTCTCAGGCACCAGTAGATAAGAGCGAGGAGCTGCAGCAGCACAGCTTTGCACAGTGACAGCAGAAGGTGCCCACATGGAAAGGATAATTGGTGGTGGTGAGGGAAGTCAGTAAGACTGAAGCACATGGCAGCCCCAGAGCCCACTGTGGATGTGGCAGGGATGGACATGATGGAGATCAGGCTCTGTGGTGCCTTGGCTTTCTCTGGGAACTGCTCATCCAGCACAAGATGTAACACATATTCATCTGTATGCAAAACTGGGGCTGGGTTGGGGAGAAACAAAGGAAGCAGCTGTGGAGTGCAGCAGGCTACCAAAGTGGTGAAAGCCCAGATGGAGAAGGGAAAAGGATCTTGTGCATGCACAGGGCACCAGCAAGCACTGCTGGCAGGGAGGGAGAGGTAGGTGGATTTTTCCTTGCCCTCCAAGAAGCAGCATCTGACCTGCACAGCACAGGGGCAGGACCGTGAGGGCTTGTGTGTTTTGGGTTTTTTTTTAACTCTTACTGTGCAAACCATGTTGCTGTCACAGCTTCAGCAAGTTGCCAAGCCAAACCCCTGCAGTTTGGTTCACCTGCACCTTTTCCTTGCACAGCTGTTTTAAATTCAAAAGGGAGAGGTTTAAATTAGGTGTTAGGAAGAGAGCAAAGAGGTGGTGGCTCAGGTTGCCCAGAGAAGCTGTGGGTGCCCCATCCCTGGAAGAATTCAAGGCCAAGAATGGATGATCAGATCCTTTGAGTAACCTGGTGGGTGGAAGGGGAATTGGAATAAGATGATCTTTAAAGTCCCTTTCAACCCAAGCCATTCTATAAGTTTATGACAGCAGGCTGAGGCACAGAAAGGGTTAAACTATCAGGAGACTCAGGACATGGAAAATATCTATCTGCAGATGAAGTGAGAGGGGTGTATTTCCAGGATGAAAAGATCTGCAGGTGGCCCTGAGGAGCAGCACTCTTGGTTTGGTGGGGCTTGGAGCCCTATGGGGTGTCTGGGCATGCCCCTGACAAATGACCCATCCAGACCAGATATGGGGATGTTTAAATGTAAAATTTGTGTTCAGTCCCATTGCACAGACATGATGGAGAGCTGGAGGCCTGGAGACACTGCTGTGGGAGCTCTTGGCCTTAATTCCCTGGTGCTGGGGTCACTTATGGGGGCTTTTGTACAGGGATCCTCTGCCTGGTGCCAAAACAATGCTGTGGGCTTGCTGACCCTGATAGGTAAAGCAGACAGGTTTAGCTGGTTCAAGGTAAAAACTGAGTGGGTACCATCAACCTCCAAAAACCTCCAAAATCCACCCTTCTGCTGCAGTGCTCAGCCCCTTGCTGTGGGTGCAGGTCTTGGGCATTCTCCCTATCCCTGGACATTTTCCAGCCCAGCAGAGGCAGCCAGAACTCCCCACATTTGCCCAGTCTCTGCTTTATTTGCTCTGTACAAGCCTTCATTTACCAAAACCACGAGGCCAAGGTGGTTTCCATGCTCTGTGTGGCAGATTTTGAGTGGTGGGCTCGGATGAGTGGAGTTATTTGTATGCAATTGAGGCAGAGGAGATAAGGCTTGTGGAAATAAAGGGTCACCAAGCTCTGCTGGATTGGGATAAAGCTGGCAGCCTTCTCACAGGGCTCTGGCAGCAAAGCCCAGCTCAAACCTGATGCAATGGGTGCTGTGGGCTCGTGGTATTTTCACAGAGTGCTGTATGAGCTTGATGTGTGTGATTTGGATCTTTATGAGTTTGTTAACAATTGTATTTGTGCCTAGATGGGCAAGATGAAGGAGCCAAAATTCCAGGCAGTGAAAGGTAATTAATGCTCATCTTCAGTGCCAGAAGTCGTTGGGAAACTCTGGCCACATCCCAAGGAATGGGCAGAGTCCTGCCTCACTTGGGTAAAGTCCCTGTGAGATAAGAGACCTGGAGCTGGGGCTGAGCAAAATCTGTCACTGTGGACGTGGGCTCTGCACAAGAGCCCTGATCTGCCCATTTCCTGGGAATGTGAGCCCCATGGATGGGCTCTGGGATGAAGGTCCTGCTTTAAACACAAGCAGGAGAGCTACAGCACAATCCTGGGACAGGATGCTCCCCAAGCACTCAGGACCTCTTAAAAATACAGACCCCAGAATATTTGGAAGACATTCATACTGCACTGAAGGGTACAATATGATGAGACATTTTAAAATTCTCATTTAAATATTTGATTTCAGGTCATTTTTGAATTGTGTTTTTTTTACAGTGAGTAAGCAGGCATGACATAGTGGGACAAGTGAGTTCAAACTCCTGTCATTAATATCTTACAGAAACAGTCAAAGATTAAAACAAATGACTGAAGCCAAATACATGTATTCATTGCCAAATACATGTATTCATTACTAGGAATTTCCTTAAAATATCATGGATTCTTTCTTTTCTTAAAGGAGAATCACTTGTTTAATCAACTCAACTCTACTTTTCCTCTGAGCACTTTCTTTTTCCAGCAGTAACCCCTCTTGTTGGGTGGCTTTTTTTTTTTTTTTTCTGAGTAAAAACAATTTCCTAGATTTTTTTTGTGCTCATGACTGTGTGTAGGTAAGATAGAAAGGTTGTGATGGTATAAAATTGTACAAAAGTAAGGTCTTAAAAGTAGGTTTTTTACGTTATTATTATTTGAATCAGGGATATTATTTTTAAAGAGTGCAAGACTGCCAACAGACCTTGGCTTATGCTCAACTATTTAGTCATAAATCTTAAAAAGAAAACACTGACCTTGTTTGATTTTTTTTTTCCCCCTCACTTTTTAAAAATAATCTGTTCTAAAATATTTTGCAATTGCTGATTCTGGATGAAATAGTGAATGCATTTAGCATCATAAACAGTATACACTCACAGCTGTAAGCAAGAAACTGCTATTTACAGATCTTTGCACACATCTGTAATCCATTCCACCACATTTCACGCACACAAAGCCAAATCAAACAGCAAAAACCTCAAAAAAAAATACCCCAAAACAAAACATAAAAAAGCACATTCATCCAGAGTAGGATTGCAAAGTCCTTAACTACACCAGGAAAGGACTGAGAGTTTATCCAGTTTAGCTGTTCAAGCCACAGTCACAACTGTGTTTTCCAAACTTCCTAAATAAGCTGCATCACAGCACACCTTATTCTTCCTGTCTTTTCCCTCCTAAAATGCTTCCAGCAGAGAATATGAAGACACCCATGGCTCTGGGCTGTTCTTTCTGCCTCCTAGGCAGTGTTAGGTTTTTAAGCAGCTCAGATCCTGAGCTACAGTGGTCAGTTCTGAACTCTTTATCTTGCAGCTGTTTCCCTCTGGGAGGCGTGCAGAGCACAGCTCATTAGGTTAGCGTTGGTTTCTGTGGACAAACCATCTGCTGGGGAATCATCATGCCTCTGAATTGTTCCTTCTGCTCCAAGGGAGACAGGATTCCCTCTGCCTTTGTGGTTTCACTCAGCTCCAGTCACCAGGAGTGTCTGCTCTGGCCTGGGGCAGATGAGAGTTGCTGTGATGGATGGGCCAGAAGGCAGGAGTCCCCCAAACTCAGTTTCCATCTCCAAGTCACTTTGGAATGTTCCCACAAGTGCAGCAGACAGGAACAAACCCTGGTGGAGCAGTGGGGCAGTCTGCTTTCCTCTCTCTCAGCTGGATTGAAAAGGCATTTGTAGCTGATGTTCTTTAGGCACCACCAGCCATTAGGATTGAGAAATTCACCTGAGCATCCCTGTTTCTTCAGTTTCCTGAGAAGAAGGAAGTTGGGTCATCTTCTTGACTCAGGAATGGGGGAGACTGGGATTAGTCCCTGACCTGTGAACACCTGCAGGACACCCATGCACATCTATGCTAGACATTCCTTGCAGGAACATGGAGTGAAATGTTCATTTTTTTAGCTCTGTTCACGCAGTCTACTTCAGTTCTGCTTGAGGGTATGGTGAGCTGCATCAACATTTCAGCTTGGTTCACCCATAAAGTCTCAAATATTCTGAATTCTTGGTGCTGTCATCAGTGGCCTGAATGCTTTCTCCTCAGGAAATGTTTGGGCAAGGACTGTCACCCTGACTGAGAAATGCAAAGTGCACAAGGCTGTTCTGGATCTCTTGGTGGAATCTGCTCTCAATGAGCAGCTGCCTGTGCCTTTGCCCTGCCAGGACCCTCAGGTGGCACAGGGGAGTTCTGGGGTGGCTGTGAGTGCTGCTGACAAGTGGCACAGGAATCTTACAGCCATTTTCCTTGCAGAGAAATCCACGTGTCTGGTTCCTGGCAGATACAATGCACACAGGGCTGCCTTCAGTAGCGTTGGGACCAGACAATCTCTTGAGGCACCAGGAGCCCAGGTGAGTCTCCTGTCTGCCTTGGGGAAGGCAGAGGCATGTAGAAGCTGAGGGAAAATGCATCTTCCCTTCCCCTGAAATCCTACATGTTTTTCTTGCAATAAAGAGGGTCAGGTGAATAATTCTGATGTGGGACTGAATCTACAGTGGAACACACAAACAAGGGACAGTCTTTTCAGTGTAGCAGGCGTGGTATAGGACGGCACAACAACACCCTGAATGAGACCTGAGACCTCTGCTATTCCAGAGACCTGGAATACTTGGGAAGTGCAGCTTCTCTCTCACAGCTCTCATTTTGTGCAGTCAGGTCTTTCCTAAAGGGCTGTGCTGCAACTGCAGGGTGCAGATTCTTCATCTTGCTGACCTGGTCCTTCTGTTATCCTGGTGAGCTCTGGCACAGCTTTCTCCTTTAAAACTAGACCCTTGTGTCTTTAGTCTTGGGTCCCAAAGGTCTCATACCCAATCAGAAGTCCCTGTACAGGAGGCACTTCATAAAGCACAGGGAATTATCTGAGTGTGAGGAGAGAGAGAGAAATGAACACCAAATCTTCAGTGTGTATGCACATGTATATAACAAAGTGACAATATAACAAAAAGGGGTCACCACAATATTCTCTCACGCTCTTTGGGAAATAAGTGACCTTTCAGCAGGCAGCTTTATATTAGCTGATTTCTTAGGTATGCAAGCTATCTAAAAACAGTTGCTCCCTAATCTGCTCTCATCAGCTCCAGGTTATGGGAGTTCATAAATCCATGTATGTTTGACGCTAATGGAAAATCTGCATCGTGACTCCCTGGGGTGACCCGAGTGTGTGACAGTAACGAGCGAGCTATGCATTGCTGGGTTTGCCCACAAAAACACAAACTGAGAGGAATGAAGCAGAGACAAAGGGAAGAGGTCGGTAGGATGGCAGCATTTGTATTTGTTCTGCCTGAAGCTGCCTTCACTTCCCAGAACCAGGCTCTGCTTTCAAAGTCCCCGCCGACACCAACCGCGGTCACCGAGGGACTCTCCTCATTTGTCACAATGCTCTGGCTGGGTAAAAAAGCATGATTCCAGACAGCTGGAATGGCACAGACCTGAGGGGATGGGGACTATTTGCTTTAATACATCTAATTTATCATCTCCTGCCCACAGCTGCAGGAGAGGGAGATGCTGAGCGGATCAGCCCAGCAGCGCAGTGGGACGCGGCAGATGAAGTGGGACATGATGGTTTGCTGCTCCCACAGATGTGTGCAAACAAACTGCTTCCAAGGGCTCCACTTGGGAAACTGTCTCCAGTCTCTCCCCAAATCTGGCTCCAAATGGTTCAATAGGAAACCAGGGGGCAGCAGGGAAAGGAGAGGGATTTTGCTTTTATCAAATTGGTGATTTTTATCACAGCGCAAGAACAGGGGATCCTTGTGGCACTCAGGTTACCAGAAAATAAACCAACAGCAAGTTTTGTCAAGCAAACAAGGTTCCCTGAACAGAACCTGTGAGCTGCTTGGCTGTGTCTATGCAGAAAGAAAAGAGGAGAAAGGGGAGAAAGCCCACAAGGCTGCTGTGCCAGGTTAGCTTGTAAATGGTCAGAGCAGGACAGCTGGAATAAGGGGCCAGTCAACATCCAGGCCGAAGAATTAAAAAAAAAAAAAACCACCAAAAAACCTCCAACAAAAACAACAACAGCAACAAAAAAACCCAAAAGACCAAAAAAAACCAAAAAACAAAAAAACCAAAACAAAAAAAAAATCTCGCCAAAAACCAAACAAAAAAAAAAAAAAAAAAAACCCAAAAAACTAAACCCAAAAAAACCGCCCCAAAAAACAACAAAAAACCCAGAATGCCACCAGCAGAAATCCTTTTACCAAGTATTCTTTTTTTTCTGTGACTACAGACCCATTTGAAAAATTGTCTCTTGGAACTTCCTAAAAAAAATCAGTATTTTTCTGATGGGAACTATCCTGGCCATCTGTGCCAACTGGCCTCAAAGTGATACTGAATCACTTGGTGCTGCTTCCAGTGACTATTTCTCTCAAGGTCCTTCATGCCCCAAAACATGATTCAAGTCCCCATCCATCCAGCCCTGTGCAGGGGTGCTGAGGAGCAATTTTTAAAATGCACAATGGACACAGATGTTTCCCATCTGCCAGCCATGCCATAAGGAGCAGCATCCCACAGCTGGGGCCATCTGAAAGGCTTCCCACACACCCCAGAGCCCGACCAGCTGCAGTCCCACCCAGCAGGAGCCTGTGATGTGAACTGTCAACAGGTACCCAGTGTCCCTGACATGAGACTGAGTGACACAGGGGGCACAGAAACAGAAGTGGTGATGCAGAAGTAAGAAAAGCAGCACCTGGGTCACTCAGACTTACTTAGAAGGGTTTTGTTGGGTTTTTCTGTTTTTTTTCCTTTTTTTTTTCCCTTTTCTTTTCTTTTACACAGTCACAAATGTTTAAAGCTAAAATCTAAGAGGAGTCAGAGCTACTTCACACCCAGCCAGTGCAGAAAGCACTGCTCTTAACACCCAGTGTGTGTTTAGACTAGTATTTTATTAGAAAGGGGGGAGTGGAGAGATGGGGAAGGGAACTAATGGCACCCTGGATGGAAGAGATCCCATTAAGACCCCCTGCTGTATAAAGTGTTGAAACCATGCTGGGCTGAGGGCTTCCTGAGCTACTTCTATTAATACAACAGAAAAAATGGGTTTTGGCTGGATGGTCTCAAAGGGCTGCATGGTCTTAGAGCAGAGGATTTCAAGCCTTTGTTAACAATGAGCACAGTATATGCAGTTGGACTTATTTATTATTTAGCCACCTGTGGTACAAATGGCTGCATGCCCTTCACCCCTGTGCTGGGGTTAAGAATTTACTTTGCTTCCTTCTGTGGATTGGGATTGTGGAGCTCCATTTCCCTCTCTCAAACTTCTGCTGCCACTGACATCCCTTTTGAATCACCTATTTCTGCCTTTTCCTCTGCTCATGACTCCCCTGTTTTGTTTTCTTTATTGACTCCCCATTCCTCCTCCCCCTCCACTACTTTTCACCCTCACGTTGACCCTGTTGCCACAGAATATCCAAACAAAGACAGAATAAAATAAATAGAATAAAATAAAGAAGAATGAAAGAAATTATAAAATAAAATAATAAAATAAAATAAATTTAGGTAGTTCATTGTCTCCCAGCAAAATTCTCACAGCACCAAGAAGCCAGAAGAGAGCTGGGGCATTTGCTCTGCAGCATTTGGGATTTTGCAAGAGTTCTCATGAATTGAATGCCAATTTTCTCCTACTGATTCGTGACCCAAGAATTGTAAGGAAAACAATGGCTGTCACTGATGCCAGTGTGTGTTCCTGGTCCATAACCTGAATGTCAGAGCAGCAGAGTTATGGGATAAAAGGCAAAATGGCACAGCTGACTGAGATTTCCTAAAGGGCAATAGACAAAAGTATGAGAATAAAAGAAGACTTACTTCAGCATCAGAGAAATTCTGATTGGAACTACCACAGCTTAGAGGCTCTTGTGGAGGGACAATAGCAATATTTTCATTTTCTTTCTCTCTCTTTCCCTTCCTTCCTTCCTTCCTTCCTTCCTTCCTTCCTTCCTTCCTTCCTTCCTTCCTTCCTTCCTTCCTTCCTTCCTTCCTTCCTTCCTTCCTTCCTTCCTTCCTTCCTTCCTTCCTTCCTTCCTTCCTTCCTTCCTTCCTTCCTTCCTTCCTTCCTTCCTTCCTTCCTTCCTTCCTTCCTTCCTCCTTCCTTCCTTCCTTCCTTCCTTCCTTCCTTCCTCCTTCCTTATCCTTCCTTCCTTCCTTTCCTTCCTTCCTTCCTTCCTTCCTTCCTTCCTTCCTCCTTCCTTCCTTCCTTCTTCCTTCCTTCCTTCCTTCCTTCCTTCCTTCCTTCCTTCCTTCCTTCCTTCCTTCCTTCCTTCCTTCCTTCCTTCCTTCCTTCCTTCCTTCCTTCCTTCCTTCCTTCCTTCCTCCTTCTTCCTTCCTCCTTCCTTCCTTCCTTCCTTCCTTCCTTCCTTCCTTCCTTCCTTCCTTCCTTCCTTCCTTCCTACTTCCTTCCTTCCTTCCTTCCTTCCTTCCTTCCTTCCTTCCTTCCTTCCTTCCTTCCTTCCTTCCTTCCTTCCTTCCTTCCATTAAGAAAAGGTATTAAAAGTAATACTGCTCTGCCTTGCCTGGTTGTTTTCCTTTTCTGTGTTGGTTCTTTCCATTTGGGATCTGGAAGTAAAATCTGTCCCAGGACAATCCTTCCCAGCAATGGAATTGAGATGAGCTTTCCATTTTCAGGACATCCATCCTTATTTTACTGATAAACTTTGATACACAACCAAATCTAGCTTGGCTTCTTGATTTCAGCACAGTCTGGCCAACTCAGCATCCCTAGAACTTGAAATGAACACGTTGAGCAAACCCTGTGTTTAAAAAGCTCTCTTTTGTCCTCTAACCCCCAACCACAAAAAGCAGCACACACAAAACTCAGAGGGATGTGGGACAAAAGGAGGATGGTCTCTTCTGAGCCTGTGGCCTGTTAGCCCACAGAGCCCAGGCATTTGTCTCCTCCCTGGAAGATCTCATTCCCACATGGGGTCTGGATCAATCCTAATCACACACCAGCTTGCCAGCTGCTCCCTGCAAAGTGACAGCTGGTTTAAGCACACTGTATTTATTCTCCTTTCCCCCATCACTGACAGATGCCCATCACATTTGCTGGGTCTCTGCTGGTCAGGGAATGCCCTTCCCACTCTGGATTTTGGGACTGAGTCCAGGCAGTGTGGCACAAGCCCAGTGGAAGCCCAGCTGCCTCCCAGCCCCTCCTTTTCACAGCTCTTGGCACTTGTGGCTCCTCTCAGAGACCCAGTTACTGGAGGTGCCTGCCTGTCTAACACAGAAGGATGTGGTGGCAATGGAGGGGTGAGTGGTCAAAAGCAAATATGCTGGTGCTCCTCCAGCAACATCTGGAAATGAATGCAACCATTTTAACTTCATCACAAGCCCCAGGGGAATGCACAGATGGGCTTGGGACAGAAGAGAGGTGAGAGGGCTGGTATGAAGAGTTAGAGACAAAGGAAAGGACATTTCTTGGCTAAGATTTTCCTAAAAATATGAAATATATTAAAGATAATTCCTTATCCTGCAAAATCTTCCCATAGATGCTGTAAACCACAGCCCAGCTGCTTTAGTAAGGAAGGCAAGACTGTGCTATGGCTGACAGCTTAGCACATTGCCGTGGGTATTTTGTAAATCACAAATGTTCAGCTTTTTCCCCAACATTTCCTCATTCACTGAAAGCATTTTTCCATGTCTGTGGTCTGCTGCAAGCTAATAGAAGTTGTACTATGGCTATGCTGCAGGATCTGTGGTTCATTTGAGTGCTTTCACAGATTTCTTTAATCTGTCCAAAATTGCAGGTTTCAAGTAACTCCCAGTATTTGAGCCAGACGCCTCCAATTAACTCTGCTCCTTTAGCTGAACGTACCAGGGAGCCCAAGGCAAGAAGAAACTTACCCAGAACAAATATAGTTACAACCTTGATGCCTTAAGCTTATTGTTCACAATTGGATAACTCACACAATTAAAGAACTTTTATTTTCTTTTTTTTTTTAGAAAACGGACAAAAAGGGGGGGGGGGAATTAGAGGAAAATGGAAAGCCACACACAGTGCCTGCCTCAGTTTCCCTCCAGCAGCCCAGCACTGCTCACTGCCCACCCTCTCCCGTACCTCCATGTCCCCTCTGAGACACCCAGGTGTCAGGGACTGTAACAGTGGTGGAGTTTTGCACCACTTAATTAGTGCTTTGTCTCAGTCTCTTCTGCCTTCACTCAGAGCCAGAGTTTAAAAATACATGAAGGAAATGGATTTTCTCATGTTTGGACTTGGTTGTTTATTAAATCTTATCTAAAGTTCAGAAAGTTCTGCAATACTTCTAGCTACCAACTAAAAGTGAGGAAAATGAAGGTGAATCCAGCTGCTACAAGGTCTCTTAAAGCTAAACAGTCCAATAGAGAATTAATATCTATAGTATTTATACTTTTAACCCAGTAATTGAATTTCCATGACTCTCAGTGCAGTATTAACTGCCTAACCAAAAACTATGACCTGGAACCATGAAGAAGAAGGAAGAACACCAAAAGAGACACCACCCAAATTCCTCTATCTTGTCCCATACCTATTACTATACTCTAAAGCCTCCTAATTCAAAACCCTTCACCCTGTGAAATCACACACTTCAATTTAACTACACACCCGTGATTTTAGCTCCATCACCCAAATTTGGAAGCTTCTCCAAGGCCTCAGGTCCAAAGCAGTGTTCTCCTGGGGGTAATTGCCAGAAAGCACAGAAAGCTCCAAACCCCAGTTATGGGATCCAACAAGGGACACGAGGTGGCATCCCCCCAAACACTGACCCAGATGGGTGTCTGCCAGCTTGGGGGCTGAATCCCCACTTGTGCTGCTGCTGCTGGAGGATTTGGGACAGCATTCCCAGCCCAGCTGGCGTGCCCAGCACCTCCTGGGTCAAGGACACGCTGTTCTTGCTGGGGAGATAAACACGGCGCTTATCGCCTTCCCCACTCCCTGGAAATCCAGACACCTGCCCCAGCAGAGCCCCAGGGCTCTGCAAACACAAAGGGATTCTGTGGGCGCACCTCCAGGGGTGATGCTGGAGGATGGTATGCAAGGGGAAGACCTAGAAATTGCAGGGGTTTTTAGCAAAAATGTGGTTCCAAGCCAGGCTGTTGGTTTTGTGGGCACACAGCAGCTCTGGGCTGAGCCAGCCCTCCTCCAGCTCTGAGGTGAAAGTTAAAGAGGAGAGTTGAAAAAAAATATATAAAAGAAGCCTATGAGAGGAATTGCAGGAATGAAATGCTCAAGAAAAAAAAACTGTACATTTTGTTGCTTTGTCTCTGCACTATTGTGTCCTCCCTTTTGGTTAAATTGGGAACTGCTTATCACAGCAGTACCCAGTGCTGGCATCACAGCCTGGGATGGAAGTGCAGCTTTGCATTAGCTTTGTAAATCAGCTGGTGGAAATGGAAGAACAAAAGATTTGTATACCTGCAATTTCCTTTTTTTATTTTCTTTCAGGTTTTGGATACTTTAGGTGTTGGATGACCCTTTTCCTTCATACTCTATAGGGAAAAAAAATCTATAGACACACGAGTCAGTCTTCTGCCACTGTCTGAATCAAGAGCTGTGGCTCCTTTTTCTAACTTTAAGCAGAAATGTAACTTACAATAAAGGCACTGAAATTACAGTCCTGCAGATGAAAGTCTTTGTGTTTCCACAGAAGGGTTTTGTCAGGGTGGAAGCTGCACCCACTAGAGAAGTCTTGCTCTTGCAAAAGTGGCAGAAGCAAAGTCTGTGATGGAAAGGGCCAAGGAAGCAGCCAGAGGCCAAAACTCTGCTTGTTAAGGGGAGGAGAGCTGAACTCCCAGCTGGGACTGAGGAGGAAAGACCACATGAGCTGGCAAACCAGAGGACAAACAGCAGCACCAGAGCTGGAGAGAGGGGAAAGAAGGGATTTCACCTTCTGAGAAATATTCATGGCTCTCAGGAACTGACTGACCTTCAGAGAGCAAAGGAGAGGTCCCAATGCTTGTGGCAGCTCTTCCAGCAAAGAGCTAGGTTGCCTCCCCTTCATTTTTGTTCTTCCTTTCTGCTCTTTTCCCTCCAATATTAGACACGTGCAGCTGCCAGTCCAGGTTGTTCAGGGAACAGTTTTGCTGCCTGTGACTGGAGATGGGAATAAATGGACAACCCAGCAAAGGTCAGGGCAAGCATTGCCATCCAACCTGGCCTTGAACCCTTCCAGGGATGGGGCACCTCGTGCCCTTAAGAGAGAAACCAGCATCATGGAGGCGACTGTTTCAAAGCTGCAGCACAAATTCTGAGCAGTCTGAGCATTTTTGAAATGTCAGAGGGAAAAAAGGAGACAGAGGAAATCCAAAGCCACTTAGGGAGAGCTAAAATGCTTGGTAGGAAGCTGTGGTTGTTGGCTCAGCACTCCTGAAATGCCACATTATCTGCCCTGAGCCCACTCCAGTTTCAGGCCAGTAGCCTGCGTGCAGACACTGACCCTGGGAGCTGCACTTTGTGCCAAGCAGGAACTTTCCACTTTCCAAGCCCAATTTCAATTTGCTTATGGCAGAAAAAGCAATGCCCCAGCTCAGCAAGGAGCTCAGCCACCCACGAGAGGTGACAACAGTTGAATTTTGGGCTCTGTCTGGTGCCAGAGGGGGATGAAACTCTGTCCTTGCAGGCATCTATTGCTGCTGGAGGTGGGGGAAAAGCCAACAAAAACAGAGAGCTGTCTGAGAGAATTAGCTCAAAAAAAGACAACTAAACAAAGGTAGGCAGGAAGGTTGGTAGGTGTGCATATATATGGATAAGTATATAAAGAAAGGAATTTAATTCAAAGTCCTCAAATTTATGCCCAGACTTGTCATGGCTTTGCCAGGACAGCAGCAGCCAGCTCCTGTGGGGAGTGGGTAAGCAGGCAGCTCTGTCCCACCAGGCTGGTCCCCCAGAGATGGGACAGGTTATTTATGAGGGGCTTTTTGGTGTAAATTCATGGTGGAGTGCCATCTGCTGGGCTCATGCAGGGCTCTTCTGGCCCAGGAGAGGAAGAAAGTGAGGAGAAACCCCAGAAAAATGGTCTGTGTCTGTGCTTGGACACCAAACTTCCCTGAGACCCTTCCCCAGGGAGCAGCCACAGCCAGGCTGGCTCACCTTGCAGCTGGGCATGGCCTCTGCAAAATGCTTCATGGAAACATTCACTGGCTCCCAACAACTCCCAAACCACCTGGGAGAATTTCTGGGGAGTGGATCCAAGCCAAAATCAGACTAGGGACCATCCTGGTTGTGGGGATACCAGCAGCAGTCAGCACCTGGGGATATCCATGTTAGCACAGATATTTGCTTTGGTTGATGTGTATGTGATGGACCAAGCCCATGCCAGGGAGGAGGATGAGCAGGTTTCATATCTTTCCGCCTTAACTATCAGTGTGGAGCAGCTTTGAACCACATCTGGAGGTATCTGCTTCTGTCCAGCTTCTGCTCAGGGAGTTTGTCCCCAAAATGTGCAGGCACCTCAGCTGTGAGCTGAAGCAGGCTGTGAGTTCCTCCTGTCTAAAATCTCTAAAGGGAAAACCAGCTCCCTTCGAGCCATCCCTGCCTGCTGCATCTTCTGATTCATCACAGATGGTGGCAGCTATTGAAACCTGAATCACACTTGCATTGTGCTAACCCACCTCTGACTGCAGTGAGAACGAGGAGCACAAAAGGAGGAGGGAAAGGAGCAGGAGAGAGCGGGAAGCAAACTGCAAATTAAAAGGCAAATCACAAGGTTGGTTTAGGCTATTGTGTAAATGAGGGTGGCTCAACTTTCTGCTGTGCTGGCAAACTGAGAGGCCATAGTGCCAAAGATCTTCAGGATAGCAGCTGTAGGATCCCTGCTTTTGGTCCTGTTAGGGATCCACCAGCCTGGTGCATTTCTGTGTTTCTGTTTCCCACCACTGAGGAGCCTGGGAACTAAAAGAAAAACATAGAGGGCCAAACTTTGTCAAGGGCTCTCAGAAAATGGCTATGAAAGGACTGAATCTAAATCCATAAATGCTTTACCAGCATTCAGTAACCACTAATTCTAGTTTCTCTGCAAAATACGTCAAAAGTAAACTACTTCTCCATCAATCAATCTTCTCCCAAAAGTAGGAAAGAGACCTTGACAGCAAAGAATGGTTAAACTGGATAAGCAAAAAGCAACACGTCCTTCAGAACAAAGCACATACTTTCCTGACTGTAGGGTTTTATTCATGTGCTTCCAGCTCACTCCAAACACAAACTTATCACCCTCGTGTTCGTGTGCCAAATCAATAACAGCTTGTGCGGGGATTGCTGAATGCAACATCTGAAAGCCTCTCACACACTTTGCTGAAGTAAAGGACTGATAATAATTAACAGCTGCCAAGGACATTCATCCTTGTTGAGTGATTGTTAGCATGGTTTTCCCCTGGACATGGTTTAGACTGAGCCTTTCCAATTTTCCTGGACAGTGTATGCAGAACAGGAGATTCTTCTGCGTTTTTGTGGACAATGCCTGGCAGAAGTTGAAGAGAACATCCCATGAAGCCCTTGGACTGAAAAACTTGCTGAGAACTGGGTCTGCACCTCTTCTGAAATATTTTCCCCAGTTGCACTACGAAGGCACAGCTTTCCCACCCATCAGGATGTCCAGGCTTTGGGTAGGTGAAGTAGCTTTGGACAGGCTTTCAGCTCACAGGGGAGTGTCAAAACACTGTGTGCCAGAGGCTGAAGGATTTGCTCCAGATGGATTCTGCTTCTTGCACTCGTTATTCAACTGCTCTGAGAGGGTTACAAACCTTAGGAATTACGCCTGGATTGTAAGCTGCCTTTATTCCACAGTCATTCTGGAGCTGATCCTAAAAGCGATGCTTCTGGGAGCAACAAGTCCAATAACATCACACAGAACAGTAGCTGAAGGAAGCAAGAGAGCTGAAGTTCAGCTCCTGGCTCAGCAGCTGACTTTTGTCAGCTCCTCTCAGACCAGAGGAGGCAAGTTTCTGAAACCTCCCTAGTTTTAATGTTTTCCTCTGGCCATCTGGAGAGCTGCAGAGTCAGAGGGCACAAAGCCCCTCAAAGGCAGCAGTCTCACAGAAGAATGATAAGCTGGCAGGAAGCCAGGAAAAAATAAATGACCCTGTCTCCAAATGCCTCCCAGGAAAATCTGGGCTCTTTAACATTTCTCAGCAGGCAGGTGTTTTCACTGCAGCAGCTTCAGCTGCTGCTTCAATTTTTCATCAGAAATGCTTGTGACAGCACAGGACACACCTCAGTGGGATGCAGCACAGAGCAATGCTCCAGCAGCCCTGTTTGCCTTGTGGTTTTCTCCCTTTCACAGGGCACAGGTGCTCCTTTGGAGGTGCCAGTGCTTATGCTTGGGCAGCTGGGAAAAAGACCTTCAACCAGAATGTATTCCTTGGTTTTCCCAGAGTTGTGTGGTCAACCCCAGGCTGTAGGATCGAGATAAGGGATCAGAGCAACTTCTGGCTAAGTGTGATCAATAAGGAAGATGTAATGGGAAATACACACCCAGCAGCCAGGGGATGCTGTCAGGATACAACAGCTCTAGTCCTTGGATGAGTTACTGGTAGAGAAAGCTGCTTATGGCAGGGCCCAATCTACTTCTTATTCCCAGCAGCCAGGGAGACCAAAATCCAGTCTACACAAATGCAATTTAGTCCATTAGCAGAGATCAGAGAAGCTACCTGCCTTGACAAAACCCAGCTGTGTCTCTAATTAAGCAGGGATGCCTCAGAGTGTCTGTTCTAGCCACTGCGGCTGCAATCCCAAATCCCCACAACAAATTACCTCCCCTCCTCACTGCTAACAGATTTACCTGTTTATCTATCACTGTTTGCCAAATGTTGGAGCTCATCCTCACACAGAGGTCTTATTGGAGCAGCCACCTGAGATTTGTTTGAGCAGGGCTTGTGGGTTTTGGTTCCTTGACATAAGAGTCCACTTACAGCCTGAAGGGCAGGAGTTTCTTTTTAAGGGTAAACAAAAGAGGTCAGTGGGAGTTCAGGCATCCCTCTCCTTCTCTCTTTGGTGTTGGTGGTACCAGCAGCTAAAGAGGCTTCCCTTTGCTCCTAATTCACAGGCAGAAGTGAAGGAAAGCCACAGGCAGGCAGGTGCTCTTGCAAATTGGCTGAGGCAGGTGTTTGATCCAGGGCTGCAAACGAAAGTTGCTTTACCTTAGCTGGATCAGCCTGCTTGTTTGTGCTATAACTGAAGCACTAATACATAATACCCAGGCTGGAGCTAAAGCAGCTACACAGCAGAGCAACAGCAACAGGGAGCTCATGCCAAGCCCTGTGTCAAGCCCTGGTGCTCAGTCCTGCTGGGCTCCCTGCTCCCCACGTTCCATCCGTGGACCTGCTCTTGTTTTTCTTCATGAGCAATGAAATAAAAACACATCTCCCTCCTGGCTGCCTTTTGAAGCTCCTTTCCTTGCTCCCATCGTGCCACCCCAGCTATGTGTGACAGCTCCAGGGGAAGTGGTGCCTGACCTTCACTCTCACACAGGCAGCAGTGCAGGGCAATTGCTCTGTGAAAGAGGAGCAAAAGGAAAATAAATTCTGATCTGCTCAGTCTCAGGTGCATAAGTACTGGGAAACATTAAAATGACATTTCCAAGGTCCCAAAACACAGCTTGGACCTGGGTGGCAGCTGATCTGCAGGAGATGTGGTGACAGTCCTTTTCCTTTCTGCTCAGTTTAAAAATAAGCATTCTTGCTGCTGCAGCAGCAGCACAGTCAGGGTTCATTGCTTCCCAGCTGTCCAGTTTCACCCTTGCTGGCAGCCAGAGGGATAATCCTGCTGTCATCTGTCCTGCCAGCACCTCTCCTCCTGACGTGGTGGAGCTCCCAGCCCGTCCTGGGGTGCCCTGTGCTACTGCAGGGAGGATTCTCGGGGTGCTGTGACCCTTCCACCAGAGCCCTGAGGGAAAAGTGGAGTGAGTGCTCTGCCAGAACTGATGCAGGGTCCCTGGGCTCCATGCTAACTGGGAGGTGGCTGTTTCCACCTTTGGCTGCAGGAATGGCTGGGTTGGAGTGGCCTCCAGGTAGGGTTGAGCCCTGCATCCTTGCTCTATGGCTTCTCACAGAGGCAAGGGGGAGCAACCAGCTCCTGCCCACTGGGCCAAGCACAGACACAGCATGGAGAGCTTGGGAAGAGACCTAGATGGGTTTGAGCTTGGCTGAGGCTTGGCATGAGTGCCTTGAAGGGGGAGCCATGTGCTGCTGCAGCAGGTGGTGGAGCTGGCAGCAGGATGATGGCATCTCCCTCAGCCACTGTCACTGCAGGGACAGGCACACCTGAGGGAACAAGGATGCTGAACCCCTAGACAGAACAGGGAGCACCAGCAAACCTGGGTTTCTGCCTCTCTGTGCAACAGGGAAAACATCCCCTCATTCACAGGTGCCTCAGCTTGGAAGCCCAATGGCACAAAGGATTTGGAGTCTGCAGGAGATGAAGGGGGGATGGATAAGAAGGAACAGAAGAGCAGGGACATGGGCTGGCCCTTGGGAAAGGAGCCAGGGGTAGCTCCTGGCAGGGGGATGGGCTGGAGTGGGTGGAAGTGCTGACTGCAGGAGGGGGGCACAGGGTGGACAAGGACAGAGGGGACACTGGATGAGGATGAGGAAATGGCAAGCAGAGCACAGGGCTGGGGCCAGGAGAGGGGAAGGGTTGAGTGCAGAGAAGGAGAAAGACTGTGCAGAAGGTGAAAGGTGTGCAATGGGGACAAGAGAAGGCCCTGGAGAAAACAAGCTATACCCTTACAAACAATATAACTTCTATTTTTCCTGTTAAAGTGTTTTTATTTCATTTGCCATCCAATTTTTCTCCTAGCCTTCTCTGCCCATTCTTCCCCTCCTGGTCTTTGACCCTCCCCTTTGGTGTTTGCTGATTTTCTGTCTCTTGCTCTGTCACTGAGCATTGTGCTGTGTCCTCTGTGCAAGGATGTGGAGAGAGCAGACAGTCTACACCTACAGCACAAAGGCTGATCTCACCTCTGCTCTGGCAAACAGCTCAGAACTCCCTGTCTGCAATTATCCTTTGGTTCTCCTCTCTGTCCTCTTCCACTCCTCCAGTCTTGGTTTTCCCATGTGTTTTCTGCAGTCTGGCTTCTCTCCAGCTTCACTTCCCCCCTTGAGCTGAGTCTATCCCTGTCCCTGCCTCACTTGTAGCACCTCTCCCCCTTGCCCAGGCCAGGGAAGGGAGTGTTGTGACAGGGAAGACGTGAAGAGAATCCACTGCAGATCTCTGTGGTCATGGTTGAGGTCAGGGAGCCAAACATTTATGGTTTGTGCGTGGGTGTGATGTAAATAACAGCAATTATTCACTGTCAAAACTTCACAACTGAGCCAAAACTCAACCATTTTTGCTGGACTGTTCACAGAGGCTGCTACTTCCAAAGGCTCACTTGCAGCCAGACTTTAGCCTTCCTCTCACAGATGGAGAGTTGTTACTGCTATTAAGTCACATTTATAGCGAACTTGCCACACCATCCTCTCCTGCCATGAGAGCTGGGATCCTGCTGGCTATGGTCCCAAAAAACATATTCCATTTTTTCTGTGAATATGTGAATTTGTGATTTTTTTTTTTCAACTTGTTACAAAGTGAAAACAGTGGCCTGAAAGTGCATGGGCACAACAGGGCATCACTTCTGGGTCTGTGAAGGGCTCCCACTGAAATGAAGGGAATCATCTCCCCATTAAATCAGCAGTTTTAGAACCCCTTGCACTGAGGTGTGTCAGCCTCTGTGTACTGCCCACCCTTCTGTTTATGAAGTCCTGTGTGGGTGAGAAAGTGTATTTTGACTACACAGGAGGAAGTGTCCAAACTGTTTGAGCAGTTCCAGTGGAGACAGACACTTGTATTACACAAAGATGGCTCATTTTCTTCCTCTGGACTAGAGATTTGGAAATGGCATTGGCTCTTCAAAAGCCAGTGACACCTACCTGCAGCTGGGTTCACTGGGTAAGCAACAAAAGCTCCAAAGGGTGACAGAAAGCCATTAGGAGTTGTGACAGCTTCTGGTGACCCTTCACTTACCCCAAGTGCAAGGTGGAGGGTGGAGTTCCTTCGTTACACCTAGATCCCCAAGAAAATCCCTGAGTAATCCCCATCCATACACCCTTTGCAAGAACACTCCTCCATCCTCCTTCTGCCATCACATGCAGAGTAATCCTCCTTTTCCTGCGTCACCCCTTTGGTGATCCTTCTTACTCTGCAGGATCACATGCACAGCGACCTCACACTCACTGGGCTGGGGAGAAAAAACCCTCCCCTTCTACACATCACAAAGCCTCCTCTTTGCTTGGGTTTTTTTTTTTTTCCCCTCCAGGAGTTTCTTCCCCTTTCTTTCACCTTGATGCCACAAACCCCCTCTTCTCTGAGTGGTACCAACTGCAAGGTGGTGTTAGTTGACTTTTCCAGCTGATTTTGGACAGCACTTTGCCTGGATAACCTTTCCCAGCCACCCTCCTGCTCCACCTTGGCTGTCAGCAAGGCAGCACAGCACTGACGTTTTCCCCTCTGTCACAGCACTGGGACACACTGAAAGGGCAGAGCAGGAGCAGGTAACCCTGCCAGCTCCCCCCGTGTCCTGCCCTTGCAGCACACTGAGAGCTTTGTGCTCCAAAGCAGGGTGCTGCTCACTCACAAGGGAAGCCTGTGAGAGCCTGTAGCCCCAGGTAAAGAGCTGCATTTTTCAGTGTGAGAAACAGAGGGAGAAAGCAAGAGTACATAAGAGTACATAAAATCCCAATATGTCAGGGTTCACAGGCCCTCTTTCTCCTGTGTCACAAAGCCCACTGCAGCCAGCACAAATCCTGAGTGCCCAAGGAAATAACTCTAAGCATTCAGCAAACAGCTGACCAGAGGAGAGTAAGTGATCTCAAAAGCTGCTGGCTTCTAGATTATTGTTATCTCGTGACTCCACTGGAGCAGCAAAATTGGGATGGAGATGATAAAACCCAAAAGTGATGGTGGTTTGCTTATCTTTCCCTTCCTCTCCTCTCCCCAGCACCTGTGCAAGAGCCTGCCTGTGCCTCTCCCAGAACAGCCTCTCATTCGGTGGAGATGACTTAATCCAGAAAGGGTGATGAGAAGGAGAAAGATTTAAATCAAACCCGATTACTGGGGCTTGATAGGCTTCCCTGGCAAGCTGTTCTGGGACTGACCCAAAAGTTGTCAGCTCCCTTGACAACGCTGTTCAGGAGCCCTGTGAAACACAGCCATCCTCTGAAAGCTCAGCTGCAAAACTCTTCCCCCTGGCAATGGGCAGGTGGGCACCAAGGCTCACCAGGAGCATGTGGCTTTGAGGCAGCTCCTTGGCTGTTCCTGGGCAAACAGGGGCAGAAACAGCCCCATGAGTGCTTTGTCTGGGGCTCCTGAAAAGGCATCCTCTCACTGTGGCTTTGGGAGTAATCCACCAAGGAAATCACTTTGGCCTGGCTGTGAGATAATCCTGCCAAGCCACTGCATGTGCTCAGCCACCATTCCTGATGTCAGGGCTCTGCCCAGCCCTCTCCCAGGCCATGTGGATGGCTCGTGGTGGCCACAGGGAGCTCAGGGCAGGCACCAGACAGGATCCAGCCTGTAGCCACTCCTCATCCCAGAGAGTGGGGTCTGGACTGGGGCTTGGAGCAGGGGGAAGGTGTCACCACATCCCTGGGGTTGGCATCACAGGCACCACCCTCCTGGCAGGCATGTCCCTCCTGGCAGAGGCAGGAAGCAAACCCCTAACTTTGGAGCTCACTGAGTTTGTGGAAGGGGTGGTAGATGGTCATGACTGTAGCAGAGACCTGAGCTCAGTGGCTTGGGGATCCCATCCAGTCTCCTGCAGGAGCAACAAATGTCTACAGGCACAATAGGAATGGCAGATGGATGAGCCCAGGGGGGTTGCAGAGTGGTGCAGTGGGAAAGTTCTGTGTCCCAGACCCAGCTACAGCATGGTCAGCTAACACTGGCCAACACCTGAATGCCCCCCCCCCCCCCCCCCCCCAAGGGGAATACAGGCCATTAAAAGTGACAAAGAAACACTTCAGACATGATTTTGAAATGAGCTTCTTACACCCTTCTTCTCTCTCAATTCAGCCATAAACACAGCTATGAAATCAGATTGTGTTATAAATAATTTTAAAAAAAGTCACTGGGCTAAAGCAGCAGGAGTGATTTATCCTTATTAAAAAATGGAGAGTAATAAAGTAAAGCTGTAATAATAAAACAAAAACGTTGACTAATATCTGTGAAAAATTTGGAGGGCCATAGAGAGAATGAGCTATTATGCTTTGTGGCGGGTTGGGTGTTGGTGAAGTGTCTGTGGTTAGGACAAAGACACTGAATTTTGCAAGCAGTTGATGAGTTTTAGGGTTTGCTTTCTGCAGGCTTGATGCACCAGTGAGTAAACTGTTCATGCTCAAGAAAGGCAGACTTTTATTGAACTCACCAGAGTCTCTGTTGAGAGTCTGTTTTTCTCCTCTTTCTCTCTCTCTCTTCCACTACACAGTGTCATTGATAAGACAGGTTTTAATATTGCAGAAAGAATTGCAGTGACAAAGAGCTCCTTGTTTTCAGGCTGTATCAAAGCTCTTGCTGCAAACCCAACAACACTTGCCATGTTACCTTGCTGAGCTGGCTTTGTGCATGGGAGCTGCTGAGACCTGGCTGAGGAAAGGCTGCGTCCGTGAAAATCTCAGCAAAGCAAAAGTTCAAAGGAGGAGAAGGGAACGGGAGATAAGAAAGCTTCAAATCTTCGTTTAAAAGGAAAAGAAAATCTGATTAAGATGTGCTGGCTAACTCGAAACACATGAGCCTGAACATCAAAAGGTTCGTAATTCGTACACGTGCTGTAGATAATTATCAGTTTAACTTGATACTTCCTACAGCGACAGGGCTGACGTCAGGCAGCTCTGGCGACAGACTCGAACCAGCCCCTGACACTGAGCAAGGGCCCCGCTGCTGACGCTGTTCCTCTCGCTGTCCCTTGTGTCCCTGCCTGCCAAAAACCTGCCTGCATCCCCTCCTGGCTGCCCCCAGACCAGCAGAGGACAAGGGAGGAGGCAGTGCCTCTCCAGAGCTCTGGACATCTACTGCAGAGATCCTCTGGTCAATCCCCTGTCCTGTGGGGCAGGGCAATGATAGGGAACTTATTTTTAACTGAGAATCTGTCCAAACATGGCCTAGAAAATAAATGTCAGACTCTGCTTCATCCAGTCCACTGTGATCTGGGGATGGCTGCAAGCTGGGTCCCCCAAAACTGCTGCTGTGCTGCCAAGCAGGGAGGTGCAGGGAGCAGCATCCCTGCCCTGGCTGTCCTTTCCCTGCTTGGCTGGTGGGAATGGTGAAGCTGGGCCAGGTCTGGGGACACCAGGAGCCACACACACAATTTGGCTGCCCCAGAGCCAACTGAGCTGATCTTGAAATTCCCTGTGTATTTCCAAAGCCAGAAGGTCGGGGCAGAAGGTGGGTAATGAATCCCAGATTTTCCAAGAGAGTCATGTGTAGCATCAGAATGATGTGACTTCGGGGAATGGCAAAGCAAAGCATTTTCCTCTCGTATCCAAGAGATTTGTGCTCAGTCCCAAGCTCTCCCCACGAGCTGAAATGCCCTTCTGTCTGCCTGTCCACGGGAGAGACAGACACACAGAGACAGACAGGGCGTAGGCAGGGGAGAGGTCATGTTTTTGTTACAGGGAAAAAATTCAAAAGCCTGCTGGTGAAACACTCCTAATCCCTATGACTCTTTGTATGGTGGAGCTGGGGATTGTCTCTCTCTCTCTCCCCATGACTGTTTCCTTTAATGAAGGGCTCTGTCTGCCTCGCCCACAACCCCAAGACCACCTTCTCTGCATTCTTTTTTAATTTAAGGATTTTATTGCTTCGAGGGAGGAGGGGGGAAAACACTAAGAATTACAGCTAAGCCCCCAACTGGGCACTCTGTCATTACCCCATCCTTGTGGAATATGCTTTATTTTTTTTTTTTCCATGTACTAAATCATTTATTTAATGGACAACAAATGGCATCTGAGGCTTCGAGGTCTGTAAGGAATGAAGCCCAACCTGCAAGACTCCCTGGTAAATCAATTGTTTACAGTAAGCACAGCAGTCCACTAAACATCCTTCTGAAGGCTCCTGGGGAATCAGTTTGAGGCCAGTAAAATAGTCTGGATTTTTGTGTGTGGAGAAACACAGTTACAAATACTCCTTCTTGTCTATGCCAAGCCTGAAATGCAGGCAGGTAACCTCTTTAGAGAAAGCCAGTTCACTTTATAGCAAAGTGGATTCACCTCTTGAATATGAGACACACACAGACTGACATCCCTCCCCTGGAAGTTCAGTTCTGTCCCACTTAGTGATCAATCTGACTGCAAACAAAGCATCCTGTGTTTATTTTAGCAAAATGACCTCCAAATGCAGAATTTCAACCTATTCCTACAATGGTGTTTTAATCACCCTAAAATGCTGAGAATAAATTTACATTTTAATTTAGGGGAATGAATTATGCATGATGGTGTAGTACTTTCAGTGTAAGTAGTAGATGAACACAGGGACAGGTATGATGTGGATTGCAGGAATTTATCCTGTCAGTACAGGGGAAAAGCAATCATTTAGGAAAGGGGTCACTCCAGGCAGGCAGGCAGCAAAGACTGAAAATGGCCCTGTGACAAGATAAATGTTGTATTATGATGCCTGAGAACTGAATCCAGCTTCTCCCTGTCACAACAACACAACACTGGAAAATCACATCACTGGAAGTTTGCCCCTCCTGAACACATTTGGGTTGTATATGTAGGAAAGGTGATGGCAAAATGCAAAATATCTGCCATCCCCAGCAGGGACATGCAAACACCAAAGTGACTGTTGGTGCTGCAGACTCCCAGGATTTTGCCATGTTTTGGCAGCTCATCTGTTACAAGTGTCACTCATCCCCACATCAAACCATAGCATTCCTCTCAGGAGGAGCAGACAGGAGGAAGTCAGAGTTTCTGGATGCAGAAACCAATATGCAATTGTGAGTGCATGCAGACAGGAATCTTGGAAAATGAAACCTCTGAGGGAAACACAGGACCTCCACTGGATGCTTGATTTGTGGCTACTTTGGGGATGTTTTACATCAGGAGTTCTTAGCAGCAGGAGGGGGCAACAGAGCATGACTATGAAATTATTTGAGATTTCTCTACTACCTCTGCCTCTCAGAGCTCTGACCTTCAAAACAGTTTCTGTTTTCAAGCAAAAAGATATGAAAGACAAGAAAAAAAATATTAAAACCACCAAGGCAAAAACTCCCAAAGAATTGTGTCTGATTGGCACCACTCTTTGTGTCAAACTAATTTGACTGAGTTCCCTGACTTTCATATTTTGGCTGTTTGCTTTGGGGTGGTGACAGTAATTTCCTTCTTCAGCTGCAGTGCTGAGTGCTCCAGCCCTTCTTGGTGTGCTGCTCTCACATCCTTGTCTGAGGGCTGACAAGGACACCTTGGAGAGCAGGGAAGTGGCACTTGAGCCTCGTGCTGAGGACAAGTTGTGACCCTGGCATGGACAAATGGATTTTAAGCACCTTGTTGGTGAATATATAGGACCACAAACAAAACAAAGGGCAGCAGTTCTAGCCTCTTCTTTCACCCTGCTTTACAAAAATGGAAGGCTTGACAGGTCTGGTAATAACAGCATGTTATCCAATAGCTTCTGTTATCCAAAGCTGACTGAAACCAAAGAAATGAAAGATTTACTGCAGTACAAAAGTTTGGGAGGTATTTTAAAAGAATTAAAAATGTGAGTGAAAGCCAAAAATTAATGTTAATGTTACTTTCACCTTTTATATGGTGAACTTAGCAGAAACAGAGCTCTGCACCATAGGACTCATCCAAGTTGTGACAGTCCTGCACCAGGAGCACTGGCTTCTCCTCTTCTCAAGGTACACAGCATAGAGCTGCTGCATCTTTCTAGACAGGATGTTCTTAGGAAGTTGTGAGGATGTTGTATTGTATGGAAGATGGCCAGAATTTGGACACTTCTGCTATCTCACAGCCCATTAAAAATTATCTGTAATGAAAGCCATGCCTTACTGGCAAAATCAAACATTTTGATAAGTTGCAAACAGACATAAGATCCTTTGCCAACAACTCTGTCCTAAAGCTCTGCAATTCAACTCCAACAACAAGGAGATTTCAGCATTGAAGAGGTCTTAATACCATAATCTAATAAATCATAATTTAATAAAGTATTACAATATACTTCAGAGAGTTTTCTTATTCACTTCCACATGCATCAGCTCATCAACAACTGAAAAGGCTTTATTTGTGGATATTTTTTACTAAGCATATAGCAGTTATCTCTTTAAGTCAAATGGCTACAAAAGACTATCCATTAACTTCATAAAGGCCACTGAGCAGCCACCAGTAGAAATTTTTATCAGTTTCTAACCTTATCTGAAGTCAAGCTCATGACCTTGAAGTACGTCAGTACAGTCCCTAGCCAGGTCCCTCAGGAGATTCTGTGCTTGTTTCTCTTTTCCTCCTTGAATTTTCCTGTTGTGTGTGTGGAGGTGCTCCTGGTGACATTAAAGAGTGGTTTTAATTGGTCCAGGCATTAGAGGATGCACCTAATGTCCTTTTTGAACAGCTCCTCTCCACGAGGCTGGCAGTGAAACCAAAGGAGGAAAGAAAATTCCTCAAGATTTAGATGATGGAAGAGCTGGGAGGTTTCAAAATCTCTCTGTTGCTGGAAAGACCAAAAGGAGATAAGTTAAATTTTGATCTCTGACAGAGTCTTCTGCCAGGAAGAAAGAAAAAAATTTCTCATGCAATTTTAGGATTTCATTGCCTTTTCTGAAAGGAAATCCTTCCTTTCAGGAAAGGGACAGAAATTCTGCAGTTTCAATGAGCATAATTCTGGCAAGCTTTGGTCCATATCCCTGCACTTCTTGCCATCCCATTCAATTTTATTGTATACACAACATTTTGGTATTTTCCCATGATTTTTTCACCCATTTAATTTTTTGGTAACCTCCCAACAGCCTCTTTTCTTTCCTTTCATCCTTGATTTCAGGATATTCTTCAAAGCAATTTGGGCAGGTTTTCGTCAATTTCCTGGAACTACATGTCCTCCCAATCACTTTTAGGATTTTCAGTAGGTTTTGGAATTTTCCCTTGATTTCTCTCCCTACTGAAATTTTATGGCAACCTCCTACCAGCAACTAATTTTTCATTTGGCCCTTGATTTCAAGAAATGTTTAGGAGTTATTTTAGCAAGTTTTGGACCATTTCCCTGCACTTCTTGTCATCTGAGGCCTTTGCAGCATGGTCACCCCATTTCCAAATTTCCTGGATTGTTTCCATCACTTTTGGTTTCATCATATCTCCATTCCAGTGGGTTTCTCAGACTTTGTCCTGCTATTGCAGGAATTCATTCCCTTTCCTGAAAGAAAATCTATCCTTTCAGGGAAGAGAATAAAATCCTGTGATTTCAATGAGCATCATTCTGGCAAGCTTTGGTCCATATCCCTGCACTTCTTGTCATCTTGTTCACTTTTTGGGGTTTTCTTTCGGTTTCGGAGTTTTCCAATGATTTTTCAGCTTTTGCACTTTCTGTGCAACCTCTCAACAGTCACCAATTTTTCCTTCCAATTGTGATTTTAAGATGTTTTTACGAGCAGTTTTAGCAAGTTTTGGTCCATTTCCCTGCACTTCTTGTCATCTTGTCCACTTTTAGGATTTTCACTTTGTTCCGGAATTTTCCGTTGATTTAACTCAACATTGTATTTTCTAAACAACTTCTCATCAGACCCTAATTTTTAATTTCTTCCTTGATTTCAGGAGGTGTTTAGGTCTTATTTTGGCCAGTTTTGGTCTATTCCCCTGCACTTCTTGTCATCTTGTTCACTTTTAGGATTTTCACTCGATTTCGGAATTTTCCCTTGATTTCTCTTGCCATTGCATTTTTTAAGCAAATTCTCATCAGGTTCTAATTTTTCTTTTTCTCCTTGATTTCAGGAGGTGTTTAGGACTTATTTTAGCAAGTTTTGGTCCATTTCCCTGCGCTTCTTGTCATCCCATTCATTTCTAGGGTTTTCAATTGATTTTGGAATTTTCTCTTGATTCCTCTCCCCATTGCATTTTTCTGGCAACCACCCAATAGCCACTAATTTTTCATTTCGCCCTTGATTTCAGGAGGTGTTCAGGAGTTATTTTAGCAAGTTTTGGTCCATTTCCCTGCACTTCTTGTCATCTGAGGATTTTGCAGCACGGTCACCCCATTTCCAAATTTCCTGGATTTTTTGCATCGTGTTTGATTTCATCACATCTTCTTTCCAGAGGGTTTCTCAGACTTTGTCCTGGTATACCAGGATTGCATTCCCTTTCGTGAAAGGAAATCCTTCCTTTCACGAAAGGGAATGAAATCCCTTGATTTCAATGAGCATCATTCTGGTAAGTTTTGTTCCATATCCCTGCACTTCTTGTCAACCCGTTCACTTTTAGGGTTTTCTTTCGGTTGCTGAATTTTCCCATGATTTTTCAGCCTTTGCACTTACTATGCAACCTGTCATCAGGCTCCTATTTTTCCTTCCAATTGTGATTTCAGGATGGTTTTAGGAATTATTTTAGCAAGTTTTGATCCATTTCCCTGCACTTCTTTTCATCTTGTTCACTTTTAGGATTTTCACTCAATTTCGGAATTTTCCCTTGATTTCTCTCACCATTGCATTTTCTAAACAACTTCTCATCCGGCTCTAATTTTTCTTTTTCTCCTTGGTTTCAAGAGGTGTTTAGGACTTATTTTAACCAGTTTTGGTCCATTTCCCTGCACTTCTTGTCATCTGAGACCTTTTCAGGATGATCACATAATTTTCACATTTCCGGGAGTTTTTCCATCACATTTGATTTCATCATATCTCCTTTCCAGCAGGTATCTCAGACTTTGTCCTGCGATTGCTGGATTTCAATGAACATCATTCTTGCAAACTTTGGTTCATATCCCTGCACTTTGTCTCCTTCCATTAAGTTTTAGTTCTTCTAAAATCCACTTTGTGTTGCTGATTCATTTGCCTCTTTGTTTTTTTGCTCTTGAGCGAGGATCCTCCTGCAGTAGAGGAGAATGTTTTACTCACACCAATGTTACTGCATTTCACTCTGCACTGTCCTTATAGCTGCTGTGGCTTTGCTTTCAGCAGGTCATGGGGAAATATCAAGCTCTTTCTTTCAGAGACCATGAAATCCCTGCAGACTGAGCATCCTTTGCCAAAGGGAGAGGAGCCTGTCTGTCACCTCCTCTGCAGTTCCTGGTGTGGAGGGAGCCTGCAGGATTTTCTGCATCAGGATTCTGCTGGAATGACCTTCATGTCTTTTGCTCCTTGAATGTTCGAGAAGATCTCTGGATGAGCTGGGCTTCCAACCCAAAAATATGGCATTGTCCAAATGGTCCTTGACCTCTCCCAGGCTGGTGCTGTGACCCTTGCCCTGGGGAGCCTGTTCAGTGCCCAACAACCCTCTGTGGGAGGATCCTTTTTCTAATATCCAACCTAAACCTGCCCTGACACAACTTCAGGCCATTCCCTCACTTCTGTCACTGTCACCACAGAGCAGAGATCAGTGCCTGTCCCTCCTCTGCCCCTCACTGTGACTGCACTGAGGTCTCCCCTCAGCCTCCCCTTCTCCAGGCTGAGGAGTGAAAGGGAGTTGAATGAAATGATTTCTGAAGGTCCCTTCCAAGACAAACCATTCCATGATCTTATAGATGACTTACACTTCCATGGCTAGAGAAGGAGCACAAGAACTAGATAAAGAGATAATAAGAGAATCTGGATGAAAACAGTTTCTAATGGAACCAGGTAAAGAAGTAATTAGGATGAGATGAAAGGCATTTCAAGTATTTGGGCTCATTAAGAGCAGGTGCTCATTGGGAGAGAGTGTGATCAAAACAATTGAAAAAATGCAGGACATATTTCCAGCTATAAGGAAACTCTCAACAAAGTGAAACTGGAAGCACCCAGACATCTGAGATAGTTACACTTATGGCCAAGAAGGACTGAAAAATTATATTTGAGAATTTAATCAAACTGCCAGTTTGGTACAAATATGTTTCTTGGCAGGGAAAAAAAAAACCCAAAAACCTCAATCTTTCATGAAAGTACAAGCACAACCTAGTATAATTATTTTAATGAAGCCAAAGTGAGACACTTAAGGAGACAAAACTCATACCGGTTTTTGTGTACATGTGTTACAGCAAAGCAGGAAGAGGCCTGAGGCATTTGACTGGTCATACATGCCACAGATATTACACCAAGTCAGAGGAAGATTATAGTTAAAATAACAGAAGAAAATGAAACAGAGATTTGCTCACATTCTTTTGAGAAAGCTGAGTTTACTTCCAGGATATTGCTTTAACTGCACAGAGACAGCCCAACCAACAGCCCCAGCTGAGAAGGCTCTCAGCCCTGTCCCTGGAAGCCAGGCAGAGCCATTTCCAGCCCAGCACACCCCTGCAGGCACCTGGGCTGCTGCTGTCTCCCTGCCACCTTTCCTGTACTCATTCCAGTGAAAGGTTTCCCTGCCCATGCCAGGGAGGTTGGAACTGGCTGATCTTTAAGGTGACTTCCAACACAAATCATTTTGTGATTCTTTTCCCAGGTAAATCTGGTGTTCTTCACCAGGGATTTCTTGCTCATGGGATGCTGCTCCCCACCTGCCCCAGACCCACCACCCCCCATCTCCCTACGTGTCCCTCCACATCCCTACAAATGCCCCATTTTTTCTCCATCTCCCCAGGCTGCTGCACCCTGGGAAAAAGAGGGAGCATTAAATCAACTATTCTGCTGGGACAGGTGCAAAGTGTGCTAATTTTTATCTTCTCCTTTCTGCAAAGATCAGGGAGAAATGCCAGGAACAGCCAGTGTCACCTTGCCCCCGGGCTGGGGTGCACCCCCTTCCTGATGTGTTTCTGAGCTCAGCTGTGCCAGCTGCACAGCAGGGTCATTCCTTACAGACCCTGGCACTGAGTTCTGTTCCTGTTCTTGGTGTCTCAGTACTCAGAGGGGAGTGCAGACGAGGAGCTGGTGGGAAGAGATACAGGTCAGTGTTCATTGTGCCAGCTCAGAGGGACAGAGCTCAGCCTGGAAAATCAAATGCAAAATAATTCATTTGGCCAGAGACAGCCAAGCAGATGAGGGAGGATGAGCTGGGTAGGTCTGGAGTTCAAGAAGAGAAATCAGACATGAGAGTTGCAGTGCATTTTGTATCCCATGTGGAGAGAGTTCTTATCCTTGGACTTACTCATCACCCTCTCCCTGAATGTCTTCTTCAAGCTCTGACAAAAATGAGAGTGGACCAAAGAGAGACAAAGATCTATGAAAAAGGAGCACAGGGGTGGTCACAGGGGGAAGCTGAGCCTACAAACTGCAAATGGAGCACTCAGGAAATGGTTGCCCACAGAGGCAGGTCCTGCTGCTCCCTGTCCATGGCAGTGCAGGTGGTTCCAGCAGGGAAAGGGAAGGAAAAGCTCTGAGTGCTTAACAAGATTACCCTGCACTGAGGAGGAGTTCCCTAGATAAACAACCCTGCTATAAGGCACACATTGGGGTTCCTGCTGCCTTCTCACACCTGCTGCTCCAGTACTCACCTTCTCCAGTTTCCCAAATTTGCCAAACCTGTGGTGTTCTGGAAAAAGGCACAGCAGGCATGGGAACCACAGCAGGCACAAGACAATGTGAAGAGTGAGTGGAGGCTGAAAGCAGCTACAACACCACAGCATTCCTGAAATCCAGAGTGATTCCCTTGAGGTCTCCTGGGGTGGGATTTATTTATTTTTTTCAAACTGCTGTTTGTCAATGGATAGATGATGCAGGCTGGGGACCATGCTCAGCTGATACCCTGCATTTCTGCTGGGACACGAGATGGAAACAGAGCTCTGGCTCCTCAGGTGGTGTTGGAGGCACAGCTGTGTTCAGTGTCACCCACCCTGCTCACAGAGAGTGTTAGAGCTCTTAACTGAGCTGAAATTACTCTATGAGACAGGGAGTTGTACAGATACTGCCCTATACCTCTCTCATCATTCCCACACACCTTTCCCAGCTCCCCTCTATTTTTGTACCAGCACTTACAGGGAAAAAACTGTGTTGGGTAACCCAGATTTACACTCTGAGTAACAAGTGGAGCATTTCAACAAAATCGAGGGCAGGTGGAACAGAACAGGGAGAGCTTCTGAGGTGGTCAAAAATTGGAAAATCAGAGGAACAGAGCAGGCAGAGCTGCTGAGATGCTCAGGAGTTGGAAAATCAGCACTGCACAGTTTCTGGGAGCATGAACAGGACTACCTGGAGAGCTCAGCAGCCACACACTGAGAGCTGCCTGTGCTCTGTAAATGACTCCTGAACTTGAGTCTTTCCAATTTTGTGGCTCTTTCCAGGCAGTGCCTGAAGGGATCATCTCAGCCCAGGTGTCAATCCACAGAAAAACCAAACCCAGCTCTGATTCTGGACTGGGAGAAGGGATGCTGCCCTTGCAGCAGTGGTGTGAAGGATTTGGGCTCACGGAAGGACTCTCCTGTACCAGGCCATGCAGATTAAAAGACACCCTTTTAATAATTTTGGGGAATTTTCTCACCTCTACATCTCCCTTTTCTGCTGAGGCATTTGAGCTTTCCTATTTAATCCCCAAGCAGAACTAAAGGGGGTAGAAGGCAGAGAAAACAGGACAAAGGTGTAAACACCCTCTGTATAAAAATGGATGGGTAGATAAAGTATGTTGACATTGGGAGGGAAGAGAATGCAGGAAGAGAGAGGGGAAGGAGATGTGCATATGAAGCTGCCAGATGAGCAGAAACCAAGAGGGATGGGAGAAGCAGGGAGTAAAAGGGGCTTTGTTGAGGACAGCTGGTGATGTCCTGGGAGCAGGGAGGAGCAGGCAGGGGGTACAAAAGGAGCTTGTAGGATGAATGCACCCCTGCTGCAGGAAGCCAGGCAGGTCTGCAGCCAAGTGTGGCACACACAGACCTGTGCAACACACACATGGACAAATATCAGCCACTAGGAAGGAGCCTCAGTGTATGAAAGACCCTCAGAGTTTTGCAGTGGAGCTCAATGAGAACCAAATGGACCTTCCTCATATTTTTGCAGGAATGTTCAGGTTCCTTTAGGCTACAGACCCTGGTGCAGAGTGGTGGGAAGGCTGTTGCTTGCTTGTTTTAAACTAGAAGCAGTTCCAGCAGCACAGAGCCTGGTGTGGACAGCAGAAACTCGAGGATTTACTCTGAGGGAGGGAATTTGGTGGGATAGATGGAGGCACTTGGAGTCCTGCAGGAGAGAAAAGTTGCAGCCTGTTGGGCTGACATGGGGAGATGGAAAAGGCTTTGGTGCTCTGCTGCATCCTGCAGGGAATATACAGGAGGATAATGAGAAGAATGCTCTAGGAATGGCTTCCTCCAGGAAGGTGGCAAATTTATGGAAGGGTCACTCCATAAATCTGCAAGCTGCCCTTGCTTTTCTATGCCAATATTAGAAGGAGCATTGCACAACCTTGTCCCCAGGCCCTGCTCCCTATCCTGGCCTCTGGAATGGCAGGCTGGGGGGGAGGCAGCTGGCCCATCCCCTGTTCCTCAGAGCTCCACTCTCCAGCCAGACAAGCCCCGACCCGACAGCACAGAGCGCTTTCGCTTCGCGAGTCACTCGTGGCATTTCCTGTAAACACCACCAGCACCCACGGCCCTGAGCAGGGAAACACAGTGACATTATAAAATGCCTTCTGAAAGGGCAGCCCTGCCTCCTTTTTTTTCCATTATTTGCCAGTTTCCATGTTTGGGAGAGCTAGAAATTGGAGCAGGGAGTGGAGTGTGAGGATATCCAAGGCTGCTTGGGAGGAGGGCAACCTTATCAGAACCTCAGGACAGTATTTCCAAAGCTGTCCAAAAGCTTGGTGTGGAGCATTTCTTTCCCTAGAAAACTTTGGATAAGAAAAGATGAGGAGTGCTCTGATTGCTTGCCAGTTTCCCATCCAACTTCTGTACACACTGTGCCTGAGGAAAAAATGCTTGTGGTCTAAATGTCAGGATAGAAAGCAAGCATGAAGAGGGCACACAGGAAAACAGAGCTGCAATCTAAATAAAATATTCCCAATCTCCATGCTTGAAAGTTCCCCAAATTGTGACACTGGATTGAAAAATGACTTAAGTATTTTGCTTTGAAAAATAGGCAAACAAAGAAACCTCAGCCTCCCGTGAGGTCTATTTGTCTTCTGAAATCTTTGTTTTCAGGTTCACTGGGGAGGGGTTCAACCATCTCCCTAGGACTGTGACACGTAGAAACAGCATAAAAATTGACACCTCAGATTGTCATGTGACTGCAAACACCCAGGCATTTAGAAAGCAACAAACATCACAAGACTCAGGATTCATCACAAGAGCAAGGAACCATCACGTAATTTGCCACTAGCACCAAGCAGAGCTGACTGACAGTGTCACCTTACACTGGCATAAACTAATGAATTGCTGTAAAAACAGGCTCCAAGGACTTTTGAAAGTCGAGCTCATTTTCCCCTTGTTTGTTTTATGGTGTCCTCAGTCAGGACAAGGGGAGTCACCTTGCCAGGAGGTTTACAAAGACTCATTTTTTTCCCCTCAAAGGCTCACAGTCCAGTGTGTGACAGGGTAAAGGGACTGACAGGACCAAAGACATGAGCCAAAAAGAAATGTAAAAACTGGACATATATTATTGCTCTGGACTGGACAGAAAAAAAGGACAAAACAATTATCTGCATGATGCACTATCACAAAAATGTGAAAGTTAAATAGATACAGGCAGCTAATCCAACCTGGCGTGTTCTGGGGCTGTGCTGGGGCTGTGCCAGAAGGATTGGTGCCATCTGGTCCATGGCCATGATGGAGGTTTCGATTAGAGGAGGAGCACTGATGGAAGGATCATGCCAGGGCAGATGCAGGGCAGGCAGAAGGGACAAGAGCAGGGAGACACTGCAAGACACAGTCAGGTGGCAGCACATTTGGAATTATTCTGCCAAGGTTTAATTTAATTGCAAATTTCTGAGCCCATTTCCACCGAGTTCCATCTTTTTCTAAGAACAATCCAAACCCTCTTTCTGCTGCCCATCACAAGGGTGTGTGGTGGTCTCTTATAAGAGTTCCAATGCTCTTTTTCAGATCACAGCAACTTGAGACTATCCCAGGGGGAATTTCTGATACTCTGCTCCTGCAGATTAACATGGAAAAGGAGAAGAGATTCCTCTAGTAGAGAGGGAAACGGGTTAATCTACATTTCTAAACCTCCAAGAACCTGAATCTGTTCTGACTCAGCAGGATCAAAATATCTCTGTATTTTGGGCAGGCTGGATTCTCAGCCCAAACCTCCTGCTTCCTCTCCAAAACCACTGTGCTCCCACACACCAGGTTTTGTGGGGGATGTTTCTCTGCTGTTCTGAGTGTCACCTGAAACCCTCACCCCGGGTTACCTTGGTGTCATCCCAGTGAGCACTGGCAAACAGGCAGGAACTGTGCATGCAGCTCTCTCAGGCTCTGATGGGCAACCTTGAGAAGATTTTCACCCCCTACCAGAAAAGTCTCCAGGAGATTTGGCAAATCAAGGGGCTGGATCATAATCCAGCTAGCAGAGAATCATAGGATATTTTAGGTTGGAAGGGACCTTAAAGATCATCTTGTTCCAACCCTGTGCCATGGGTAGGGACACCTCCCATTAACAGGTTGATCAGAGCCCTGTCCAGCCTGGCTTTGGACACCTCCAGGGAAGGGTTCCTTGGTCTTTTCCTGGTATCCCAGCTATCCCAATCTTCATTAAAATATTCCCTCAGAGGGTACCAGGACAAGCTTGAGGCTGAAGACACTATGAAAACAAAAAAGTGGAGGAGTTTTGTGCCACTTCCCATTTCAGGGGAGGACATCAGGATACAGAGAAGGGACCAGGTGCACAGGTGACCCCAACACTGTCCATGCCCTTGGTGACAGGTGCCATCCTGCAGGGTCCACACATGGCAGACAGACCATGGAGGTCCATGGACAGCCCCCAGCAGAGTGAGGGGACGAGGCAGGATCCACACAAGAGCTGAAGGAGACAAGGAGCTGGAGAGAGCCACACCTAAAACTGAGGCCAGGAGGGGACTAGAAGCCCCAAATGGGGCTGAAATGAGGCTCCAGAACCCATGGCCAGGGTGTGGAGGAAGATCCTGGTGAGACTGGTCAGGGCTGTCAAGGATCATTCAGAGCTCTGTGCTGGCTGGGGCTGGGGCAGAGTTGATTTTCTCTGCAGTGGCTGGTGTGGGGCTGTTTTGGGTTGGTGCTGGAAGCAGTGCTGATAGCACAGGGCTGTTTTAGCTGCTGCTGAGCAGCTCTCACACAGAGCCAGGGCCTTCTCTGCCCTTTGGGGGGCTGGGGGTGCACGAGGGGAGGAGAGGGGACACAGCCAGGACCCCAGAGATGTTCACACCTCATGGGGCCATGCTCAGCATACAGAACTGGGGGGAGAAGGAGGAAAGAGACGTTTGGAGTGGTTCATTTGTCATCCCAAGTGCTTGTTACCTGTGATGAAACCCTGCTGTCCTGGGGGTGGCTGAACTCCTGCCTGCTGTGGAAAGTGGGGAATGAATTTCACATTTTTCTTCTTTTGAAATGCACAGCTTCTGCTTTACCTGTTATAATGACTTTATCTCAATCCAGTTTTTTCACTTTTACCCTTCCAATTCTTTCCCCCACCCCACTGTGGGGAGTAAATGAGGTGGCTGTGTGGGGCTGAGCTGCTGTCATAAACAATGACAGACCCTCAGGACTCTGACAGTTGAAAAGACCACAGGAAGGGGATTCCATCTTCTTTAAAAGCAAGTTTTTTCCCTAGCTCACCTCCCTGATGTGAGGTGTTTTATGGAAGTTATCAGCTCCTGAACCAGCCCTGCCTGCACATCTGCAGAGTGGTCTTTTGTACAAAGCCTGCCCTCACACCAGAGAAATCTTGCTCATACAGCTGACCTATGTTCTTCAGAATTAGCTCCTTACAGCACAAAATACAACCCTAAAAACAATGTTTGTGGAGGTGTGGAGTCCAAAGTTAGGAAATGCTGTGATTAAGGCCACCTGTGCAGCCTTTCTTCATCAGCCTCGTGTGTCTGTGTTGGGAAACACTCTCTAATTGCCTGCCCCACAGTGTCTTACTCACTCAGCTCACAAGGTGGGCAGTGCACTGCAGTTTGGTCTCTGACCTGCTCTGTACCACTGACACTGGGCTTTGTGTGTCAGAAAATGATTATTTCACAGCTTTTCCCAAACCCCCCATCATTAATGTATCAAAGCATGTGCAGTGGGGGTTTGTCCAGCTTCACAAAAGTCCATTTAAAGGTGGGAAAACAGCAAGAGAGAAAATTAATGAATATTCCATTTTTGGCACTCAGACTGGGAGTGTGAAACCCTCAGAGCCTGAGCCTTCCCAGTGCTCAGTACCTTAAGGACAGAAACTACCAAATTCAGCAGAATAAATCAAACCCCACAGCATGTCTGCTAAGTAAAACCCAGTTCTTCCACTGGTAGCCAAACCAAAGGAGCAGCTGATTACTTCTGGGTTTCAGCCACTTTTTAGCATCTTAACAAGAGCTTGGCAGAATAGGTTGCAAAAGAGTTGTGTTATAAAACAGGATCCTGGACAAAAGATGTTTGGCATTCAGACTCCTTCTTTCAGGAAGTGCATTAATGCACTTATATGTACTTTGACATACGTGTTAGATACACTGAAACATACACTTACATTATTTCATATGTCCTGGATACTGAGCTATACACAACTAAAAAAAAAGAAATTAGACAGCATTTTCCAGGAGATTGTGCTGGCTGTGTCCAGGAGTGCTATTTTCTCAGGGCATTACATGCTTTTCTTCACACTCTCTGCTGGTTTGACATCCTGGAGCTAGGAAGAAGAATGAGAGGTCAGCAAACATCTTTGTTTCAGCTCCATCTTTCTCTCCCTCTTAGCTCTTGGCTGTTGCCTCCTGTGATGAGCCAAAATCTTCACCATTCCAGCCATCCTTTCCTGAGGCAGATCCATCAGCCTTGGAGCTGCCTGCATGGACTCTCTCTGCCATCTAAGGTCTCACAAGATCAGTGATGCCCACTCAATTCACCAGGCACAACACTGCTCTCAATTGCTCTGCCAGGCACCAGCCTTTGCCCCATGGTTGAATCCTGTCCTCTTCCAGCTCCTGGGTTTTGAATGAGACAAGCCAGCCTTTCTGTAATCACTTCCACCCTTGTGCCACTGAAGGTCCTGCAGCACCAGTACAAATCACTGCTTCCTTGGGTAACCTCTGTGCTCTGCAGGCTTGGTCCTCATCCACCCTCAGGCTTTTCTCTCAAAACCTCAGGGAAAATCTCAGCTCTGTCCCAGTGATCCCATCTCCATTCCCTTCCCAGGCATCCCCTCCTCCATCCTTTCTCAGAGTCAGACCAGCCTCACTCCATGAGCTATCCTCCTAATCCCTGTCTTCTTTCTTCTGTTTCTAATCTCCCCTGCAGTCCCCTGCTGCACTCTGCTCTCTTTACAGATCCCACTTACCATCTTCTTGTCCAGTTTCCTCTCTTCAGCCTTCTGGCCTTCTCTTTACAGGAGAAGCTTCACAATTTGACTGGGTTTTCCACAAAAAGAGGGGGAACCACACCCCATAACTCAGGTGTGTACTCATTCATGATGTTACATACCACCCAGGCAGTGATATGATGAGCTGACAGTGTCTTTGAAATTTTTCACATATTTCTGAAAAGCTGGTCACACATACAAGACCAGGCAGCAAACTCACACAAAGTGAATGCTCTTCCCTTTACTCATTTTTTCAGCTTAGGAAGGAAATACCATGTCTGAATGTGCACAGGACAGGCTACAGGTAGGTATTCTGTGGTTTTTGTTGTTCACAGGAGCAGATAGATTTGCATAAAAGGCAGACACAAAGGTAGACTGAATAGACAGATTAGGTACAATCACATCAGGTAATGTAGGAATGCCCCCTTTTTTTTCCCTGGTTCGTTATCCATTTAAATGAACATTTGACTAAAAAAACATAAAAACACCAGCAGTTCTCCTTTGCCTCAGTAGTGAAGGCAGAGTACAACCAGCTCCTACCCTCTCTAAAACAGGGGTGACCAGAGGTGAATGACAGAAGAGCTGAAGAAGTTTCTTGGCTGATCTTTATCAATCAGCCCAGCAACATTTGGCATAGCTAATTCCACCCACCACAGGTTTGTTTTGAAAGAAAGATGATGCCATTCCTTGTTGTGGATGGACTGTTTAGGCATGTTAGAGTATTGCCTAAGCTCAGCAGGAAAGGGAATAACATTGCTAAGGGCAGGTGATATCATTCCTGACTGAGAGCAAGGACGTGTCTTTCCCAGCACCCATGGGGAGTAGAAACACTGACAGCAATGAACAGTGAGGAAAAGAGGAATTGCATGGTGCTCTTCATTCAACACTTCCCAAAACATGCCCAGTCTCCAGCTCATGAGTAGCCCCTGATTAAAGTTTATCTCATGAGAAGCCCCTTTGGATTAGGGTCAGCACTAAATCATGGCCAAAATAATGTATAAACACAAGGTGGAAACCCTGTCCTAAAGCTCACCGGGCTCCCAGCAAGGATCCAGCTGTCTGCCACAGAGATGGGGATGAGAAGGAGCAGTCTGACTGCCAAACAGTCACAATTTATTTTTGTACAGTGCCCCAATTTGTAACAGAATGCAATTGCATATTCAATGTGTCAAAGAGGAGAAATCCTTCAAGGCAAACAAGATTTTCTTGTTCCCAACTGAAACATAGCTATTGTAGCAAGGCTCAATTACCTGTTTCTTCAAAGAATGCCATGCAACCAATGGCAACCAATCACCTGGATTTGGGGTATCCAAACCAAGAAGGGGAAAAAGGCAGAGAGTTAATCCCAGAAATTTTGTGGGCTGGAATCCAACAGGTGACCCAGAGATTTTCCAAGCAACAGAAGATTAGAAATGATTTTTAAATAAGGGAAAGGAAAGAGAGAGAGAAGGAAATTCCTATTTTCTTTGAAAGCATCTGTGTTTGAGAACAAACAGGAAGCAAACACCTAAAGTGGACACTTACAGCTGAATTGGCTGCTTCTGGAAAGAGAAGTGAGTATTTCTGGGACACAGATTGTCTCATCCTCATGTAGAGGTCTGAGAGAGATCAGATGACTCACACCACAGAAGATCCTGCTTCTCCTCCCTGGTGATAATGGGAGCCCAGAGCAACTGGTGCAAACCCCACCTGCAGTGTCCCCAAATGTCTGGGAAAGGCCAGTCCCTGGAAGAGGCTGAATCACATTGGTTTGATTAAAAAGAAATCATACACAACAAGAAAATTCAGGGTCACCTTTTGCTTTCCTTGAAAAAATGTGCTGTTGACAGACCTTTGTCTCCTTGGCTTGGGAAGAGGCTGGGCAGAGTCACAGGTCCTGCTGGGAAAGGATGGAGACTCTGACCTTGGTGACAGTAACACAACTCCCTCATTGAGAAAGGAACGGAAAAAAGCTCTTCATGCTTCAGAAGTTGCTAATTGAGACTTCTAGCAGTCATTTAAGGAAATCCCTCCCTGCTGCTGGATAACCTTTGAGGAGGAAAGCAATGGCTGGCTGAGCTTTCTGACTTACATGTCGCTGGGGGAGAGCAGGATTCACAGGAATAGCAGAACCCCAGAGCTTTGGGAACTCCTTTCACTGCATCCTCTCCCAGAAATGGGTGAGGGCAGGACAAAACCCATGGAAAAGATGTAGAAAATAGGTGATGACAGAGAGGAGAGAGAGCTTTTGATTTTCTAGAGCATTTGAGCATGCTCCCTTCTCCTGTCCTCATCCCTAGGGACTTCTTTCCCTAGATTGAAATGCAGGCCAGCAGCAAGAGGGCAGGAAGAAGAGCAGAGCAGCTGAAACCTCTGTGCTGCTCGAAGGGAAATGTGGTGTTGTGCTTTAGACAGCAACTGTTCTGCCATTTCCCTCCCTTCATGGTGCTGGCTCCTTTGGAGGGCAGGCCTGGATGTGGGGCTGGATTCCAGCTCAGGGCTTTGGGAAGCAGATTTTGGGTGCACTTGGGAGGACACAAAAGCAGGAGGATCCTGTTGAACTTACCAAGCCAGGTGATGGTTGGTTCCACTAAGAGGATTTCAAGTGTCTGGACTCAAAACTTCCCAGAACCTGTTTTAGCCAGGACCTCCCCCCTATAATCTACTCTATCCTGACCTTCATCCATTTGATAATATTATTTGTACACCTTGCTTGAACACTTCTGGTGAACAGAGTTCTCACTGGCCAGGCAAGCATTGTATCATTCAACCCTGGCAATTTCCAGCCTGGAAAGGGGCTGCCCAGGGAGGTTTGGAATCCCCATCCCTGTGCATGGCACTCAGTGCTCTGGGCTGACTGACATCTCAGAGGTCCTTTCCAGCCTTAATGATTCTCTGATCTATGGCAAAGATGGCTTTTAAAAGAAAAATAACCTTTCTAGTTTATCTGGGGCTTGAATTCATGTGTTGCTGTTGTTCTTGTTGCCACAACAAAAAAGAGCTCTTGGTTTTCTAATGTGCTGTTCTTGGTGAGCTTTTTGCCAAAATAATCCTGTGAGGTGTGAGTCCCACAAACCTCAAACCTTTTTATTTATTTTAATAGCAAGGAGCTTACCACAATGAGCTGTCCATGTTTCTTTATTATTTTGCTGTGCCTTCTCTTTCATAGGAGCAACTCATGCAAATTCTTTTCTTGACTAAAAGGATCACTATAAAGCATTTTGAAAGCAGCAAATTGTATCACCTCTAGGCAGCCTGAAACCCTCCCACCTGTCAGAATTCTTTTTTTTATAGGCCTGTGTAACACACAGGGCAACCTTGAGCCCAGTACCTCTGCTTAATGACATCAGTCTCAATCACAGGCCTAAATTATCAGGTGTTTGGCACCAAGTATTGAAAGCATAACTTTGAAAAATAAGTTGCAAGCTTGCAGAATTTAACTAATAAAAAGAGCTTGTAATCAAAAAGCAAAAAGTTTCACTTATTCTATGACATTCTTTCACTTATTCTTTTTAGAATTTCTACAGAATTATTTATTCAACATCTAGAGCATAAGACATCCTATTTACCTTTCAAAAGTGTGAATAAACAGTTTTCCCTTAGTATGATGATCAAAAAAAAAATGTAGAGGAAAGTCTTCAGACCCCATTGTGTATTCAATTTTCCTGCAACACAGTAAACCAGAAGAATCCCAGGATGCTGGACATCAATATTGCATCTGCCCCAGGTAAAATATTTTTATTTCATGGCAAGAAGGAAGTGAAGAACTTGTTTCCTGGGATGCTTGAGGAGCTGATGTGTTCCTTATGAAAGCCCAGCAGTCACATCATTTATCTGGGGTGCAGGAGATCTGATATTTTCCCTTTCTCCATGCAAAGGAGTTTGACCCTGCACCTTGTGTCCTTTAGATGACTGTCCTGAACATATGAGATGACAGCCAGGAGCAAAGAGAGCAAGTAGGGCACAGCTCAGTTTCTCCTGCTGACATTTCACTTTGCATGACAACTTAAAACCTCCACTTAATGGAAGATGAGGGCTCCCATCCCCTCTGTCACGAGGGTGGGATTTCATCCCTGCCCCTCTGAACATGGAATTAAGCCCCAGTTCAAGCCTGCTCTCCACCCTGCTCAGCGTCCAGGCTTTCAGCTGCAAAGCTGTTTGGGTTTTTACTCAAACTGCATGAGCTCAGCTCAGACCTGAACATGCAGGCTTCACTTTGAGGGTGCAAATGCCTGGTTCAGTGCTGAGGGTTGGCCCTAATAGTCACTTTGTGTTGACACAGCTACACCTCTGACGAAGCTGGAGTTCCCCCAGAGGCTTCCCACACAGCACTGAGATGCAGAATCATAAAATGATAGAATTATTTAGATTGAAAAAGACCTTTAAGATCATTGAATACAACCCTTAACCCAGCACTGCCAAGGCCACCACTAGACCAAGTTCCACACCTACATATCTTTTAAATAACTTAAGAGATGGTGACTCCACCACCACCTTGGGCAACCCTTTCCAATGCTTGAGAACCCTTTTCATGGCAAAAATTTTATAATATCCAATCTAAGTTTGGGATACTCAGCAGAACAAATGCAGAATCAGAATTTTTTGAGCTAGTAAGAACCAACAATGTAGCTTGTGCTGTTGGACGATGCATCAGTTGTTCTTGACTTTCAGTCCAGTTCCACTAAATGTCTTTATTTTTACAGTAAGTTTTAAATATCCATACAGTTGGTAACAACAGGAATTTTGAAATGCAGCAGGTGGGAAAGTTTCCCAAACGTTCCTGCTCTTCATGGAGTCAGAATCTCTGTGTTTTGGAGTCAGGTTTGTCTGCTGGTGCCTAACAAGCTCCCAAATTGCCCAGAATAGGCTTTGTGCATCACTGTACTGTGACTGCTGTCTCACATGCACTGTGATTTACAACAGGTCCCAAGACACAAGATAAAAGCCCCTGGTGAGCCAGAGAATCTCACTGCCCCACCTGCTCTGTGAAATGCCATTTTTACCTGGCTGGAGAAAAACCCACCAAGGAGGAGAAGATGGAAAACACCACCAGCAGTGCAAGTTGAAATAAAACAAACCCTGCAGACCCTCAGTGAAAATGCAGTGGGAGCTGCTCTGATCCCTTTGCTCCTTCTGTAGGATTGTGTTGGAGCTGCAGAGCTTTATCTGAGCATCTGAGCTGTGGCTGAGGTGCTGACTAAAGCTTGGGTTCAGTAAAAAGCAATGAGGTGACCATTTCTGTGCCAAAGCTACAACAAACTCGGGGTCAGAAGCTGGTGAAGAAACCAGCAGGACCACACCAGACCATTTCAAGTGGTCTGCTGATACACACCTTAAGCATATTACTGAGCTGAAAATTTTTGCCCACTTAAGAATTTCTAGTGACCACACCCAGGAATGTGTTAATACTGTTGTAATTAGGGGTGGGACAACTGGTTCAGATAAAATAAAAAACAACCTGAAACTACACCCAAAACTTTAATGATCCTCTCTCATCCTGCCCTGTGTTCTTTCACCTTTAATCTCTCTTTTTTCTCCTCCACACACCTTTCCAGTTTGGAACAAAGAGGAAGCAGAAGTACTGACAATAGCAGAGCAGGCTCCTCTCATTTCAGTGGCCAAAACCAGCAAGTATTGCAAATCTCATAAAAAGTAAAGAGCCTAAATTTCCAGCATGTTGTACACACACCATCTATGCTTTATAAAGTCTCTCCTGGATGCAAATTTTTTAGCCTCCCTCCAAGTTTCAACCAAAGAAATGTAATTACCATTCACTGAGTGCATTTGTGAGCACCTGATATTTGCAGTTTAAATGATCACATGTTTCTACAACAGCCTGGAAAACACCTTTCTTCCCAAGACCCTTCCCTGCCCCCACTTCCTCACATGGACAAATACAGATTAAGATAGGATGTGGGGCTGGAAGACCTGCATATTTCCATGGTTTTTTTTCTCCTGCTTCTCTACTCAAGGTCAAGCTGGTTATTGATATAGAATAAAGGAAGAAAGCCCTCCTGCTACCCTGAAGGTGGGACTGGAGAGAAGACACAGCTCCCTTCTTTTCCTGGAGCATGGAGCATCATCCTCCTCCTAGGATCCCCTCTGGGACTGAAGATTTCTCTTTCTCCTGCCTTTCTAGAAGCTCAGAGTGGTTTTGGCTCCTCAGCGGAGGTGTTTTCACCTGCCAGAATATGGATTTGTGGAGGAGAGATGTTAGGAGGGAAGGACTGTCTAGGGACTGTTTAGTGGTCCCCATGGCCAATAATTTCTTATTTCTTTGTGTACAAATCATGTCTAATCTTTCCAGATGACTCTGTGAGGCCTAGCCATGAAAAGAAAAACAAGTGGTGACAGATAAATTAAGAAAGTGTTGAGACTTTATTAAAGGAATAATATTTTTATGATTTATTATGTAGTCCTGAAAGGATAACTTTTTTATTTTTGCTGATTAAACCACTTGTTGGTTTTAGCTTGACATTATCAGGAATGATCCAGGTTCCTCTTTACATTTTGTTAGTAGTCAGCCTGCAAAAAAACCTTCAAGGTTTTTGGCTTGAGATAGCTCCCAAGGACTTCAACAGCAGCAACAAAGGAGCTGAGTCCTTCCCCCATGGGCCAGGCTAGTTTGTCCTTTTGTCCCTGCTATTTCTGCTGCTTGAGTTACATTTGATTACATTAATTAAAGCATAGTAAACTTTAGCCTGACTGAAAACTTCTTCCCTTTCAGTTAGGTGGCATTTCTTTAATGGTAAAGTGTCCTCAGCTTCCTATGTTTCTTTCATGGTCTGTATTCTTTAAACAAATAAATTCAGTACAACAAAACTCATCCAGGAAGCGAGCCATTTGCTAACAAGGAAACTACTGAGAAATCATGAGCACCTTTTGGATTAAAGAAAACTTTCTAGATTTGGTCAGGAGTTGGTGAAAAAGTAGATTGCCTTTTTTACTCTCTTACAGCAAAATTTTCTCCCTTTCCCCCACCAGCTCAACCACAGACACAAATCTCAGTAAGAATCACCTTCCAGATTCCAATAGAGTATCTATTAAGAAAATATATTTACATTTGGGAAAAAGAAATGTGGGAAACTCCACATACAGTTTACATGTTTCAGACACTAAAGGTATGAAGTCCTGTGTCAGGGGAGTCACACATGAGGGCTGTAATTGGGGTGGGGGCAATGGCAAGTCACTGACCCCAGCTCTGCACTCCCACCTGGGTTAGGTCTGATGAGCTTCACGTGGCTTTGATCCCCATATTGGCCATTCACTTATGATTTGGACTTGTTGATCCTCATGAGTCCCTCCCAACTCAGAATATTCTGTGACCTGATACCCCAGTTTTGAATGCAAAGAGCAGCCAGGAAACACAATGGGAGCCCAGCCTATGGCCACGCCATGTACCCACATTCCTGACTCTTCCCCACACTGCCCTGAAAGCCTCCATCCTCCAAGGTCTGAGAGCACCTGGCTTTTGGCAGAGAGGGCTCCTGAGCTCCCCAGGCACCAAGTCATCTCCTCCAGCAGGCACCCTGCTGCACACACTTTCCAGCACTCCCTAATTCCCACCCCTCACTGCCCATTCTTTCCTCCTTTAGTTTTTATCCCTCTCTCACACGCCGTGACCTTGGTGGCAGAATGAACACACTTGATCAAAAAGGGAAGAAAAACAAGTGCAGCCCTGTGCCACCACCTGTAAGCTGCCCTGAATTCATTACCTGCACGGTGCCAGACAGTGACGTTCCCAGCACCATGAGCAAAGTACAAACACTACCTCACACCAAAGGCATGTGCGTAGGAACAAAAAAAACAACAACAGGATTCCTGTACCCATTACTTCAGTCTTTCAGACTTACTTTTTTTTTTTTTTTTTAACATTATTTTGCCTCAACATGGACGTTAGAGCATGCTCTTGATTTATTTCATTATTTCTTCAGACATGCATGAAGTTTGTTGGCAGGTTCAGCCTCTCTCTAAAGCTTGTCACAGAGTTTAAAACAGCTAGACAGCTCTGCAAAATCATAAGCAAGGCTCCTTGTTGGTTTAAAAGCGAAGAAATATTAGAAGATGACAAACACCAGATCATCCCCTTGGCTTCCAGCTTCTGAGCTCTTGAGGTGCGTGCTATCAAATTTCTAAACTTCCCAGTCATGGTCACAAGGGCTGGAAACTCGTGTAGCTTTTGTTTTAATCCTGCAGCTCCTGTGGATGGCACAGCTGCAGGTGGCTCTTGCTCTGTGGAGGAATTTCATAAAAGTTTTAAACACAGGTAGCTTTTAAAACACCAACCAAGGCAGTAGCTGTAACCTGTTTGTTCAGGTTTCAGGAAGATTATTTTCTCAGCTTATCTGAAGGAATGTGTACCTCACTCACAGAGGCAGCTACTGGTTTTCCAGAGACAGGGGCATTTAGCAGTAAAATGGCATCAAGGAGCAGCCACTTTCCAGCTCCCCTGTCCTCATTTGCTCTTTGCAGAGAGTTTCAGCTTTCTGTTGTTTAAAAAGCCAGAGGTGCTGTGGGTAAGTTTTCTGGACTGCATTTAAGCTGTTCCTACTGGGGTATCTGGTGACAATCCCCATTGCGAAACAGGCCACCACCACAACAACTCAGAAGCAAAAAAATTTTGAGTTGTGCTGAAGTTTGGACAGTCCTTTGTGCAGCTGGGCCACATCCCAGTGGCCCTTGCAGCTCATCTGCTCCATTCTCAGCATCCTCAAGGGCTGCCTGGGAGGTGGCCAATAATATCCCACCTCTGAAGAGCCTGGATTTATAGTCTGGATTAAATCAGCCTGGGATGAGGGATTTGGTATCACATTTCCATTCCTGGGTCACCCAGGCACCGTGCTTGCTACTGGTTAGTTATTGGTAGTTTTAGGTTCAGAGCAGTAATAAATTTAAAGGGGAAAGGTCACACTTTAATTATAAAAATACCAGGTTTTTTGCTTCACAGTTCTTGCTTTTCTGACATATCAGTCATTCCGGGATCGTATTTTACCACGTCTCTCTGCTATTTCCCAAGCCAAGGTTTGGTCAATGAAACATTAGATCATAATGAAACAGCAGCAGTTATGTGCTCAGAAATGCAAGAAGCCCTTTTTACTATGGTTTTGCTCTTATCCAATTTCAAAGGTTCACTAGGAGACTTGTGAAACTAACCCACTCAAAGTGTGAATCAAAAGCTTAGTCTGTGCTCATAAGCTGTGCTGGAGAAGGAAATCTGTCTGTCCTCAGTGCTGAGTCAAGCTATTAACCCACCCAAAACACATGTATGGGGAATTTACTGAGCACCCACTTCTTACCACGTCTGGCCTTGCTCCTGCCAGTCTGACACAGATCCTGACTTCCACCCCCTCTCATCTGCACCTCCCATTTGTTTTTCTGTAGCTCCCCTTTGCATTCTTGCTCTGGTGGAGTGGGAAATTCTGCAAGACAGAAGCAGCCCAGTGTCCACAAACTTCCAGTGTCAGCACTGGGCTCCTGCACCTTCCCAAGCCTCAGAGGCTTCCCAATCTCTCTACAAAACCCACAGTTTAGTCACTGTAATCAATTCATTTCTTTACAACTGGATTAAAAAAAAAAAAAAAAAGAAACCAAAAAAATACTTCTTTTGGCCCAAACTGTCAGTTGTGCAAAAAGTACTTTGTTATTACCAACACTTTCCTGAAAGGTCAACATTCAAGGTATGATTTTTTGTGTTTGATTGAAAACCCCCAGAGCATCCAATATATTTTCAAGAGTTTTTCATAGGGAATTTTATTTTAAACTCTAAGTTTATTTTTTCCCTTCTCTTTCTCTTGCATCAGATGAGTTCCACACACTGTCTAATAAGGTCAGGTCTTGGGGTGAAATTATTTGATGGAGGGAAAGCATGGCCAGACCTTCTGTTTTGTTTCCTACTAAGGGACACTGTTCTGAGATCAGACCACCACATCTACAGAAAAGAACTTGAGCAATGAACAGTCAGAGCTGAACAAAATGTTTTTTGAACATGACAAACAATAAAAGTGGAGATGGAAGAGATAAGTATCATTTACATAAATACTTACAAACTTGACTCTGGTTGACAAGTTATATTTAAAAAATGATTGAGGGAGAAAAACATTTTGAAAGGTATTGATATTTTAAAAATTAGGCAGTGTGTTAATTTTAGAATAGAGCTGTTGTTTCATACTGTCTACATGTTAAATAGGAAAGATACAGGGGAAAATTTTGCCTTGAAGATGAAACAGTCTTCGGTCTGAGCTTGCCTTTTGCTGACTCAGAACCAAGTAGTGTGAAGGGGTCACACTGGAGGAAAATAAAACAAACCCTGAAACCTTTCACACCAGAGTTTTGCTCTTGTTATTTTTTCTTTATTGCAGTTCGGCTACCAGATCAAGGATGTGTTACTTACATGTTATTTATACTTTAGTAATTAATGGGTATGAGCATTATTAGTGACCTCTTGCATCACCACCACCACCACCACCACATGCTTTCATATTCAAACTGTATCCGAGGGCCTAAGCAGGCAAAAGCAGAACAAGTTGTTTGTTGTAGCAACAGCTCTTTCATTTTTGCCGGGAAAACTCCTCGTGGCCTCCAGACACTTTAGAAACGGGAGGAACCGCTTTGGAGAAGGGGAAGGTGCTGATTCAGTTTCCTCCCCCCAGAGGATGAGAGGGTGAAAATATCCCGTGGTCATATGGGGAAAACACTAAATTAAACTTCTTAAATGTCCATTCAATTAGGCTTGAAGGAAGGTAGCTTAGTATTCGAGGATAATGGGAGTTATTTACAAGGGATTGTCAGTTATATAAATATTTCCAGGCTGTATCTGGCCATTCCCCATTCATCACTCGGTACTTGAGTTAATTTTTGCAGCTAGCCCGCAGCAGGGCTGTAGCCCTGGACACACACACTCAGCTCCTGGCTGGTTAATCCGTATGTCAGCGTTTCCTTAGTGCTTTTTCCGGCTGCTCCCATCCCCTCGGTGCTCCACACCCTCTCTCACAGATTTGGCGACGACTCTGTGCTCCTGCTGCTGCCCAGCTATTCCTCCCGTGCTTGTCCTTATGGGGAGAATCCAGCCCCGACTGAAATGCACATTAAAACCCCAGACAAGGATGATAATTTGTTTATACCCCTTCATTACTTAATGCAAAACATAAAACAGCTCCTCTGCTGCTTAGAGGTTCCAGCTCCCCCTCCTTCCGAAGCACGAGTTCGGCTTTCCATGGACTTCTCAGGAAAGAAGGGAGCTCGTGCTTGAGATTACTGTCAGAGATTGCCCAAAAAAGGAGAAGGAGAAGGTTTGAAAACCTCCCCTTCTCACCCCTACGTTTATATTTTTTACAGAAGAGCAGGTCTGGGAAGGTGAGGGGGTGGCACACAGCACTTTCCCAATTGTCAGACAGTGTGAAAACGCAGCCAAATTCCTCATCCAGCGGTGACCCATTTACCTTCAGGCAAAGATGGAGATCTCATTAGATACTGTAAAACATCCCAAAACTTCTCTTTATTTTTTTTCCTTCTCTCACAGCCTGGGTGCTCATAAGCCTTACCTTGTGAAAGCTCTATTCTCACCTGCTCCTCTGACTGTGCTGGGTTTGTACCTTGCAGCGCTTCTTTCTACCAGAAAAATCAGTAGTTTTGAAGAAATCTGGAACACCAAAGTAGGCTGACAAGAAACTGAGATGTTGGAAGGTGCTTGTTAAAGCTTTAAGAGCATAAAGTTGTTTTCAACCAATATAACAATAGCAACAAAAAATGTTTTGGGCTGCAAGACCACTGGGCTGGTGAGCAGATTTTTGTGAGGCCCTTTTTTGTAAATACAAATTACCTGCACTTCTGTAATACTCTATTTCTTTGTTCTTTTGTTTTCTTGAAAAAGGATTTCTGCTCCTAACAGAGCATTTACTTTTAGGTGAACAAACATGCTGTGAGAGCCGTGATAGTGAGGACTGAAATGACAGCAAAGCTCTGCTTGGGGAAAAAAGAAGGGAGTATCCAGTTCAGAGAAAACAAGGTAATACACTGACATTTGGGATATGAATCATGAAAACAAGAAAGAATTAACCCTTGAGGGTTGTTTTAACTACAAAATAAAGTTTTCCATGGCAGAAAAGCAGACAAATCAGATGTTGGATTGAAGGATGGCCATCCCCCGGGTCTGGGTGGCAGCTCTGTCCTGCCTGTGAGTTGCTTTCTGCACTCCTGGATCCTGTTTTCCAAATATCTCTTGTCAGCACAGGATTCAACCTGAAAGGGAGAAGGAGAAAAGAGTTAATGGCTGGGCGGATCTGACCAGTTCATGTCTTTGTTTGGAAGAATGTGTTGCTCTTCTGGTGTTAGCACCTCATAGTTTTTAATTCCTGTTCCTTTATAACCTTAAAAATAAAGGATCTCTTTCAGGAAGACTGTTGCAGCCAACTCAGACCAAGGATATCCAACACCCACCCAACTCCAACAGAGTTACTGAGCTGAGAAATGTTGTTATCCAGCTATATGAGAGTTAATCTGATACCTATTAAACGCTGCTTGTAGTTTGGGATTTAGCAACCAAGAATTCCACATGCTAATGTGCAAGTTTGTTTGTGTGTGTGTGTGTGTAAGAGGAGGAATCTTTAATTGTTTCTTTTCAAAGGAAGCCCATGAGCAACACAAGTTGGTTTCTGAGACAATTTAGGTTGGACAGCTTTGATACAGATTCAGGTAATGCACTGGTGGCCACTGTATAGTTAAAAAGTTAAAAGTTTCAGGGTTTTCAATGGAAATACAAAAAGTTTCAGGAAAAAAAAGTGCGGGTTACTGTATCTGGAGGCTTTATTCACCTACTCCAATTATTCCAATTATAAGTGAACTTCAGAGATGCCCTTACCTTGGCAGAGCATCTGTTAATCTGAATTCTGATACAGCTGCTCTGTTCCAATCACTCAGACCTGCAAAGATGCTTGCTGATCTCCTCTCATGGGAATTAACACTGATAGGAGACTGTGATCATAAAAATGCAATGAAGAGCAAAGCTTTGGGTGTTTCTTTTCTGTTTCCTATGCAGAGGGATAAAGTACCCCAGAAACAGCAGGCTAAAATTTCTTCTTTGACTTGCATCCCAGCAGAACTAACTACTGAAATCCTCCACAGCAGCCCTGCCCTAGCAGAGTCTGTGCTGATGACAGTGACTTCTTCAGGTGTCACAGGAGCCTGATTTATCCAGCAGTACCTTGGTTCTCACCACTGGCCAGGTGGTCTAAAGAAGTAAGGCTCTAATTTTAGTCTGAGACAGAAAAACAGCTATGAAAATACACCCATTTTCACTTGTCACCCAAATGGTCTCTACAGAATCTTAACTTTCATATCAAAAGCTCCTTTTCAGAAAAAAACTGCACCATGGAGAACCACAGCTTGTTTTCCAGTTATGGTGGCTGGAGGATACTCACTTGGGGGTACCTTCACGAAACATTTAGCTACATTTTATGGGTTTTTTTCCCTCCAGTTCTGAAATTTTCAGAAGCATTTCCCCATAACTCCTCTTTTACATTTCCTCAGTACCCTTTAACCAGGATTCTGGCTTAAGCACAGTAGATGCCACCACTGGGCAGATATTCAAGTGGACAACTACCCAAATTCTGTTGGATCCAAGTAGTTTGGTATCTCAGGCCTGGAAAGATCCACACAGGTCTGTGCTAGGTCTGCTGTGGAAATCTAAAGCAGCAAGCAAATATGTCTGCACACTGAGCACAGCAGGGAGAGGTTTGAGAGCCAAGGTCACCTCCACCTTCTGCCTGACCCAGGACCAGTGGCACAGCAAAGAGGGAGAATATGGATCTTACAGGAACAATGAAAGTAAAATGATTAACTTTCCATGAACCAGATTTTTTTCAGAAGCATACAGGCATTGATCCTTTATGGGTGTTACAGCTCCATCACAGGTCCCTGCAAAGCCCAGAGGGGATCCTCTGCCATGTGGGACCTGAGAATTATTCCAGAGATCCTCTCCAAGAAGTTCCAGATGTCCCCATTGTGGGACTGCTGCTCCAGAACATCAGCTCCAGGACTGCCCACCACACTTAAGGCAGGTCAGACACATTGGAGCAAAGAGCTTTGCTTCTTTTAAACTGAATTCAGTTTCATCACCCTTCTCCAGACTTGTAGTGTCAAAATAATTTTCTCCCCTTTTCTAATTTCTTTGCCATGTTTGCGCTGTAGGACCAAGAGGGCTGAGAAAAAAATCAGCTGGATTTTATTTGAGCCTTTTATTCAGAGTTAGTTTTTCAACACAAAGCAAACAAAAAGGTCTGCTTGAGTCTTGCTCTGTGTATTATGTACAACAATCCCCCCTCCTTCTCCCTCTGGACATTAAGTGCTTTGAGGCAAAGGCTGGTTTGTTCTCCGTGTTGGGGCAGCACGTGGCGTATCTGAAACTCACAATTTAAAAAATACAAATCCCAGGCACCTGAGGCAAGCAAACTGCAATCCATGCCCACATAAGCACAGGCAAGTGGCAACTCTGTAGTAAAACCAGGCAGGCTGATTGGAAACTGGCCAGATGGCAGCTACTGCAAGCTAAAAGGATTAATTATTTGGGGATCATGCCTGGAGAGCAGGCGTGATGAATGCAATATATAATTCCTTGTCACGACTGTATGTCAGCACTGGGAAATAAGGAACAGCCTGTACCCTGGGACAGAGTCACAGACATCTTTGCTCTCTCTGAGAGTTTTTTTTATAAGACCCAGAAGATTAAGAGGGTCTCACTTTTCAGCCTGAAACTGTTGATGTGAACTGCTATGGTCTATCAGCCTTTGCTTTCCTGCAATTACATCAATGTCAAACATCCTTGTTTATTTTTTATATTTCACAACTGTAGTGTTAATTAATTACTTTATTGGGTCTGTGTAATTAACCATGTCACTACTCAAATTTCTGTAAGGCTGCTCTGGTTTTTATCCTCCTTTCAGCTTAGCACCTAAGACCCTTAGCTGCGTTTTCTGACCGGGCATTTCACAAGATAGGCCAAAGAAAACTGCCAGCCAACCTCTGAGATCTCCTAAAATTGTCCAGCCTAATTAAGCACAGTTTGTGTAAGTGGAAAAATCCAGTGAGGAGTTTTCTGCCAGAAGTGCCCCGCAGGGCTCATCTGGGGTTCCCTCTCTGCCGCGGGGGCTCGGCCGCCCTCTCCCCGCTCCGGCCGCACGCGGGGCTGCGAGGGCCGCCATCCTCCTGACCTGCCAACTGGGGAAATTCCTCTGCATGCAGCAAAAGCAAAAACACCTCCCTGGCTTTGAATGGAACATCTCCTCCTCCGTGGTGTGCAGACAAAGGCAGGGCTGCGGCCGGCCTGCTCCTCCCGCCGGGCAGCGCGGCCCTGGCTGCGCTCCCGTCCCAGCGGCACCGGCGACAGCCTGTTTATGACAGCTCTGCATAAGCACAGTTATTTCTAGCACAGTTTCCCTGAGCTGTGCCAACAGGCTTTTTTTTTTTTTGTTCTTTTCTTTTTTTTTTTTTTAACAAATATATTTTCAGACCCCATCTAGCCCGAGAGTGCTATATTCTGCACCTAGACACGGGTGTAGGGTTACAGGCCGTGGATGGGGCTGTGGGGAGGAGGAAGCGTGACCTGAGTTCTCGTAAAACGCTTCTACCAGAATCTCTGGGGCTTCACCCTCTGACCTGGGCTTAACCACAGTGGTGAGAGCACAGACAGGGCTCCAGCCACTCTGGCCCTGCTGCCTGCACGTCTCAAAGCATTGCTTTGCTCCTCAGGTACCACTGTGGTGGTGCTGCCTGGAAAGGCTGAGCTGGAACACAGAATAGACAAAACAAAAGGGATAAAATAGGTATTTATTGAAAGGATGCACCCTGGGCAGTGCAAGAGTGGGGTTGGGGCTACACCCAAATCAAATCCAAGATGGATCCCAGTCATGAGTTTCTACACTTTTATAAGTTTTGGTTCATCTACATATTGGAGTCAATTGTCCAACCACAGCCCCAGGCTATGGAGTCTCAGTCCCCTGGCTTGTCCCCTTACCCTCACCATTGCTTCTGCTTTTTGGGTACCTGTTGTCCTTGATTCTCCGGCTATAAAGGAATTGTTTTGTCCAACCATCCTGTGAAGAGATCTTACTAACACCTAATATGAAGTTTCAGAGTTACGCATGAAGCAGCAGAGATTCTGAAAAATATAAAAGCTAAACCCCAAGGCATCAGTGGGAGCACAAGCTGTGTCTGAGGGAGATGTTTGCTGAGCAGGGCTATGTGCAAATGCTTGTCGAGCCTGTCCCCCTTTCATCAAACTGCCACAACTCACAGCAGTGCCCTGGCAAGGCTGGATTGAACTGAAAGGAAAGAAATGAAGCTCTTTGAGCAGCTGACTGCGCTTGCCTTTCCCAATTACCATCCCTGTCCCAAACTCCTTGACTGCCACAGATCTGGGCTCCAGGGGTGCTGCCCTGCTTGTGGACTTGGTAAGGACATCCCCCCACTCTACCAAAACCACTCTTTGGGGATCTTTATCAAGTACATCCCTGGGTTGAATAAAGTGTACTCGTTCAGTAAAGCCACTTCATTTTGGGTGGACTTCAATGACCTTTGTGGGTCCTTTCCAACTCAGGATATTCTATGATAACACAATTTTTTAGATCTTTGTTTTGGTGACAAAGGACATATCAATGAATATCTGTCATTGCATCAGTTGCAGGAATTCTGCAGAAAAACCCAGATCTAATTTAGGCTGCCGGATTGAAGGAGTTTCTGAATGGTTTTTGTGAGATCTGAGTGTGAGAGAAAGGAGCCCAGATTTCTAGGGTGCTTTTGCATTGCAGGGAGTTTCCACAGAGCCCTCCCCTCAGCCCTTCCAGCCCCCTCTCTATTTACTTGTGTGTGACTTCTTCAGCTCTAATCTGCTACTTTGCTCTTGTGGAGCTGGAGCTAACACATAAATAAGGCCAACAAAACAGAGAGAGTCCTCTAATACCTCTGTGCACTGCTGCTCCTCAGAGCCAAACTAGATTTTAGGATCTTGTGTGTGGCCATTGCTGTTTTCTCACCTGAAATCATAATCTTCTCTTTGTGCTTTTGTGCTTTCCGTCACTTCCATAGCAACCAGTTGTGATGGCTCCAAGGATTATCGCTTCAGGAAGGAAATAAGCAGTGATGGAAGAAAGAAAGGACCTGTTTTTTTGCTCTGATCCTGCTTTTATGATGAGTGCAGATAAAATAGTGTGCTTAGCTGATCTCCAGACAGTCCACAAGCTGAAAGGGTCGCCACAAAGTTAGGTTTGTTTCTTCCTTTTCTGTGAGTCATTGTGTTCAGGGCTTCTGGCTGAGCCAAAACAATATGAGAAACACGTTCACCAAGAGCCTGCTCACCTTGCTTGGCTGACCTGCCCAGCTCAATCAGTTCATGCAATCAAATTGACTTTCCTCAGAAAGGATCACCAGTCTGGCACTAATGCAGCACAAAATATTTCTGCAAATTCCTCAGTAATAAAAACATTCTGAGGAAAGGACCTGGATAATACCTACTCATTGGTCATGCAGTGAAGGCTGGGAAAACAAACAGAAAAGTTTCCTGAACTTTTGGTAGGAATCCTGTAGGTAACAGTATTAACTTGGGAGAAAGATTTTTAGAGATCACGGGGAACGTCTTACTTCTCTCCAGTGGCTCAGTCAGATCAAGCAACTCAAATATTTGGAGTTATAAGAAAAAAACATTGAGGATACTGCAGGGAAAAAGAGGTAGGGTGAGACCATCAGGCAAAATCTGTCAGGAGGGTGTGGAGGAATACAACTCCCTCAAAGTACTGCAGGAGGATCAGGGGCAGCTGAAAACAAGATTAATGATGTGAGTGATCATTAACACAATGGGAAAAATACTGGGGAAAGACCCTTCTCTGGAGGAGAAGGATGAGAAAGGGGGGAGACCAATGGAAATCTGTGAGCAAGCAGTGAGCTGTGTTACTCTGTGAGCTGGTAAGGGAAATGCTACCAGGATACAGAGCCAAACAGGGACAAAACCTCCTGTTTGTTTGTCCTTTTGCTGCAGATGTGGCTCTGCAGGGTCTGCCACACCTGGTTTTCCACAGTCATTTGTGCCCCACTTTGCAATGCCAGGCATCAGCACCCACCAGCAGACCAGCACAGAGGATTCTTTGTTCTGCCCTTTTTGTCCTGAAAGGCCCCTGTAATTTGTATTATTGTTTTCCCAGAAGTGAAGGTGTGCTCTGGAGAAATGTGTGTTATTTGAGGTGCTCAGTGAGGTGATTTTGTCATCACAGGTGCAGCAACAAATGGAAAACTTCAACAGGGTATGTTACTGCTAAGCCTGACTAATCACCCCCTGACAGCAGCAGGAATCTGCTGGGGAAGGAGCTCCAAGGTGGGAATGGCAGACCCCAGATCCTCTCCTCAGGAAGCCCTCGGGGCTCTTCCCTCCCCAGGGGAACCATGCCAAGCTCTCCAAGCCTGCTGCCCACTCCCAAAGAAGCCAGCTCCTGCAGAAGCCTGTGTATCTCATCCCATTAATAAATGCTTTCTGAAAGGCACAAAATATGTTCATGCTGGATCTGTGTTCTGGTTCAGGCTATGGAGGAGGCTTGATTTTTTTGATCTTTTCTTGGGTAGAGGTGGTTTGTTGTGAGGATTTCCTTCTGTGATGTCTCTGGCAATGGCCCTCTCCACCAGCAGCCTGTTTTCCTGGGGAAAGGCCCACTCTGCCTGGTGTGGAGCACCTGTATCCTGCTGTGTTCCCTCAGAGCCCTGAAGAGTGGGGGACAGGCTGGCACCTGGCTCTGGGCTGCCCAGGAAGCCCCAGCTCAATGTTCTCCTATGAGCCAAGTCAGTGGGAAGGAGTCACAGGCACACTGCTCTACCATAGCCATCAGCTGGCAGCCCAAAGCAAAGTGGCTGAAAGAAGCAGACTGTTTTGGTGTGGAGTGGGAGGAGTGGAGTGTGGTGGGCTGATGCCTGCAGCACCACTCATGATTTCATTGTGGCTGCTGGGATTGGCAGGAAAGTTCCAGCACAGCACAGGTCATGAGGTGCCACCACCCCAGTGGGTACCTGTGGGTTTGGGGCAGAACAGGCAGTGTCACACCTTCCCCATCTCCCAAAGTGCTGCCACAACGAGCTGACAGCACCATTCTGGGAAAGGTGAGGTGAAGGATTGTGCAGGTGACCTTGAAAAGCTGGGGAGAAAGCCATTTGCATGAGTACTTTAGGAAATCTCTCCAAGGAGCCTAATGAAAGCTCTAATCACAAACCACCTTCAAGCCTGCAGAAATGACAAAGGGGAGCTCAGAACCACGAACAGGGTAATGCACTGAACTAATACATATTTACCACCTCTCACGTGGAGCTTGCATCAATCACATCTGCTTCATTCTTCACAGTCTGATCCAAGACAGGTCATGCATTAGCTTTTTTCTTTTTGTTCAAGTCTGAGCTGGAGAATGGTGATTCCAGTTCTGTTTACCAGGCTGTGCTGCAAAGATTGTTTAGCTGATGACTTTGGTGTGGGGTTTAAAAAGGATGAGTTTCCTTGTGGGCATGTGCACAGGTACATAGAAAATAAAATTTTTTTCGTGTTGAAAACTTCTGGGGCAAAACTAGGCTAGGATATATTTAGCAAAAAGCCCCAAAGGGACATTTTTCAGAATGTTACTCAAACTTCTTCACATCAGGGACATGACTGTCCTCTATGTAGAGGTCTTTTCCACCACTTTGACAATGTAAAATGTCCTTCAGGGAACTAGCAACATTTTGTTTCCTTTTTTGCTAAATTTTTTTTTTCCTTACATGAAAAGGAAAGAAAGACAAGGTGAGAAAATAACAACAACCAAAAAATAAAGAGACAATAAAAAATTTACTAGGATTTGTAGGCAGGATAACATGCAAACACAAGACTTCAGGGTCACATAAAAGTGAAGCTAAAATAGAGACAGTGAGGTCACATGGACCCATAAAGCAGGACCAGATGGACAGAAACCTGCTTTATTGCAGGTCTGAAACAGTCCAAATCTGTGCTGAAAACTCCCCCAAGCCCTCCCTCCCCATAAAAGCCTGACTTTTCCATTCACCTTTCTCTGTTCCTTTGGCTACAAGATGGCAAAGACCTACAGAGAACAGGTGGAGGAGCACAGAAAGCTTGTGGTGCGTGCAGGCAAAAAGAACAAAAGAAAAAAACACAAAAAAGGCTGGTGATGTATGAAGCCAATAACTAAAGCCTTTCAGACAAGCTTCTTCCTTAATTACTGTACTTAGCATCGTTGGTGTAATCAAGCACTGGAGCTGTGACTGCTCAGTCAGTCTGACAGACCCTCAACAGTGAAACCTCATCCCCTCTCCTCTCTGCCTTCCCTGAAGCCTTTCCAAGAGCTTCCTTCCTTCTCTAACCCTGCAGCCTGGAAAATAAGCCAACGGTGGGTACTGAGCTGGACCAGGATGCTTTGTATGCTGAAATCACTGCTGTCAATATGCCACATTACATCAAATACCTAGAAGCCACAAAAATCCCCCAAAGCTAAAACTGACCTGGCAACATCAACTCTGGTTGTATTTCTGTATTACAATTCCTGGGGAAGTAGATTTCACTTAAAAGGTGCTCTCCTGCCCTCCTCTCTGCTGTACATGCAGCTCCTTCCATCCAGCTGTGACCATCCCTGTTTGCCTCTCTCTGCACTAAGATAAGTTTGAAAAATGACCTGGTTTACCAAAAAAAAAAAAAAAAAACAAAAAAACCAAAAAAACCCCTGTATTTTGGTTTTGTGGGTGGTTTTTTTTGTTTTGTTTTGGGGTTTTTTTTGGCAAGAGTTTTAGTGAGCTAAGACAATTTAAAGTTTTTTTCCCTCCATGCTCACCAAAAGCATTGGGCTGGTGGCCCAGAGGGTTTGGGGAATTACCTTTGGAAACAGGAGTGGTGGTGAACTGCTGGCAAAGAGAGGGAGGACATAGACTGAGTGTGTGAATTCCCATTCTGCTTCTCAGTAAAGTTAAACCTCTACTCATCAGGGACATGATTGTCTTCTACATAGAGGCCTTTTTCACCACTTTAACAATGTAAAACACCCAGTGAACAAGCAACATTCCCTTTAAATTGAATGCCTTGGCTGCAAAGGGATCTCATCCTGCAAAAACCAAGAACAGGTAGACACTCTTGTTGTAACATGAAGTACTTGGGCTGTGGAGTAGCTCCAAGTTCATGTTGTTTGGGAAACCCCATTATTATTATTACACTCCTTTTAAATTTCCTAATTTCCTCATGGCTCCTCTTCCAGCCTGAACTTTGCATCCTTTTCCCTCTTTCCCATCACCTACTTGTAACTAATGAAAGGGAGAGGAGGGAAATGTTAATTTCAATAGAGCATCAAAATTCCTTATCAACAGTTGTTATTTTCTGACTTTCACTCAAATTTAACAAGTCTCACTCTCAAATATCATTGCAGACGCAGCACATTCATGCCAAGTCATAAGGGATTTGTTCAGAATTAAAATGAGGTGGAGAAAAACTTCATCTGTGCAGGTATTGGCTCCATTCTACCCCCTCCAAAGTTCATAGGCACTTTACCACCCACCCCAGGTGAAGCTGGAGCACTCCTGGGAGAGGAGTGTGAGGTGATAAACACCAGGGAGAGCAGCACTGGCAGAGCCAACAAAAATAGGATAACAGGAATTAGCTGAATAAGTAAGACATAAATGTCCTCTTCCTACAGCCCTGTTCCTCATCACTGCTCTGCAGAGAGAGCAAGTAACTAAATTAGGCAGAAGAACCTTTAGGAGGAATATGACAGGAAGCAAAATCCTGACAGCAAGGTCTGTTAGGCTCCCAAATGTCCCCCAAGGGAAGAGTGGACACTTGAGTCATCTGAACAATGGACTGGACCAAGGGCTGGAAAATGGGCAGGAGGGAATCCATCTGCATTAGCACAGGGACGTCTCACATGACTTCATAAGTTGTTTCCACCCATAAATCTGGGATTCTGTGACAAGACCTGAGCCAGAAGAGGGCTGGGGCAACATCACAAATGGAAACACCCATAAGCATGTACGTGGGAGCTTTGGGTGACCACACTGACCTAAGTGTTACATGAATGACAACTCATATTCTAGTGTGGAAACTGCTTTCCATCACCCCTGGATTTGGGATCTGACTTTGTGGGTGCACCTCACCCTCCAACCCATGTCCTATTTACAGGGTGAGGGAACAAACCTGGGACATTTGTGTCACTTAGTTGCTCTTCATAGCTAAAATACTTCATCCAGACTAGGCTCAGTGGCTTCTGGGGCTTTCTAGATTCTCTTTTTTCTTCTTCCAGTGTTTGACTTTTGGGGGACATCCATCTGAGAATTTTTGTGAGAAGGAAGGGCCCACAAGTCTATTGATCTTAATCCAGGATGGACAAAATTAAGGCCTTTCTCCCAGCACCACAAATTTAAAAAATCACAGTACAGAAGTAAAGAAGCAAGCAACAAAGATTAAATGCTTTAAGAAACTGGGATCATTTTGATTTATAATAATACACCCAATCCTCCTGCTAGATTCTAATACTCTTAGTATCAACTTCATCCCTTCAAAGATTTCAATTCTCAAAGAAACCTTCCTTTTCTCACATGAGTAAAATATCAGCATGAGGAAGCAGGGACCTATTTCCCAGGATGTGGGAGAGTAAGCATGAGACATTCTCTTCCTTATTGCCTGAAAAATTAAGCTCTCATTTATAGCCATGCATGTACATGCCTGCATACGACTACTGGTGGCTCAGCCAAAAATCAGGGTTCCAACCCACCAACAACTTCTCTAAGCTCCCATTCCCACCCTCCTTCAGCTCTACAAGAGGGATGGAGTGCCCCACTTCAAGCCTTTCTGTGCTCTGTGTCACCACAGTTCAGCACCACTCCTACCCTCCATCCATCTGAGAGCATCAGGAACCCCTGGGTACCAACAGCTGCCCATCAGTGTCCAGAAAAGGGCATCCATCCATCCATCCATCCTGCCTGTGGCTCCCCCTCCCATCACTCGCCCCAGGAAAAGTTTCCCTCGTTGTTAGTGAGTCTTGCAAAGCCTTATTAGACCCTCATTACCTGGCAGGACTGACAAAAAGCAATAATCAATGAGTCATTTAGTCAAAGAAAGAGCTCCTGAGAGTGCCATTATTAATTCTGGGAATATAATTTTGTGTGGTACTGGGAAATGGCACTGATTCAGGCTCTGAACACAACCCAGGGAGTTCAAAGCACTCCATGGACCCATGCATTCAGGCACACAGGCATGGATGTACATGTGCATTCCCACTCCTGGTGATGCCCATCAGCCAGGGGAAAGGGGATGAGTTAGTCTGTACTGCTCTGGCTGAACTGGGCACGTCTACAGCCAGAGTCACACCTGATCCCTCACCTTGTCCTGCCAGCCACCAGCTCTGAGCAGCATCCTGCAGGGACAGCTCTGCTATTCCCCTGCCACAGCCCCCTCCTGCCAGCAGGACACAAACACCCCTTAGCTCAGGCACCAAAAACTCAGCCCTGCCTTTCACTGCACCTGAGGGAACAGCAGAGCTTCCTGCAAGTGTTTAAAAACAGCTCAGGAGCCCTTTGGAATTGCACTCCTAACCTGCCTGGGTCAGCCCACTCCAAAATTCCCACCTGTCTGCAATTTTAAGAGCTCCAATCCTTTCAGTCCCTTCTAGACCAGACATCTGCTTGGCCCCAGGGGTGAGGTGGAGGAAGATGAGTTTGGGGAGCTCTCCCTGGCTCCTGTTCCAGCACACCCCTTGCTCCTGGCACATGGGGATGTCAGGAGGAACACAGCTCATCTCTGCAAAGGGAGGGAAGGCTCCTCTTTGACACTGGAGCCAAGTCCTATTTCCATGATGCAACTGGGCTGGAGCAGGCAAGGGAGTGACTGGGATGGTCTGGACATGCAAGGTCTTCTGCAGAGAGCAATTAGGAGCTGCTGTGATTTCCTCATCAGCTCTGGTAAGGGCTGGCGTGACAGGGGATAAAACTGGTAACACTGGAAGCTTTTATCCTTTTAGCTCCTCCAGCAAACAACATGCACCTGAAAGTATGATCTCAGAGATCACAAACTCAAGTGAAAAGGAGCTCAGTTCACAGGCAAGGCTTGGTGGTGGCTCATCAGCCTCAGTGCAATCAGCTCCAAAGCAGCCTAATCCCTGCACAAATATGCTGGACACCAGGATAAACCCAAATACTAACACACAGCAGGCAAAAAGACCCCAACCTGTGGTCTGCTCATGTAGCTGTGACATGCAGTGCAGGCATCCATGGCAGCTGGAATCCAGCAGCCAGCTAAACCAGTGGGAGAGGTGCTGCTGGGCTGCCTGGCTCTTGCTCTGCTGTTTGGAGAATCCAGGTGTAAGGGCACATCCTGCCCTGAGGAACTGGTTAATCCTGCTGGCTGGAGGGCTGAGTGCAGCCAGTGACTTGATTGGATTTACAGTGTTAAGCCTGTTATTGAATCCAATTAGTAGAGTCCTGCATGCACACAAGTGGATCCACCTGGAGACCAGGAGGGTGGTTATAGGCTCGTGAAACAGAATCTGTGCTGAAGAACAACCTGGCATTGCTGCACCCCTGTGCCTGCTCCCTGGAGCTGGGAGAAAGTGGATTTTGCAGTGTGTGACTAACCCCAAAATGTGTCTCTGTGCAGCAACATGACTCACTTCCTTTTGAGGACAAACAATTTCCCCCATTCCCACAGGTCCAGCAGCAAGAACAAACTTGTACCTCCACCACAGGACCCCCCTCCTGCTGCCTGGGACATCCCAGCATCTCCCACCTCCTGTGCCACTGATGGCAGGTGGCTGGGGATAGAGGAGACACCAGCACTGAATGCACCAAGGCTCCCCAGAGAGCTTCTTTCCACAAACAAGAGGCACAAGGGGGGAACCAGGATTCCTGTTTCCCTCCTGCCACTCTGATGTTCATCTTCCCAGGCTGAAACACAGCATCTCCCTCCTTTTCTCTGGAGAGCACAGCTCCCACCACACACTGCACTGCTGAATGGGGTCTCCAGCAGCAGTCAGTGTGCAAGGTGGGCTGAGTGGCCTCAAGTCCTTTGTCCTGTCAGACCTTCTGTTCCTCTCTGCTCCTTGTCCCTCCTGTGGGAACACAACCCACAGGGCCACATCTTCTGGATGCCTGCGACTCATCATGTCTGACTTTGGAGATTTGCAACAGAGGTCTGAGTAATTAAGAACCAAAGCTACATTTCTGTGTCAATGTCATGATGAAGACATCACTGTAGCTTTTTAAAACCATCTTACCTCAACTAATCCATAGGGAAGACTTTTCTACCTCTGGGACAGAGAGGCACCCTTTCAAAATTCAAAGTGTGCAGAGAGTTTTTAACCTCCCTAGCCCAAAATTAAGACAAATACCCCAGTTTTTCTCAGACATACTAGTAAAGGAAAAGCAGCAATGGTCATATAAAGAACTCTCTGATCTGTCCAGCATTGTAGTCATTTGGTGGCTCTGTGTTCTTGTTGTGCTCACTTTTCATGAGCAGAGAGCAGAAATGTTCATGGAAAATGGATTTCAGAGGCGTGTGCATAACTGTTCCTGGAAATCTAATTTTACTTGTTCAATAAAATCATCTGCTACCAAACGAGTTGAATAGGAAAAACTCATGAAGACACTTAGATGACCATTGCACAATTACCTTCACTGGGTCCAAAGAGCAGAAAGTGTGAATGCATCCCAGCCAATGTACAAGTAATATTGTTAGGCAACCAGGAAAAAGCAGCTAAAATCAAATGATTAATGACTTTTTTTTTTTTTTTTTTTATTGTGGTATGACCAGGAAGGTTTAAAGCTCAGTTTTTGCAAGATGTTTCTTGCAGGAGCAGATCTGTTTGGAAATCCAGCAGATGCCTGGAGATAATGCCTGTGAGAAGCCCTAAATACCCATCTACCTATCAAGTGTGTAGACAAGCTGTCCAAGTGATAACATCTTGTTACCTTACCAGGAAATGGGGAAAAATTGATCAGCAAGATTAGGCAAAAAAAAAAAAAAAAAAAAGAAAAACAAAACTTACTTAGCTAGAATTTCTGAAATCCCTTCCATCTCTTGACTATGATATTTTTTTTGTCACAGAATAAACCAAGGACTGTTAAAAAAACACAGTTGCCCAGGGTAGCGGAAAGGGATGTAAGACAGAAGAACTAAAAAAGCACCCTGGCATGATACAGGAAAAGCTCCATCAAAAATAATGAATTTAAATTCACTGCCTCAGTGGCTGAAGAAACAAAGGATGAGATTGTCTGGCTCTGGACGTTGGAGCCTTAATGTGCTGCTAATAATGTTTATGTCATAAAACAGCATTGCTGCATTAGCTTTGATTTAGCAATGCCAGTTTACATCAGCTGAGGAAGCCATCTGTAAATTCAGCCCAACAAATGTAAATACAGTGAAGGAAGAAAGGTTTGGTCATCCCTGGAGGACATAAGAAGGGGGCTGACCTGGGCATTCCCCAGTGCCCACCCTGCTGTCACAGCTTTGTCACCTGTCTGAAGTGGCTCAGCCTCTGGCTGTGCAGACCATCCATCCAGTCCTGGCAGTTCTGCTTGACTTCACTCCAGCTGCATGGGGGACAAGCCTCAGAAACTCTCCAAAACTCCAAGTGCCAGTAGATTTTCAGATAAAACTATAAAAGTGATATAAACAGATTGCTGGGACCAGACGGTTTCACTCAAGAGCTCTGAGGGAGCTCAGATTTGAAATTGCTGACCTATTCAGTACAATACCACAGCAGCTGCTGAAATGGCGAGGCACCACAGGAATGGAAGGTGGCAAATGTTATATTCATTCTTAAAAAGGGCCTTTAGAGGTCATCCAGAAACCCGTGGGCTGGGAAGCCAGGCAAGCAAAAAGCAGGATAGCTAAAATTGTGATAGAATGGGAAAGAGCAAAGTTTCTTGAGTGAGAGCTCAGGCATTGCAAATCCATTCGTGTCAAGACTTGGGCAATTGGAAGTATTCTTAAAAGATCCAGCTGCAACCAGGTGGAGAGTAATCTCAGAAAACTGAATGGCAGATTCATGAAATAACCTATGAAACTCACCAGCAGCAAATAAAAAGTGTGGACTGTGAGAAACACCAACCCAAGCCACACTAAGACCATCAAGGGTACTAAATTAACATCAGGCAGGAGTTTGTTGAAAATTCCAACTTACCCCTCAACAGATGTTAACTATGCGGGAAAAAAAGAGCCTTAGGAATGAGCCTAAAGAATTAAAAGATAATGTCTCCTTCTAGGAACCTTGTCTCAAACACAAAGGGTCCACCAAGGAGGATATAGAACAATCCATGAAGGCAAAGAGATGAGAACTACAGCAGAGTCCTTCTTCTTGGCCACCTCAGCTGAGAAGGGATGTGAGAGAGATCCTGACAACTCAGCATAGAAATGTGACCAGGAGACCAATTATTTGTGCCTGTTGTCACCAGGGAAAGGAAGCACAACCTAATCTATTGGGCTGAGGTCTCATATGAAGAAAAGGAAGTACTTCTTTCACACAATGCAAAATTGAATTATGACACTTGTCAAAGGATGCTGTGAAGACCAGAATTGTAAAAGAATTCCAAAAGGGGTTAGCCAAATGCTTGGAGGCTTTACCCATCTGCAGCTGTTAAACACAATGACCCAAATGCCAGTCAAAAATTCTCTTAACCACAGTCTGCTCTCTACTGAGCTGGTAATATCACAGAGGAATTGTGCTGTGCTTTCCCTATCCTTACACCCTTTACCTCACAGTCTGCTGCTGGAATGAGCTGCTCAATTAGCTGCACCTTTGCTCAGAGCCACTATCACTGCATAAGACATATTACACATGGCATAAGATGTTTATTAAGGAATTGCTATTTATTGCAGGTGCTGGTCAAGTTTGTTCACCTCACATGAAAGTTTTGTCTCTGACAGGTGCTAATATCTGATACCTTGGGAGAGAGGCATTTCTGTCCTAAAAAAATCTATCATGCTCCTGGCAGTTTGTAGCAAAGACCAGCTCCTTCCTGATCTCCCACAGCTGCTCTGCTAAATCCATAAACCATGACAGTGGATTACCTTTATCATTGATTTAACTGTCACCACTAAAAGTAGTTAGCAGTCATGAAATAAGCCAGCAAGCACATTTGAAGCAATGTCCTCCCGAGGCACATATTTCCTTTTATCAGTCTTAAATTAATTCTCCTTCACTGTGTGACGTGTGCCTCGTTCTCACTTTGCAGCACGAGTGGAAAGGAAGCAAGGATCACTTTCCATCTCCTGCACCATCATTTCGCTCAACTGCTCTCCCTCCTGCCACTTCCCCCTTCCAGCTGACACAGGCCAGGATTACACAACCATGGCTTTTGCCATGAGGGATTCCTTTCCTTGCAGAGGTGTGGCTGCAGCGAAGGAGAAGGTCTGGGGATGAGCTCTGGATCAGCTGCAGGAGGAGAGGGGCAGGTGAGAATCCCTCGCTGCCGTGGCTGGACCACGCTGGCACCAGAGTGCTCGGCTGGGTGTCTGTGCTCAGCCTGCTCAGTGCAAAAACAGCCTGTGTTTTTCACTGCTGCCAGTCTGGCATCTCCTGCCAGCTCTAGGCATTTCCTTTCTGAAGGAAAAAAACAACCAAGGTTTGATCATTCGCTTCTGGGGTTGTGCTAAAGTTGCCAGCATCTGTTCCATCTGAACGGCAGGGGAAAAACAGCAGTCCTGGACTGGCAAAGGGAAGGTCCCAAGTTGTAATGTGAGAAATGAAAGCAAGAAAAACAGCATCTTGAGAGATGTTAAAAACAAATGCTGTGAACAGGAGAAGAGACAGATTTCAGAGGAAAGGAAGGAAGACAGTGACTAAAGCACCAAGAGTGTACACATGGAAACTGAGTCCAGACTCCCAGGGTTTCTTTGTACTTGTTTTTCCTCCCATTTCACAGAAATCATGATGCTGGCGGGATCCCTCTATACCCAAGGGTCAGTGATGTCAATGAAAGTTGGTGGAGCTGCACTGATTTGTATCCATTAAGAAGCAACTTTCTCAAATTTCCCAGAATTACTGGAGTTTAAAATAATGCCCTGAGAACCCAGCTGAAAACAACGGTTAGGATTATCCTTAACTGAGGTCATACTAAAAGCTAATTAAAGATTATTTAGAATGTGCCCATTATTTTTTAAGAGTCAAAAAATTCCTAACTTTGGATGGTCACATTGAAAACACAATCCTGAAAAAACATGCATGTGACACTTTTCTACCAGTTCAGGAGTCACAGCAAATGCACAAAAAGCTCTACAAATTCCAGCTCAGCAAAGAACTACTTTAGAAAGCAAAATAAGTAAATATTATCTGTTTTCCCCCAGCTTCTTGGATTTACCTTTCCAACACTCTCCCTTTCCTTCAAAATGTGATAGATGTTAAAATAAAAACTTCAGATAGAAAAAAATAGAAAAATCGATCCTTAATTTCTGTAAAATTGTTTGTTGTTTGGTTTGGGGTTTTTCTGGTTTATTGTTTGGGGGGTTTTTTATGAGTGTTTGTCAGGTCAAACAAAAGCTTGTCAATATTTGCAGACAAAACCCCTCCTTGCTCTCATTGTGACTGCACAAGCTGAATACAAAAGCTTTTTAAACTCTCAAGTTGTATTTTACAAGACACAATCCACTCTTCCCAGTGAATTCCTGCCTCCCCCTCCTTCCCTTTGCTCCCTTCCAGTGACTGGCCTGATCTGGCTGGGGCTGTCCCAGTGAAGGTGACACAGAGGGAGGCAGGGAGGGAGGCAGTGTCCATCTGGTGACACTCCACCACAGTGCCATCCTCCCTGCCCCGAGCTCTGCTCCTGCTGCATTTCATAACCCGATTACCACAGACTTGGGCTCAATTCAGACAGATTGCTACCAGCAAAAGGCTCAATATCCCATTATCAGATTTGTGAGCCCGCCATCCCTCTTCATTTAGGCTGTAATAGAAAGGATTTTGGCTTGAAAATGAGTCTTGACTATGCAAGTTTTAAGTGCACTGAGTGAAGATACTCCACGGAATAAGATGCAGGACAACAATTTTAAAACATTTTTTATTTAAATATTAAATAAAACACATCAACTAATCATTTTGGTGTACACCTCTCATTTTAACATAAGAAATAAAATGATTGTTCAGTCATGATAAAAAATAAACTATACATCTCAATTAAACCAATCACGTGTCTTTAAATACCCTATTGCATTGCAGTCTGCAGAACAGCACTGTCAAGATATCTACAAAAAAACCCCAGACTTTTAAAATGACCTCTTCTGCTCCAGCAATAATTCCAAAGAGGTTCTACAGCAATTGGAAAAGAAAAAAAAAAATACTATGAAAGTAAAGTGCTTGTCATTGCTCAGGACAGGAAACAAAAGAATCTGTGGCCTTTAAATCCATGGCATTAAACAAAACACAAATTGAGGAGGAAGTTCTGTGGTTTAAGTATGTGTGCTACCCCCTTAGAAAATTGAAGGCCAAGTTGCTGCTTTGTGACAAGCTGGCTTCTTCTTGCCTTCCTCTCCAGCCATCTCTTTTTTTGGGTTGAGTTTTTTGGGGGGGCTGGTTGTTTGTTTTCTTTTAAACCCATACTACAAATGAGCATGAGACTTTGGTGTTTTCTCTGCTGCAAGGCACCACTCATTAACAGGAGTTCAACTCAAGCAATTTTCTGTCACTTTGAAGCTTCCACACCATGGAGCAGCAGTGGCAAGCTGGAGATGCACCAACACAAACACACAGATACAACACACAGGTAAAGAGGTTGTTTATGGAGAGCCACAGACAGAGCCACATGACATCTTCAACTCTTCCTACTCCCACCAATTAACCTTGTCAATCTTTGGCTTTTTTTTTTTTTTTTTCCCTAAGAAAAAAAACACCCCAAAACAACTAAACAAACCAAACAAAAAAGAAAGCGCCCCCCCCCAAAAAAAAAAAACCAAAACAGGTCTCTATATTATTTGCAAATGTGTAATACTGCAGGTTGCATGAAGCCAAGGTAACTTGAAGGCACCCTGTGTCACACTAGGGAGATGGGTTCTTTAAGCATTTAGACAGAATGCAGCTATGCTCTGACACTTGGATGGCAGCTCCCAGCCAAGCTGTCTCACTGTCTGCTCACCTGCTTCCAAAGTTTGCCTGCACTCCCCAGCTCATGTCTGTGGGAGCACAGCCTGTCCTCCCCTTTATGCCTCAGCACAACCTCTATTGACACCAACAGAAGTCATGGTCTGCCTCAGGAGGGGACTTGGGGTTTATACCAGAAACACAACAGAAGCATATTACAAAATATAAAAAATAACTAGTGTTATATAGTTTTCTGCTTCCTATTTATATACATATACAGCATTAAAAACCATACGAAAAAACACCTATCTAATGCAAAACCTCGTTTTGCTAATATGCCAAAAAACAAACCAACCAAAAACAAACACCCAAAGATTGTGCTGTTTTACTCACTTTTAATACAGTTTTGTTCAGAAAAAGCTGTACTCTGTTAGAGTAGAATTCTGTTCTAGCCTATTCCTTTTGTCTTTGTCAGTATATAATTATAACCTCAATATTGCACATTTCCCCAAGAGTCAGTTCTGTTTGGACCCTGATAATGAAATGCATAAAAACATAATTAGCAGCGGAAATAACAATGTGCAGCACTAAGAAATACCCCTCAGGCAACTTTGTAGCAACCTCCAGGAGGGCTTTTTAAAAAGAAAACCCTTCCTATTACACCACAGGTGCTGCTGCTTCCCTCCTCAGTGCCTCGGCAAGAATATGAACAAACTTAGAGTTTATAAAAAGATTCCTAAAGATTATCCAGACCAACAAATACAGGCATATGTGCACCTGTGTGTATGCACACACACAACACTCCCAAACATCTCTGCAAGAGACCAGGCATTATGCAATTAGGATCCTGATTATCAAGGGATATATTTCCAATAGTTACTACTTCTGTACTAATTAGAAGGGCATGCTGAGCTTTTCCAGCTGATGTATCAAACAGGAAGTTCACAGTTTTCATTTAAAATATATGTATCAGGGAGGTGTGGAATGGGGATGTTGGTTCCTTTAAATAAAATGAGTGTTAACAGGAGGGAAAAGGAAAAACAACAAATGGCAATGCTTCCATTTTTGTCTCCTATGAATGCATAATGCTGCATGCCACTGGTTTTCTGTTTATTTTTTTAAAAAGAGGTAATCATCTTCACAAACCCATAAATGAATATTGTGAAAAAGGGAGGCTCTGGTCCCTTCTTTGAAAAGCCTCTCCCTGCTGTGTCACCACTACTGACAGCTGCTAATCTTGCATAACAGCAGAGCTGTATTGGTCTGACTTGAGTACAGTACCGAAGAGTTCTTCCCCAACCACATCCCTCCCTGCCCCCACAAATGCCCCACCCATCTGCCCCATCATTATTTTTTTCCTTTTTAAAAAAAAAAAAAAAAAAAAAAAAAAAAAAAAAAAAGAAAAAAATTCAGTTTCTATTCATATTTGTTCAGTGCAAGAATAGTAGAAGCAAAAAGACATACATATTGCTTGTTTCAGTCCTATAAAGTTGCCAGCTTTCTGAGCCAGACAGCCTCTTCACATACTTCAAAATTTATTGCTTCTGAGAGTCACTCGTCCCCACGCCGCCAGCCAGGCACGGAACTTCCCCGCAAGGAGAGCGGCCCGGAGCTCTCACTTGACCAGCACGAACTTGCCCAGCTGGCTGGAAGTCAGGTCCTCCATCTCGCAGTCCCCGTGCTGCAGAGCCACGGCCTCGTAGCTGGGGCAGGGCGTGGAGAAGCTGTGCTGCTGGGAGAAGGGGGCGGCGAGCGGCGCCGCGCCATTGCCGCCGCCGCTGCTGCTGCTGCTGCTGCTGATGTACAGGTGAGTGTCCAGCAGGTGAGCGGCCGATGACGCCGGCGACACGCTCACCCCGAAGAAGTGAGGGTGGAGCAGCTGGCTGCTGCCAGCAAAGGCCAGCTCAAACGAGTTCTCTCTCTGCAGCTCCGACAGCAGAATGGAGTTGGAGGCTTTGCAGGTAGCTGGCCCGTCAGAGGAGGGGATGCTGCTTGCTGCAGGTGTCTGAGAAGTCTGGGGGCAAGCTGTTTGGAGTAGTTGGTGATGCTGGAACTGGAGCATTCTGAACAAAATTCAAGGGGGGGGAGAGGTTAATTTGCATTGCTGGGATAATTTCATGTTCTACTCCTTCCTTTCTTGCCCCTAACCTTGACCATAACTTTCCCCTTTGTTTCCCTCTCTCCTTACCCCAGCCAGAGCAATCAAAGCAAGCTGCCCATGCCAGGCTTTCCCTCATTCTGCAGAGGGCAACTATCACAACCAAGTTTATCTGGTCACGACTTGGCCACCTAATAATAGATGTTCTAGAGACAATGTGTGCAGATAAACCGGAAGCTCCATTTTCCATCTTGCTTCTATGGGAATGAAGAGGTGCCACCACACATGACATTTGAGGCCACTGGAACTGTGCCTCCTTTGTGGGCTGTAACTTCTCCAAATTACAAGGTCTCACTTCCTTGCCATGGGAAAATTACAGGAGGAGGCAGAGGAGGAAAGGAATCATTCCCAAAGCTAACAAAGAAAAACACAGCTTGCAGGAGGGAGAAGCAATGTTTTCCCCCGCACTACCAAACTGCTTCTCAATTCAGCAACCTCCAAATATTTGAACATCGAGATTTTTGAGTGGAATTGCACGTCCTGCGTTACATGTGCCAGGGCAGGAAGCCACAAAGGAAGCCAAGCAGTTTACCCACTGCCACACAGCAGAGATGGAGGACAGCAACCCCCAGTGACCAAACCCCCAACCTCTTCTGCTGCGTTTACCCCTCCTTGCTTACCCTTAACCCAAAGTAAACCCAATGGAAAGACACCAAAGCTTCTCCCTCACCTCTGCTGCTGCAGCACCTCCTCCAGGAGGCTTCTCCCCTCTCTGCTGCTCCCGCTGCTGCTGTACATGCAGGTGTTGGGCTGTGTGTGCTGGAAGGGGCTCATGGCACTCCTGGCTGCCCGAGAGGAGGAGGACTGACACACCTGCCGAGCAAAGCCTTTGATTTTATTCAAGCCGAGAAAGCCCTTGGCTCGAGCGTTCTTCCGCAGCTGCTGCCTAAAAGCCTTCAAGCCTGTGGGACACGAGGAAAAGAAATGCACTTTAATCCTCCTCAGTTTGCCTACAGTACAGATCAGCCCTCCTGGGCACTGCCTTCCTGGGTGTGAGAACTGGGCTAGAAGAGACTCCAGCTCATGTTCACCCTCTGAGCAGGTGGTCAGAGCAGGATTTAGGGAATGAAACAGGGACTGGGACAGCTGCTCCCTTGTGCAGATGGACACACACAGCAAAGGAAAAGCCTCAGAGAAATTGTGACGTTGTGCACTCCATATTTTAGGAGGAAGGTGGAGCCTGCCATCCCACTCAAGGCAGCAGAAATATCTCCATGGGCAGGCTGAATCAGTGTCTGAGAACCTTTCCTCCAGGCACCTTCCCCACGGCATCCCACCCTCCCTCAGGGCCCCTGAACACAAGAGGCAGAATATCCAGGTGTCCAGCTTCAGTGTAACACTAACGAGCAGCAAGTCCCCCTGCACCCTACCCTTTCCCAGGGGCTGTTGGGAGGGTGCAATTCCTCAGCAACAAAACCAGGAAGACATTACCTTGAGTTAATGAGGTATCAGATGCTCTCCTTCCTTCTTGGAAGCTGACAGGCAGGAGAGAAGCACCTCCCATGCAGCCCTGGGCTTGTAACACGGGAGCGTCACGCTGGGAAGCGAGGAAAGGCGACGTCATCCTCGCTGTGGCCGGGCTCCCCGTCATTACTTGACCTGCCAAACAGCTGCTCAGGGCCACTGAGCTGTCATTTGAAGATGAAGTAAGGCAGCTGTCTGAGCTAGTTCCCTCTGTGGGGCTGGCAGAGGAGGAAATGACTATACCTATGGAGGGGAAGGAAGGAGAGAAAGAACATTCCCAAGATGAGTACAGGAAGGAACAAACATGACATCAGAGCCTTCTGCCCACCTACACTGGCACTAATAAACAGCCTCGAGCTGGAGAGGTGTCCAGCAACTCGTGTTGTCCAAGGGCTTGACTCCAGCAAGGGGTCATCAACAAACAACCTCAGTTTGGGCTCCTGTCCAGCTGGCAGGGCTTGGCCAGCAACTCCAGGATCACCAGGCTCTGCTGGATCAGGCACACAGTGTTTCTTTAAAACAACCAGGATGATTGTTTTGCGAATAGTTGTGCTTATGTGGTTGGTTCACAGGGTCTGAGTATGTACCAAACACAATCAGTGAGGTGTTTTTTATTGAATTTGGGCACCTTCTTCACTCCCAGTACAACAGAAGTAAGCAGACCAGGTTTGTACTCCTCTCTGAAGGGATCTAAGTGAAATACAACAGCACAACTTCTCTCCCCTAACGGCCCTGGTTATCTGTAGGAGGACAGAACTTGGGAGAGCAGAATACCAACCTCTCTTCTAGGATTTCCTACCCCAATGAAGCTAAAAGCAGCACATTCTCCCTCAGCATTTGGGCTCTATAGCACTCCTCTGATCTTTTCCTCTATCTACAGACACCCTTCATCTATCCCAGACTTACTTACATGGAGGGACGTGCTGATAGAAATGGGTGGTCACTTCAGCCAGGGTGTGCCTCCTGCTGGTGTTGCTGGGGATGCAGATGGGGTGGTCATATGCCTTAATTTCATCTTCCAGCTCCTTCTCCTGCCTCACTTCCTCACTGATGGTGGTCTCCAGCAGGCTGTTTGGGGAGATGGAGCGGTTCCGGAAGAGCCCGTTGAAGTTGGTATCCACAGGGAAGAACACAGGCTGCAAAACATGCCAGATCACAGACTTCAGGCTCTTTTCCTTATTTCTGCACTACCTTTTAATACTAACAATTCTGTGGCATGTCTTCAGTAGGAATATTGTTTGAGAGGCTATGTGACACCATGCCCAAATGACAAACAAAATGTAGGAGGGAGAGAGCAAAAGTCACAACCCCCATTGTTGTGGATTGGCAGAACAATAAAAAAGAAAGAAGCAATGCAGAGTTTAGCTGGGAACACCAACCTGTAATGGATTGCTTATGTCACAGTCCATTTCTGCCTGCAAGGATGGCTGAATCAGGCTCTGAGGTTGCTGGTAAAGCAGAGATGATCGCAGGGTTTCACTAGTGAGAGTGTCCTGAGGCATCTGGAGAGAGAGCGATGCACAGAAGCCATCACACACACTGCAGTTTCACGTGACTTTTCAGATACTGGAGAGTCACAGAATTTCAGAGCCACCTCCCCTGCAAGCTTTCTCCTCCTGCTTTCTATGAAAACGAACAAAGCTAATCCATCAATGCCAACACAAACACAGAACTCCTCCTCATAAGTTAGGCAATTTAACTGGAAGTGTAATTTGCAGAGGCACCCAAACCATACTTTAAAGGGGGTGGGGGCGAAGAAAATAAAATGAATGTCAGAAAAACACATTAAGTGACTCATGGAGTACTTCTGAGGAACCTACAGAACATGCAACAAAGAAGCACAGCCAAACCATGCCTAAAAGGGCAGACTTCCATGAGAAGTCTAATCCTGTGGCTCATGATTGACCTGCACTGGAGGCAGACTATTCTTTGGACCATGACCCGCGGTCACTTCCTAGGAAACAGGCCATTAATATTCACTCAGCCTCCTGCTGAGGAACAGCAGGCTGTGTCCTGACAGAGGGCACCACTATCAGAACAGGTTCCCAGAAGCCTGGCAGTGACAGGGAAGGCAGAGCCCGAGGTGCCTCCCCCCCTCACCTCGGCGCTGGTGATGTCGGAGCTGCGGGGCCGCGGCTGCCGGCCGGCTGCCGGCCGAGTGCACACCTGGCTGCTCCGGTACTCCTTGAGCCGCTCCAGCAGCAGGTAATAAATGGCAGCAAAATGGTTGTAGCTGCTGTTCTGCAGAGACTGGAAGACATTGGAAAGGCCTTTTGAGTTACAGGTAGTGTAAGCAGCCAAAACTCCTCACTAAGGGCTCAGAGTAGCACACTCAAGAAAACCAACCAAAATCCAGAAGAGTAGTGAAGATCTTATGCTGTGACACCAAATCAAGGCCAGTCACTGAATGACCCACAACTGCACCACTGGCACTCTGGTGGTCACTGGAGATGCATCTAAAGGGCAAGAACTCACCTCTACAGTCCTCTGCCTGTCGATGCCAAGGGTCTGCATGATCCCGAGGACCTGCTCGTTGTAGTCGCCCAGGTTGGAGTTGTAGTTTTGCATGGAGAAGGACAAGGACTGCTGCTGCTGAAGGGAAGGGTCAGCCTGCATCCACTTGTGCTGCTTTATCTGGGAGATGGTTATCCGCTTGGTTGGGTCCACAACCAGCATCCGTCGGATTAGTGTTTCACAGTCTGGGTGACAAAGACAAACTCGTGAGCAAGGGGCAGAAAAATAACAGCCCAACCCCAGGTCACTGCCAAGAACACTTCCCAGCAACAGTGTGAAAACAGGAATTAAAGGTTTAGGAGCTGCTGATGCCTGATCTGACTATCAGATATTCCAGACAGCAGAAGAGATGTCCACATGCACATCATAAAAACAACATCTCACTTCAGGAAATGAAGCTGTACTGGATACTAGGTGGCCTTTCACCTTGTACAAGAGCTGGTTTTGAGAAGATGCAGGTTTAATGGCATTACATCCACGTAAAATAGGTCAGAACTTAGTACAGAACCCCATCCCATACAACTTCCTGGTCTTGGTCCTATAATGCTTATTTACTTATAACCAGGAAATAAAGCTTGTTCATGGCTGTAACTGATAAACTTCAGACTTCAGCAGGTAATCTCCACGTGACAACAGGGGCACGTTCACTTGGTTTTGAAACCAAATGAGAGAGAGGTGATAACGCCTCAGTTTCATGTTTCTCATCAGACTGTTGGAGTTCTCAGTAAACACTATTCCTGCTCTCCTTAGCAGCACAGCCACACTGGAATACACCTCTTCTGCTAAAAAAAATCATCTTCTGATACAGATAAAATATCTTAGGAGAACTACACCTATCTCAGCATTGCAGGCTAGTCTCATCAAAATCCTGTTTTCTGTCTTTTCTGAGCCATTATTTCTCCAGCTAGGGAGTCAAGTATTTTTGTAATCCATAGGGATTTCTAAGAAAGGAAGCTACAGCCTTTTAGATGCAGCACAAAGCAGATCCCAGAAAAGTAAATGTCTTCTGCCCTAGAGAAACTACATAAGAACAAAATATTTTCCAGCTACAAAGTGAACAGGTACCCCTTTATTGTATCCTGTTCTAACATTAAGGATCTGAAAAAAAAGCACCTTCGGACATGAAGTATGGGATGCGGAACCGCCCCTCCAGCACTCTTTGCCTCAGAGTTGGCAAATTGGGTCCATCAAAAGGCAGAGAACCACAGACAAGGACGTACAGAACCACCCCAAGGCTCTGCCAAGAGAAAACAGCACAGCACATGAGTGACTCCAGGAACAACAATGGTTTTGAAGGCTCACAGGCCCTCACAAAGTGCCAAACTGAGTTTCTGAGGAATAGCAGGCTCACCCATATATCAAGGTGAGGTCCTTCATATTCTTTGCCTTCAAAAACTTCTGGAGCTGCATAGGGTGGGCTTCCACACCAAGTGGAGAGGGGTTCTCCTGACTTGTAGAAGTTTCCAAAGCCAAAGTCTGAAATAAAGGTGAAAATCTGGGGTAAGACAAAAACACTCAACCACATAGTAGTAATCCAGAAGTAGCAGAAAATGGAGAGAAAGGAACAGATGTGTTGCTTTGTTTTTTGCTTTCATTTAAGTTATTCCCTTCTGTTCACAAAATCTGTTCTGAGAAATATCTGTAACTATTATTTTCACTTACACAACTACAAATACATTTATAGGATCATCCTAGGGAAACCCAATGTGTAAACAACACGCCTGATGTTCTTTATAAAGTGACCTCCTATTTCCTATTACCTGCTAATTTGATATTCATGTTAGCATCCAGCAGGAGGTTCTCTGTTTTGAGATCCCTGTGCACAATGTGGTGGCTGTGACAATATTCCACTGCTGAGAGAATCTGCCAGAACTTCTTCCGTGCTTCACTCTCGCTCAAGTGCCCATTGGAGGTCAGGTGATCTGCAGAACAAAACCAGAGAGGATTTGGAAACACCCCGAGGAAATTTCTCATAATCCTGCAGGTGCTGCATTTGCTGTTTGACAGCTGACAACACAAGCCCATGGTTTTTAATCAGAATATATCTGTTACTCAGGAGTGACAAAATAAAGCCACGGTTTCTAAATCTAAGGAACTGTGAGCTCTGCCAGTGAGACTTACCAAACATTTCTCCATTTTTTGCAAACTCAGTAACAATGTACAGCATATCCTTTGTCTCCATAACCTGTGAAGATACAAGAGGACATGATTTAGAAAAAAAAAAACCAACAAAAAACACAGAGCTCTATAGCTCATTTATTTTTCATTTATTTTTCTATGTGAATTCTCAAACATATCCATTCAAGTTTATATTTGCTGCAGCAGCTGGCAGTAACAGCATCTAATTTTGCACCACACAGTTCTTCCCAAGCAAACTGGTAATGAAAAAGATAACAAATCAAGGCTTATGTGCCTACATTATACAATGGTTTCCCAGGCCATTGTTCTTCTCACCATTACCAAGCTACCTAATCTCCATAAGAGAGCAGATGAGTGTACAGATAATTTTATACACTCCCCTTTTGTTAAAATATGCATACATAGTTTTATGATTAACGTGATTTTGAGCATGCAAAGAAATTTAAAAGTTTATCTGAAATTGCCTTTGTTTCAAGGCTAGTGGGGGCTCAGATCAGCAGGGATAGCTGCAAGCTGGACAAAGCAAGAAGTGGTATCAGACCCCCTGCTCCTGTTTGCAGTTGGCTGGGACAGGGGGAGCCTCCTGTGCAAGTGATAACAGGCTGCTGTTTGTGTAACAGCAGTGCTTGATGCACACCAACAGCTGTCAATATATTGCCTATCAATCCAGTATCAACTTGCTTTGATATTTCACAATGTTTGCCTTTGGAGGAAAATTAAAAAGAATAACTAAAATCTAAATGATGAATGAGAGATGCTGAGTGTTTCATCTTCAGCTGCCACAGAACACACCTTTGGAAGGTTGCATTTCAGACTTCACAATACAACATTTCCCTGAAAACATCTCCCTCTCAAGGAGTAGATATTTTGTTTTGGAAGCAGGAGGCTCACAACAGGTTAACAATCCAAAAAGGCTCAGTTCTACTTCAAAGGCTGTAACTTCCAGGCTCCCAACATCTAACCTTTTTCAAAGACTCTTGTCCTCCCCTCACTACAAGTACACACAGACACGAAACGAAAATAAACAAACAAGCAGCAAAGGAAGAGAGGTTCCCAGTTTAAAAAACTGAAGGAAAGTGTTCTGGGAAAGTTGCCAGCTGGATGAAATTAAGACGCGGTGCTGAAACTAAAACAATGATGAAATAACACAAGAACACACACCCTACATTGGTATGTCATCTAATTCCATCCCTGCTTCTCAGCCTCCATCAAACAGGTAAAGCATCAGTTACAACAACAAAGAAAAGAAAACTTCACTGAAAAGAAATTATGGTCCACTACCAACGTCATTTGCTGCATCAAGTGAAGTGGTTCAACGAGATGGAATTTAACCTGCTTTTCTAAACGCTCTGAAACAGTATTTTCACCCACATCATTCCACTGAAATGAACTCAACCGAACTGTTAGAATGTTTCTGTATGTCCTATGCTGCCCTATGGGCAACCCTGACGTCAGCTGTTAACACAGAATCATTTTTGTTATGACGGGTAACACTATAAATACAAACACTTCATGTGTGTCAAGGTCTTTTAAAATAATGCCTTGCCTAAGCACCTGACTTACTGGCTCTTCAGCCTTACATGTTAATTAAACTTTATTTTTCTTCTTCTTCTTTTTTTTTTTTTTTTTTTCTTTGTTAAGCTAACAAACCCAGCAGTAAGATCACAGCTGATAATAGTGTTTACTACTGCACATGGACTTTCAGACCTGCTGCTTCACCCATCCCCACCTTTCTCCCCTCTGCCCTTTCAGCCAGGTCCAGAGAGAATGATACCTCTGCCCTGCTCGTGACAGGGGCTTGCACCAGATGACCTTTAAAGGTCCCTTCTGACCCAAACTGTTGTGTCATCTTCTTAAATCCACACGGCATTATTTAAATGATTAAGAGGAACTTGCACCAAAGGCTACTTAGATCTAACATTTGGAATTTGCAGAGCAGTCCTTGCTCACAAGACAAATGTTATCCTGCTTTCTGCACAACACATTAATTTGTTCCTACGGTTAGAAATATCCATCAGTGCAGAAACTGAACGAATCTAAACCAAAATTGATGTTGAAACTCTGCAGGGGAAACAAAATTCCCTTTCAAGCTACACAGACTGCAACAGAATAACCAAACAGATCATTTTTTTTAATGTATTCTAAGATACCAACATTCAGCACCTTTTCCTTTTTTCACTAATCCAATCCTTTGATTAAATTTCCACTTAGACTTTCTACTTAGATTAATTTGGTTTAATTGTTGGTGCTTTTAAATCCCTTCCGCTTAAGGCAAACTCAACTTTAGTGCTTCCTTCTCTACCACCCAACGTGAGTTTAAGTCTTTCTCTTATCTAAAGCACGTCAGAAGTTCCAGTCCTCTCAACTGGGAAAAGCAGAGGAGATAGGAAAGGCAAGCTAATCATAAAAGTTCAGACAACCCGTTCCTCAGTCTGAAACAAACGTCAGCCTGGTTTCAACTGTAAATTTTACAATGCATTTTGTCAAAAAGCTGTCTAATGTACCAGAACCTTGCTCAAAGAACGAAGAATGACTTTGAAGACACTCAGTTATTTTTCGAACATTTCTCAAAAAAGCATGTCAGTATTTCAATATGCATTATCTCTGCAAATATTAGATGTAAAAATCACGTGCAAGAGAAGACCACAAGCATATTTTATCTACGTGCTACGCTTCAAAGCTGGACTCTTACCTGATATAGCTTGATAATGTGGGGATGATTCAAAAGCTTCATTATCTGAACTTCTCTATAAATCTTCTCCAGATTACTTGGGTCTAACCTTGTTTTGTCTATTATTTTTATTGCAACCTGCAAATTTAGATAATAAGAAAACAACCCTAGGTATTACAAAACAGGTACTCTCACTGTTAAAATAGCTTAAAAAAAAAGACACACCCCCGCACAAACACACCACTCACAAAATCCAAGTAAAGTAGCTTTTAAAGTAGCTTTTAAAGCACAGACTTGACAAAGCTGATTCTGTTTTTCTGAACCGCACAGATTTCGCGGCACAGAACGTTTTCGTTTTTCTTTTCTACGTCAAAGGATTACACGTAAGGTAGCGAACAGAACTGCAGAAATTAGCACTGGACAGGATTCCGTAAATCTTTTAATCCGTCCCATGCCAGTGAAAAACAGATTCTTATAACAGACTATCTCCTGCTGTAGTGACTGACACGATTTTGACATGCACCAGAAATATAAATACGGGAAAAAAAAGATTTTTGCAAATAAGACCCCAAGTTCTTTGTTCTTGAAGAACATTGAATGAATAAATAATAATAAAAAAAAAAATAAAAATGAAAAAACAAACCAACACGTCTGAAACCTTCAAGAGCTCCTTAATTTGCAGGGCGTTTTTAGCAAACTGAGAGTAACTCAGCGGAGCTACAGCAACACTCCGAACTGTGGGAGCAGTTTTTTGCACATATTCTCGCCGAGTTTCGAAATTCCCACAGCGGGAAAAGTCGCGGCATCCCCGCGGGCGGGCGGGCGAAGGCAGCAGCGCCCCGACAGCGCGGGCCGCTCGCACCCACCTGCGTTTTGGTCACCCTGTGCCGGGCCAGCTTGACCACGGCGAAGTTGCCTTTCCCCAGGGTCCTCTCGATGTCGTAGAAGCCGACTCGCAGTGGCCGCTGAGCGGCCGCGGGCGCCGAGGCGAACTCCGACATGATCACCATGGCTCAGGCGGGGGCCGGGGCAGCGCCTCAGGACGGGAGCATCCGAGCAGCGCCGGCACGGGCACGGCAGCGCCGGCACGGACACGGCAGCGCCCTCAGCCCCGCTCCGCCAGCCCTCAGCCCGGCGGAGCGGCCGCGCTCGTACCTGGCGGGCGGAGCGAGCGTGTGAGGGCGAGTGCAGCGCGGGAGGGAGTGCGGCGGGCCCGGCGCGCTCCGGGGGGCAGGCGGCACCGCGCGGGATGTCCCGGCCCCCCGCCCTGCCCTGCCCGCCCCTCGCCTCCATCCGCGCAGCGCCGCCCTCCCTGCCCGCCCACCGCCGAAAGCCGAGCCGGGCCCATTGACGTCACTTTGACGCCAGCCCGACGCGCGGCCGGGCGCGGGGCTGGAGGGGAGCGGAGACACCGCGGCGTTGCCGGGGAACGCGCGGCGCTGACGCGGGCGCTGATGGAGCCGTCGCCCGGGAGACCCGGGGGGGCGGTGACGTCAGGGATGCGGGGATGCAGGGGGAGCTCGGGGGGTCTCCTGCCCGCCCCCCGGCCTGGCCCGGCCCGGCCCGGCTCGGCCCGGCTCGGCTCGGCTCGGCCCGGCTCGGCTCGGCTCGGCTCGGCTCGGCTCGGCTCGGCTCGGTCCGCCCACCCCGCTCCATCCCGGCTCCTCCCGGCGGCTGCGGCACCGCCCCGCCGCCGGTGACCCCCCGGTGACCGCCGCTGCTTCCCCGGTGCGAGGGGGAAGTCCCGCTGGCGGGAGGAAAAGTGCGGCTGCAGCGCTGCAGAGGAGCAGTTCTCCCTCTTCCCAAGGCTCGGGGGGCTGTGGATGCGCTGCAAGCTTTGCACTGGTGCCTGCAGCAGGAAGCGGAGCCGCCTTCCCCTGCGCCGGGTTTCCCTGTGCCTGCCTGCCAGGGATGCTGCAGTGTCCCCTCAAGGGCTGGGGACACCCCAGCAGCCCTCTGCGTCCACCAGCTGGGCACCGACAGCAACTAAAATAATAATAATAAAGAGTATATATATATTAAAAATCACAGAATGGTTTGGGTTTGGGAAGCGATCATAAAGATCCTTCAGTTCAGGGACAGCTTCCACTAGACCAGGCTGCTCAGAGCCTCATCCAGCTTCACCTTGAACACTTCAGGGATCCGGGGAAGGTCACAGCTTTTCTGGGCAACTTGTGCCAGTCCCTCATTACCCTCACAGTAAAGAATTTCTTCCTTATATCTAAGCTAAACATCCCCTCTGTCCGTTTAAAACCATTCTCCCCTGTCCTGTTACTCCAGGCACTCGTAAATAGCGTTTCTCCATCTTTTTTGTAGCTCCCTTCGGGTATTAAAAGGCTGCAATTAGGTCACCCTGAAGCTTCTCTTTTCCAGGCTGAGCAATCTCAATTCTCTCAGTCTTTGGTCATAGGAGAGGTGCTTCATCCCTCTGATCATCCTGGTGGCTTCCTCCAGTAACTCCATGTCCCATATATTTATGCAGCCCTGTGATACCATTTCAACTCTACACTCAGAATACACCTGCAGTTCTATTGTCTCTGGTCAGTCTGGAAAGTGAGGCTTGGGAAACTTCCCTTTGGCACACCAAGGCTTAAGGATGTTGTTTAGGATTGAACCTCAGCCAAGAGACTCCTCTCAAGGTCAGATGGGAAACAGCAGATGCACAGAGTTCAAACAGGGAGTTCTTCAGCCTCCACACAGCAGGTGACCAAAATGTTTGCACACTTGGAGCCAAATTCCAATCTAGTCTCAAAAGTAAGTCTTGAATGCCTGCTATATCTGTTTTTCAGCTTTATCTTCTCTGTTGCAGTCAGTCTAGGCTCTTTTCAGACAGGTAGTTCTTCAGTCAGGAGATGGGTTTCTGACTGGAAAACTCTCCCTCTTAGTCTGAGCCTCTCCCCTGACTGTCATAGCCCATGGCACACTGAGAGGTGACCCTTCTCTTCCATCCAGGGGCACCGTGCAAATTGGATTTGCTAGACTGCTGGAAATAAGGTAGGAAAGTTACAGCTCTGCTTCACGCTGAAAATTTCAAAGCAATCGGTAAAACTCTCTTCAAAGAGAAGATGGAGAGGGGATCTAATCAATACATAAAGGATCTCCAAGGTGGGAGCCAAGAGGATGGTGCCAGACTCTTCAGTGTGCCCAGCATCAGGATGAGGAGCAATGGCCATAAAATTAACCACAAGGATTTCCACCTCAACATGGGGAACAATTTCTTTCCATGGAGGTGGCAGAGCTCTGAACAGCTGCCCAGGTAGACACAGAGTTCCCTCTCTGGAGACATTCCAGACCCACCTGGAGTGCTCTGTGTCACTGCTCTGGGTGATCCTAGGTTGTATTTGGTGATCTCCAGAGCTCCCTCAAGCCCTGAATAATCTGTGATTCTGAGGTTGTTTTCACTTGTTGTGGATGTTCTCCTTAAGGTCCTGAATAAGTCCTAGAGGGTCCAAGAGGGAGGAAAGCAAACTTTTGGTCAGTTTTTGTAAATTTAAAGGTGGGATGAGGAAGATACGGTGCCCTGCATAAATCAAATTACATGATCCATGAGCTGTGTATCATCAACGTGCTTGAGAGCTGTCAGGTTGTTTTAGTGAAGTTCTAGTGTTTACACTGCAAGCTCTCTCTCTTAGAAAAATGGAGAAATAACACCTTAGATGAACACCCAAACTTTGTTTATACACAAAACCTAAGCTGTCCCAATGCTTGCTCTCTGTGAGCAGGCAGGCTGGCATTCTTCAGGGTTTGAGTGGAGCTGGGAGGGGGCAGAGCTGGTGGCCAGGAGCTGAAGGACAGGAGCTGCTTCCATGGTGTGACCCAAGTCACGGGACTGCCGTGGTGTGTGCTGAGAGAGGGGAGCAGCACAGAGCCAGCCCGGGCTATTGTAGCATTCAATTAGTGCTTACACAGTGCCTTGAATAACTCACATGAAAAGCTGACTTATTATTATTGTTATTATTGTTATTATTAAGCTAACAGTATATTCTCTGTGGAGCTCATGAAGAGGAGGTGACGCACAAACAGCACATACAGTAGCAGCTGCATGTGAGCAGTGCCCCAGGAGTTATAAAGAAAAAAATTACCTTAATAATGGTTCCTCTGCTGTAGTGGGATTTTCCTCCCTTTAATTATAGTTGCTGTTTTCATTTGAAATTGATTAAGTGTTTTAGGATGGCAAACAGAGCTGGTCTTTTTAAAAAGAACACTCAAAGACATCCAGCCCCAGCGAGGAGTGGAACATTTTGATGCCTTTTTAAAGAACTCCAAATTTCTTTCTTCCAAAATGAGAAGACAACTGAGAGATTTGGTGCTCTCCAGGACATGTGACGATTTTCCCATACTAAGGAGAGGTGGACACCTGTGCTGTGAGACTTCCTGGAGAGTGTAAGACCTTACAGAGGAGAATCCACCATCCTGATTTTAATTACCTTCTGTGGATGGAATAGGCAAGAAGGACTGGCAAGTGCTGCTCCCTGTGGAAGATACTTACAGTGATCTCTATTCCAGGGCATCTGCAGTGAAGGAGGGAGCACCTCATTTCTAAAGTTAAAACACTCTTGTATCATTTGTTGGGAATTAAAGACCCCCTACCTCTATTATTCCCAGCAACCTTTTGGTGTTTCTCTTTCATTTTCATTCATCCAGGTAAAAACAGCTTCCAGCAGCGCTGCTCGGAAGCAAGCATTGCACAATTTTGATGGTGTCACAATGACATCGTTTTTCTGCCACTTTCACTCTGAATGCTGTGAAGGCATCACAGAGCTCTTATGCAATTGAGTTTTGTCAGCTCAGAGAGGTGCTGCTGTTGGGAAGCTTGAGGCTTTTGCAGTTTCTGCTTTAACACTTCTGCTGCCCTCTGGTGTTTTAGATATCCTGGACGAGGAGTCACCTTGGGTGATATCCGTGGTCGGGAGAGGTGTAATTACAGAGCTGGCTCGTTCATAATCAGGGGAGGAAAGCGAGGAAAGTGGAGAGGCACTTTTCAGAGCATGTCCACGAGGATGTTCCTGTGACTCCTCGAGGAAGAGGAAGAAGCTGGGAGGACACAAGTGCTAAGTTTTTCCATTGCAGCAGCTCTGTGTATGGGAATGCACAGGGAGACTGATGCCTTCCAGAACTCATCTCGCAGATATTTCCAGCAATTCAGGCTTTAGTCATTTCACTCAGCATTTTCTATCAGTTTCAAAACAAACTAATAACAATAGCAACTTTCTTCACTTGGCAAAAAAGAAAACAAGCCGAGAAGTGGAGACATTCCTTTCTACCCATTTCACCTTCCACAGCTGAAGTCAGCCTGGCTTTCTGTGGCAGATTTGCTGTAATTTGGTTTTGTTTCTTTTCTCCTTTTTGTTTTTCTTTTTTTTTTCTTTTTTTTTTGTTGGCAGGGACATGAGGTGGTTTGGTTTGGTGTGTTTTTTGTTTGTTTGTTGGGGTTGTTATTTGTTAGGGTTTTTTTTTTAGAAAATAGTAGTGTGTTTATTCTAAAAATGAGATTTGTTTGACTATTTTACATAATTTGAGTAAAACCTTGCTGAAGTCAATAGAGTTGTTTCTGGTCACACTGAGCTAGACTCTAGCCTAAAAAGAAGGGAAATGGAAGGTGTCACATTACAAAAAGTGTAGTGACATTTGAAGCAAAGAAGATGAGATAATAAACTAAAATACTTGTAGGTTTATTTCAAAGACAAAAGCATTATCTGGAAAAAAATGGTGCATGACTGTTTCTAATATGACTTCAAAGTGTCTTTGAATTTGAAAAAATCCAGGCTGCTGCTGCAAGTTTGGCAAAAACACTTTAAAGCTGGGATGTCCTTACTGAGACACCACAATGGTATCCACAAATATATTTCAGACCACTGGAATGTCTTTGGTCATAGCATTGCATCACAGTTACATAATTACGATCACAACAATGATCTTTTGTCATTAAGGTTTATGACATTTCATAATTAATGAGGCGATGACATCTCCCTGACATAATACACTGAGCTTGTCTGGCAGGATGAAGGGACAGACCTTCTCCTCATCATCCCTCCTTATCTGGGGATAGGAAATAGCTTCTGAAGGGGTCACTACAAGGTGTGGTTGGGTTCTTCACTCTCCTAAATATAATGGGGTACAAAGTCTGCCTTCATGCTGAGGCTCTGAGTGTCTTTGTTTGTATAAAGGGAAGCACAAACACAGAACAAACAAGGTGGTCTGTGCCCTTGAGAGTGTCTCTGTTTCATTGGAATAATTTCCCTTCAGTGGCTGTCACTCTGACAGTGCTCCACTGTGCTGGGTCAGGTGAGTCTGACTGACAACTGGCAACAAATATATAAAAAAAATGTGTAGAAAAGGAGAAGTGAGACCATTTATTTCCATTGCCCACGATAATAATAATACTACTACTACTAATAATAATAATAATCAGCAGAAGTTAAACAGCCAACATAGAACAATGGCTTTTGAATTAAGGTTTTTCCCAATTAAGCTTAATGACCAAAAGTGGTCATGATAGCAAAAGTGAATACACATCTGTAATCTAACTGTGCCTAGTTAAATTCAGATGAAAGTCACTTTGTTTACATCTCTTAAAACATCCATCTTCGGGCAGAACCAGCTGGACTCCAGATGCCCACAGACCAACACTTGGAAATGGCACTTTCCCACCAATACAATCCTCACAGACAAAAGACACAAAAGATAAGGAGAAGATGGAGCTTCCCTCACTTTACCTGCTTTACAACTGGGAGGGCAAAAAGACTACAAGGATGAAGTGTCTTGCCCCTGGTGGTGATGAGGCAAGCCTGTGACACAGCTGGGAAATACCTTTGTGTGTCCTGAGCTCAGGAAAATTGCTTTAACTCCATCCTGCATGCTGAAATTAGGTGATTAATGTTAATCTTACAGCTGGTATAAATACAGTTATGTACACGCTGGGTTGAATACAGTTTATACAAGAGGCAGCTCTTATATGTGATTTTTCTATCAGACTGGACTTTCTGTAAGCTTAGTACTTGTAGTTTAATGTTATCCTCCCACTCCCAGATAAAATGTGGACAGGGAGCAGGTCAAACAGAGGCAGCTGCTTTCTGGGACTCCCAAGCTTTGCCATTCTTTGCCAGCAGTTTCTGTTAAAAGTGTGTATTGCTTCTCACTGCTCCCTGAAACATCCTACACACTGTAGTAGCTCATGTGTTGCTTTGTTGTTTTGGGCTTTTTTGGGCCACACTTTACCAGGGAAGTTTAGCAGTGTAAGATCAATCAGAAGCTGCCAGGTTCCAAAGCAAAAAAAAAAAAAAAAATCTAAGGATACTCCAGATATGAGAGCAGAGGTGGGAGGGAGGCATGTCCATGATCCATTTGACAGGGGCTTTCATTCCTGTGAAATTATCCTTCCCCTTCTCCTTGAGTGGGATCTTTTCTCTTTGGGATCTGTTCAAAAGAGTTGGGGAAATTCTTCCAGCCTGAGGGGAGTGGTGGGAAACCAGCCCCTGTCCAATGAGTTTGGGAACCTTCCCATGGCCAGCCCAGGAGACTGAAGGCTGTTTCCCTCATCCTTACACCTGCTGGGGTTAATGTGGTATTCCCATTTGGGAAAGACCTGCCAGTTATCCTTCAGCCAGTGCAGGGGCTGGATGTCTGTTCCCATGCTGGGCTGGAGGGACAATCTGCGAGGGCAGGAAGGGAATTCAGCCTCATTGCTTTAGGACTGGCTGTCCCAAGTGTCCTATTGCATTTTACAGGAGTGCCATGGGATGCTGTGGGCACCGTGGGCACGTGCCCAGCAGGAAGCACCCTGAGACAATGGAACTCACTGCACACCCATGTTCTCTGCTGGAAGCACCTTGAGACAATGGAACTCACTGCACACCTCTGCTCTCTGCTGGAAGCACCCTGAGACAATGGAATTCACTGCACACCTCTGTTCTCTGCTGGAAGCATCCTGAGACAATGGAATTCACTGCACACCCATGTTCTCTGCTGGAAGCACCCTGAGACAATGGAATTCACTGCACACCCATGTTCTCTGCTGGTGGCTGTTCTGGAAACAGCTCAGTGACCTGAGCAAGGCAGTTTTGATGTCCCTGCTGCATCCTCTGCTCCCCTCCCCTCTCTCAGTGAGTGATTCATGCTGAAAGCTCCAAATCGTCCCCCAGGGACAAAATTAATAAGGGCCCCCTCACCTTTCCTCTATATTCATGCATTGGAGTCTGATATCCATCCTGCTCTCGCTGCAGTTTGAAATGGAAAGGTAATCTCATCCCCAGAGTCCCAGGTAATTGCTTCATCTGCTTGTGCCTGCCTGTACCTCTGCCAGGCAAGGGGATGTGCACAGGCTTCTTGGAAGAGGGTTTTAATGATATTTGTCTACTGCATACAAAAAAAATCAGGAACTTCTCCCCTCCCCCTTCCCCTTCTCTACTTTGCTCACTCTGAAAGAAAACAGAAACAAAATAAAAGTTGCGTTTACAGCACGGTGCCAGTGGTACAGTTATTCCACAGGGAAAACCTGATACATCCACCTATTGTCTGAGGCACCACCAAGAGCCCTTCGTCAGGGAGCAAGTTACGAAAACAGGTATCCTTCCTCAGAGATTGCTGCGATATTTGTGTCGGATATTTCCTGCCACGCAGCACGGATTGTTTGTGCCGGTGCACAAGTGACAAACGCGGCTTTCCAGCGGGGGGAAGGACTGTTGCAACACACCTTTATTGTCCTCCTCTGGAACAGCATATTCCATTCTTTTCCCACCCATCCATGGCTGCAAATACATTTCCTATAATTGCTGCTGTGTCAGATGCGCTGTAACCCGTCCCCTCCTACGTCAGCTGCATTGTTGGCACTCCGCTCGGATGTCAGGAAAGCTGCGATCCTGCTCTTTGGGATGTGCCTCTGGCATTTCCAACTGCACTCCCCCAGAGCCAGGCAGAGCCGGGACTCCAACAAAACACCTCTTCATGGACCGTGAATGGAACCAGGGCTCGGGTTCCCGCTGGGGCTGGGGTGAGCAGCTCAGCAGAATTTCTGCCTGGTGTTGAATCATGCGTGATGCATTCTTACGCACTGGGTCTGCACGTGGGCTGCGATGGAGGGGAAGGCAATAAATGACATTTCAGAGGACAAAGGGTTAGTAAAATTCCTGCTTTGTGCATCCCAATGGGTGAAATGAGTCCAGTGAAGCACGAGTGGGGGCGGTGGGTGGGCTCACAGTCTGTGAGTGGGACACCAAGACAATCTATTTTCAAACGTGCACACGTGTGTGACGCTCCAGTGCCAGGGCTGAGCAAGAACCCATGAACAATAACACATGGGAAGTTTCTTATGTGCAATTCTTGGCACAAACCAGCCCTGAGTTTCCAGGGAAGAAAAGTACAGGGCATATGGCATCTAAATATATGCCACCATGGATGACAAGAAACATGGAAGAACTTTTTGGATGGGGTTGTTTGCTGACATCCTGAAAATATCTTTCACAAGACAGATACTGACAAGACAACTCAAAACCAGATGGTTCTCCAGTGATGGTTTCACAAGAGCTTTAAGTTTGGGGTGAAGTAAGCAGTTTGTGCTACTGGAGCAGATTGATTGTGACTCCTCAAATAGGAAACCAGATGTTCCTGCTTCAGCTAAAGCTACTCTCCTTGTTATGCAGCTGATACAACCAGAGAGCACAGGGCTCAGCAGGACACACACTCAGCAGGACATGCTGTCTTCAAGGAGTCTTCCTGTTGCACACTCTTGATGATTTTTTGAGTTGGCTCAAACTGTTTCCTCTCTGCCTTTACCCATCACCTCTCACAAGATTGGTGACACAGAGTCTCTTTCCCTGCTTAATTTATGCTTTTCAGTTGGGCAGATGGCTCCCCAGTCTTTTTGGACATAGGAGGAGCAAACCCTTACAATTAATCTGCCATTGCTCAGCTTGGTGGTGAAGGTAGACAGGTGTCTTGGTCTAAAGAAATGCCTTTTCAGAAGGTGCTCTAATTATGTGAGGATGGCAAGATCATATTCTGTGGGTATTTATTTTAAAGAGTAACACTGTTAGATGCATAAGAGGTAGAGAGTCAGATTAGGAAGAGATCTAGTTATGCAGAAATTCTCACTGCAAGTAAGGGTGAGAAAGTCAGGAACTGAACTCATCTGAACATTTTGGTTAGATGCTTCCACAGGAGCTGAGATCTGTGACGTGGATTCCCTCAGTCAGCATGTTCCTACTTTGGTAAGTCACGTCAGTAGCACAGTGTTTTGGGATGAAAACCTCTCAATTCTATCATTTGTAATGGAAGGAGGAAGAGTGTGAAGAAGGAGAACAAGATGGGCATAGATTTACACTGACTTCCAGTGCAAAACCTCTTCTGGTGGGTCAGTGTGAGCTGCAGATGGCACATCCCATCAGGAGAATGGTCTGGGATTGAGGGAACTGGCAGTAAAAAGGTGTGTAGTCTGCAAGGCATCCAGATACATCTTTTTGCTTCATTGTGTGCCAATAAAAACTAACATGATGGCCAAACCTTTCCATAGACTCATTTGTTAATAAGAGATACTAGATAAGAAAGTCAATATATTTTCATGCTCTTTCCTTTGGCAGCATGAAATTATTCTGCTGGTTTGTAATATCAAAGGCAGCCTAACCTGGGATTTGGGGCTTTAGCCTGCTGCCAATATTGATAAATATCTTCTTCAGACAAAAACGTTTCTCACCTTTGAAATCAAAGGCATAAGCCATGAAGGGATATGTACTTTGTCTGTAAGCAGTAGAAGTACTTTTGGGAAAAGTGGAATGGTTTTGGGAAAGTGGAATAATCTGCCTTACAGAAAATGCATTGAATTGGGTAAATACAAACTTGCAGTGTAGTTGGGACAAAGTGCAGGAAGGAGCAAAACTCATCACTACAAGTAGGATGGGGCTGTGGTGAGAACATCTATTATTGCATCTTCACAAGACAGAAAGGTATTCAGAAAACCCCTTTCTTATTTTTTTTTTCTTTTTTATCTTTTTTTAAATTTTTTTTTTTTCAATTTTCTCTTTTTTTCTTTTTCTCTTTTTTCTTATTTTTTTTTTCTCTCTGTTTTTCATGGACAGGAGTCTTGTTAAATAACACCACAGCCATATGAGCATTCAGAGAGAATGTAGTCATGCAGAAACATTTATGGAAAGAAAATACTAGTCTGGGTATCAGAAAAAAATGCCCAGGCCAAACCTGATGGGAAATGATCAGCAAAGGCATTATCAGAGTGCAGTTCACTGGTGATCCAGTGCCAGCCACTGAAGCCATTCACTGAGGAATTTCCAGTGATTACAAACTCTGTCTGCATCCAGCTTCATCAGTAGACAGAAAAACAACTTCTCTTGGTCACATTGTTAATGGGAAACTGTTTTCCTGGTGTTAGAAGAGAGCAGAGTGGAGTTTATGTGCAGTGCTGTATCATCATGTCCTGACACAGAGGGAGCAACATTCCTGCACTGCCCCAGCAAATGTCACCAGGAAGGACAGGGAAACTTTGCAGAAGCATCACCAGCACAGGCTGCCAGCCTTTACAGCTTCATCAGTGAATTGTTTTGCATAAAATCCATTAGTGAAGGCAATAAAAAACACAGTGAGCCATAAAACAGTCGTCCTAATAAGCTAAGAAAAAGGCTGGAGGACTGGCAGCAATTTGTTTGACAGGACCTTCACAGCCAGAGCTGGTGCACTGGCCATGAGTTTAGCTCCAGACACTGTCCCAGTGCAGCCCTGGTGTGAGGGGGATGCTGCACTGGTCAGCTCCTGCATCTGCCCCACTGCTGCAATTCTGCTTGCTCAAGTGCCAGTGGAATGTTGTGCCTGGCTGGAACCCTTAGGAGAGGAATGGCAACTGTCAGACTAGAACAGAAAAAAACAACAAAAAAAACAACCAAACAAACAAACAAAACCCCCAAAACAAACAAATGGGAAACCCCCCAAAAACAAAACAAAAACCAATAAAAAATACAAACAAAAAAACAAAGTGGAAGAAAGCTAGAAGTCAAGATTGTAGCATTTACCCTGTTTCTGTGTGTTTCAGAGATTCATGGAATCTCTCATTTTCCCCTCCACCTCAGTTGTTGATGCCTTTGGCCACCCAGCCCAGTGTGCCCAGCAGCTCCAGAGGAGCCTTTCCTGGCAGCCTTGACCCTTCCCTCACTGCCTGCAGTCTCATTAGCTCTGCCAAGACTCACATGGGAAGCTTTGTGCACCTTGCCATTGCTTCTCCCAGGAAAAGTCCTTGCCCTTGTCTCCAGTATCTCCTCACAGCAGGAGCCTTTTCTTAGCATGTAGGTTGTTGGAAGGGATCCTAAGCTTTCCTTCACATTTCTTACAGCCAGTTCTGGATGTTCAGCAGCAAACCAAGTGGCCACTTGTCCCTTCCTCCATCCTACCTGGCCTTGGGGGCAGTCTAGGGGAAAGTGTTCCTCCCAGAGTCCCCAAATGTCTCATCTTTGTCTCCCAGTGGCTCCCTGGCTGATGCAGTCAATTATCCCTCAAAGTCCTCGCAGCTGTCGAGTCTTTCATTCACTCTGGAGCCAGGATAGTTGGTGTGCTCCAGGACCAAAATAGTTTAGGACAACTGTATCCTGTCCACCTAAAAGTGCCCAGCAGGTTCTCATGGATGGCCCCCAGCAGCTGCTTAGTGTTTCCATGTGGTGTGGAACAGCTGGATTCCAAAGGGGAGAAGGGGCTGCTGTAACGTGAACAGTTGTCTCATCTGCCTTGGAAAGGAACAACACTCTCTCTGTGTCCTGGCTGGACTGCAAATGCCCTCAGTCAGAGCTAACTGTGCCAAAACCATAATTACCTCATCTTCCTTCTTCTCCTGGAATCACCAAGAGCTGGTTTTTATAGGTGATAATAGCAGTGCAGCTGCTGCTGACATCTCCATTCCTTGAATCCAGAGAAATCCCCTACCTGCTCTGGAATTGTGTGCCAGGCACACAGGCAGTGTATCCTGCCTGATCTGTGCTGAACACAGCATCATCCTGTGCTCAGAGGTAATGGAAGAAGGTGGACATCACCACCAGAGAACAGATTGTGGTGCTGTGATCTTCTTTTTCCAGAACTGCAGTGCCTCTCTGCGTAAGCAGCCCCACGCAGGCAGCTGAGCAGTGTATCCTCATTATTCACCCTGCTAAAAAGATGAAGTGCCTGCAAAATCTGACAGGGTGTGTGCACAGGATTTGGGTAAGTTCTGGTAGGGCTCTGGGGACCCCCACAGAGTGCATGTGGTGAGCATGGAGAGGGTTGACTGCTCACCCACTGGGCTGGATGTTCTGCTTAGTGACCAGCATTAGGTTTTGACTTCAGTTAATCTATGCACAAAAAGCAAACAAAAGACTTTGCATCATGAGCACTTTTTGCCTCTTTGACTGCTGTGATCCAGCATTCTCCTCTCTTTTCTCCCAGCTCCTGGGAAAAGAGCCTTTATATGGAGCAGTCATGTCACCACAAAAATGTATTTGCCAGGTCAGTAAACAACAGTGATAAAGGAATCTGCAAACAGGCTGAATTTCTGCTTTAATGACTAGAGAGTTTGAACAAATACAGGTGAAGAACACAGTATGAGCCCTCTGCTTCCACCTCAACCCCAACATCAAAGGTTCTGCTGGCTCAAGGGACTGACACAGATGTCTTGGGAAGGAACATCCTTTTTTGCCTCTACTCTATGAAAGAGTGAATCATGAAAAGAGACTGATTCATGATTCTGGCTTCCCTGACACACAGTCCATGCAGAAGGAGCAAGCCCCTCAGTTCTAGGCTGTGTGGAGTGCAGGAAATGAGTCCCAGATGGGCACTCACAGGTTACCTGCATCAGAAGGTGAAGCAGGGCACACAGACCTGCCAGTCTGGGCTGCTGGCTCACACTGGGTCTGTTTTGGACTGCTCCAGCTGGGTGTCTCCAATTCAGGTCTGCTTGGAAGGGGCCTAATCCTACACAGTGGAAAAACAGGTGAGCAAGTGCTCCATAAAATCAGTTTGTAGCTTTTTTGTGGTTTTATGATTTTTTTTTGTTATTGTTGGCTTTGTCGTTGTTGTTTGGGGGGTTTTGTTGTTGTTGTTTTTTGTTTTTTTGGGGGTTATTTTGTCTGCCAGGATGAGTGCCACAGGGGCTCAGGTGCTCTGGACAGCTGAAAGCAGTGGGCAACTACCCATGTTCAGGGTCTGGCCCCTGGGATGTGATGCACATCCCAGAAAACATCCTTACTGACTCAGCAGACCCAGCACTGAGTGCTGATTCCCCCTCCCCTGCACACGAGGCGTGTTTAATGTCTGCTTTGTGTTGAGCACTGAAAATGAACACTTCCCTGGTAATTGCTCTCAGGAAGGAGTAACATTTTAGTCAAGGCATCCTGCAGGAACACCATGAGTCAAAGGAGAGGTAATTCCAGCACAATCTTGCTGTTAGCTGGGGTCCAAGCTGTGAAGATCTTGCACAGCTCTGAGCAGACAGAACCCAATGGGGCTGTAATTTTGAGTCTGTCATCCTTTATTTTCCCTTTTTTGTACAAAGTTGTGCCTGTTCTGAACCCCAGGCTGGGCTTATTGCTCTGCCTGTGTTCCCAGGGGTAGAAGTACCCTTTGGATACACAGCTTGCATCGTTAGTCACAGACTTTGATCCTTCTGCTCCCATTTCCTTTGTGGCAAGAGCCCAACCTCTTTCTTTCTGACACCACTCTGCAGGGCTCAGTCCTTTCACCACCACACTGAAGAGCATTGCAATGTTTTCAATAGCTCCTCAGGAGCCCACTGAACCCAGTGAAGATGGAGATGCCCAAAATATTCCTGTATGGATGTGCTAATAACGTCCAAACTTTGTTGGGCAATAAAATGCAGAAGGGCTGGAGGACTGGCACGTGAAATGGGCAGATCTCTGCACCATGCAAGCTTCAATAATGGGTTGGACATGCCCAGGTGGGCTGGACACAAAGCCTCATGAATTTAATCTTTCTTCCAAATCAGAAACTTCCTGTGCCAGGGGTTGTGTCTCAAAGGCAAAAAGTGAAGCTTGTCTTGGTTCTTTGCAAATATCACATTCACAGCTGGCATTTTTAGGGGCCAGAACTTCACAAGGCAAAGAGTTGGAGTCCTTTGGAAGGGGTGACATGGTGGAGGTGGACACAGAGAGGCAACAGAAATGGGTTGCAAGAGGCAGATTCTGCTTAGGTCCTAGGAAATGCTCTCTCCCTGTGAGGGTGGTCACTCACTACACCAGGCTGGCCAGAGATGCTGTGTGATCTGCAGCCTTAGAGATACTCAGGGCTCAGCTGGACAAGTCCCTGAGATGTTTCAGCCATGCTTTGAGCAGGGGCTGGGACCAGATGTCATCCAAAGATCTGCCAGACACACTCAAGTCAAAGGTTTGATGATGCTGTGGCCAATGCCAGTGGCTCAAGAAGGCACCCTGAGGATGCAGACTGAGCTAAATTCTCCTTTTGCTTTATAACTCTTAAATGAGACAGTGCAGAAATCCTCTCACTCACCTGGGCACTGCAGGGAGCTACTCTGCATCAGGGACCCTCAAGGCTATATCTAAGCTACAACTTTATTAACACAAAGTTTCTCTTCTGGCTGGGAGCTCATCCACAAGAAACACAGTTCCAGTCAGCCGTGGAACACACAGCTCCTGCTCAGCACCTGACATGGCAGGGGGAAATCACAAAGCCATTGGGACCCAGCAGCAGCACTCTGTGGTCAGGGCACAGAGCTGTGGGAAGCCTGCCTGCCTCTCTCAGAGCCAGCACTGGGAGTGACATGTCCCACCACGCAAGGGACCCTCTCAACTCCCAGGTCATCCTCTCTTTTGCTCCTGCTATTCAAAGAGCCTGTGGAAAATGGAACATTTCCAGCATGAGGGACTGGGAGTAACCCACCCCCAAGGCACAGGACACAGTCAGGACAGTGCAGAGGAGATGTGGGTTTCCCTGGAGGGGTGAAGCAGTGGGATCTGCATCACCCACATCCTGTGCCACATCTGCAGCAGGAGGGGGACAGACCCCTGGGTTTGCTGAGGAGCAGACAAGGGGCTCCATGCCATGCCAAACCTACTGCTCTGTTTTATTTCCAGAAGAACAAACCAATGGGAACCTCCAGATGGAAGGAAACAGGGGCACAGCAATGCCTGACACACCTGAAACAGAGAGCAAACAAGAGAGAGGGAGGTGAGCAGGATTTATGGCTGTGACCTTGGGGCTTTCAGCACATCTTGCTCTATACAAGGAGCAGTTTTCTTTGACAAGAGTTGCAACACTGCAATAACCTCCTGCACTCAGTAGCAGAGGGAGGGGCATATTTGTGTGCTTCAAAATAAAAATCAAGCATTCAACTAGTGAGAATGATCCATTAAAAAAATTAAAAAAAAAAAAGTAGATGAAAAGCAGTAATGTAAGAGCACATTTTCACAGGGATTGACTGCTCTTAGGTCAGTGTGTTTGCCCAGCACAGAAACAACATTGCTCACACAACTCACGAGGAAATCTGACCAGCAGCACAGGCTGCCTGGGTGGGGAGATATTTTTGTCCTATGGCCCAAAAGAGGAACAAACAACAACACTGAGCAGGGAGCATGGGTGAAAGGCAAGCTGAGGGAAGGCAGCTCTGGGCAGTGTGGGGAAGATGGGCCAGTTGCTCAACAAGTGAAAGCAAAACCAGAGGGAGCAGCCTGGAGAGATGGGGAGTGGGAGCCAGAGATGAAGAGAATGGCAGAGGAGATGAGGCTGAGGATGAGGAGAGGAAGACTAGGAGAAAAGCTGAGCTGAGATGTGAGCACAGGCTGCTCAGCCCAGAGCTGTAAATGTCAGGATGAAGAGCTTGACCAAACGTGGAAGGGAAGCTAGGGGGATGGCAGAGGGAAGGGCACTGGTGTTCCCTGGGTGTTCCAGGGGCCCTGCTGTGCCCAGAACAGGGTGAGGGCAGAGAGAGGGGAAGGGAGGTGCTAGTGCAGGGCTTCCAGGGCGATGGGAGACACCCTGAGATCCCTGAGAGGCGCTGGGCCCTGTGATGGTGGGAACAAACAGCCCTTTCAGGACCTCACAGTAAACAGGAAGGAGGAGATAAAGCTGCAGCCAGAGAGGCCACTCAGTCCAAGGGAGATTTCCTCTGTCCATGAGACACCAGGGTGTGCTTGCAGCTAGGCAGGCAGTCCTGAGGGAAGCACAGCCCATGGATGGAGGAGAGATCCTGCTGGGATTGCTGTGCCAGGGAGCAGCACGCAGAGTGATGTAGAGGAGCATGTCTGTCTGTCTGTCTGTCTGTCTCACTGGCACTTTCTCCCTGCTCAGGTCCCACTGCCACAGCCCTCCATCACCTCAACCCCCCTCAGCATTTTGAGATCAGCTCACACACCTCAGCCACCAAAGGAGATTTCCCTGGCTCTTCCAGGGAGCCACCATCCACTGTGGTGGCAATGCCACTCACACCTTGGGATGGCTTTCTCTGCTTGCACAACTCCCATCCCATCCCATCCCATCCCATCCCATCCCATCCCATCCCATCCCATCCCATCCCATCCCATCCCATCCCATCCCATTCTCAGGATGGGGACAGCAGCCAGGAAGAGCTGCACACCAGCAGCAGCAATGCAAAGGAGATAACAGAAGACACAAACTGAATTTGCACCATGAAAGTGTGAATAGATTGGGGTGCCAGTGTGTCCTGGTTTGAAGGACAGGTGTCTGCCAATAAAGGCAGAAACTTTTCTTTGAAATGAAGATGTAAACCCCCTTCCTTCAAATTATTATTATAATTTTGAAATTAAGGGGATATCAGGCAATGATAGGGGAATTAGGAATAACAGTTCTTTACTAGGAAAATTAAAATAGAAATGCAGTATTACAAAGAACAATCTCAAAACACTGACAGAGTCAGAATCCAACCTGACACTCCATCAGTCATTCAGGGTGTTGGCAGCATCTGCTGTGGCAAATGTGGTTCAGTTGAAGCAGTGGTTCTGTAGAAGGCTGCAGTTTTCCTTTGAAGATTCAGAGATGATGTGGAAAAGGTTTGGTTTTCTTTTGGAATTTAGTGGAAAGAAGGTAACTTGCTGTCTAAAATCTTAGTTTTTATCTAGGTAGGAAAGGCTTGGTTTTTCTTCTTGGCTGGAGCATCTCTTAATGGAATGATGTAATTTTATCAGTCATACAGAGGTACTCAATGTCCCAGCAGCAGATGATATCTTCCTGGAGGGAGGATGGGCTGTGGAAAAGATAAAGATGATTGTCCCAGCTGGTTTAAATATGGCCCATTAGCAGATAATATGTGCCACAGAGATAAGGGTCACTTCCCCACTCAGCTTCAACAGATGGTGATAGAATTCACATTTTTGGCTACGTTTTATATTGCAACCCAAGACAAAGTGCCTGCCCCAGGAATCACATCTCTGTCAGGTCACATCTCCACCCTGTGCACGGAGCCAGGTGAGGTGTGGCAGATGATGCCACGTGGAAATGGCACTTTAAAAGCTCTTGAAGAGCAGTCAGGCAGGGCCTTCCTCTGAGCTCCCAGGCAGTTTTGTGCTCTGAGCTGCTGTCAGCACGTCTGTCCTGGGCTGCACTGGCAGGGCTGCAGTGCCTTCCTCACCCACAGTGTAACCCGAGCCCGTGTGGGCAGGAGAAGTCCTTGTCTGGCTGTGCTGCTCTCCCCTGCTGGCAGCAGGCACAGATAGCACAGGGGAAGTGTTGGTTTTCCAGCAAGGATTATTTTTGTAAGGATTCCTATCCCTTGTGAGTCACTGGAGGTTTTTCCGCTGACTGCAAGGAATGAAATCCATATCACTGAGATATTCAAAAAATCTGTGCAGTGGTCAGGAATGCTGCTTTATCAGCTTTTAGGACATCATTTGGTTATGAGACAATTTTGACTGGAGTGAGGATACAGATAATTGCAATTTAAAGGCCACATCTTCAAATGAAACACAACCACTTTCTCTGTCTGAAAAACCCATAGTATCCCAAAATGAAGTGCTAATTTGGTTCAGCCCTCTGAGGCTTCATTAAATCCTTTTGTCCAGGAGCATTTGAAGCTGGGTTTCAGTGCTGGGTGGCCACAATCCCACTCTGGGCTGTGGACATGGAGGAGCTTTGCCCTTGCCCAGACATCAGCCACAGTCCTGTGGGCAGCAGGGTTTGGGAGGGCAGCATCCCTTCCTCCCAGCTCCCCAGATGTCAGCAGTGCAGCATCCATCCCACACTGACAGAATGGCAGGTCAAGATATTCTCAAACAAACAGACACCAAGGCAAAGCAAAGTTCAGGGTTTTACAGACCAGCAGTGTGTGTGCAGCTGGAGAAATTCTCTGGGTGGTTATTGCACAGCTTTAAAATAGCCAGTCTGGGGGAAAGGGCTGCATTTACCTACAAATACCCATTTTCCTGCAAAGAGAGTTCTTTTTGGGGGCTTTCTTGGAAAAACTCCTCCAGCCAGCTCATCCCAACCATCACATGGGAAGGATTTTCAAAACACACTAATGTGCAACAAGATGGAGACACTAAGTGCTGGTTTAGACATTGCAGAGAAGGTCAAAACCCTGTATAACTTCCATTAATGTCACTCCAGTCCCTTTTGATAGTACTGAATTGCAAAGGGAAAAAAAGAAAGATAAAAACAATCTTAAAAGCTTTTCAAAAACACCACATTCTTAAAGAAGATGACATTTGCTTTAGAGTGGCTTTAATGGGAAAGAAAGTGTGAAAGAACAAGTATTTCTTCACTGATTCCCAAATCACTGGGCCTGGGGATGACTGAGATGTGATTCAGTGCTTGTTGATACCAGCTAGTGCCCTGAGCCCTGCTGGTGTGGGCAGAAGAGATGGTCAGGGGGAAGCAGGAGGGGTGGGAGATGTCCCCTGGTCCCCCTGCACTCCAGGGTAAGCAGACAGAAAACTGGGACCTGTATGGCATAGCAAATCGAAATCTTGGAGACAAAGGCCACAAGATTCTGTCCAGAAGAAAAAGAAGCAATGGCTACAAGCTCAGAGAGACCACAACTGCTTTCTGCAATGCATAAATGTCACAGGGTGCTTAAAATACTTGATCAGCCTTGTCCAGCCAGCCTGGCTCTGGCAATAAACACACTGTTCTGCTTTTTAATGTGTTTCCCTCAAACGATGCTCTAGCAACCAACTGTGTTCAAAAAAGCCCAGCAGTTGCAGCTCAAGATTTATTTTAACTTTGCAGAAAAACAAAACCTCAGAATCAAAACAAAAAGAGCCAGAAGGGACTGTGGGAAACTTTTTCCTAGACAAACGTGAAGTTGGATTATTTTGCTCTTTCCACCCTGCCAGGGTTGTCAGGATGCCACCAGGAGAGGATGGAGGATGTGTGGTCTAATGACTAACAGGGCCAGAGGAGTCTGAGCCCAGACATTACCAACAAGCAGCAGCACCTCAGGCAAATCTCTAATTGCCTGTGACTTATTCCCGTTTATCCGGGGGGCAGCAGCTCCCTCCCGGGAATGCGGTGAGCATTTAATCAATTAGGGCTTGATTGCTGCTTTGAAATCCTGGCTTCCAAAACACGAGGGGTGATCGCAGAGTGTCCTTTATTGCTCCCAGCAACAGGGACCACGCCGTGCTTGCACACACGGATCAGAGTGTCCCCAAGCCTGGCTGGTCTCCTCTGCCCATCTGGGTAACCTCTGAGGAGGGGGCTCATGGCTAGGACACATGGCTGTGCTGCCCATCACTGCCTGCAGCTGGCTGTGAACCCCCAGGAGGAGCTGTGAGAGGTGGATCACAGGGAAACCGAGCACAGGCAGCCAGAGAGCTGGGGAGTCACTACCCTGATGGGAGAGGACAGCCAGCTTGTGACTCCATCCCCGAGGGGTGGCACTGGGAGGGAGCTGGGGACATGGCTGAGCTCTTGGGAGCAAGGAAGGGGCTTGCCTTGGAGATGGAGATGATGAGGATGGAGATGAGATGAAGATGGAGATGGAAGGGAGACTGGAAGTGGAGGTGGGGGCGGAGATGGAGATGTAGATGATGAAAATGGAGATGGGGATGGAGATGGATGGGGATGGGGATGGAGGAGATGGAGATGATGGAGATATGGAGATGGAATTGGGATGGAGATGGAGATGATGGAGATGATGGAGATATGGAGATATGGAGATGGAGATGAACTGGAGCAGGCTGACTATGACCACTTGTCTTGGGTTGCAATACAGGATGTGACCAGAAATGTGTATTCTATCACCATCTGTTGAAGCCAGGTGGGGCAGTGATGCATTCTCCATTTCAAAGAGAATCTTCTGCCTTTCTTAGCAGACACCTGTCCTCCAAACCAGGACACCAATGGAAATGTCAGTCCTTTTCACTCAAGCCTGTCTCCACTCTGCAGACAGTGACTGCCAAAACTCATCTGGATGAAGAGCCAGAGGCAGACAGGGAGCTGCCCTGTGCCCCTGGCAGCACCCATCCCTCAGCTGCCCCTGGAGCACCCTCAGGGACCCTGGCTGCTGTCCCAGGCCCCAGAGGAGTGACAGCATGGCCCTGCCCTGCTCCTGTGGCAGGACACAGTGCAGCCAGCACACAGCCACAGGGCTGGAATGGGGTCGTCCGTCAGCTCTGTGGAAGGAGGCCAAGGGAAATTTTTTTAGGCGTCTCAGTTGAGAAGGAGGTTAACTTTCTTTACTAGATAAGGCATTTTCTATCTAAATAGGACATTTCAAAATGTCCCATTCCCAAACAAGCCTTTCTAGGAAGCCTGAGCAAAACAAAAGTGTCAGCAGCCATTGGTTTGAGCCCCTCCTGCCTCTGTTTTGACCCCTCCCAGCCTCGCTTCTCTGTTTGACTTTTTTTCCAAGAAAGAAAGAAAAAATGTTGAAATTGGAAGGCTGCCAGAAGGACTGAAATGTCATTTTCCAGCAGCCTTGGTGGCCACACCAAGCCCTGGTGCAGGGGAGAGTGTGACCCTTGGGGACAATCCTGTGGCACCAGGGGACTTGGTGGCTGCAGCCACCACTGGGCACTTGGAGGTGACACCAAGTGGGACTTGGGAGTGACACCAGGGGGACTGGGAGTGCTATGGGGCCACCCTCCTCTTCCACTGGGGGCTGCTCACTCTCGAGTTGATGGCTGCAGAGTCTCCAAATCCTGTTTCCCCTCTAGTTTTGTGCCATTTGCTGTTGAAATCAGTGACCTTGGCTATGGTTTCCCTTCTTCTGTGTGACTGTCACCCACCTCCAAAGCTGGTCCCCAAGTGCCTGACCTGCCCAGGGCAGTGTCATTTTGGAAAGTGCCCAAGGGGGAGGACCTCTCTGTCTACTACAAGATGCCCTATGTGACATTTTGCCATGGCCCAGTGGGTCCAGAGGACACAGCCAGGTTCAGAGCCTGTGCTGGTGACTCAGACACCCAGTCCCTATGGCTGAAGCTCTCACTGTGCTCTGCATTGAGGCAAGGAGGTGGTGACAGAAGGTGACAGAAGGTGACAGAAGGTGACAGAAGCCTCCAGGCCTGACAGCATCCATGCTTCACCACACAGGGCTGGGGTTGGTGTAAATCCACCTTCCCCAGGAAGCTGTTGAGCCAGAGAAGGTTGTGCCTCCTGAGAGCAGGGAGAAAGCCTGGCTCCTTGCAGACAAGGTGAGATGTGGTGGAGCTCCAGTGAAGCCAACACCCTGATGCTGCTGGAGGTTTTATGACAGTGACAACTCTTAGGCTGACAGGAGGTGCCAGAACTCTGTGTGTGCCTTTGAAACACCATAAATGCCATTCTCCACCACTGCTGGGCAAGGTGCATGAGCACATCTTCCTCTGCTGCAGTGCTGTGTTTGTGCAACCCTTGCTCCTGCTGATATTTGCCAAAAAAGCCTTGTGAGATGACCTGGGGGCTCAGCCATGGCAGGCAGAGTCCTTGGCTGTTCCATCACCTCAGCTCAGCCTGTGCCAGTGCAGGAGCAGGGAGAAGATGCTCCAGGTCTTGTGGAGAATTGCAGCAGCTCTCTGGGAAGCACAGAGTAGGGAAACACCACTGATTCATGTTTCCTAATGAATGGCATTGCCACATGACCGAAAAAGGGGAAGTGGAACCATGTAGAGGCTGTCTCAATACCTTCTCCCCACCTTTCCCCTTCCCCACTTGCTCTAGCTCATCCTAGGTTTTCTCTGCTGGGATTCACTTATTTCTCTCTCTTGCCAGGCTGTCATGGTGGGTGTTTTAGGGTGGATTTCACTCCCTGTTAGCTTTAGCAAGGATTCCCCAAGGTTCAGAGGCACTTTCTCTAACGAGCATCACTCTTTACTCCAGCAGCCAAACCAGGACCCCTTCACAGCCAGAATCAGCACCAGGACCTGTCAGAGGGAATCCCTGCTGTGACTATTTTGTGTCATTCCCTCTCCTTCAAGAAAACCATGCCTTGTCAGATCCCAGTATCCTGGCCTTGGGGTGCTGGGGATACCTGTGCTGCACTGTCCAGGGGAGAGACACAGCTCCTCTGTGTGAGTGTGGAGGTAACTGCATTGCCTGGAAAACAGCAGGGGGCTGGAATGAACCCATAGGAGCTCCCCCACACCTCTCCCCTCAGAGGTCAGCACAGTGTCCCACAGCTTTGTGTCTGTGCTCATGCACTCTGGGATGCTCACCAGGCTGCAGTGGGACTGATCTGAACCTTTAGGAGCCTTTGAGGGGTGTCACCCTATAGCAGAATCACAGTCTGTGGGGTGAGGGATTCCTGGCTTGTCATCCTCCTGTGTACAGAGCAGACAACAGAGATTCGAAAAAAGTGGATAAGAAAAACCCCAAGGCAGAGAACAATGTTATTTTCCATCAGGAAAGGTGCTGCCAGCCTGTTAACCAGGGAAGAGGACATTTGCCACCACAGTGCCACCCATGGGGCTGCAGGCATCCTCTCCCAGCTGCACTGAAAGCCACATCTTGCCCCCTTGGAAAACTCACCAGGGATGGGCCAAGCCCCTCTGTGATCCCCCTGGGGATCCTAAGGGGGACACTGCCTCTCTGGGAAGAGATTGTGTTCCCACAGTGCCCAAGTCAGCACGTAAAGCCACTCCTCAGGGAGCATTAATAATTGAGGAATAAACTGGAGGCTCTATTGTGTTCTGAGCAGGCTGTTGTGTTCACCTGTCATGGCAATGGCTGAGCCCTTCCGGCAATGCACTCGCCTGCCTGATGGATGTTTGGCAGTTCTCTTGTCCTGCCCCCAAAAATTGTCCTGCACAATTGCTTGGACAGCAGGAGAGGCTTGTTTGGGTGCTGGACACCCAAATCAAATAACAAGATTGATATAAAGCAGGCCTTTAGAGTAGGGTCTAAACCCCAGGTAGTTATGAACGGCAGACACTCATGGTCCACTGAAAGCTTAGAAACACAAACCCCTGAAGAAAGAATGATTGACAATTAATTTGGAATTTCTCTGCAATCTGAGATTTGTTGAATCCACTGGGACCAATTTGTCCTGTTCAGTTTTCCTCAGTGGTTCCTGGAATTGGTCTGGGATAGCTTTTCCTGGGCAGGTCTGTGTGCCAGCACCCCTGTCCCAGAGTGCACATGTGACTCAATTCACCAGTTTTGGTTGAGGCACCCAGGAGCAGACACTGTGCTCTAAGTTCACAGCTGTCACTAACACCAGATGGATTCTCTGTGAAAACTAAAGAGTGTGGTGAAAATGCTGATGGTCATCTTGTGTTGCAGGCAAAGGGGTAATGACACAGAGGACATCTCAGGAGCAAGAGCACATGAACACACAGGAATCAAGAGGGATTTGTCCCTACCTTCCTGTCAGCTAAACTGAGGGGCTGCTACTCCTACGGGAAGTGTTTAACGAGGAAGGAAACAGTGACTGAAATCCAATTCAGCCTGCATTCAGCACCTTTTGTGAAAGCAGCACAGTGAGAGATCCCTTCTGAGAAGGCTTGGGATGGGGTGACCCGGAGCTGCCTGGCTTACAGGAACACACAGCACGTGGCACAGCCTCTCCATCAGCTGGATGAGGGGAACAGCTTAGTCACTGCGAGGGGAGATGAAACCTTCACCTCCTGTTTCAACAGAGGAGTTGCTGTTCCTAACTTGCCCACCACTTATGTCACCACTTGTGCGTGGCAGGCAGCTCTCCCCCACTTCCCAGCAAACTCTCAGTGTCACTGAGTCACACCACTGATGTCCCTGCAGGGAGGTGCCCAAAAATGAATATCTCATGGGGAATGTTGCAAATACCTTGAGCAGGCACTGCGGTGCAAGGGAGAGCAGATTAATGGGGGATGATATCTGGGGAGGGCTGCAGCCTCGTAAGAAGCAGAAAAATCCTCCAGAGTTTGGCTCAGCGGCTGTGAGGCAAATCCCTTTCATCAGAGGGCAGCTGAAAATTCTCCCAAAATCAATGAAAACTCACCCTGATCCCAAGTGGGTTTTTATTCAGGGGGTAGAGGTCTGGGGTCAGGTGTGCAGAGGGGTTCAGGTGCTCCTTCTGTGCAGGAGCTAAGGGTGGGGCCATCCTCTCAAAGTCCTGCTGGCAGCAGCACCCTCGTGTCCAAGCTTTGAGAGCTGAGGCCTGAGAGAGAAGGGATTGAAGCCATCATTTGACTTGTGTGTGACTGAAGCACAGCACAGGGAGGGTCAGGAGAGATGATCTCACTCCCCTCTGCTGGAGCTGTGCTGTTTGACATAGATAAATTAAGTATTGATGCAAGTATTGATTACTGTTGTGCTGCGTATTGGAAAACTTACCCTCATCCTTTCATGGGCATTTTTCCATCTCACTATAATTAAGTGCCCAGGCAGATTCTCCTCCCACTGAGGAGGTGAGAGTGGGTTTTCACTGTGTCCTGTGGGTCCAGCCCAGTGCTGGTGGGCAGGGCAGGAGGGGAAAGCCGTGTGGGACAGCACTGCCAGGACAAGCTGTGGCTGGCAGTGACAGCAGTGCCACCAGCAGAGTGGCACTGACACTCACATCTGAGAGCTGCAGCTGCTGACCTGTGTTCAGGGGCTCTGTCTGAAGAAAGCAGCAAGTGGCTGGGACTGGGAAGTCCTCAAGGAAGATGTTTCCCAGGAGAAGATGTGGTCTGCAAGCACCTTTTGAAAACACCTTAATGTTTCTACATTTTGGAAGCTGTTCATAGGCAGGATGCAAACAAAATAGAGCTAGAGTCCCACAAATACTAAAATTCCCAAACCAGAGAAGAGCAAAACCGTTCTTTCCACTCTGTGGTTTGATCTATGTCATTTTCAGATTTTGTACTGAAACACAAGGGTAATACAGGTTTTACAGCAGAGAGACATTTTCAGTAGAAAATTACTAGTTTCAGTTAAAGTGACATACAAATACAATGGTTTCATGTCTATGAGGCAAAGTTAAAAGCAAAAGTATTTTCAGTAGAAAGAGGTGATGGATCTCCTGAGCAGAAGCAGATTTTCCAATGAGATTGCTGTCACGGTTGTGTTGTGTTGGAGGTGAATCTGCCTGGGCCACTCCCAAAGCATAACAACAACCTGCTCTGTGCTTCTGGCCTGGGGCCACTGATACTCTCTGGGCTTTTTGGGATAAGTCATGGGGCTGTGTCCCTGTGCTATTCACTGGCATAGGGTGCATTGCTCCAGAAATAGGAAGGGAAGAATACGTCAGACAAGAACTGTCACATGTTATTCACAAACAGAAAACAAAACTGAAATAGGGCAGAATTTTGTAACATCATGTAAGCTAAAGCTCCTCTGTCTGTCAATAAAGTCATCCCTGAGTAATTGCTGGCACCAAGGGAGCCAGACCAAACATTTTACGGTTTATCAGCCTCTCTGTAGGGCGAATATTTGCACATGGCAGAGCTTTTTTCTTCCTTTTTTTTTTTTTTTTTTTTTAACCTTTCCCGAAATCAACTGAGAAGTGCATGATTTCTCACTGAAAACGTCACTGGTTTCTGCAAGTGTGCCAGAATCAATAGATTCCAGCAAGGCCTTTGATGTGGAGATGTATTAGTGAAGCAAACTCACCGCAGTGTGTGCCTCTCACAGGAGCAGAGCAGAGAGAGGGAAAGGAAACAAGAACACAAAATGCATTTTACATGATACCATATCCCACCCAGAAGCAGAGAAGCACTTAGAGCTCACAGTTACTCTCTGGATAGTGCTCCTGTCAACAGCTTAAAGCAACATTGCCTAAAGTGGCATTTATCTTTGGGGCTCTCTATCAGATTCCTTTCTGAATTTGCTACAAGCACACTCCTCTCTGTTTATGCCTTACATGGTTAAAGAGAATCTTTGCTGCTTCTCCACAGGTTACAGCAAGGTCAGGACTGAGCCCTCTACATCATTTTGTGTCCTAAATATTGGACACTTAATCCCAAAGGCTCTGTCCCAGAGGTGGAAATGGCACCTACAAGGAGACCTTCTCTCCAGTCTGCCTGTCAGGTTACCCCTGAGCACAAAACCCACATGGGATGGGAGGCAGTTTCTTCCTTGGGGTTTAGGTTCAAAGCTTGGTGAGAAGGGATTTATCCTTGTGCTGACTTCTTATCCCAGTGAGTTCTGAGGCAGCCTAAACAACCAGAGCCTGGGGTGACCAGGGTGGTGGTCCCAGTTGTCACCAGGGGCCACACAAGGTGCCAGTGTCAACTCACAGCCAATGCAGCTCCAATTCTCTGAGCTCTACAGGTTTGTCTGGTTTGCTGGACATCTCGAGAACAATCCCACGCTCCTTACACATGATGAATATGCAGTGCATTAAAATCAGAAGGCAAATCTCTGCTGCCTTAGGCTCATGGCTTGGTGAGTGTTGTCTTACCTAAGGTGGCAGAGGGAGGTGTTGTGATTTAGGTGTTCAGTAATTTCTTTGCTCCTGCCCATCAGACAAAAATTAGGGCCTTGGTGAGCACCATCAGCCATGTCCTTTCTTGGTGTTTCCTCCAAGTCTCATCCACCCTGGTCTCAAAAACTTGCAGGGATGGGCCATCCACAAATCCTCCGGGCAGCTTGGTTCCAGTTATTCACCATCCTCACAGTAAAAATTTCTTTCCAATATCTCATCTAACACTACTCTTTTAGTTTAAAGACATTGTTCCTTGGTCCTATCACTATAAACCCTTTTGGACAGCCCCTCTCCAATTCTCTTGTATCCCCTTTAGGCACTCCAAAGCTGCAATTGGGGCACCCCAAGGTCTTTCCTTTTCCTGCCTTTACAACCCCAACTCTCTCAGCCTTTCCTTGTAGGTGAGCTCCTTCATCCCTCTGATTGTCCTCATGTTCCTCTTCTGGGCTTGCTTCAACAAGTCCTTCTTGTTCTCAGAAATCCAGAGCTGGATGCAGGTGGAGTCTCCTGACAGTAAAATTAGAGTTATGATCCTCCAGCTGAGGAGACAGAGGAATAACCCACATTGAAAATGACCTGAAGAAAGAAATTAAGAGAAAAGGAAAACACCATGCTTGATAGAAAGCCTGCTTGTTCCTCAGCTCTCAGCTTCTCCACCTCCTCGAGGGACCATGAGGGTTTGATTGATTCCTCCAGCAGCAGGTGAGGAGGTGACCAAGGAAAATTGTAAATGCCCCTGACTCCTGCTGGTCAGCAGCCATGGTTTGTACCTCATGAAGTTCAGGATCTGACAAACAGAGGCTCCTTTGCTGTTTATGGCACACAAACAGCTATTTGAGAAAAGAAACTTGTCTGCATGAGTCTGTCATAACAGTCATACCTAAATTATTGGGAATTTCTGGTGGTAGAATCCCTTCTGTTCCACAGCTGTCTGAGCCAGGCTGAGTGCAAACTCACACCCCTCTATTCCATACAGATGCCTATAAATCTGATAGAGAAGGCAGAATCAACACCAGGATAACCAAATTAACTTCAATGAATCCACTCCTTATTTTCACCTGTGCACCCAGGAAGAAAAAATCAAGACCTGTACTGTCTATTTTATTATGTCATGGTTTTGTAACACTGAAGAAGATTAACACTCAGTAAAACAGGGAGAGAGGCTGTGAACAACTTCATGGAGAAGTGGTTACATCCTGGGGAGGTGATAGTGGTGTAAGAGGGGCAGCATTACCACTGGTGGCACATCTCCAGTGCTGATCTGACACACATTTTGCATTCACTCCAAGGCAAGAATGAGCAAAAAGGGGCTGCAGCCATTGGCCAAACAGCAAATAAGCTCAGACACCCCTGCTCCATGCCCAGTTGCAGAGGATAACATTTCCAACAATTCCAGTTATTCATCCCTGTGCAGTAGGCTCCAAAATAGAATAGAATCACAGAATCATTAAGGTTGGAAAAGACCTCTGAGATCATCGAGTCCAACCTTTGATCAATCACCACCTTGTCAGCTAAACCACAGCACTAAGTGCCACATCAGTCATTTCTTGAACACTTCCAGGGATAAATCTTGGAAGAGCCATTGAAACCTGTCAGTGGGTAGTTGACAGGCACTAACAAAAAGGGATAACTTATTTTACATTTAACAATTAGCTATTAATCCCCACATGTCTTGGGGAGGAATGGCAGCCTTTCTGCTACGTGAGCCATCTCACAGGGATTTTCCCAGCCCTTTGAAACATCCCTGTGCACACTGGTGGGTGTTCAAGAGAGCTGAGTGGGACGCTCAGTGAGACACGTCTCCTTTGAACACAGGGTCACTTCTGAAGGGGCTGCCTTTTTTTAAATTCTTCCCTGACCACAGAAGACATTTAAGGGCTGTGAGAACTTCCTCTGCTACTCATGTGCCTAGCAAGGACACACTTCTGAAATTACAACTGCAGGGGAGGATTGCCCCTGCCAACAGCCTCACACCACGACACTCCCTCCTCCTGCCCCACTGGGGCATTTTTGGGGGCACTGATTTTGCTACTTCACCCTCCAGAGAAGCCAAGGCAGTGTTTTACTGCAAAGTTCTGTGGGTGCATGAGTGCAGGAGCAGAGCTAAAGGGGCTTTTTTCTGGTGAGAACTCAGAGCAGGATGGGTGCAAAAGCTGCTCATCCACGTGTAGCTCGAGGCTTGTGGGGAAGGAGAGGGGTGGGAATCAGTGAAGAGAACAGAGGGATGAATGCACATGTGTCCCTGGAATCCCCTGGCTGACAGGACAGCCTGCCTAGGGAAGAGTTAAAAGCAGAGCTCTGGAAAGTTTGGCCAGATGACTTCCTGATGGAGTTTATACAAGTATAGTGTGCACAAGGACGTGTGTGCCTACGTGCCACTTCTCCCGGAGCAGCCTGAGCCGAGCAGAGCGAGGGAAAAAAATAATAAAAACATCACAGATGGGTCCAGGCTGAAAACAGCCATCTGATGAATGTGCAGGGTCATCACACTCCTCTCATTACAAACCTGCCAGACCAATCTGTGTGATGCCTCCTCTGCTATGCATCCCCCTTGCCACAGAACGAGAGGGCAGGGGCAGGGGTGAGGCAGGGCAGGGAGGAGACAGAGGAGGACATGAGCAGGAGGAATTCACAGCATCCCAAAGCAGCTGCCACTCGTTCAGCTCTCAGGACATTCCCAGCAGCCAGGGACATAATGCAGCGTGCAGTCACTGCCAGGGTGATGCAGGGGTGACGCAGAGCTGATGCCAGGGAGATTCCAGGGAGGCACAGGCACCATTCCAGGGTGATGTTTGCAGGCAGGAGGTGTGATGGAATGCAGCTCCATACCTACACACATGTTGGTCTCATAAAACCCATCCTGGATAGAGATATCAGGGAAATACTGACACAAGCTTGTTGGCATGGATTGTACAAACCTGGGCGGGACTTTGGTACTCAAACCATCTCCAACCCTGTGCTATCTACATGGAAAACTCTCAGGGTCACCTTAATACACCACATGCATGTCCTGCTGGGGGGCTGTGACAGCCAGAGCTGCTAATCCTGAGGGGAATGGGCTTGCTTGAGTGCAGGAGATGCTTAATTCCCACTGCTGTGTGCTGAGTGGGAGCTCTCCTGGCCTCCCACAAGATGAAGTGGGGACAAACCAAGGATTGCACAGAGCAGCCTGCTTCTGTAGGCAGATCAGCAAGAAGGCAAACTCCACATTACTCTCATTTAGCAGTAAATCAACCCTCCTCTCAATTACAGAGCACATTTGCCTCCTCCTGCTCCTTCAGAGCAGGGTGACAGGGCACCATGTACGAAAGGATTTAGCTGCAGTCCCTTTAGGGATGCTGAGTCAGTGAACCCGTGCTTCTCATTACATACCTCCAACCTGCTGTCATTTGATAATCCTGGGGAAGGGTTTGCAAGTTTGTGCTGCCTCAGAAATTTCTGCTTGTTCACTGCAGCTGCACTCAGAGGGGATTCTCTGAGCACAGCAAGACCACAGCTAATTGCATCAGGAGGTCAGGAGGAAGGTCTGCTAAACTGCTCCTGGTACAAACCCCACCTGCATCCTCAGAGCCCAGCCAGGTTGCTTACAGAGCCATCACTAGCTCTGAAAAGCAAAAGGCTGCAGATGGAATTTGCACAAGGTAGAGCAGCAATAAATTAAGAAAAAAAAATCCCAGGAAAGCTTTCTTCCCAATAGCTGAGCTGACTTTGGAAAGCAAGACTTATAAATATTAGATATTGGCCATGTATATAAAATGAGCATTATATTCATTGATTTCTTTTAGGTCAGAATGCTAACACTGAATATTATCATTTGACCACACAGATTCCAAAAGTCATGTTATTTTATTTAGATGGTCCCTTTTTGTTTCAATTTTTATTACGTAAAAAACTTACCTTTGACTAGAGCAACAACAGATCCTGAACTTTTGAGTACAGTTCTCTGGAAAGTAGTTTTGAGTTTTCACTTACTATGTTGATTTTGTGCATATTCCCACATTTACATTTCTATCAAAGATCTCTGTCATTTCCATCTTATTTCTCTAATGCCCAAAGCAAAACGAACCTGTTGTGTGACAACACACAAGTCAGGTAGGGAAATTAGGATGAATGTATTTTACATTTTGCAGCCTTCAAGTACCCAAAGGGAGCCTACAAATAAAGGGATAGTTTTGACAAGGGCATGGGGGAATGGCTTCAAACTGAGACTGTTTAGATTCAATATTAGGAAGAAATTCTTTGCTGTGAGGGTAGTAAGGCACTGGGAAAGGTTGTCCTGGAAGTTGTGGATGCTCCTGGATCCCTGGCAGTGCCCAAGGCCAGGTTAGACAGGGCTTGGAGCAGCCTGGGAGAGAGGAAGGTGTCTCTGCCCTTGGCAGGGAGTTGGAACTGGATGACTTTTAAGAGCCCTTCCAACCCAAACCATTCTATGATTCTGTGATTCTTCTCTGCTTCTGTGCACTGGTACCAAGATGCCTGCAAAAAATGATGTCAGACAGTGCAGTGGCAGATTCAGAGTTTTATTTTCTACCTCTTTGCATTTCACTCTCTCTACAGATTAGCACAGGCTCAAGCCTGGCTGAGTAGCACCAGGATGAAGCCAGAAAGTGGAAAAGAAGTGATTTCATCTCAGTGCAAGCATTTCACACTGGATTGTCTCCCACTTGAGCTGACGTGTTAAACAGAGCTGTTTACCAGCCTGTGGTAAACTCCATTTACCCTGGGTACACAGCCTGCTCTCTGCTCCTGGGTGGCTGCCTGAAGCCAGCCTGAGAGCACAGAGCAGGGCTCAGACTCCCCACCTGAGTGACAGACATCTGATGCCAGCCACTACACAAGTGCCCCTGTTTGGGTGGCAGGGACAGGCAGCATGAAACCATCTGGGGATTCATACCAGATTTATCCCAAAACCAAAGAGTCAGACCCACCTTTCCCGAGAAACAAGCTCCCTTCTCAAAAAAGAGAAGAGTAATTTAAGGTCAAATACTTTCACCCTAAGCAACATTAAGTGAAGAATGGCAAAATTTGGTTGGCATCCTGTGTGGCTTACCAGCAGTGCCTGGATTTGGGTTTGGGGGCGGGCTGCAACGTCACAGCACTGGCTGGCAGCTGAGTGACACCAGGTCACACTACGTGGGAGAATGCCACACAGAAAAGGTCACTGCCTGGGCTCCAACCCAGCCTGTCCTACTTGGAAAGGGGGTTCTGTACTGGGCAGTGGTTTGTTCTGGAAAATTCCTTTTCAGGCTCAGCTTCTGTCACCCAAGCCCCCACAGTGGCTGATGCCAGGCAGGGAAGCTCTGGGCATGGAGAGGTGGTAGGGAAAATCAGAGATGTCTAAAGGAAGGGATCACTTCTTAGAAAGAGAAGAGGAACAGGTCACTCTGGAGCTGGCCAGCCAGTACAGGGTGTTCACAAACACATGAACTGAAGTGGCTGCTGAGAGTAGCCCAGAAATGAGCTCAACCCTCTTAGCACAGCCACAGCCTCTCTTGCAGGCCAACTCCTCCCTCTCTTTCTTCTTTTTGGAGTCTTTCCTGAGCTGCTGCAAACTAAACACAGATCCTCAGGGGCTGGCAGATGCCACCTCTTTCTAGCATGGATGTAACCTATCATATCTGTGTCCTCCTGCCAGTACAAATTGCTGTGGCTACCATGTAATAAAGCAGGTGCCAGCTCTCCACGAGACAGCTCTGTGCCCCTTGCCCATCCATGATCCCCTTTGCAGCAACAGCAAACAGCTGCTTTCTGCCCAGCCCCACAAAGCCCTGGGGAATGGTGCCACTGTGGTCCCCAAAGTGTGGCAGGGGGGCATGTGCCAGCATTGCCAACCCAGAGCAGTCTCACACAGCCTTAAAGTGAAAACCAGCCTCCTTAGCAGGAACTGGAGTTGATTTTGCAGGATATCCAGGACTGGCACCTGTAGTCACTGGGAGCAGAGCTGGTGTTCCCTGGTGGTGCTGCACCATGCCTTGCTCTCCTTTCCATCCCACCATTGGAACCCACAAGTGTGTTTCCAGTCTCAGAGGGATTCTGCCCTGCCTAATCTGTTATTTTTGTGCAACCAGAGTCTTACTAAGGGACTGCATCCAAGCCAGGCTCTGGCTTATCTCCACTCAGTGAAATGCCTGCCAGTTTGGACACTTGTGAACCTGATGGTCCCACTGTTGTGGCAGGTTGAAAAGGAAGCACATCCTAAATTCCTCTAGTTTTGGGGCATAACTGAGCTTGTGTGGCCAGCAGTGAGGTCTGGCACATCCAAGGAGTGCTGTAGTTCAGTGCTCAAGCTGTATCATTCAAAGCCTGGCTTAGGGCAGGTTAAGGGAATGCAGCCACCAAACCTCTGGCACTGCCCATCTTTAAAAATGCCCTGTGACTTCCTCTCCACACAAGGTGCAAGACAGGTGTTTGTACCTGTTAGTGAGGCAGACAGGGCTTCTCACAAGGATGCATTTCTCACCCATTTGGCACCCATGAAAAGGGTGATGTCCTCTCAGGGTGCCAGGCTCAGTGACCAAGCCATCAAAACACATTTTCAAGTGCTGGGATCCTAAAATGAGGTATCAGTTCTATATGGGTCATGCAGTCTAGCACCTGCTTTCACACACAAGCACCTTCCATCCCCTTCCATCCCTGCTTGTGCAGCCAGCACAGCACCTTCATCCCAGCATCCCAAATCCTCCTGCCTTCCTCCCCCACACAGGCATTAATTTGGGATACTTGGCTCAAAGCTCAGGCTGCTCACTGCAGGCAAAGTCCCACCTCTACTGAATTCCATGGCAGCTTTACCTTTGATTTCAACAGGGAGTTAATTTTGCCCTGTTTGGTGGTAATTTGTTAGTTGGCTGTGCCCTTGCAGAACATCAGGCAGAGCTCCATTCTCATCCCCATCCCACTCTGACAAGCAGTGTTCTCATACCTCAGTTCCCCACTCTGTATCTAGAAGGAAACCCCAGTTGAAAATGTACCTTCCCCTTCCTTATGAAGTTCTTTGATTCAGAGATCTAAAATACAACACAAGAGCCAACACTGACCTTCACTTTCCTTTACTGTGTCAGACCCATTTAGTGTCTATTTATGGCAACCTGGTCATTAGCACTACAAGAACAAATTCAGCACAAAGAACGCTTTAAACCACAGATTTGGGGTGTGCCAGGCTGTCAGAACACCATTGTACACTGCTTTCCTCCTTATCCTATCAGAAGACAAAAGCTGCATTTGATGATTGAAGACACAGAAACCAGAATAGCAGCAGGAGCTCCTCCTGCAAAAAAGGAATTCCACATTTCCTAAACCCCACATCCCTCCTTTCTTCCACATCACTTGGTCTCCTTGGAGCAGGGATCAGAGCAGAATTTCTCCCCCAGCTTTCTCTTCACCTCTTGCAGCCCCTCAAGCCAGACCTGGGCTAAGCCACTCCAGCAGTGTCAGAAGAGCTTCTGATGGGCACATTTTTTTGCTGCTTTGTTTTCAGGTAAACAAGGGAGCAGGCAGAGGATGCTAGATGTGGACAACTCTTCATCTGGCAGGGAGCTGCTGCCACTTGCTGGCATCCCACTATGTACAAGTGAAAAGGTTTTTCCTTTGTTTCTTGCCGTAGAAGACTTCAAGGGTGAAAACTCACTGGAAGAAGGTGATGCATCTCCTCCTAAATCAGGAGAGATTCTTCATTTTTGATTTCAGGTTCGCTCATAGCTCTCTTAACACCCATGGGCTTTACTATTGCACATTTCCCTTTCTCTCTGTCTTCCTGAAGCAGAGCTGCTCAGTTCTGACTCTAAAGTTAGGGGAAGACCAGATCTTTGCCTCACTGGGAAGACAGACAGACAGACAGACAGACAGTGAGAACACCTGAGTTAGCCAGATCTTTCATGACTTTCCTTCTGAACTACAATCAGGCTGGAATGGGATATCTATGTTCAGATGTTGACAACAGTGAGATTGTCTCAGGGAGAAAAAGAAGCTGGGAATCCTATTGTGAAAACATAAGGTCCTGATGGGCTTTGTTTGAATGAAAACAGTTGTGATAGCAGCTTGGTATTCCTTGAAAACCTGCACAGGCACCCACTAATGTATATATTAATTGTCACTATCTCATTTCTTGTCTTTCCTTCCATTTCAATTCAAAATGTCCATCTGGCCTATGCTGCCAACAAACAGCAAACCAACCTCAGTCTTGGTCCATCCTCACAGCTCTTTGTAAACACCTCTGTTTAAGACATGGGTTTAGAAATGTTTTCCAGCTTGGATATGATGGAATTGACATCCATACCCTCCTCAAAGAGGCAGTATGTTGTGCAAGTAGATGCAGCAACAAGGGAAATATAAAACTGCAGAGTAAGACCAGATCATATAAACTGAGCACTTTATGAGGTGTCACACCCTGTGGATGCTTGAAGGACACTGTGCAATCCATAAGGATCTCTTTTGCCCTCCATATTTCCTGGAACAAGAGGCTTGGAGATATTTTATGATGATATAGATAAGCTGTAATGAGGGGATTCATTCCTGCCAGCAAGTGCACCACACAATGACTGGGGAACACCTTTCTGCCCAGGAGGTGGAACTGTGCTGTGAATCACGTACATGCAAGGCAATGCCATCCTGAGAAAGCTCTGTTTGTTTGTTGTCTGTCAGTTTAGCTGGAGATTAGATAAAGCATAATTAATGCAGTGCAGTTATGCTTTCGAGGTTAAATTCTTAACACACAGATAAAAATTATCACTGAAAGTCACAGGCTGCCTCCAGCACAAGCCAAGGGAAGAGGGAGCATTTTAACCACTGACTCAAAGGGGCCTTTTTTTACAAAACAACCCCTATTAGTGAGTTGCTATCAGCTCCATGCTCACAGTCTCCATTGCTTGGCAGACCAGTATCACCCTGGGAAAAGCCCCACAAGCAATCTCTCAAACATGTCCTTCTGTGACCTCAGATATCTGTTCTCTACATTCATTTGCAAGTACCCTGCAACACGTAGTCAGAAATGGATCAGATGCATGGATCCAATGATCTTAAAGGTGTTTTCCAACCCAAATGATTCAATGATTCTGTATTGGAGCTTGCCTTTTATCCCTGGGAAAATGCCAACTCATTTACATGAATGTTCACAGGATAGCAGTGGCTTTGCAAACATCTTACCAGAAACCTTCAGGGTCACAGTCATCTACAAATAAGTATCAGCAGCAGCCTCATTCTTACTAAAAAACTTAGCAAAATCTCTATATTTTCCAGGTAGAGTCTGATTAAACAAGTTAATGCAGTACAATTAGTGCTTCTTGCCTTTCACACTGTTTACAATCACAATGCTATCCTCTGGGTGACAGCAAATAATCCCCCTTCCTATTCTACTGATCAACTGAATTCCCAATAAACCCAGAACCCAATTTTTTCCAAATCCTTTTCAGAAGTCAAATTCATGCCTGGTTACACCACTACTGCTGCCAAAACCTTTGGATGGTTAAGTGGCAGCCAAAAGAAAAAGAAATGGACTGAGACAGGGATGGTGGCTGAGAGTGAGAATAATTTTCAACAGGAGGGGTGATCACCTCAAGCTCCTCAAATAACTAAATAAAAAAACTAAAGTAACAGGATTAAATAACAAAAGGGTACCCTGAAGCCTGAAAACACCTCAAGTTTATGAACCCAAATAGCAACACAAGGGAGAAGAAGGAAGAAGCAGGCAGAAGTAGTTTGTTGAGCTCTTTCCCAAATGAAAGCAAAGCCCAGAACCCAGGGCTGAACACAGCAAGGCAAAAGGCAGCAGAAGGGAGGTGAGCAAGAGGAGAGGCTGTGGCCAGCTGATGTCCAGAGCTACGGCCACAACGTCAATGGGAGCAGGGCCAAAACGACACTGAATCTGCAGAAGCATCATCAAAATAGCATCCCCTGACTGAAACGCCGAGGGTCAGCTCCAGGCCAGCCACTGCAGCCCAGTCAGGCGCTCCCAGGGGATGAGTTCCAGCTCATCCAGCTGACCTAGCTTTGGCTCTGTCCCCAGTGGTGTCCAACCACCCAGCAGAGCCACAGCGCCTTGCAGCGGGACAGGGGATCACTGAGATAGCAGATCTGGTGCAGAATGAGCCAGGAGGTACCATCAGGAGGCACCTGACTGGAGGAGCCAGCCACATTTCCCCAAAAAAATACAAGCAGGCATTGAGTTCAAGCCCTGGGAAAGATTTTTTAAGTTAGTGTGAACTTAAGTGTTCTTCCCACAGTCCTTAGTGTTGTTATGTTAATTGCTCCAAGTTCTGTTCCCCTATTGGTTACTTGTCCCCTTATATGGGCATAGTTCCAGAAAGTTCTCCCCCTGTGGGTGTATATTGTATATACATACAATGTATATGTATATTGTATATAGTATATATATCCCTTGTTTCGGTTCCTTGTTTCAGGAGTTTGTTCCCATACAGAGTTCACTTTCTGGACATCTTCCCTGTTTTATTTTCCATTAAAGTTCTTTAGTTTTCGGGCAACTCCATTGTTCCTGCTCCTTTATTTTTGCCACTTAAGTCCTCAATACTCTGAACCCAAAAGTTTTGTGGTGGCCACCCTCACCACGTCATCTGACAAACTGTCCCTCTTCTAACCTGGCTGCATTTCTGGATGAGGAGCTGAGTGTGTCCCTCTGGCAGTGAGGATGGGTATCCCAAGGACAAAAAGTGTCTGGGAAGTACCTGGACATTGCAAATGACCCAAGGAGCCTGTCCATGCTGCTTGTGGAGCTGAAATGATGGATGGGAGCATAAAAGGGTCAGTTAAAACATTGGTATTACATGTAGAAGAGACGATATGGAAGGGGAGATGAGTTACAGCATGCTAAGATTGCAAGTAGTCATTTCCTATTTACTCTGTGACGTACACATTACATGTTTTCCTATGGAAAGACAGAACTTTTCACCTCTCCTCCTGGCTTTAATAAGTTTTGAACTTATTAGCCAATTTTGACTGAATTTATTAAGAGGCAACGCTATCAAAGATATCATCCCTGTAAGAGTTTGTCAGGCCAGGCAAAGAAGAGAATTTTTCCTATTTGAGAGACCAACATAACCTCCAAATTTTCTAAGCAACAGAGAATCCATGCGTGCACAAGCCTCTAAAGGGGTGAGGAAGAAAAAGGGCAAGAGAGGTGTCCAAGCACCAGAAAGAGCTCTGACCAAGCTCTTGTGATCGAGGCCAATCAAGCACTAGATAGAGCAGGGAGTTGGTAAATTCTTTGGAAAATATTCTACTTGAAATGGCAAAAACAAACTCCATTTTTCTTGCATGTGCAGCACAGATTTCAATGCCAGGCCACACATGGGAATGAAATTGTCTTTGACATCCTTTCCTTCTCACTTCTTCCCTTTCTCCTTGGGGGCAGAGCCCTCTCCTGCCTACAAAGCACAAGAGACTAGGAGTTCATTTGGCATGGCTGCTCTCCTGCTTTTTTGGCTGTACTTAGGCACTGCTAAAAACCAACCTGCATAAACCACCAGGGTAGGAATGAAAAGTGTAACAGAATGACCATACCGCTGGTAGGAGGCCAAATGCCAACAGTGCAGAAGCCTGTATGGGTTTGTTAACCCACTAAAATAACATAACTCTTGCCCCACCAGCACATTCCTATGTGGCTTCTGCCACAACAGGTCAGTAAAGATTTATTTACCAGGCCTGCAGCACAAAATGCTGGGAATCTGCAGAAAAATCCAGTAAACAGCAGCAAACTCTTTGGTGTTTCTCCTTTTGGTGAAAGCAAAGCCTCCAATGGTGGCTATAAATCTTCTGCTGCCACTTGCAGAGGGTATTTACTAATTACAGCATCAGCACGTCTTGTGCCAGTTGTAGGTCATCGGGATAGCCTAGAAAAGGAACAGAAATAGTTTTGCAATGAAGGCAGGCTCGAAGAACGAATGTCTCAGCACTGATCTCTCCACTGCTCTGGCAGCAGCACTAGGAAACTGAGGATCACAATGCAGAGAACAAGGATGTTAATTCTGCCCAAATAACAGACCGCGCTTCCTCCACCCGGCTGTTCTGAGGAGTTAATTACACAGATTCCCGAATCAAAGAAATAGAAAACAGTCTGCAAATGATTGCAATGTTGATGTGCTGGCAGTCCCAACCATGACATATGGTCCTTCAGTTTGCCATCCTAGAGAACAGGCTCACGAGCAGCCCTCGTTACGCAAAATTATGTCGCAAATAAGAGAAAGAGGCTGACTCTAGAAACGAGCTCGAGGTGACCTCCCTCCTCAGCCCTTCAGTTCCACAGAGCTGCTGCCAACCTGGTCACAGGTCCCCAAGTGTCCCTTGAGGGGGAAGGAAGGTGAATCATATCCAGGCAGGATCCCGGCTCAGTCCGGAGCCGCACACAAACTTTGCAAAGCCAAGATTTCGGCTGGACGCGCATGTGGCACCAGCCCTGCCCAGGAAGGCTCCAGCAGCAGGATCCAGACCTGCAGGCTCATCACTGGGCCCCCATCACATCTGTGGAGTGAGGGATACTGTGGGTTATCTGTTTTTTTCCATTATTTCATATTTTTTTAAATTTCAAATGAGGTATGGAGATGCGACTTTTTGTTGTTTAGAAAGTTGTGGTTTTTTTTTTTTTTTTTATTTTTCACAGAAAGTATGAGTTCTTGTTATGGGTATTGAGAGTATGACCAGAAGTCACAAGACTAATGGTTGCAAGATTTTTAAGGACTTACTAACTAACAAAACACTGTTAACAAGGCTATTTATGTTTTAATTCAATGGTAAGAAATTTTGTTTAATTACAGTATGACCTTTCTCAGCCAATTTTATTTTAACACATAGATTTCTTTTTAAGGCTATTTTGTTATCTTTATACTTATTTTATTTTTTCTATATTTCTAACTTCATAGCTAAGCTTTTTTCTACTTAACATGTTTCTGCTTTGAGCTTTAAACCTACATTCTTGCTTTTAGTACTTGGAAGCTTTTCCTAAGGCCTCAGTTTAAATCCTGTGTTCTTTTCCAGGCTTTGATTTACAGGTCTAATGTTCTGAGAATTTTTTGCATTCTGGACTCCAACAGGATACCTGCAGGAGGGGAGAGGGGTGAGACAGGAGCACTCCAAGGGCTTTCACATCACCCCCAGCACCTTTACCACTCCTGGTGCCACAGGGCTTGGACCATTTTCAAAAGGAATACCTTCCTCTCTTTTCCTGCATTTCCATGTGTCAGAGACTGGAAAGATTGATGCCTGGAGAGGTTTTAGGGTGCAGGGGCAGGTGGGTCCTTGTGCAGTGCCCTGCTCTCACCCCCCACCCCTCTGGAGCCTGCATCCCAGCCCTGCAGCAGTGCCAGTGATGGGCACACTGGAGGCAATGCTCCACACCCACCCCTGGAGCCCCTGACCCTGCTCCTGAGTGGCAAAGTGACAACAGCCCCACCTGGGAGAAGGGCTCAGGAAGGCCAAGGGGATTTAAGGCTGAACATGAGGCATCATGTTTATCCAGACCCTCCCTCTCCTCTGTCATCACTGGAACCCAGGAATTGGTAGCTATATGTGTAATTTTTCTTACCTTTTCTGTCTCTCTTTCTCCTTCTAATTCCCTCTTCTTGGAATATTTTGAGCAACTTAACATCAAACAGGCTTAAAATTTGCTAAGTTGAATGGGCCAAGTTAATGCTGTGAGAAGTGTTTTATGTTGATTGAATGTCATACCAAACCTTTTGCCAAACTTTTGCTGATTTTCTGAATTCTGCCAGCAAAGTCTTTTGTGTTGTTTTGAGAAATATCTCATTGGTATTTCTCTTGTGCATCCAACTCAGAGTGCATGAACCACTGTTAAGCCCTTTTACAAGGCTCATCAAGGTGGTTTATGGGGATCTGACACCTTGCCTGAGCATTTCCCCTTCCTCCACTCCAGCAGTGCCTCACTTCCTACCTTTGCAACCTGACCCAGAGTCACCATCCCCACCCAGCCCCTGCTCAGCTCCCTCTCCATCCCCCTTGAACACCAGACCAGCAGAACCCCTGAGGACCAGACCACTGCTCCTCCCTGGCAAGCAGAGAAGTGATTTTCCATGTGCAAAGGTTAAGGACAGAGCTGATTTATTTTCTCCTTGCCCTCAGGGATACAAGGTTCAGCTGCACAGAGCAGCATTTGTGTGCCCTGAGCAGCTCAGAGCACTGAGATCAAGATTTTGGCCCAGAAGACAGGTAACCCTGGCTCCCCTGCCTGCATCCTCAATCCACTCTCCTCCTGTCCCATCAGGACTGCAGGGCAGGAGGAGCAGGAAAGGAGGAGTGTGACCTCCACTGCTCCTCCCTTAAGGTCATTGTTTTGAGCATGTAGCTCAGAATGGATAATTTTTATGTGTTCAGCATCTGCTCTGGAAACTGTGTACTTCATTAATCCAGAAAAGGCTAAATGATCACAGCACCTTTGCCTGTCTCACTGAAATCCCAATTCTGGTGTTGTTTGCCTTGCTCTTGTCCTGCCTGTGTTTGGCTCCAAATGGGCAAATGTAACTCTGGTAATGGAGTAGAGGAAAGCTCAGAGAGGCCACAGGAGCATTGTGCCTTTTAGGAAGGAGACAGCAGATAAACAGGATTAAGGAATTTTGCATAGTTCAACCTGCCAGCTTCTGTGAAGAGGAAATGTAGGCAGAGCCTGCAGCCCTGATTCAGAGGAGAAGCCTTTGAAATGCCTGCCAGGCAAAATGTGTTAAGATACAAGCTGCTTTTCCTCTGTAGCAGGGAACAGCCCTCCCTCTGTGGAGCCCACCCCACGCCAGGCACAGTCTGTGGTGCTTACACAGATTTCAGGAGCCCTGGGAGCCAAGCAAAGCAGTCCTGAATCTGAGTCACAGGCTGGGGCTGGTGCTGGAATTCAAACAGGGAGATCCCCTGCAAGATGTTCTGTTTGGACCAGATTGAAAAATTTCACCAAGAATTGGTTTCCCAGAAAGATCTTCATTTTTTTCACTTTTTTTTTTTTTCTTGGTTGGGTTTTTTTTTGGTTGTTTGGGGTTTTTTGTTTTGTTTTGTTGGTTTGTTTTGGTTTTGGGTTTTTTTCTGTGGTGTTGGTATTGTTGTTGTTGGTGTTGGTGTTGTTGAAAAGTGCCAAAAACTGAATTTTTTAGAATGGGGCTGGTTGTATTATTATTTCTTTAAGGGAAAGGTCTGGATTGGGGTTATGTCTAGAGAAAGTGTTTTGATTTTCAGGTGAAATCTGCTTGTTCTGACACCTGCTCTCCCAGCAGCAGTGGAATCCTGCAGTGGTTTGGGCTGTGCCCTGTGGGAATGCAGTATTAGAGACTGTCCACAGCAGTTTTTCCCCCAGGAGGAGAGAACATGTCTGTAACTCACCACTGCTCTGGGACAAGAGAAGCTGCCACTGTCCCTCCCCAAAACCAGAGCCCTTCACATCCTCTCCTCACTCCTGGCCATGGCACCAAGGGATGATCACTGATTTTTGTGAGCTCTCTGTAAGCCAGCATGCAGTGAAACATGTGGAGGTTCTGCTTATTAAACCCAAGGGAAAAATATTGGGAGAAACTGCAAAACCAGGTTTCTGCTGTGTGATCAGCTCTGTGGAGCACCAGCCCAGCCTGCACAGTGTCACTGGGCTGCCACTTTCTTTACTACCATTGGTGGCTCTGCCTTTTTGCCCCTCAGGTTTGGCTGGGGATGCAGCACAGAGCCAGGTTTGCCACTTCAGGGGAGCTGGGGAGAGAGGGAAGAAGGAAATCAAGGCAGAAACCAGCACAGATTAAGCACTCCCTGTGGCCCAGGGCTGAGAGCAGCATCCATCATCACTGGGGTGGGGCTGAGGACACCCATGCAAAGGCTGGTGGTGTGAGATTTTGGAGATTTCCTGAGTGCCCAGTGTGTTCACAGAGAATTTGGCTGTCTCTGGGGCAGCCCTGGGGCAGCTGCCAGAGATGGAAAGTGAGGCTGATGAATTCCAGGCTGGGTAACCTGGTCCCATCTTTTCAAGAAGTCTGCACTCCTGGAGTATTATATTTCTAACCAACTCCATCTAAAATGAAGAAAAATCTAAGCTTTTCATAATTTTTAAAAATTTTATTTTTATTATTTGTTTGGTTATTTAAATTCAGTAATTCAGAAAATTCAGACCTTCAAAGTTGTTCTGGATGATGTTCTGTTAAAACTCCCACACAAGGGGCACCCACCACTAGTGAATTATAAGGAACTGAGTGAGGAGTCGTGTCTGGTTTCTCTGCAACTAATCAGAATTTTCTCTCTTTCACATCCTATCATACTTGCTCTACCCCTCAGGGTACTGCTGTCCTTGGATGAGGTTTTAGTGTGGCTGTTAAATCCTGTTTGGATGGACTTCCAGACAGCCCTGACAGCTGAAAGCTTGGCTGCACAGAGTGCAGGGCAGGACTGCTGGGGTGGGGAGAAGCTGCTCCTCCAGAGGAGCTCTGAGCTGTGCTGTGCAGATTCCCAGAGCTCTGCTGGGCTTGGGGGCTGTGGGAAATCTGGTCTGGAACACTGGTGGGAGTTTGCACCACTTAATTAGTGGCTTGTCTTAGTTTCTTCTGCCTTCACTCAGAGCCAGGATTAACCAATACATGAAGGAAATGGATTTTTTCGTGTTTGGGCTTGGTTGTTTATTAAATCTTATCAGAAAGTACAGAAAGTTCAGCAGCACTTCTAGCCACCTGCTAGAAGTGAGGAAAATGGAGAAAGATCCAGCTGCTACAAGATCTCTTAAAGCTGAACAGTCCAATAGAGAAAGAACACCTATATTTTTTATCCTTTTTACCCAATAACTAATTTTCCATGTCCCTCTGTGTGACACTGACTGAATAACCAGAAACTACTGCCTGAAACCATGAAGAAGAAGGAAGAAGGAAGATGAACACTGAAAGACACACTACCTAAAATCCTTCATCTTCTCCCATACACTCCAATTTGGAAGCTTCTCCAAGGCCTCAGGTCAAAAGCAGTGTTCTCCAGGGGGTCAGTGCCAAAAAGCACAGAAAACTCAAAATCCCAGGTTTTTGGGATGCAGCACTGGCCCATTCCAGAGCCCTGTGTCCAACCCCAGTCAGCCACTCCAGACCTGTTGGCTCTGAGAGCCCCACAAGAGCAATGCCAAACCAGCAAGAGAAGATGTAAGCATGGGCGATTTGTCAAAGAAAACTTTTAAAAAATATCATATATCCCACAGCAGTCCAAAGTAATAGCTCAGCTGCTGAAAAGGTGGAATTAAATAGGTCAGGCTGTAGAGCTGTGCCACTCTCTGCCAGCTAAAGGAACTAACTTCTCATTTGTGAGACTGTTTCGTCTTTTGCTGTTCCAAGAATCCATCTCTCTGCTAGTAATGATGTCAAATAAATCTTCACTAAAATGTAAAAATGTTTATGATTATACTTACTGACCCGTTCCTTTATTAAATGAGGACAATAGGATGAGGCCTTGATATTTACTAATGGGTTACTCCCATCTAACCTTTTCTTGTTCATCCAGATCATCTGTTTTCATTTCACCATTCAATGGCTGCCAATAAAATTAAGTCAATTAAATTAAAGGTCTATTATGTTCTTTCAAATCAGGCTGAGGCCTTTTTTCTTTCCCCAGTCAATGCTCTGAGAAGATTTTTGATAGGGCAGCTGGGAAATCTGGAGCAGATTCTCCTCTGGTGGAAATTGGTTTAGCTTTTTAGAAATCAATAGAGAGGCATCAGCTGACCCCAGCTGAGGCCCTGAGCCCTGATGTGTAGGAATAAGCCTTAAGCTTGTCTTTGGGCCAAGATTTAGGTCTGGAATCACTCCCTCATGGAATCTCAAAGACCTTGTCAACTTATCAAAGTGCTAGATGTTACTTATAACATATATGGTGCATTTACACCATCATCTCTTCCCCATGGAAATACCCCTAACCCAGTATAAAAATGACCTTTTATATTTAACTTTAAATGTGAGGTATTGTCAAAAGGCATAAGTGAAATTGCTAGAAGACTCTAATGTTGTATTGTAGAGTCTGTATGAAGCTGTCTGCATAGGTTTTCTGATATTAAACAGTTTATTGTATTTTTTTCCAGCTTAGACAAGACCTTAACATTTTATTAAGTGATTATTGAAATAAAACCAAGGAGGAATGTTCTACATCCTAACAAAATCCTAAAGTTGCAGATCTTTTCTGTAAAATTCTTACAGGGCTAGTGAAAATGTCAAGAATAAACCTAACCAAGGCACCACTACCTTGCTCAAGTGACAATCCTGAAGGCTTTTTTCAACTTCTAAGTGTTGAGCCTCCCTTAATGCTCTGAATGCTTTGTCAGAAGTCATCTGTAAACTCTTAACTCATCATCTCAGTGCTGCTGTTGTATTTGAAGCCCCAGCCCTCTGTTAGCAATCATCTCAAAGGGCTGGTGCACAAGTAGAAAGTGTTTTGTCTTCCTGCAGACTTGGTGGCAAAGTTAGCACAATCCCCACCAAGCCTAGACAAACTCTGCTGTGAAAGGAAGGCAAATAAAGACCTGCAAGAGCTCCTTCACAGAGGCTGAGAGAAGAGACAATGTTTACCCAAAAACCATAAAGTTAACTCGGGAATTAAGGCTGAACAGCTTTGTGTGTGTTTCCAAGTGAGAGACTTTGTAAGCAAAGCTTTATTTAACTCTCTGCTGTCACAAATTCAAACAGTGAAATGGCTCCTAACCCTAATTAACTCAAAATGTTTGACATCTTAGGAAAGCTTTGAAGCACAGAAGGGCTTCCTATCAGCCAAACCTACAGAGCAGACCAAAAGTTTCCCTATTCAAACGTCAAAGTTTTTCAGCTTGCATCAGGCATCATATAAACTGCAAGCAACCTCACACAAGAGCCAGCAACCTTTGTGGCTCCTAGAGTGCATTTTTCTGGGATAAAAACTTTAAAGTGATCTTCAGATTTCTAACTGCAAGAAGAAAATCCCGACTTCTTCTCAGGCCCAAGGGGTGGGAAAATGAGCACAGGCGATTCGGTCACTCGGTGAAAAGGCAGAGCAGGAATGTCCCTTGCATGTGTTGTAAGAGGGGTGGGACAAGAGAACAAGGTCAGAGCTTCCTCTGAGCTGATCCCTCTGCCACTGGGCAAGGATGGATCAGAGAGAACTCAAAATTCCTACTACTGCTCAGGTTAGTGACTGTCTAAGAAGAGAATGTTTAACCCACTCTTTCCTCTAAGGATCTTGTTATTCATTTGTGCAGTTCCAGCTCTAAATGGTCTCTGAAACAAACAAGATCTGGTTGCTCGTTGCCTGTTAATGACCCTGCTGCTGAGCAGCTCCATCAGCTCTGTGCACAGCTCGTTTTTGCTGAACAATCACAGCTCAGCGACTGGAAACACAGAGATCATCAATTTCAAGAAATGCAAAGGTGAGCTTCCTCCCAGGAGACCCACACCCCTCCTGCAATTGTCAAATTAGTGGAGCTGTGTTGGGGTAAAAGTGATGCAAATGAGGAGAGCACTTACTTGGCAATTTATGTGCTGTATCAGGAAAACGTTATCACCTCTGACATATCAGAGATTCCTTGTTTACTGACACCTTTGCAACACAACTGTGATTTTGATGAAATCCTTGGGTAATGATTACATTAGGAGAGTTACACCACTGAAGAAAAATTACAGCACTTTCCGTCTGTGCTGGTGACTTCCATAGGGTTATCCCTGTGTAGAAGAGGAACAAAGAGCTCAGATTTCTGTGTCTCATCAGGTGAAGCTGGGAGCCAGAGCCAGGAGAGCTCGGTGCTGGTGAGAAAGGGAAAGGGATGCTTATACCTGGTGTGCTCATTGAACAAGCAGGATTTGGCCAAGAGTCAGCAGGAAAACAACTTCTCCATCTCCAGACATGCATCATATCTGTAACTCACTGACAATAGTGGGTTTTGACAGGAAGGAGAAGAATAAAAGCAAGAATAAACAGTCTGAACAAGATAATCTGAGTCTGTATACAGCAACCTTTGCAATCCAACTACTTTTTCCTTGAAGAAAGATCTTTCTTGCCCCCCATAAGAGCTAGTGCTCCTTTTGACCAAAACTGAATTGTTGCTGTGGTAAGGATTAGCCTTATCAGCCTGGGGGCTGTGGAATAAAGTGCACCAGGCTCAGGGTAGGGGAGGGTGTTGGAAGGGTTTGGAAACATCTGGGACATCTGGGCTGCTGAGTCACATGTGCAGAGAGAGCCTGTGCTGCAGGCAATGGCCAGATGGCAAAAGAACACAAGAAAAGTGTGTCCCATGTGCCTCTCCTACAGGACATGGGACTTGAGAGTGCAGAACAGGAAATCTGTGTTGAAAGGGGTGGCTGAGGGGCTCAGCCCTGACTGATGGGGAGGGGGTGTCCATTGCTAGAAACAGCAGAGGAGTGTGGAACCCATGCAGGATGAGGCACTGGGGAATCCCTGGGGGGATCTGTCCATGCCCCATGTTTGCTGAGGAAAGATCCTGCATGGATCTGGGATCTCTGGTCTCTCCACTGGGCTCTCTTCAGGCCAGAGCTGCCAAGGAGGTCAGAGCTGTGCCTTGGCTCAGTCAGGGCCCTGCTGCATCTGGCTCCAGCATCCCTGTGTAGGGATGGCAGCACTCTCCCTGCAAGCTTTTCCCTTGGGAGAGCAGACAACCACAAGCAGCTCTCAGCAGGAAAGAAAATTGTAAGAAAAGAGAGTGATGAGATAACGTGGATGGTGATGTGCAGCAGAGAGAGGGAGGAGCTGTAGATTGTTACTCTGATTTATTGAGCAGGGATTATTTGCAATATCCATGGTGCACTGATGGAGCTCTGGTGGGGCTGATGTGTCTGAGTCCAGTTCTGACAGCCTGGGAATTCCTATGCCACAGATCCTGGCTTTCCTTCACTGCCAGACAGACTGGATACCTGGAGTGCTTTTCTTTCCCTTCCTCTTGTTTGCCAGTGGAAAGTGGAACTTCATTGCATGAATCTAGGAGCAAAAGGCACGAGAACAAAAAGCAAATATTGCAAGGCTGATAAAATCACAAGATCTGGCAGCACTGCCTGGATTTGTCTGTTCAATACTCATTCTAGAATAATTAGAAGATACTCAACCAGCCCTCTGGCATAGACAGGGACACACAGTGCCTTGTAAAATTCAGGGCAGAGAACAAAATGAAAAAGTAGTGCAGCCCAGCTCACTGCAGACACAGAATTTCAGTGTCAGAGTCATGTGGATCCAATCTCTCTCTGTGAATGCCCATGTTCCCTGCTGTGTTCCCACATCCCTGCAGATTTCAGCACAAACAGGTACTCCTTGAGCCTTCTACCCAACTGTAGGGCAGAAAAAGGCCATATGACAAGAGCCTGAATAAAGAAAAAGAGCTGATTAACTCCAGGCATTTGCCAAGTCACTGTGTCTAGACTGTATCCAGCCAATGCTGCAGACCAGCTTTGATTCCCACTGCTTCTGGCATTCCAGTGGTGAGAAGTATTTTGTGGTGTAAACTTGTCCTTACTTCACTCACAGTTCTCTGTAGCCCTCCTGGAACTTGTTTAATAGAACATGATCATCCCAGTGTCACCACAGTAAGGACCTGTGAGCCACATCCTGTGCTCCTCAGGCACTTGGTACTTTCAGGGCTACAGGAACACCCACTCCAAGGCTGGCAACTCAAACGAAATCTTAAAGATTCCCTTTCAGACAAATATCATGGTTAGACTTTGAGTCTTCTCTCAGGTCCAAAACTTCAAAGCCAGTCACCCATGGTTTCAAGGAGCACCATGTTTTGCATTTTCCCTCTAGGCAGCAATTTATTAAAAATGCCAAGACAAGGAACTTTTCAGGGAATAATCCCATTGCTGCCTGCTGAAGGACAGCTGTGTTAACCAGCCACCAGTCAGACCAAGCCCAAGATCCTGCAGCTTCTTCCTGGGTCTCCTCTTTCACCCCAGTCTGGGTTAGAAAGCATGAGAAGAATCTTTACTGAAGGAAAGCTGCAGGAAACAAGGGACTCTAAAACACAGTGGTTATGGTAATAGGGTACCCTTGCAGGACAGAAACAAGGCAATGTCTTTTTACAAGAACCAGTAGGAACAGTACCATGAGTCTTGGGAAAGTGAGACCCATCTGACAGAGCTGGGTGAAACATTCCATCAACCAAGACAACCTCAATGAGGAGATGGGTGCACAGAACAGCTTTTTCTCTATCTGTACATACACACACACATCTGTATGTGCAGATGCACATGTGCCAGTACATGTATTCAGGTAGGAGCATTATTCAGAGAGAGGTTAATTCCAAGCTGATGATGCCCATTAGTGCCAAGCACAACCAGCAATTTGGAAGCATTCAGAAATGTTTCCTTCTGCGGGTATAGAGCAGCTGAATGGGATGGTAGAGGCAGCAGTGGTTCTCCCTCAGGGATGCTCAGAGGGCAGGCTGGTGCCTCTACTTCCCCACATACCTTTCATCACAAGTCAGAGCTAGGCTGCAAGGAGGATTTGCTGCCTTATCACCTCCTCCTGCCCCTTTCACTGGCATTTACATCAGCCTGAATCTGGTCTGGCTCATTTGAACAAAGCTGTTAAAATAAATAAATAAAAAAAAATCCCTGCATTTTCCTAATCTCAGATGGATTTAGAGAGCCTGGTGCAGCAAAAGGCAAAGTAAAACTCACTTGCCTGACAAGCACAATCTCGCTGATGGAAACCAAAAGACCTATGCCAAAGGAAACTTTAATAGGCACCTGGAAAAAACATTAACTTGAGTTACATCTATTTTCTAATGGCATATTGTGTACGTAACAAAACACCCACAAATAATTTTGGGACCAGGGATGTTCCCCCTTCCAATTGTTTTCATCCTGGGGGCCGACAGGGCTCTTACGTGCGCTTTCGACTGCTGCAGTGAAAAATGTGTTCCCTGTTTGTTCTTGTTCTGCCTCTGCAGGAAATCAGAGACTCTGGCTTCCTGTAGGCTACAGATGCTTTATTCTTTGTATTCCCCAAATAGGAAGTCCTGGGGTCACTGGCCAAATATATGGAAACTTAATTTCATTTCAACACAGGATTAATCACTAGGAAGTGTCAGGACATTGATGGGCTGATAACAAGACAGTTACAGCAGAAACCTTTTATGGGCACCAGGGTCACAGCATTTGGCAGCAGACAAGGAGCTCTGAGTCTCCCCTCCAATGGGGAAGGAAGGCTACCTGATGAGAATTAGCACCGGCAATTGTAATAGCAGGGTTTGTTTAATGCCCTGTAAACCTCACCAAACTTTTAAGCCTTTTCATATTTTCAGAGGAAGGTAAACTGTTTTTGATGACTAACCACTGTTTTTGATGACTAAGCTCTGTGTTTTTACTCTACAAATCAAAACAGTCTGCAATAAACATCCTCTCCTTACCACAGCCTGGCAATGGCACAACTCAGTTCAAGGGAAGGCTTCTGATTTGCACCTTTGGAATCACAGAATCATTGGGGTTGAAAAAGACCTCTAAAATCATCAAGTCCAACCATCAAACCAGTGCTGCCAAGTCCACTACTGAATCCCTAACCACATGTTTTAACACTTCCAGGGATAGTGATTCCACCACTCCCCTGGACATTCTGTTCCAATGTCTGGCCACCCTTCCACAGTAAAGGAATTTTTCCTCATATCCAATCTAAACTTCCTCTGGTGCAATTTGAGGCCATTCCCTTTCCCCCTGTCCTTTGTTACCTGGAAGTCACAGATCAGTCCCCTACTGCCACTGTCCAGGCTAATGGATAGAATGGGAACTCTGGGAACCCCAAATTTAAATCCAGGAGCAATTAGATGGAGTTCCACCAAGTGTGCTCAGGCTTTCTGTTTAAACACAGCCAACACCACACTGCTGTAGGTTAACACTATTATTATTCCCAGTTTAAAGATGGGAAAAGTGAGGTATACAAAGACTGAGAGCTTGATCTGTGCCCACAGAGTTGTGATCTTTGTCAGCACTCAGGGACTGACAGCATCAACCACAGAATTAAAGAATCACAGAATGGTTTGGCTTGGAAAGAACCTTAAAGGTCATCCAGTTCCAGGGTAGGGACATCTTCCACTACACCAGGGAGCTCAGAGCCTCAGCTGAATTGGCCTTGAGCATTTCCAGGGATGGGCCATCCACAACACCTGGACAACCTGTGCCATGGTTTTCATAAATATTATGTCATTCTCTACAACAGAAGAAGAGTTATGTCTAACTTACAGGACTTTGTGAAGACAACATGCTTCTAAAAGCATCTTCAATTCAGCATTTTTTACAATGAGTAAAGAGTGAGGGAGGAATCTCCTTTACAGAAATGAAGATCCCCTTCACAGAGACCAGCAGGCACCTGGTGGGGTACAAAGGGAGCTGTCACCTCCTCACCTCTGAAAACACACTGCAGCAAGTGAGTATTTCAGCTTCCACCCTTTCTGAGCTTGTGTGACATGTGCTATGGGAAAGCTGTCATGCCAGCCCATTGTGCTTTGTGTGCATCCTCCACCTCTGCTGTCTGAAGATGAGAAGAGCCAGGTGTGTGTAGAGGGATGGCCTCTGGATCCACGTGGGATAACCCAGCTGCCAACACTCTTCCCACACCAGCAGAGCTGGGAGGCTCACCAAGGTCCTGAGCCATCCCACAGGCTCTTTCAGCACCGGATCCAACACCACAAAAATATCCCTTGATGAGCAAGATTAAAGTATCAACACTGTACCCTGGGAATAAACTGTTGGATGCACAGCTGGTGTGGAGAAAAGCCTTGGGGTGGGAGTGCACCAGCTCTGCAGAGCTCCTCTCTCTTTGTAATTAATCCCTGCCTCATTCAGTGATGCAGAGTGGACCTTCACCTAAACCCATTAATAAGCTAAGGGATTTGAGCATGAGTTTAATATTAAACTCACAGTTAAATGTTCTGCTGAATGGAAATGGAGCCAGAAATTGGCTTATGTGCTTTGCTGAGTAGGAACAGCTTGCAGTAGTTCAGCATCAGTGGCAGAGGGAGATTACTCTGTGAGGATGATTCACTCCACTCAAGCCCAGACAACCCCGAGCTCCACCAGCCACATCCCACCCTGCCTGCAAAGAGACTTGAGAACACCAGAGCCTCCAATTGAGCAATGATGCATGTGATGAGTGCTGCCAGAAGACACCCAGGATGTGAGAACAACAAATGCAGAAAGGTTCACTGCAGAGCATCTCTCCCTTGGGGATCTGCATGAACTTGCAGAAAACTGCACGAGGGGAGCAGTGACCTGATGGACCTGATGTGCAGCAACTGAGTCAAACCACCAGCACTTCAGCCAGCTCCACTTTGGAGAACTTGCCTACTCTACAAAGCCTTCACCAGCAGCTAAATTGGCTGATTTATGTCAAAAGACTCAGCTTATATTTAGAGAGGGGTGATTTGTAAGATTTATCTTAATGTTCTCCCTGAATAAAATAAGGCCGTGTTCTTCTGCTGGTCTAAATTCTGCCTACTCTGCTTACTTACCTGATCTACCCAGCCTGGTTTGGGAAATAATTACTTTTGTCCAGAAAAATGTCAGCTTGGCTGAGGACACTGATGTAGTGGCAAACACAAGAGGTAAGTCTAGGGGAAAAAAAAAATAAATAAAAAGATGACAAGAGGCAGAAAATGGGATAAAAAATAGGCAAGGAAAGGCTTCCCAATGGTAAATCATTTTTGTTACAGGCAAAACCCAAAGGAAAAAGAAGTAAACAACTTATCACAGAAACAGTCATGCTAAAAGCCTGTCACAGACAGAGTTTACATTAATGGATAAATAAAAGACATTGAGAAAGGCATAAAATATTGCCCTGAAGGGCATGTCCTTTACAGAAATGGCCAGGCTCTGGAGGACAGAGACTGGGGATGAGAAGGAAATAGTGAGACCTAAAGCATGGAATTATAGAACAGTGCAGGCTGGAACAGACCTCCAAGTCCAACCAATAACCCAGCACTGCCAAGGCCACCACTAACCCTGTCCCCAAGCACCACATCCACACATCCTTTAAATACCTCCAGGGATGGTGGCTCCATCACTTCCCTGGGCACCCTGTTCTAGTGCTTGACCATCAAAAAATGTTCCCAATATCCAGCCTAAACTTCCCCTGGCACCAGCTGAGATCATTTCCTCTCCTCCTGTCCCTTGTCACTTGGGAGAAGAGAGTGACCCCCACCTGGCCACAGACTCCTAAGAGTTGTGGAGAGTGAGAAGGTCCCACCTGAGCCTCCTTCTCTCCAGACTAAATATCCCCAGCTCCTTCAGCATCTCCTGATCTGACTTGTGCTCCAGACCTTCCCCAGCTCCATGCCCTCCTCTGGACAGTCTCCAGCCCCTCAATGTCCTTCCTGCATTGCAGAGCACTCCTGCCCAATTTGGGCTCATCTGCAGACTGAATGAGGGTTCCTCAATCACCTCATCCAATTAATAAACACATGGAACAGAACTGGCCCCAGTACTGAGTCCTGAGGAATCCTGCTTGTGCCTAGCCACCAGCTGGATGTAATTCTATTCTCCACCATTCCTGGACCTGGCCATCCAGTCAGTTTTTATCCCAGCAGAGTGTGCACCTCCCCAAGCCATGAGCAGCCAGCTTCCCCTGGAGAATGCTGTGGGAAATGACATCAAAGTTCTCACTGAAGTCCAGTAAAGACAACCAGCCTTTCCCTCACCTGCTAAGCAGGTCAGCTGGTCACAGAAGATCAGGTTTGCCAAGCAGGACCTGCCCTCCCCAGACCCAAGCCAGCTGGACCTGCTCCCCTGGTTGTCCTGCATGTGCCCCATGATGGCACTTGGGATGATTTGCCCTTCACCAAGGTCAGGCTGACAAACCTGCAGCTCCCAGGATCCTTCTTCTGGTCCTTCTTTTAAATGGGCAGCACATTTACTGACTCCCAGCCAATGCAGCTTCCTCAGTTAGCCAGGACTGCTGGTAAATGATGGCAAGTAGCTTGGAAAGCTCCCTCAGCACCCCTGGATGAATCCTGTACAGACTTGTGTATGTCTGTGTGTCTTGTAGCAGGTTCCTGGTGGTTTTCCCTTGGATTAGGGGGTCTTCATGCTGCTCCCTGTCCCTGTCTTCCAAATCAGGGTACCCAGGGAACTATGGCTTTACTGCTAAAGACTGAGGCAAAGAAGACACAAAATATTTCAGCCTTTGCCACTGTACTTCACCCCAAATCCAAGAAAGGATGGAGAGTCTCCTTAGCCCTCCTCTGGCTGATACTGCTTTTCCAGCATTAGACAGATTAAGTCCTGTTTTGACTTTGGCTTTTCTGATTTTCTCCCTGCATGACCTCACATCCTTGTAGTCCTTCTGAGCTGCCTGCACCTTCTTCCAAAAGTCATAAATGCTCCTTTATTCCCTGAGTTCCAGCCAAAGCTCCCTGCTCAGCCAGGCCAGTCCTTCTGCCCCTCTGGCTCATCCTTTGGCACATGGGGATGCATGTCCTGCTCCTGCTGTGCCTTTAGGATTTCCTTAGGAATCTCTGTGTCTTCCTGAACCTCTTTGATGTTCAGGGCTGCCTCCCAAAGGACTCTGTCACCCAGATCCTATACAAACCACAGCCTGCCCTCTGGAAATCCAAGGAGGCAGTTCTGCTGATCCCATTCCCTACTTCCCCAAGAACTGAAAACTCCACTATTTCCTGGTTGTGATTAAAGGATCCTGATGAAATTCGTAGAGCATCTTTTGCAGTATTTAAAATCCAAACTGAAACAGCCCCCAAAAAGTGCAAGTGGGCTCCAGCCAAGCTCTGAGCCAGCCAGTTGGAGCTGTGGTGAGCAGGAATCTCCTGAGCACAGGAACTGGCACCAGCAAGGGCCCTCAGGGCCAGACCAAGCCTTGGGGGAAAAGCTGTTCTTGCAACTTCACTGACCTCTTTGTGCAGCTGTGCAGGGCTGGGATCAGGGAAAGGGGCAAGGGGTCCATCCAGCAGGGGATATTCTCAGAATAAGATGACCAGTGAGCAAGAATTGCATTTCACAGAAAGAAGAAAAACAAAAGGATTTCAACACTTGTTCCCTACTCCAGCAGGAATTCACTTTTGGATAGCCCTAACATGAGGAGAGGAGGGAGGAGAAGGGAGTGGGGGAAAGGATGAGGGGGAAATGTGGAGAAAGCTGGAGAGGAGAGCCTGAGGCAGCTCGGGCTGGGGCAAAGCCAGCGTGCCTGAGGTCAGACATGGGGAGCACTTAATCCCCAGCAGGGCTGCTCACTTCCTCACTGTTTAAAAAAATCCATCTATTTACAGGAGCTCTCAGGGAAGGGAAGTTCTGTGAATCAGTGTCTGGCTATTAGCTGCTGACCCAGATGAGGGCTTCAGCAGCTTGGAGTGCCCCTGTCCCGTCGGCTCCCCAGGCATCCTGTGAGCTGTGTGCCATTAGAGCCAGCCTCACCTGACCCTGCATCACTGCCACGCACACACAGCACCAGCCAAGCCTCTCATGGACCTCAGCTGACCTCAGGGGCCTTTGCTTTCTGCCTGGGAACTTGTCTTTCAAGGTCCTCAGCTTGTCATAGTGCAAAATCTTTCTTGAACTTCTCTTCGAACTTCTTGTTTGAAAGCTCCTCAGAAGGAGGGGTTTTCTCTCTATGCCTCACATCCTTGGAGCTTCTCATAGCAGCCAAGTTAGAATCATAAAATCATAGAATGGTTTGGGTTGGAAGGGGCCACAAAGATCTTCCAACTCCCTGCCATGGGCAGAGACACCTTCCACTCTCCCAGGGTGCTCAGAGCCCTGTCCAGCCTGACACTTCCAGGGATCCAGGGGCAGCCACAGCTTCTCTGGACAACCTGTCCACCCTCACCACTTTCACAGGGAATAATTTATTCCTAATATTTAATCTAAACCTGCCCTCTTTCAGTTTAGAGTTCCTACTCTCTTTCAGTTTGAAATTCCTACTCTGAGGTCCCTTTCATCACGTAATTGCTCTGCAGAGCACCCCAAAATTCATCCTACGTGTTTCCAAGATCTAGAGATTGCTGAAGGAAATCCTGAGGCTGCCCACCTCCTGCTAGGTATTAAAGAGGCTCCTCCTTTTCCTCTTTGAGCCTCCACGAGGCTTCCCAGTGCCTGTCCAGGCTGAAGGGTCACCTCTGGAGCCAGGCTCTGCCAGTGGAGCCTTCCCTGTGCTCCACAGCCCTGGGCCAGGGAAGGGTGGGCTTCAGTCAGGTGCTGCTTCCAGAATTCCTCATCCCTTCCACCAGGAAAATCCTTCAACTTGTGAATGGGAAGCCCTTGTGAATTAGGTACATCCCAAACTTTCTTCATGGCATCTTCCAAAGTGCCAGCCAAAGGCATCCCCAGGGATGAGCAGGCTGGTCCAGCCCAAGGGAGCATGGACCACAGGGGAAGGTGGTGTCCAACTCTGGAAATGATGGAGAAAATTCACAATTTGGGTGATTCCTGGTGAGAATTCAACACCAGAGGCACATTTGTAGGGCACCCAGAGGGATTTTCAAAAGATCCCACTTTCCCAAGGCATTTATTTCAGTGGAGGCTGGAGACCAAGGAGCTTCCCAAAGCCCCACTGCTCTCCCTGGCAGGACAAAGCTGAGCTGAGCATCACACTCACACTGTTGCCTCTCCAAGCCACAACCCAGTGTCTGTGCAGCTCTACCCCATCACCCTGGCCCTGTGGCACCTTCAGGGGGACACAGAGCACCTGCTTTGCTTTAATAACATAAACCCATCCAAAGCTGTGTTGTCTGGTGAATGAGATGCAGCAAAGGGGTTCAAGCAGCAGCTCAGTGTCTTGTGCTGTGTGGTTGCAATGGATTTGGGTCACTGCTAAGCGCCCTGAAAGTTGATTTATGATCTCATTGAGCCATGGCCTTGGCTACTTGAGAAATTTGAATAACATTTTCAAAAGTACCTAAGTGCTCCTTATATATTCTACTGCCAAAATTCCATTTGTTTCATTTCCTCCTTTTCCTCCCACTTTCCTCCTTTATTCCCATTATTGTTTCAGGAGTGAAGAAATGTTGTCAGTGTCACAAATAGCTCTGAAGTCATTTGCATACAGCTTTTTATGGGCTTTTTTGGGGTTTCTTCGTGTTTGTTTTTTACCTCAGTCCTCCCATGGCCTTCACACACACACCTCTTATCTCTACAGTCACTATGGATGTATCACGAATGGGCTTGGAAAACTTATGTTTTGATAATTTTCCATGGGAAATAGATTTCCCTGTTGTTTCTGCTTTTGCTTTTCTGCTCTGGCCACTAGAGTCCTGAGATCTCCTCCTCTTTCTCCTTCTTCTTGTTCCTCTCAGGGCTTTAATGCAAAAAAAGACCTAAATTTAAGGATATTTGTGCAAATTAGAGGATGTAATCCATACAACAGGGAAGCTGCTGACCTGCTTCCATGGCACAGGCAATTGTCCTCCATAGGAAAAAGGAGATCTGAGCTAATGGGAGAGCTTTAGTGTTTTCACCTTCATTTTCTGATTATAGAGTTTATGAGTGCTCGGGGATTTTATTAATAATAAATATAGAGGGCCAAAATTCATGTCTGTGCATCTGGGAGAGATAGGGCATGTGGACCCAGACTTATTTTGTTGTTGTGCCAAATCTTGATTTGGTTGAAGTGGATGGAAATATTTCCACAGGCTTCAGCCAGATGGTAATTTAGGTTTTTTTCTGGAAAAGGCTGTCCCTGTGGAAGGAGCACTATTGCACACTCAGGACTGACTGAGTCCTTTTTATAGCCGTTCCTTGTTTATAAGCAAAAGTACTTACATTAATGTTGCAAAAACAAATAGTCTAATGTTACTGCATTTTAAGGTCACCTTAACTTGACAGAGCAGCCAAGTTTGTTGACTAAAATGATTCACACAACTCTAAGGACACTAAACAAGTATTTCTCAAAATCTCAGCAGCAGCTCAAGGGAGCAGAAGCTAAAAATGCCACAGCTCAACAAACACTTCTGTGTTCTGCTGTTGATAAATACATCGTGCTTCTTAACAATAAAGACTTTCAGAGTTGGTCTAAAGAAAAAAAAAACAAAACCCAAACAACAAAAATCAACAAACAAGCTGTAATTAAATAAATAACATGAATGATTTCTAAGTGCATACTGTCCTCTTTCCTGCCTTCCATTTCCCTCATGTTACTCCATCACAGCTGCCCAACAAATCCTCTGCAGTTTGCCTGGGATTCCCTAATTTCCTTCAAGCTGGCTGCTGGCTGGCCAAGAGGCAACCCCTGGGGTGGCCTGTTCAACACAGCAGCCCCTTGCCTGGCAGGGACAGGTCACTCTGGGTCTCAGGAAACTCCTTTTGCTCGAGCTGATCCCCCAAAGTTGCTGGAGGCACACGGAATGTCCTCCACCAGCAGGTACTGGGATGGCAGGTGAGCACGTTCACACCACACAGACAAGGTGAGAACGTCCCAGGGCCAGCCCTAGGAACACCAGCTGCACATGGCCATGGAGCATTCTGTGGAATTCCAGTCACTGAGGAACCCCCTGATCTGCCAGGCTGGGGTGGGAATGGGTCCTGTCAAAGGCTGTCACCCATCAGAGCTCAGTCAGGATCTCTACCAGGTGCCTTGCCAAGGGAGATGTACAAAGTGGACACAGCTCCTCATCAAACCAGGCAAAGGGCTGGGAAAGGGAGCAGAGAATCTGGATTGAGGAAATCCCACACCAAGCACTGTCAGTCAAGGGACTCATTAACAAGGCCATTACTTGATTCCTTTACATCTGGCAAAGATTCCACAAAAGACCCTGTTCAACCAAAAGCTCACTTGGTTTTTGGAATTGGAGGATAAAATTCAAAGTCTTCCATCATACAAAGGTCAAGCAAGGTGATCTTAGAATCATGGAATCATCACAGAATCCCAGAATGGTTTGGAAGAGACCTTATAGACCATCCAGGTCCAACCCCTGCCATGGGCAGGGACACCTTCCACTGTCCCAGGGTGCTGAGATTCCTGTCCAGCCTGGCCTTGGACACTTCCAAGGATGGAGCATCCACAGCTTCTCCGGGCAACATGTTCCAGTTGTGGAGGATTTAAAAACATTGGAGACTACGAAAGCAATCATTTAAAAGATTTGAAAAGCTTTTTTCTCTGCCAGAAGTGTTGGAGAGGGAGAACAGGAAAGTGTGCTCTGCAGCTGGACTGCAAGCAGGGAAAATATCAAGCAGCACTACACTGTGCTGTCTGTTTTGGTAATTTCTATGGCCATGATTGCCAAACAACAGAGATCCTCACTGATGTGCTGACTTCCAGAAGGCCCAGTGCAGCATGAACACAGCCAGATTTCACAGCTCCAGAAAGAGATGAGAACCAGTGGTTTATGTCATCCAGTCACATAAAACATAAATATGTCCTAATGGAGGCATGCAAAGTACTTGCCTTACTTCCTCTCCTAAGTCAGCTGAGAATATGTTTTGCTGCTGCAGTAAAAACAGCCAAACCACTGAATGTCACATTTCAAGCACACATCTTCCATCATGCACATTCTGTCTGTCCTCTTGGTTTTCCTTATTTTCTCTGTAAGGTGGCAAGGAAGTTTCACTGTAAGGAGGCAGAGGTGTCACAGATTCTCACTCAGACCCTCCATGCATATTCATCACACTCATCTCTCCTGCCACAAGAAGATAGCTGCTCTTTTGCCTGTGATATGATCATTTGCCAGAAATCATTTTCAATAGAGCAGACAATGAGCCTGTTACTTCAAAATGTTTTCTCATAATTACGTTCTGTCATCCTGAGCCAAAGTGATGCAACATCTGTGCTCAGATGCTGCCTGAGCCCCGTTTTTCCCTGCAAACATTTGGTGAACAGTCAAAGAGGAGGAAAACACCACTTGGAGTCACACTGGCAGTATTTCCATGTGCAGGAGGAAGGCCATGAGCTGAACTCTCTTTACATAAACACCAATAGGGGATAAGTCAGTACTCTTGAAATCAGGGTGTCACCTTATTTCAACATCAAGCTACAGCTTGATGTGAAAGTTCAGTCAGAGCTGAGTCTGGCTCCACAATTTATAGTATTTATTTAACTTAGGAGCCAGCATGATAGTAAAATGTCTCAGTTGTCTCTTTAATCTGGATAGTTTATATCCAAAATTGCATTTAGCATTGGAGGATGGGAAGGAGGGCAAGTCACCGTTTGGACCAGGTTTTATTGGTTGCAGAGGGAACTGCCTCTGGGGAGCTTCTTGGGGAACAAGACCCAGAGAGAAGCTCCAGAGCAGGGATGAACTCTGGCCTTGCAGGCCAGGGGAGAGGCAGGAGAGGAGTGGGGAAGGAAAAACATCTCCCTACAGAAGGGCAAAGGCACTTGGAATTTCCAAAAAAATATATGCTACAGGGCAGGAGGCTCAAATGAGAAGGGCACAGGCCAAGCTTGGCACAGAGACAGCTCGACCCACTGTGCTGCCCTGGGAGGAGTCAGGAATTCATCCACAGGCACTGGTCAGCTTCCCCCATGTGCCAAGGACACTGCACTTCTCCTCTGCTGGGACACAGCCCAAAGGCAGGGGCCAGGCTTCAAACTGTGGGAACACATTCCCTGCTGGGGGCTGTGAAATGGGTTCCTGCCACTGCAGCTGGGGGACTGATCCCTGCTTCCAGAGAGGCTGCAGAGGGGCCAGGTGGGCACAGAGAGAACTCCCCCAGGTGTTCAGGCACTGGCTACAGAGCCACACAGAACCCCTCATGCAATGGTTGCTGTTATTTTAGGTTCATTAATAAAATAATCTCAGACTGGGCTGAAAGCTGCTTCACTATGGAATTATATCAGAATCCTCTTCAGTTTGGGAATGTGGGGGCAGCAAGCAAAATCTCAGCAAATTGCAAAGTCCCTCTCTGTGACACATAGCTATGCATTTGGATTTCTAAATATCATCTTGCATGTTATCTGGAATGGAAACAAACATTTACACACATAGGTGTATAAAACTCAAAAGACTCTTTGTAAAGACACTGAAGTGCAGCAGAAAGTTGTCCCCTGTCTCTTCAGGCAGGGCTCTGAAATGCTTCTCTTGGCCAGATGGCATTCCCAGCCTTTCTCTGCTGAGGTATGAGAAGGTGATGGAAGTTTGTGCTTGCCTAAGGGCTGGACTCCTTGGGAATTACCAAGGAATCTGTGCTGCCCTCCTCACACAGGATCAGCCCTGCCAAGGGTGACACTGGGCAGGCGAGGCCAGGTGACCCCAAGGCAGGAGTGCTGCTCTACTGGGCACAAAAAAGCCAGGCTGTTATCCAGAGGTGCTGCAGGTGAAGCTTTTGGGTGCAGGATCAGGCCTGGCACATCCCAAATCAGCCACAGGTCCCAGCTGTGGGTGGCACAGGCACAGAGGGAATGCTTGGACTGAAACCACGTCCACCCACAGCTGCTGTGGTGAACGCTTTGGCTCCTTGGGATGCTGACAGGAGCTAATGAGGCCTGAGGCTTTATCCCTTTACTTGGTCTTGGTTATCCAGTGCCAAGATCTTCTCCAGGCCACCGTGACAAATCCCTTGTCTAATGGCTCCCCCTGAAAAGCCAGGATTTTCTGCGTCATCGCCAGACGGGCTCGGAGGCAGACCCAGTGATTCAAGCAGCCAGCAAATGCCAGAAAGGGGATGATTTCACTGCATTATTGAACACATCTTGGGCAGATAAGCCTAGCAACAGGGCCCCTGTCTGCAGGCTGACTCCCAGCAATCAGCCACTGCTGTGGCTCCCTGTCATTCAAACGCATGAATAAATAAATGAACCCCTATAGCTTTTTCTGCAATAAGCAGAGTGTTAGCAGTGGCTCTCAGGATGGCCTTTATCAAAGGAAGCAGCATTTATGCTGGAGAAATCGATCTAAAAATAAATTATTATCGCTCATGTATACATAGAAATACCAAGGGCAAGATATGACTTTCTATAATGTGAAATGACTCATTTTCCCCCTGAAGTTTGGGTGAGTGTTGAAGATACTGCTAAGAGTGAATCACTCCAAATGGCCACTGGGTGATTGGCTGAGGTTGAACTAATCCCAGGGAGGAGAGCTGACGCAGGGGCCTGGGACTTGGAATGCCTGGCTATTTGCAGGGCAAGGATGGCAGACATTAGCACTCAGTTGTCACCAGCAAATCTCAGATTGCTCTGACAGGTGGCAGATTGCAAGACGTGAAAGGCTACAGCTTCCAGGGCAGCACTTCTGCTCATGGAAAGTGGGACCAGGCCAAGGGAACAGCCCATATTTTTTTCTTTGTGTGTATATACATGTGTCCACACTCTTGCATAAATAGCTGTAAAAAACCAGAGCACCTCTCCGATGGATCAGCCAAATAACTTGAACCCTTATTTACACTTGTTAACTCAACCCCTAGGTAAGAGTACAAGCTTTCTGGGAGTGTAGCTGAATTTCCAGCCTCCAGAACAAGCCCAAAAACGTTCTGCTGAGTTTCCTTCAAACTTTGGCAGCATGAGGGAATTCAGCAGTTCTGCAGATGTTCATGGGGATGTGTGGAACCCTTGCTCACAGGATTCAAACCACTCCTGGAACAACCAGTGACCACAGGATGATGCTTAAAGGATTTTTTTCTTTTCAGTTACTGCAGTGAGGTTTGTCCTCGTTGTCAGTCCCAGGTATCCAGGTCAGCAGGGATGCTGATCAGCACTCAGGGAATGGCACAAGCCCTGGGGAGGGGAGGCATCCCCTCTCTTCCTGCATGCAGCAGTCTTGACAGCAGATTGCTTGTGACAGCACCAGGGCAAGAGCTTTCTCCTCTCTTCCCAGAGGCACAAATGGAAATTGAGGAGGGCAGGATGGAGCAGGCATGGCTGCAGTGTTCTAAGCACCACACAGCAAATTCCTGACTCACTTCAGGGCTGCCTCCCCCAGGGCACAGGCATCACACCACTAACACCAGCTCCACACTGGAGACTGTCCTGAGGAGGGAGGTGAAAGAGAAACAAGCCACAACTCCACAGATTAGTTCACAGCTTTTTGCAGTCTGCCTTTAAACTGTGATCAGAGCAGCCTGATTTTTGGGGAGGGAGCCATCCCCAGAAAACTCTGGCTTTCCAGAGACACCCAGCAGCCTCCTTAAGCAATGTAACAGCACATCCCAGCCAGGCAGCATCACACATGTCGGAACAGGCTGAAACAGCAATGTGAGGATGCCTTGGAATTGGCTGCAGATGGAAATTGGTGCTCTACAATCTGCTAGGGACAGTTCCCATCTCACAGCCTGCACTCCACAAACTCAGTTGCTGAACCTGAGCACAGTTTTTACAAAGGACTGGCTGTGGTTTTTTTCCCCCTCCCACAGCATGCAGCCAAAACAGCCTGCCCTGTATTTTGTAGGGAACTTTGTGAAAATTGGTTTCGCTGGGGTAGAAGTTTTTTTGTGGGTTATAAGATGAAATAAAAATCAAACCAATTCAAGGAAAACTTCTTATGGAGAAGTGTTTCCTCAGATGATGGAGCAGTCAAACAAAAGATCTTTCAGACAACAGAGAAAAACCTCTGTTGACTAACACAGTTTGCCAGAAATCCTGGAAGGATTCTGAAAATGAGAGGGAAATGTGGGTATTTCCACTACAGGCACAGAGATTTTTTTTGTGACTTTAGTAAAACCAAAGTGGCTTAACTCCCCCTTTGAACTCTCACTTCTCCCTTTCTCCAAAGGCAGAGAGATGACAGGAACACCTGCAGTTCCTCCCATTCCTGAGGGGCATCAGCAAGTCAAACACACGGGACAAGTAGGGATTTTAAGCACATGAATTATTTGCTAGAAACATTCATTTCCACTTGGCTAATTATCCTCAGACCTACTTGGATGACTATAAATTCGTTCATGATTATGAAACAAGAGAGGGATGCAGCTGTAGTTCATCCTGTATGCAAACCCTTTGCTCAGCCAGGATGGAGTCAGCCCTTGTCCCACTGCAAGAGCTGTGCAGCTGCACAGCCACAGGCAGCTGCTGCTAGGGCAGGGAAAAGGGTCAGGATGTCTTAGCCAGCCTCACACAGGAGTTAAACAGGACTGCAAGACACTCATTTTTTTGCTGCCATGAAGTTATCCAGTTGCACTTCCCAGTCCCATGGCACCTGATGGTCAAAGTTACAAAGAATTGTCAAACTAACAATAGGAACTCTCCCAAATATTGATATATTTGCATTTTACCTGCTTAAGGACAGCCTGAAAAAACCCATGCAAACTCCTCAAGTAAGTGGAGTTCTCAGTAGCTGGTAACTCAAGTGGTTTCCAATGAAATTAAGGTTTCTGGGTCCTTCTGGGACAAATTTAAACCATTCTGCTCTTAGTGATGCAGCTTATCTAGAGGGAAAGATAAAGTATAAAAAAAACAGATGAGCCTACTGCAAATCCCACTGCACACCAGATCTCTGTAATTTCAGAAAAACTGGGTGAGTGTTAACTACAGTTTGCATTTTCCACTAGAGGACATTTAAAGGACAATTATATCAATGACTGAGAAGAGCCCATAAACTACACAGGTGAGATCTATAACCATTTATAGGTGAGGCAGGAGACCTTGACATAACATTCATATTTAACACAGTCACGTTTCCCTTTGTATAACAGGTCATAGTTGAGTCCTAGAGAACAGATTATTCCATGAAGAATTTTGTTAAGCACATCTCATTTTCAATGGCTGAGATTCTCCTTCGGAGAATAATTAAGTATGCAATATATGGTCTAAAACAGCCAGGAAAGAGATTGAAAATATAGAAAATTGAAAGGAAATTATTTCAAACTGGAGTGCTCTGGAAACTAAGTTATAAATGCTTTTGAGAACCTGCATTTATTACTTGCAATAAATAACTTTTCTTCCAAACACGCCTTTGTGAGAGAGATTAGCAGTGCAAGTGGAGCATATTTCTGCTGTGCAGAAGTTACTTATTTTAGAATAATGGACGTCACAAATTGGCCCTGCATAGCAACACTCATTGGAAAAAGATCACAGCTCCACTTAACACAAAAGTGCAATCTTGAAGCCCATTGAAACTGAAGTCTCTTCACAGGGCAGACACTGAAGTAGCTCCTCATTTGCGTAAAGCTGGACAATTGTTCCACTTCCATACACAAAAAATTGCTTAGATATCTGCTATGCATGGGGAAAGGCTCATTAATCACATTACAGCAAGTGAACATCCCAAGGTTAAATCCTACTGCTGTGGAGCACTTCAGTGGTTTATAAAAGTCATCTAAATGGGATTTATATCTGCAAATCTTCACGGTGTGGTGAAGATTTGGAGCTTACCTTTAAACTCAAGGCACTTTTTTTTTTTTTCTTTCCCCTGTAGGAAAAGCACAGCTCTAAAAAACAAATCTAGATACATAAGGTTTAACTCTCCACTACATTAAGCCTGTTTCACAGCTGTGTCACTGCAGTGAAAAATCAGTGGAGTAGCACTGGTGAAAAAAACCTGACATAACGATAGTGAGAACTAGCCCAGGCTCTTTCAAAGGCTGTTCATCCAGCCATCCCCTCTGGTTTTCTGCACGTCTCTTTGGATAGTTGCTGTGTGGCAGGAGGATTTAGGGGGAAAAAAGACTGTGAGATGGCAAACATTTTTCCACCTTTATTTGCTTGTTTTATGGCATTCCTGCCTTGCTGCCTCTGCATCACAACTCTGCTTTCCTTCAAGGAAAGGAAAACAGTGAGACCTAGATGTATCCTTACAAAATGGGCTGCCTTTCCTTACACGTTTGGGGTTTTTTCTGTGAGAAGCAATTACACCTGAATTTGTTCTAGTGCTGTTGACCACTGGGGAGCAGCTGGGAGCCAGGGTAGCTCTGATGGGACCAAGGGGATGGTGCTGATTTACATCCACAGGAATCTGTCTTGGGAGCTTTGCTGTCGGGCATGTCATTCATTCCACTTCTGGAGTCTCCACTGGCAGACACTTGAAGCTTCCCCTCAGAAATCAAAGCTGCTCAAAATCCCACAGACCACTTCAAAGTCACCTTGAAACCACCTGTGAACAAAAAGGGGCAGCTCTTTTGCCTGTCACCAGTCACATGTGTCCCTGCCAGTGCCCAGTGCCCCCACCCACACTGCCCCAGGACATCCTGTGTGTGGCTGGATCCACTCTGCCCCAGACAGAGACAGCTGATAAAGCACATGTGCTGGGCTTGCTCCTCATTCATCACACCAAAAGCTGGTTTTTTGTGGTTGGGACTCAGACATGAGAAGTCTGAGTTGCTGTTTCAATTTGCCACGGGCTCCCTGCATGAGATTAGGGAGGACAGTTGAGTCCTCTGGTTCTCAATTGCCTTTTCCCAGTGCTGACACCACAGCTTGTCCTCTCATCCACCCTCTCTCCAGTGCTTCCACTTTGGGGAACTCAGGGATTTTTTCCCTGGTGGGACTTACCCCATCCCAATTCACTGTGTGAAGCTCCATCTGGAGCTTGAAAGCAAAGGTGGTTTGCACCCCTGTGCCTACATTTGGGTAGAGACACCAGAATGTGCCCCAGAGTTTGGGTATAATGAGACCAAGTGGCAGGAGAGCCAAGTTTTGGGCTGCAGAGGAGGCTGGCACAAAACACATGGAAGCAGAAAGGAATTATCTGAGTCAGAGGAGCACCTGAGTGGAAGAAGATGTGTATGAGCACAAACCTGCTTAAAGGGTGTGGGCCACTCTGAGAAGGGAAAGGAGATGTGATGACTGGGCAAAATCCTGGGGAAGAGTCAAGAGCCCTGAAGGGACAGAGCAGCACAAACACCAGCTTGAATTCTTCACACCTCTCTGACCCAGCCAAGAAATGTTATTTCTGTGAAGCACTCTGAGTCACAGGGCTGCAGTGCTCTTTTGCCCAGGACAGAGTGCTCTAAACCCACATTTGCCACCTCCCCAACACATGGCCCTGCAGCTGAGGCTGTGCCCACGTTGGACACAGCCCTGGAAGGGGTCCCTGCACCGAGGGAGGGTCTCTGATCACACCCCAGGGGCACTGCTGCAGCTGTGATGTGTGTGGCTGGCACAGCTCAATCTCCCTTCCTCAGATTAACAACCTCTGCAAAGGCCACTTTGCAGCTGTCATGTCACCCGTCCCAGTCCTGGGTCAGACTCGTAATTTTAGCAGCCCCACATACCTTTGGGGCTACTTACAAGGTTAGAAACAGGGGATTTCCAAGTGAAAACTGGGGGTAGCCAGACCCACCCTGAGTTTCTTCATTCCAAAGGTGGCAGGGTTATAACTGGACTCTGGCAATGGGAAGGCAGAGAGAGATGCAGAAGGCAGCTAGGAGGAATGTGCTTGGGGTTTCTGCTTTGGTCTCCCTTCATCTGGAAGCAAAAGTGAAGTGCCAAGATTCCCAGGAAAATGACAAGGCACGAAGATGAAGTGCAGGGATTCAGCCAGTGACAAGGTAATGAATGAGGGAGGGAGGATGCTCTCCCTGGAGGACTCTTCTGTTCATCTGCAGCTGGATGAATTATGCCTCCCAATAACCCATTGGCAACAGGGTGGGCTCAAGATTTTCTGCAGTGTCCCAACAAAGTACAATATTCAGCACTCATCTGTGGGGTTGTGGGGCCAAATAGAAAGGAATGAGGTGAATAAAGTACATATCAAGAATAAAGCAAGCTAAGAAGTTAGCATTGTCAGTGTCAGAAGACCAGAAGGAAACACAGGTAAGCACAGTTTAGCCATTTCCAATGCAGATATTTCCTTCCCTGGTGTGTGAGGGAGCAGCCAGACAAGTGAGTTTACCCAGCTCCTGCCATGCTAGATCCCACCAAGCTACACTGTATTATCCTCAGTTGAACAGCCAGCTCCAGCACTGACCTTTAAAGCAACATAAAATCCTTTCCAACAACTCTGTAAACTAAAGAGCCTTCCATCCCAAGGGCAGGTGGCTGGAGACACCCAGACCATGTCCAGAACAGTGTCTCAGACCTGCCCAGGTCTGTCCTCTGACACCAGGGCCACCCAGCATGAAATGCTTCCAGTCTACTGAACTTCCTTATCATCCAAAACAAGGCAGTTTCATCTCAAATGTCTACCAAGAATGGTCTCCAGGCTCTGCTGGCTTCCTGGGAAACATCTGAAGGACCACAGATGTGCTTTGGACAGTACAGATGACTCAGCCTTAATGTCTGGGAATGTGCCCTGGCATCATTTAATTAAGCAGCAGAGAAGTAGCTGGAGGTGCTGAAGTGCTGCAGCTCCAGCCAAAGGCAGGGGACAGTCTCAGGCAGCCCCTGGCAGCCAGCCCTTCAGTGGCTGGAGCATCCCAGAGAACAAAGCAGCTCTCTCAAGATGTGTCAACATCACTGCCCCAGAGGATCTCCTGGAGGTCTCTTATCTCCTACTAGAGAATGGTGTGGGAGTGAAACATCCTTTCTCACATCCCCATTGCACCCTGGTTCCCACACAGAGGAAATCTGAGTGCACAGGCTGAGCTAGATCCGTGTCACAGCCTGTGAAAAATGCAGCTGCAGCTGCAGGGATCCTGAAGAACTGGGAAATATTCTCCCAAGAACCTTACCTCTCCTCACACTCCCACAAGAGCTCTATCTCACCCTGCCTTTTGCCCCAACTTTCTGGCCAGTCACCTTCAGTGGCTGGGTCATGGAATCAGCCCTGATCTTAATTGCACAGATGACAGCATGTCACTAATTAATGACAGCCACGTCAGGCTGCCAGCAGGGAGCTGCACACATGCCATGCATTTTTAACATCGCTCAGTAAACAGTGGTGATGAAACATGATAAAAAATGCCAAATGTTTAGCACTGATACGATGCCCAGACAGGTTTGAGTGCCTTTGGCAGACAAGGGAGAGGGTGAGCTCCTTTTCTTTGCCATCACAATAACCCAGCAGCCTCACTAGAATCCTATCTGCAGGATCTCAGAACTAAGCAGGATGTCCTGTTCATAAATCAAATCCCAGCAGACCTCTCCCTTGACAGGCTTTTCCCTTCCTGGACTGGACTTTCTGGAAACTTAGCATTTAAGATTCTAATGCTGCAAACATTTGTACGTGTGTTTTCCTACCTAGAGGCCCCATTACTGAAGTCAGATCAATGCACAAATGTTGACCAGGAACAGATTTTGTAACGTTTCTTTTCAGAGCATTACCTCTTTCTAAACAAATATCTGTATTTTTCCACATGACCTCATAACTCTGGGGCAAAAAGAGAGCTGCATACGCCCACAGAGTGACTTTACATTCAGGGCTGCCTTGCCCTGTACCAGATTTGGGATGTGCCCTGTGGAGTACCTCAGATATAGCTCAAGCCAGTTGCACTTCCCTCCCTATTATTTAAGCAATAATAGCTGATGGGGAGGGTATTTCCTGAGAGTCATCTGGACAAAATGAGGTCTCTGCCTCAGGCTCATAATTCAGTGAGGAATGTGCTGCCAGGATGTCAGTCCCACCCTGTCCCCCTATGCTGGGCCCACCACTGTTACACTGCTTGGTTTGGGGTTTTCAGGTGCAACAAACCCCCCAGAGCTGTATCCTCAGTGAGCTGCTGCTCAGCTTTCCAGAGTGATTTTGGAGGCACAGAAAGCTGCTCCACTTCCAGAGGGAAATTTTGCCCCGGAGGGTCAATGGATCACAGGATTCCAGCTGCAGAAGGGGAGATGCACAACAGGCAGGACACACAGCCCATGCCCCCACCTGCCATGTGTCCATTGCTGAGATCTCCACAGCACACACAGGACACTCTGTGAGCAGCAGGGGCTGCACTCAGCACTTGAAAAATCTCTGCATTTTAAGGGAATGAATTTACCAACCCAGCTACACATTCAGAGTGACTGTTCTGAGCCATAAACTGCCATCCAAGAGCTGAGTTTCTGGCTATATTGAATTCCCAGAAAGCTGAACAGCAATCAGAGCCCACAGAGGAATCTGTGCAATTGTTTTATACCAGCATTTCTTTCACTGATATGTTGTTCTTTGCTTTTCACAGAACCATTTCTTGCTTAAATTTGTTACGATAGCAGGACTTATTCTTCTCAGCAGTTATATATAAACATATTTTCACATGCCTATACATATGTAGGAATATATTTTCTACTTTCTTCTTTTTCTTAACAGAGAAATTAAATTTTTAAAAAGCCACAGGCATTTTAAAAACCTTGGATTCAAATCTGGAAAAACGGCAGTTTTTTTAGATTTATTCATGTGAGCAATAAGAGAGAGAGAGAGAATGAGAAAGAGAAAATATTTTTTTCAGATCTGTACCTGTAGGACTACAAATGATGCAGAACAGCTCTGGCAGCCTGCAGAGATCATTGCCACAGGACAGCAACCTGTTCTCAGGCTGGGTAGGATTGATGTGGAGTATTTGGAGCAATGGGATACTTTCTAAAATCACTGCTTGCTGCTGCAAATACCATCAGCAGAGGTTTCATCTGCAAAGTTCCTGTGGACACAAGGGCTCCAGGGATTACAGGCTGTGGTTTCACAACACAAGGCCATCAGCAGCAATTCTGGCTCACACAAGTGACCCTGCCCTCCCTTCTTGTCCCCTGTGCCACTCCCTCACACCACACTCAGCACTGGCTTAGGGAATGGATCCAGCAGAAAAGCAGGTAGGGAATATATAGAATATCCACAGCAAAGGATTCCTGGGGTTTGACCCAGCTCAGGTGTCCTGGCAGCACAGGAGGAGGCAGGTGAGCCCCAGTGTGAGGCACAGGTGAGAAGCTGAGGGTGCCCACAGCTGCCAAAAAGGCCACAGTGCAAAAGCACAGCCTGGCTGAGCTCCCCTGGCCCACCATGAGCAGGGCAGCTGTACTTGGTGGCTCTCCTGAATGTTCTTCTGGCTTAAAAACACCCCCAGAAAAGTGTCCCAGCTTTCCTGAGCCAGCTGCAATGTCCTGCTGGTGATGCTCAGTGGATTTCCCTCCACAAAGTTGTTTAAGCTCCTCCTGGATCCACACAAATTTCCTCAGCATCTACAACATCCCTTAAGGGAGAGAGCTGCCCCATCACCAGCCATAAATAAATATAACTGTTTTTAATTCCCTTAGTTTTGTCTGGCCTCTGTTTTTAGGAAGCCCAAAAAGGCATCATTTGCACTGGGCATGATGGTGGGGGTTGTTTTGAGGCAGGAGAGACACTGCAGGACCTTCTCCTGGCAGAGTGTGAGGCAGTGGCCCAGGAATGTTTGTTGAAAGCCAAGGGGCCAGCTCATGCTCCAGAGCAAACAAGGGGGCTCAGGAACAAGTGTCCTATCCCCTGCACTTCTTAAGAAAAGTACCAATTCCCCAATTTCAGCATTCTGAGAGCAGCTGCTGGGGTTCCCTGCTGGAGGCAGGAATGTGGCTCATGGGTTGTGATTCCACCTGGGACAGCTGTGCTGTCTGCACTGTCCCACCACATGGAGACAAACCTGCCTGTGGAAGAACTGCTCCTGGTGCTGTCTCAGGGCTGATGGACTGCACACCTTGGGTGGGAATGTCTGTGCTGCTGCTGAGGTGACTTATGGCAGAGTCAGGTTCATTCAGCATCCAGAAGGTTTTGCCTTCCTGCACCTGCCACTTGAACAGCCCACCCTGGCATTTCACACTTCCACTGGACAAAACTTCAACCCTTTTGCAGAAGCTGAATTTTCAAAGAGGCCGAATTCCTTGCCATGACAAAAATGATAGCATTTCTACATTCACTTCAGTTTGTGTCTCTTCATTTGAAATTGCATTTTCCCCCCAGAGTGGCTGAAACTCTGGATGTAAAATCAATTGAAACTGAGTCACTGGGCTTGATAAAAGCAAACAGACGTCATCATAACAGGAGTGAAGTCCTGCTTCAAGCCTCAGCCACCCTGCTGAGCCACCAGATTAATTAGAGGAATGTATGAAACTGAAATGAATAAAGCAACCATTAAACATGTTGCTAATATTTAAAGAAACTTGGCCAGAAAAACAAAAACCAGCTAGTGGACTAATGTTGACATTGTAAAATGTAAATTTACAGTGTTAACTTACTCCAGAATGAACAAACAAATATTTTAAGCAGGCAAGAAAAAATGCACATACTTCCAGCAAACATTGACATCTTCTCACACTGGGGACATTCTTGTCATGCTTACCCCAAGTGTGACACAATGCCTTGTAATAATTATCCATTACTGGGGCTTATCTGGGCTTGCTGATAACCTGGTGTTCCTGCAGCACATAAAGCAGTGCTTATTTCACCCCATTTATCTTGGACACCACTGTATTTAATCCCTAGGAGGCCCAAGTGTATAAACCAAGAAACACTTGGGTGCTTTGAATGACTCACTTGGGGCTACAGGCAGTCTTTGTAGAGCTGAAAAACTTACCAAGACAGATGGCTAAAGAAGGGCAGGGTGAGTATTTACTAAATATTCATCTCAGGAGCTGAGGGTTTGCCCTCTTCCAGTGTCACCAATGGGAAAGTCACTGATTTCCCACTGATACTCAAAAAATGACCCAGAAAAAAAAGTCAGGGTTTCTTTTAAATGAGTAAATCTGTGATGTCTCACAGATGCTCCAGTACAGCCAGGAAGTGGATCCTGTGCTGAGAGTGGGAGAGAGGAAGGGTAGATGGAGACAGAGAGAACAAAGCCTCTTATCCAGGGAATCATAACACAATACAGAGAGCAGAGTCGTTGATGGCACAGGCTTGATTCAGTTGATAAAAGTTTCACCTGTTTCTGCCTTTTTTTTTTTTTTTTTTTTTTTTTTTGTTCAGAGAGCATTTCCATCAGGGTACATCAGTGGACGTGTCTTTTATACCAATGTGAAGAAGGGATAACACTTCCCACTCACCACAATTCCTTTTATTGGGAATAGCTGTTAGAAAGTACTATTTATCCTCCCAGCATAAACCCCCTCCCAATTAAAAAATCTCAGCAGCAGAACCTGAAGGTCTTTATTTATTCCTTGAGCCCTGGTGTCTAGTCCAAAAATTTAAGAATATTGTTGAACAAGTCAAACAACAGATGCAAGGGGAGCAATGAGGAGATAGGGAAGAGAGTAGTGAAGACAAACAGCCATGTTATAAATACTCCTCTCTCTTTCAGCAGATGCACATTTTCAAGCCACAGAATGCAATTTTCATGCTGTCTCTAGACATAAGGATAACTGCTCTTCAGGAGCTACTTTGTGTGTTAAACAAATATGACATTTACAGATTGTTTTCTCTCAGTACTTATTTGTTATGTCCTGAGCTAATGACCTTAAAAATTGCTCTCTCTGATGGTGTTAGTGTGAGACGATTTCCAAAAAGCATGAAATTGCAATAAACTGTCAAGTTTGCACAGGTGCACTGGAGATTAAGAGATCAGCCACAGAGCCATTAAGATCAATGGCAAAACGCCCAATGGGACCAAGATCAAACCTTTAGAGTGTTTTTGAAAATGTCATCATTAGGAGAGAGATGCCTTCCCAGGAGCTCCACATAATGCTGGATTTTAACCATTCCCTTCTGCAATGCTCCTCTGAGATGGCAGCTGCTGGAATTTCCTGTTCATCTCTAAATAGATGAAGCAAATATTAATTCTGCTGGAGCAAGGATCAGTGGCACATCCTCACTGAGATACACCACAGAAGCCTTCAAATTCTTCCTCAACTGCAGGGAGAGGCACCTTAGTGGTGCAAGGAGCCAATTTGCACTCACTGCACAGGGACATATTTTTACCTATCATGACAAAATTCTAAGGAGTCAGGTTTTGGGAAAAAATTGCCCATCAAAAGGTAGATCTCTCACCAGTAACTGTCTTCTCTGCAAACACAGAAGTTTCATTCTTACCCCACTACCTTTCCACCTAGAAGGACTCTGGATCAGGGAAATTCCACTAGCTGGTGGGGTCAAGAGCAACAGTGATGCCCTGAGCTGCTGCTCTGCATAGAGTTATGCAAATAATCAGTTTTCAAAACCTCCCACTGCTTTCCCTGATACTTTCCTGCAAGGACAGGCAAATTTCCTTTTAACTGGCTAGGAGTGAACTCCAGAGCATGCCAGCCCCAAGAGCCAAGAGATACACTCCAGGGTGCACAGGCAAATGCAGAAGCCTTGGTACAGCAGAACTCTGGCAGAGATTTGCTTTGCAGTGCTCACACACGGGTTGGCTCTGCCTGAGTGATAGGTGAGGAGCAGAGTGTTTGTAAATGGCTTGGGAATGCCTTTCAGTGCTTCTCATCTGGAAAATGACATCATCAATGCTGAAGTTACGTTTTGCTTCAGTTCTCTGTTGGCAAAGTCCCACTTCTGTCCTTTTGTGCTGTTGGCTTTGCTCTGTATCGTGTCTTACACCACAAATGAGAAAAAGGAGAAAAGAGAAAACCTAATCCAACTTTTTTCCCCTCAAACATTCCATGTTAGTTTTCTCAAGAGAAAACCTGGGTTGTTCACAGAAACCCATACCCTGTGTCATGCTGTTAAGCACATACTTTCAGTTTGTTCTTCAAATATTTTTTTAAGATAGAGAAGTCAAGCAAGCAGGAGGTGGGAAATGACCAGATCTGAGGACACACATGCTCAGTGAGCTGAGTCACCCCCAAACCCAGCCAGCTGCCTGCACACAGCTCCCCTGCTGCTCAGCTGCAGATTAGTTCTGTTTTTGGCAGAAATTCTGTAAAACAGGAGATAATAGGTGCTACTTCTGTAGCACTCCATGGTTGGTGTTGCCCTGGCCCCTGTGGCACAGGCTCCTGGAGTCCTGCAGTTGATATCTGCCAGGGCATGATGCTGAAGGTGCTTTTCAAGCCCATCACAACTCCAGAGCTGCATCAGGGGCTGCTGACAAGAGCCAAGAGCCAACACAGCACTTGTCAGCCTTTTCCAATACAATAGCTCATCCACATCTAGTGCTGAATGGCCATGGGAGGAAAGAAAGCACAACAGAGCAGAGGAAGATGCTTCTCTTTATGGAAAAGAGTAAAAAGGGCAAGAAATGCAAAAATATTCCCATCATCAGACAACTCTAAGACCTTCTTCCCTGACCCTGTTGTTGCATCCTTGGCCTTGGCTACTATTCTGAATTCAAGGACAGGGAGACTTTCAAGGTAAAAAAAAACAAAGCATCCCCTGCAGGGCAGAGGAAGGGAGGGAACCACAGTGAGCCCTTGGGAGAAGGTCTGGATAAACAGAAGCTCACAGCACTCACCTGTCTGCCTGCCTTCCTCTCAGGGCTGTGGCCATGGGGCAGACAGAAGGCACCCTGCCACAGCTGGGCAGCTCCTGGTGCCCCAGCCCTATTGCCCAAGACAGACCAGGTAACTTTAGGCAGCACTCTGGGTGCTTTTGTTGCTGTTTTCCTTTCCTCTTCCCCTGCTGCAATCCATGCTCATTGCTGATGCAGAGAAGCCTGGTTGGTTAAGACAGGCTTTGCTACCTCAGGGGTGGCATCACTGCAGCTTCCCTGCTGCCAGCTGATCAGACACAGCCCAAGGGAACCTTGGCTCAGGGTGGGGAGGTTACTCCTGTGACAGGAAGGAAGGAAGGAATATTTTGAGACCTGACAGAGATGAGGAGTAGGAGCAGCACTAACACAGGCTGTGCCTGCCTGAACGGCCTGGGAGATGCTGATCCACAGACAGAACAATGCTGGGGACTCAAGCAGCTTCTCCAGGCTCCCACCAGCACCAGAAACAAAACACAAGGGACTCCAAATGGCACTCCCAATCTTAGTTTGCCTGCTCCTTGACCATACTTTTATTTTCCAGGGAAGTTGAGCTCTTCAAGAATGATCAGATTCAGTATTCCCAAAGCATCCAGCCAGGATGTAGCACAGCTCTGGGGAGCCAGCTCTGCCTGTGCAGCAGCAGGAATGAGAGCACAGCACACAAAGATCTCCTCAAAGCCTGGCCCACAGGCAGTGCAGCCACCTACAGAGGTTTCTGCTCCTGGGAGAGCTCCCCAGGGAACAGCCCTACCTCTCTGCCCTGTCCAAGGATGAGCTTTCCTTGGCTAACTGCTTATCCCTTCCCCACCCTCATTTCCTTTCTCCCTTCCTTCGTAAACAGAATCTCCTTCTTTCCACATCACTGTGCTCAAGGGCTGAGTCCTTGGTAGCCAGCTTCTTTTTTCTCTTTCTCTTAGTTCCAGAATGCCCTTTTGTCTTCCCTCAAGATCTGCAGGAGGGATTGTTTCATTCTCATTGAGGATTTTAGCATTTAATTTAGGATCTTTGGGTCCTCATTTAGGACCTTAGCAGTCTCCTATCTGGAGAGGCAGAGGAGCACAGGCCTGGAGAAATTCCCCCTCCCATAATTTACGGTGATGAGAGCAGGAACACTCTGGGCAATAGAGAAGCTGCTCCTTCCACATTAAGCTTTCATAGCACGACCAAAAGAGTTCACACAAATGGAAACTGCTGTGAGCAAGCTGGGCTGCAGATAGGCAGGAGCTGAAAGCCCAGAGCCTCTTTTTCCACAGGGTTCTTGGTAACCTGGCAGGAGCAACATCTTGTAGGAGACTTGTAGGACTTGAGATGGACACTTTCAGCAGCTTGCAGGGGTCTCAGTCACTGCCCCAGCAGGACTATCAGGACAGCAGAGGACATGTCACAGCTGCACAACTGGCTGGGAGCAGGTCTGGGTACCCTCAACACCTCAGGCTCCCTCTTCTTCCCTCAGCCACTCATTACTTGGACTGCAGTATCATCCTCGTTGTGCCTGCCAGACACTTTACTGACTTAACCCAAAGACTTTTGCAATGCAGGTACAAGTGATCAGGCCAAGGCAGAAAGGAGGGGAGTCACACAAAAAGAGAAACAAAGCAGAAAACTGATTTGGAAGACTGAGCACTCCAGCAATACTCCCTCTGAAATCAGGAATGCTCAAACAGAAGCTCAGCCCCTCAGCAAATCTGCTCCACATGGTTTACCTGTGTACACAGGAGGTCTGTGACTGCACAGGGAACTGAATCCACATCCCCTGAGTCCAAGATAAGCCCAGCAGCTTATCTCAGGCCCCAGGGCTGCATCTCCTGCCCCAGCAGGAGCCATGAGAAAACATCTCCTGGCCACCAGTGGAGCACAAGCTGTACAATCTTCTTTTGCTCACAGAAACTGGAATGCAGCTCCAAGAAACTGAAATTTAATAGCAGCGAGGCACTTCAGAGGAAATGCTTAGTTTGTGTAGTAATATTTCCCCTTTTTTTTTTGTGGCATTATAGCAGTGCCTTAGTAGCACTTTCCTGTCCTTCCCTCAGCTCTGCTTTTGTGACAGCTTTATCACTGAGAAGGTTGCCAGTGGGTCAGCCCCTGACGCAGACAGCCTGTACAGTAGAAGCTCCCTATCACTACAGAACACTCCATTATAATTAAAAATTAATGGCAAATGCACTCTCTCCCTCTCTCAATCCTGAGAAATGTGCATCATTCCGGGGACTAAAGCTTGTGGGATACCAAATGCTTTCTGTTCGAGGTTCCGTGCACGGCTCTGCGGCAGCTCCCTCAGCAGTGTCGCTGTGCTCTCCCGCTTGTGAGCCGCCCTTGAAACCTCGCCTCTCCCTCGGCCACTGACAGCAGCACTATTGTTTTTAGCAGCTCAGCTTTTCAGATGACTTCAGGATCCCCAGAGGCCATTCCTTTTTTTTTCTGCCTGTGCTCCAGATTGCCATCAGTGCTCACGAAATGTCTCCAGCACCGTTTGGTCCCTTGCCATTTACAGCCAAGAGGGCACCTCCTTTCCCTTGGCTTCCTTGCCCGGGATCTGCCTGCTGCTGCCTGAGCTGCCTGGGCACTGCAGGCACAGTCTCAGAAGGTTTCCGGGGCAGTGTTACACTCTGTCAGCATTGTTAGAGCTGAGCAGGGCTGCTCAGGATCATTGCTAGAGAGGTTTCCTGAAGGGGCTTCCTTACTGGAATGTGGGTGACTCACCGCTCTCAGCCGCTCTTGTCTCAAAGACATCACGCTCCTGCTGCGCCAGGGTCATGAAAATCCCGAGGAAAAAACAGTTGCTGCAATGCTAAGAGGAGAGAGGATGTTTGGAAAAGCAGTCACTATTGGTAACTTCTTGCTGCTGAGCAATTTCTGAGTGCATGGAGAGCCTTTGTGCCAGCCACTGCATTTTCCAAAATGCAGCTGCACCCAGCCAGGTGTGCAGTGCAGAATAGTGGTGAGAGCTTGTGTGTGTTTGTGTGTGTGCCTGCTGGGGAGCTTGCAGGCTCTATGGAGACACTGCATGGCCAAAGCAGAGGTGACCACCTGCCCACCCATGTTGTGGGTTTGTTATGTGTTACAGATCCTGCAAAAGTCCCATTTTCCTCGTGAGCAGCTCTGCCCAAACACCTCCAGGGTCAGCAAGGGCTGCCAGGGGATCCATGGAGAGGACAGCAGGAGAGCCTACACTTGGGTTTTCAATAGCTGGCTGCCCTTCAGGTTGGCCACCCTGTCCTTTGCCCAGGTTTGCTCCTTGGAAAAGGCATCCCACAAAATGCCAGCACCATTTCCTGGCACAAGCAGGGCCCTGCTGCTTTTGGCCACCTCTCTGAAGTCAGGCAGCTCAGCACACTCAGGACAGTGTACCCCAGTGCCCCCCAGCCTGAACACACACATGCTGCCCCACTGCTGGGGAAGAGCCTGGAGCACTGCTGAAACCCTGGGCATGTCTGCCCCAGCCTCTCAGCCCTGCTCCAGCAGCCTCTGAGACTCCACTCCCCTTAGCAAAGACTCCCTCTTGGGCACCAGGGCCCAGTCTGACAAGAGAGAAGCTGGAGAGGGACTCTTAGTTAGAAACTGTAGTGACAGGACAAGAGGGAATGGGTACAAATGGAAAGAGAGGAAATTTAGGTAAGATATTATGAAGAAATTATTTACTGTGAGGTTGAGGAAGCCCCACCCCTGGCAGTGTTCATGGCCAGGTTGAATAAGACCTTGAGCAACAGGGTCTAGTGGGAGGTGTCCCTGCCATGGCAAGGGGCTGGAATGAGATGATCTTTAAGGTCCATTCCAACCCAAGCCATTTGGGATTCCATGAAACTGATTCTGGACACCAGAGCTTTTGCTCAGGATGAAGGTGTGCACATCCAAGAACTGGGTATTTTTCCCCTACAATCTCAATTTTCTGTTTTGTGCTAGTATAGGGTGAGTGCTGCACTTTATTTGACCCTGGTGGTGACACAGCTCCAGAATACAGCTACACAGCTACAGCTATCCCTGTGTGAGGGATTTATCTCTGCAGAGAGCTTCAAGCAGCTCACCTGCTCTCCTAACACCCAACCCAATCCCTTGCCTCAAAGCAAGACTCAAATTTTTAATACAACTTCAAAGCAAGGCTCAGGTGGCACAAAAGGCACTTAGGCAGCTCAGTCAGAGCTGACCTTCTGCATCCAGCCCAGGTCACACAACCCCTTCCCATCCCCAGCCCATGCCAGCCTTGCCCCCAGTGTCTGCTGCCTCTCCCACCTGCAGCCCAAGAGCACAAACACGTGCATTTGGAAGGACCTGGCATTTGAAGTGCTTTCACTGCAGTCACGCCCACAGTAAAAATTATAGCTCCCATAAATGACATGTGCAACTACAATTTGGTCAAAGTCTTTTCAAGGTTTCCGACTGAGCAAGTTATAGGTTGTAAAGGTCATCGTAAAGCATCGGAGAAGTTTAAATCTCTGTGACCTCAAGAGCTCTCTAATGATTTTTTTATCAGCTGTGACTTGGAACTTACATATTCAAGCAGCAACCCAGCAGTTGCAAAAATTCCTGCATAGAAACCAGGAAAATTCCAAACACAGACACAGCCAGATGCAGCTGAAAATGAAATGCTATGAAGAGAAATGAAGGGGTAGCCACACTTTGCATAGCTCATAACTTGTAGCACAAGCACAGAGCAAGGAAGAGGTTCCTTATTCCCCAGGAAAACTCCTTTCTCCTCACCTCCAGAATCCTCACAGGACTGGAGGCAGTAGAGGAGATGAATCATGCAATATTTGCAAGACTTGTAGAATCTTATCAACTCTGAAAGCCAATTTGTGCTAATCAGCATGTATAGCAAGTGCAAATGATAACTCAAAGGAGCAGCTAAATGACTGGTGCAACCAGTCATTAAATCAGCTGAAAGTTCATTTGTGGCCACAAGACCAAATTGTCACATCTCCCATTCTTCTTCCAATTCTTCCTTAAAAGGGCCTTATTTCCCTTTCTTAAGCAGCCAAACAGGATGATGTGCCTTGAACCCCAGTTCACTGCCCTTCTCACAAATGCTGGGAATGTGTCCTCATGTAACCAAACACCACCTCCCCCCAGGACACTGGTTGCTGTTCCCACCCAAGCTCTCACAGTGCCCTTCAGAGTGCCAGGCCCCCCTTGCTGCCATGCTTTGTCCCTCAGCACAGGGTACAGTCACCAGCTTGCCTTCTTCTACTGAGCTGTCCCAGTTTCTGTCCAGCCTGATCATGGTCAGGCTGAATATCAGCCTGAACCATAAAGAACTGGTGGGGCAGTACATTACACAGCTAAACTTCTTCAGCTGCAGGATGTAAGTTTAAGGGATCCTCATTTATTTTACCTTTTCATCTAATTTACCATCAGCATCAACTATGAAGAGGCAGTATCTCCCTGGAGCACCAGCAAACAGGCATCATTCCAGGGGTCTGTGCAGTGTATACAGACTGAAAGGAGCAAAGTTCACTTTTAATTGTGCAGCTGATACTGTGAATTTTCTTCTACAAGTTGTTAAAAGAAATTTTTCATCTTTTGAGACAGCTAAGAGTCAAATTTTGCTTTCAGCTACATGGGTTTAAGTCTGGAGCAACTGATAATCTCAAAGCAGCACCAAAAGTCACATTTTCTCCACTGAAATTCTGAGATTGTGCAATAGAGGAAAAGGCAAAGCTGGAGAAACTCTGGACTTTGAACAGAGCTGTAGAAACTCATGCTTTGACTGTGTGAAGCCCCTTTACTCCTGTGAGCTACCAATCCAGTTAATCAAGTAATACAGTTAATCAACTAAGTACTTCAGTTAATCAAATACTACACAGAAGAATACCAACTTTTCAAAAGGATCCAAAAAAGCAACAATCCAAAGGCAGTGTTTTTTACAGTCCAGGCTGAACTCCTGATGTTAAACCAATAAATCTTCCTAATGGGCCTGAGTTTCAGAATTAAGCAAATCTGAAGCAAAATAAAAGCTGAAATTTACAATGCATCTGTTGACCAGTCTTTAACTGCAGCAGCCCCATGTGTCATGCCATGTCCTGTGTGCCATGCATTGTTCAACTTCATACACTGAGCTTTGGCACACTCTGAATTTTCAGAGTCTCTGTTATTCAGACACTTTCTTTGACTCATAACCTGTCAAAAAGAGATGTCTTTCAGGAGAAAGGGAGACTCAAAAGAGATCCACAGTCACTTAATAGCCTAGTTTCTAGCACTAACCACATGAAGACAAATGAGGCCATCAGACACTCTTCTCTTCCAACAGGGATCTCTCAAGCTTATCAACACACAAGATTATAAAATGCTGTCTGCAAACAGCAGGGCAATCTGAAAACTTGCAAAATCTGTTATTGCAAAATAGACACCAAAGGGTAGGATTCACCTCACCTAATTTTAGCCATCTAAATGGTTGGCATCTCATCTCAACAAATCACTGCAGCTTTCTCTACAGCCAATGGCAGGAGATTCCCTCCTATTTCAGGATGGAAAAAGGCAGCAAAGAAGGCATTGATGCTGCTGGGGGAGAACAGTTTATGACAGATGCCAAGGTCTGTGAGAATCCCACTATGACATGTCCAAGAGTATGCACAGGGTGTTACAGGCTCCTTGGGGAGAGCTGCAGGCTTCACTCCACAGTGGAAAGGTTCAACTGACTGTACACAGCTCCAGGCCTGAGGAGGAGCAGGAGGGGCTGGTCCCTGGCTCCATCAAATGGGGAATTAGGGATGGAAGGAACCTGAAAAACAGCAGAATGATCTAACAGCTCATCATACAATCTGCAATTACCAATGTCCATTTCATTTCACTAAGACAGTTCAGACATCTTCAACATTTCAAATACTCTGGAATGTTAAAGGATCAGGCTTATCCCTGGCTTTCATCCACTCACCTTGTTTCAGCATCATTCAATTCCAGTGACACCTTTTTTTCCAACCAAAAAAGTATCATGAATTTACTTCCCTGTGATAAGTTTCCCTCAAATGCTGTCATCTTCTTTTCCATAAACTCAGTTAATTGTGAACACCTAGAAAAAGCAAACTTAGGGAAAACACAGACTTTCCTAGACACAGGTTTGACACAAGTTCATCTCTGATGTGCCTGATACTTTTCCTCTCTAGTATTTTAATATGCACTGTATTTCACAGATGAGGTGGCTTTTTCTTATTTTTCAGCCTTGCATAATGAAACACTTTGTACAGAAAAAAGACTTTCTCAAGGTTAGTGGGTCATTGATGATTTGCCTCTGAAGAAGCAATCCTGGCAAACTACACCTGAAAATACAGTCACATCTGGGAGACACTGAAATAACTTATCACCAGATCTGAGCAGCTTGCTGGGGAATACTCTATCTCAAATCACCACTTTGAGCATGGCTGGCCATGCCAATGGACACACAATGAAGATGAACAGTCCTGATTGCTTTGTTTCCTGATTTCACACGGAAATGAGGTGCAGATGCACTGCCAGTGCCTCTCACAAGGCTGGATTTGGCCCATCACCACAGTTCACTGACCTGGCTGTGAGCACCTGTGTCACTCCCAGCTTGTGCACACCACACTGACCCTTGGAAGGTCTTGGATTCAGGTTGGGAAGGACAGGGAAATTTTCAAGAAATATCTCACATCCACAGGACATGAGGCTCCATCAGCTTCTTTTTTGTTTTTCTGTTATTTACTGGCTTCCAAAGTTTGATGAAAGACCTTCGTGAACAGATAATTCAATGCAAAGTGGATGATGCCCTTCAGTGTTTCTTGAAATTGAACATTTTCATGAGTTGATATTCCAAGAAACTACCAATTATCATTTTGATCCCTTTAGGATTAAACTCTAGGAGGATTAACTAGGATAGCAAGATAAGAAAACAAATCCAAAGAAGGCACACTCAACAAAAGATTTAAAGCCTTCCACAAATCTGCACTTGGTTAAGTTCAATGTAGTGCTGAATCAGACATGGTAGAATTCTGTGCAACACACCCATGTATGTGAGATCACTATCTTAATCTTCATTTTACAGCCCCAAACCAGACTGTTAGCATCTGCAGCATCTGAGCCAAGTAATTTCAAGGTGATTTATTACATTTCTAACTCTGAACATCCATCATTCTACAAACAGCCTAAAGGGAGATGCCCTATACCTTAACTTACACATATTACTGTGGTCTCCCTCTAAAGCTGCCTGCCAATTGTAACATTTAAATTGTATGAAGTTTACTTTGTGTTTTCTGTAATTTGAAGTGCACATTGATTTTGTTAACACATTGGATTCCCAGATGAGGTGCAGTAACTTTAGTATGGAAAAAGGTGCTACCACAGCACTGCACTTCTCATTTGCTGTTCCCTTGAATAGCCTCATTTAACCAGTGCTGTTTCTGACATCACAAAAACAATGCTATTATTTTCTAAAAACATTAGAAATTCTACCAGTATCCATCACCAAGTGTTTGTATTTACCCCTGAGGTAAGCAAGCTGTACTCAGAAGCTCCAACAAACCCCAGGGTTGTGAGGGGATGTGATGCTGCACACGACAGAGCAGCAGCTCATTTTAGCCTCTTAAGCACATAACTGGGTACCACAGACAACAGCAATTTATTTCCCTTCTCAGGGCTTTTCTAAAAACAATAGCCCAGTTTCTAGCATGCCTGGCAGCCAAAGACCAGCTTGACTTCCAGTTAAGAGTGAATCTGAATACAAATTTTGAAAGCACAATCCATTACATGCTACAGAATATCAGTTTTCTTTTATTACAATAGAAAGAGGTGAGAAATAACAACAATAAAACTGGAACTTGGGGTGCATTCTGACACAGAAGAGTTATGAAAGGCAACAGAGTTTTCTTCACAGTACAGTAATTCTTAAGGACGGACCAAGAGGATTATTTACCTGCAATGAATTGTTATCAAGGAATGAGAATATTTTACCCCATGTATACAGGAAATACACAAAACACCCACTGACCACTTTGGAAACCCATTATCAATAAAATTCTGCTCAAAGAATATAAACTTGTCCCATCTCTACCAGATCACCCAAGGTTTTGTTTTCCCAAGTACGATTTTCCTTGGGTTCATTCAAATTCCCGAAAAGGATTTTGCCAGAGGAAGTTAAGCAGGGTTGTTTTTGTTTTTTTTTAATGAAGCCCATCTCCAACAACCAGCAGCATAAAAACACAGGAAACACACAACCATTTGGTGTCGCGGAGCTCTTCTACGCTTCGCAGTCCAACATTTTGAGGTCCTCGAGGAGCTCCCTGGCCAGGGCGCGCAGCTGGGCGTTGCGGCTCTGCGCCAGGGCGGCGATGCGCGGCAGCGGCAGCTCGGAGCGCGCCAGCGCCAGCGCCGCCGGCTCCAGCAGCACCGACTGCAGCAGCCGCAGGGCGTGCAGGCACACCTCGCTGTCCGGGTCTGAAAGCAGGCAACAGAAGCACCCAGGGCTTGTTAGGAGAGACGCTGAAAGGATCTGCCAGCCAGGCAGGGAATAATGTAAGTGTTGTAGTTGTCAGTGCTGTTTGGTGCTGGCTGGTTGGATCTAGGAGGTACCTGAAAAACACCTTTTTGTCCTCCCTCAGCAGCTTCTGCCCAGCAGTGTTTGTGAGGGTCTTGGGATGCAACATAGGCTGTGACCAAAAGTATGTATTCTATCACCATCTGCTGAAACCAGATGGGGCAGTGATCCTTATCTCCATGGGAGATATTCTCTGCTAATGGATCATCTGTTAAAACCAGGTGGGGCAGTCATTTTATCTTTTCCACAACCTGTCATTCCTCCAGGAAAATATCATCTGTTAATGGGCCATGAAGTCACACTGTATGAATGATAAAATTACATCATCCCACTGGGAGATGCTCCAGCCAGGGGAAGGAGCCAAACAATTCCTACCTACATAAAATCTGAGATTTTGAACACCACAGCAGCCTTTTCTACTAGATTCCAGAGGAACACTAGACCTCTCCACATCATCCCTGGACCTTCAGAGGAAACTGCACCTTCTCCAGGAGCACTGCTCCAGCTGAGCCACATCTGCCACTGCAGGAGGATGCAGCCACCATTGAATGGGACTGCTGCCAACACCCTGACTGACTGACAGGTGTCAGCTTGGATTCTGACTCTGGCAGGATTGGGATTGTTCTTTGTAATACTGCATTTCTATTTTAATTTTCCTGGTAAAGAACTGTTATTCCTAATTCCCATATCTTTGCCTGAGAGCCCCTTAATTTCAAAATTATAGTAATTTGAAGGGAGGGGGTTTACATTATCCATTTCAAAGAGAGGCTCCTGCATTTCTTAGCAGACACTTGTTCTCCAAACCAGGACAGTGAGGGAGAGATAACCAGGAACCTTTTTCTTGTGTTTCAGATATTGAAACTGCTGTAAAGCAAGGAATTTATCAACCTGAGTTTATCCAGTCAGTACCCAGGATGTACTGTTGGATGCAATCCAATTTAAGAGCAAAACAAACTGTATCCCATGATTATTCTGACTTAAAAAAAACCCCAACAGACTAACAAATCAAATCTGCAGTAAATCATCAGGCTTTTCTTTAATTTCTTTTTATATGAGGCTTTGGATTTCCTAAAAGCTCAATAAAATATTAATCTTTATAAAACTTTCTAGCAACCACATATCAACCTTCCAAGTGTTTAATTCAGTCTGCACAAAATTGAAATGAGTATTGAAGCACTGCTGCTCAGGAATGTGCCAGGGAAATGTAGCAAAGACTTTTGACTGACTTAAGCCAGGAAGACATGTAATAACTCCACTGCTAAGAACACAGGATGCATTTTTAATTACTGAAACATTAGGAGCATTACATTTTAATCATTTGCAACGGCCCATTTGCATTTAGTGGTTTACAGCTTTATAAAAAGCATGTGGTAGAAAGACTTCCCTATTCTGCATATTCCAAATGAAAACATCTAATATATTTTTATAGCTGAAGCAGTTATTTGTCCCACGTGCCCATGCATTTTTAATGTGTTTTTCATTAGCATACCTAGTCTTCAGCAAGCTTTTGATAAAGGGCTGTGCAGAAAGGTTGAGAAAATTAATTCAGATAACTTTGAGCACAAAATCACCAGAGAGACCAAAATCTCACTGAAGGAGCATAAAACCAGTGCAGTGATGAACCAGAGTGCACTGAGATTGGAGGAGGTTTTTGGTGGGGCTGAGGCAAGTTCTTTCCCTTCCTGGCTTATTTCACACATAACACTGGTGACCTGAAAAAGGACTGAGGAGAATTATTCATTACTGCAAAAGGGTTGAAAGCACCCAGGGGGGCAGAGAACAGGATGTGATGGACATTGAAGAAGACTGGATTTTAGCATGAAACTCACTGCTGAGATGGGGATTTTTAAGTAATTCCCAACAGCACAAGTCTGAGGAACAATATGAAAGACTGTGACATCTGATCTACACCCAAAAGCCAGGCACTCTCTCTCTCTTCCCCCATTTTCCATCATAAATGGAAATAATAATGTCTTAACCTCTTAAGAAAGGAGTTCTACTTTCTCCTGGAAAACCAGCAGAGTGGGGTATAATCTGAGGACACAGGTATTGTCCAAACCCAAAAAACAACGTGCATTTTCTCCTTTTCTGTGCAATGAGAATCTTAGCTGTTGGGCATGCTGCACAATTTTAAACATGACAAATCAATAAAATCCCTGTGATTAGTGCTGCACACCCATGGCACAGCCACTCTCACTGCTGACACCCAGGCTGAGGGCTCTGAGGAGTCTCTTTCCATCATCATCTCCAGCAGCACCAGCAGGTGCAACTTTCTGAGTGATGAGCAGTTGTAACTCTTGGGGAAAAGCTGCAGCTCATCCTCACAGCAAGACTTTATGCCCAATTTCCTGGCCACCAACACTTCAGTGAATCCTTTTGAAAAAACCTGGGTACAAGTTTTGGTTTTCAGACTTATTCTAACCTAAAGCCTTGAACTTGTCTTCCCTTGCCTTCCTTTTTTGCCTCCATGCCTTCCACATCATGTATTTTTTCATGCCTGTTTTTTTTTTACCTGTTATATTGTTCAAAAACTGCACAGATCACCTCCCCCTTTTTCTGTTCTTACTATTATTCTACATTTATTCATGGGAAATAGCAGCCACAAACGACAGCCCAAACAGGTAAGAAGCTTTGGGGAGTGAAATCTATGTAGTTCATTTACAATCTTCCTCTGTGTGACATTATTCCTCCACGAAATAAAGCTACTAATACTTTTAATGGCTTGCAGTACTGCTGGGAAGCTTCATACATGTAAAATGAAAAGAGCTTTGTTATTAATACTGTTACAGGAATCAATATTAGTATTATCTGCAAGTGTTTAAAGGCTGTAGAAATTAAAGAATCGATCAGGGGATGCCTTAGCAGGGAGCCAAGAAAATGAAGATCTGTAGAAGATCAGGAAATGATTTCCAGCTTGATGAACAAGAATGTTTTCCAGTAAGAGCAGGGAGGTTCTAGGAAGAATCTCTAGCAGCAGCCAGGGAAGCTCAACAGCTTGAGTCACTGAAATGAAGAACAGACTAGGCACGGGGGCATCCAGCAAAGGAAGGAAATGATCCTGCACCAGAAGATGACTTAATACACATTTAACCTCAGATTGCCATTGTTTTGAATGCATTCTGAGATGCTCTCAGTTAAATAAATACATATGTCTTAAAATACACTCCCTGAGGATTACATGTGGTTTTGAGAATACTACTTATTGAGGATAATCATGTTCCCTAAGAAGATCTAAAAAAAATACCAGAGAAATGTTTCTCTTGTCTTCAATATCATTAGGGACGTTTTCTAAAAGCCCTGTCTACAAAGCACTCAGAGAAATGTAAGGAATCTTCATTATTCAGCATTATATTTATGTCAACAGCTTCCAGATTTAGTCATTTCTACACTAGCTGAGTAACATTTTGTTTGTACAAGATCAAAAAAATCCTTTAGCTATAATCCAATCAGTGCATCATATCCTCCCAACCAGCAGCACACACATCTCCAACTACAATTTCTATCACCATTATTTCTGGAGAAGAGGGGGAGAAATGAAGCTGCTTGCCTCAGCCAGGATCACAGGCGTAGCACAAACCTACCACCATCATAAAGTGCTGATGTAATTTTACCAAGGTGTTGAAACTGCTGGAGTTTGCTGACGTCCTGCAATCTGCCAGCTCAGTTTGATGTCACTGGCTTTCAGTCCCTGACAAAAGGCAGCTGATAACGTGGAGGGATTTTAGTCACATCTGTCATTAGCACCAGGCTCTGGGATGAACTGTCCCCTACAGCAGTGTTTAAGTAATTGCATTGCATCAATGCTGAACAGCTTATCCACAATTGGCTCAGAGTTGTGTGAACTCAATTTACACGTGGCCACACCATCCCCTGGCCACCTGAATGCAAGATTTATTGCCAGCACACTGTTTACAGCTGTGCCTGTGTACATGAGCACAGAAGTTCTCAAGGCCAAGTGCAAGGTCCTGCACATGGGTTGGGGAAATTCCAAGCACAAACACAGGCTGGGGGATTGAGAGCAGCCCTGAGGAGAAGGGCTCAGGGGTGTTGGTGGATGGGAGGTTGGATATGAGTTGGTCACGTGCACTGACAGCCCAAAAAGCCAAAAGTGTCCTTTGGTGCATCCAAAGCACCGTGGGCAGCAGGGGAGGGGGGGATTCTGCCCCGCTCAGGTGAGACCCCACCTGCAGAGCTGCCTCTAGTCTCCTTCCTCACAGTATGAGGAAGACATGGATCTGTTGGAGCAAGTCCAGAGGAGGGACATAAGGATGATCAGAGGGCTGGGGCACCTCTGCAATGGAGACAGGCTGAGAGAGCTGGGGGTGTTCAGTCTGGAGAAGAGAAGGCTTCAGAGGCACCTAAGAGGCTCTTGCAATGCCTAAAGGAGCTCCAAGAGAGCTGGAGAGGGACTTTGCACAAGGGAATGTAGTGACAGGACAGGGGACAAGTGTTCAAATTCAGGTTGGATGGCCTTATGAGCAACTTGGCCTAGTGGAAGGATATCCCTGCCCACAGCAGCAGGGTTGGAACGAGACGCTCTTTAAGATCCCTTCCAATTTAAACCAGCCATTCCATGACTTTACAATTCCAAAAGTTTCCCACCACTGTTGTAGATATGATTCAATTCAATTCCTGTCTGATTCCAGCAGGAAGGAGTGATCTGCCTCTCAGCCTTTCCTTGTAATGAGCCTGTCAGAGTATCTGTGTCCAACAGAGACACAGCCATGGCTTCCCCCGTGTAAGATTCCTTTGCATTGCCAATGCTGGCAGGGCTGAGGCAGCATCTGCAGCAGCAGAGTTTTCCAGACATTTCTGTACTGTTGATAGGTCTGAGGAGACAAGAAATGAAGTAAAGATGCTCTGAGGGGTAGGAGCAGGGAGAACACCAAAGTAGAAAAAAAAGACCAAACTTTGCTGCTGCAATTCTTACAGACACAAATGCACTTTCTCTCTGCAAAGTTTTTGCCCCAGGCTCCTGTCTTACAACTGGGTTTCTGCCAGTCTCCTCCCTGGCTGGGGGGCTGCTCCCATGGAGTTCAGCTAAGGAGAATTCCCCACTCTCCTACAGACACGTTTGTTATCAGGGAAATCCTTGAGAGAGACTCCCAGGATCCAAACTGAAGCAGCAATTCAGTCCCAATTTGCCTGGGCTCTACTCAGGGGATGAGAGAGAACAGGAGTTTGCACAGAGCTCTGTAGCTGGTGGGTAACACTGCTCCTCACAGAACATCAATTTGCACGAGTTGTTAGGCAGGGCAAGGACCTTGTCAAGAAGCTCCTGCTCAGATGGCAAGGACAGCCTAGAGCTCCATCTGGCAAGCAGCCAGGTATGGAAAAGTATGAGTATGGAAAAGGGCAAACATTCCATGAGGCTGCCCTGGCCTCTCTTCCAGCCTCCCAGATAACTGAGGCTCAGGGAACTCTGCGTCAGAGCTGACATCCCTGCATTTACCTAAATGGATGTGGTCTTAAAGGGCAATCCTCTCCTTCACATTAATTTCATCACTGAAGAGCAGCATGGAGATGAGTCAGGGGAGGTTTAGGCTGGATATCAGAAGGTTTTTCAGCCAGAGGGTGGCTGGGCACTAGAATAAGCACCACAGGGAAGCTGTCACAGCCCCAAGCCTGCCAGAGTTCAAGGAGTATTTGGACAACATTCTCAGGCACATGGTGGGATTCTTGAGATGTTTTGTGGGGTCAGGAGTTGGACTCAGTGATCTTGATAGGTCCCTTTCAACTCAGTATATTCTATGGCTCTATGATAAGAGGATGAAATTCTTGAGCACTTGAAAGACTAGTTTTCATTTATGAACCAAAATTTATTTTAATACAAACATCAGTTTATAAATATGACTGTTCTGTTTGTCCAGATGTTTTTTAAATAATATGCTACCATGCAAATAACCCGAAATTTCAAAAGCTCTCACAGCCATAATGAATTCAGACAAGCATTAGAAACCTTCAGAGTTAGTCATGAAAATCAAATATTGAGGTACAGGCAGCCAAGTGAGAATGTGCTTCATACAAGCATTTCTAATAGAGACCATCATTTGCAAAGAATTTGGATAAACAAGGTTGGATTTCCACATGCAACTGTGGTGGAGGAAATTGAAGGGCAAGATCTAAAATTGGTCCTATGTCTCTTTTTGTGTTTTGTTTAATGAAGTACCTGGAGCAATTTGCCAGCAATGGACAAGAAATGTCCCTGAACAAGTGTCTCTGAATTCCATGCTTTCTCAAGTATGCAAAGAGACAATTTTTTTAAACAGCATTCAAAGAAAAGGAAAGTGGGAAAAAAAAACCAAAATAAAGACACACAATGTTAAAAAGCCCATCCAACCAAAAAACCAAACAGAGAAAGTGGATAAGAGCCAAGATCCCTTTTCTCCAGCACTCATTTGTTGGCAGATATTCTGCATGATCAAAAATGAAAAACATTAAATTTAGTCTTTATTATTAATGCCTGAGCTGATTGTTACTTCTTATTCTTCAAGACATCCTTGGCAGAGTAATGTTCCAATCCACTTCTTTGGGAGTTACAGTGCAGATGTCTTAATTGCATCTTTAGATGGAAAACACCAGAAAAAAAACCATTGACAAATCTCAGGTGGATCTCTACCCAATGTGATATAAGCTTCTTTTTCTGTGGCTGAGGACAGGGCTTCTTTAATCTGAAAGTTATGTGAAAGCCTCAGCCAGGACACCAACACAGGGACAGCAGCTGATGGAGGAAGCTAAAGCTGCCTATTTTGTCCAAGATGGGAACAGCTGCTCTGCAAACAAATGGTGCTCCACAAGAGGAGAACTCTATTGATCCCACAAGCTGCTCCACAGACAGAAATCTGAGTCACCATTCATGTGCTTTATGCTGGCACCAGGCTGGGAAGGTGTAGGCAGGCACAGCTGATACCTACATAGAGGATTCAGTGATCACTGTTGGCTATTAAAGGGTGTCCATCTTTTAGAATGTTTTTAAAAGGCAGAAAAACAAGGAAGAAAAAGACAGGCCCTCATGAAGTGTTAAAACTACAGAGACCTGCATTATCTTCAAAAATTGTGTCAAACATATTGTTTTCTCCTATGATCAGTACAGCCTCCAGCAGAAAGAGCTATTAAGAATTCTTGTTAGTGAACATGAAGTCACACCAGCTCATCCAAGTTTCCCAAAGACAGCAGGATAGTTTGCTGTTAACATTCTTACTCCATTAGGAGTAAGATTACCTTTATTAGATTTTTTTCCCTCTTCTTTCTCTTCCAATCAGTGTATTCAACATCGAGGCACATTTCTGTCTCTTCAAAAATGCTGTGAGACAACTTGAATCAAATCCCTCTTTGCACCAGATACAACAAAGGGAAATAAAGACAATTTAGTCTATTATTTTCTCTCTTCATGTAATGGGGAGGGCATTCTTCTTCAGGGGACAAGGATAGGCAAAGACTAAGAACTCAGAGAAGGAATCTGAGGGAGTTATCAGCAGCAGTGGGAGAAAGATGGGCCTGATGTACAGCTGAGGTCATGGACACTTGTAGAATGAAAAAAAAAAAAAGCAAACAGGATGATTCTCTGAAAACAAAAAAAAATATCAGAGGATGATTTCTGGGGCCTCTCTCAGTGGGAATGGTGGTAAAAAACTGGAAATCTGAGTCATGTCATAAGCCTTAATCAAAACAGGCTTTGAAGAAGCTTCCTGCAAGCAGGCAGCACATCTAGGATACTCTGCCAGCACAAGGTAGTGCTCTACTCTCCTGCATGGAAAAAACAGGACGTTATAATGTAGCAGCTCCAGGTGTTTAAGAGCTGAATCATGGCTAACAGAACCTGAAGATGCTGGTCAGGGAAACAGGAGAGGAACAAGAGTGGGAGGAAGCTGATGAATTTTCCAAGTAGAGACATTTAGAGACAGATTAAATGCTGGAAAACTAGAGATCTACATGATTCTTTGAGGGTGTTTTGGGTTGATATTTTTTGCTAGAACAGCTTATGTGCATATTAGCCAACATAAATTAAAAGGGAAACCTGAACTAAGACATGTAAAATTTCAAAGCACAGCTGAACAAAGGACCATGCATTTGAGCTCTCTGAGGATCCCATTTTTATCAAAATATATTAAAAACCCCTATAGAAAGGGTGTTTTCCCTTACAAGGATTACTTAATTTCCTGAGACCTTGTAAAGAGAGCCTGTGGCATTCCACAGCAGGAAATTATTTGATGAAAAGCTTGAGCAGCTACATTTTCTGTAAAATAGTTAAGGGAACCATGAGCTATACAAATAGCTTTCAGTTTACCAACCCTAACCAAAGCTTTCTCAAAAATTCAGCATCAAAATAATGTCTGGAAAAATCAGATGCAATCTCTCTCATTTCAGCTGCTCCAAGTGTTTAGCAGTCCTATCTCAGCAGGGCTTTAGCAGCACAGAGGGATAATTAACCTCCCCAGTCCTATCTGCACACCAAAATCTCATAAATCTTGAGAAAGCACAGGCAGGGCAGTGTCACAGCTCTGTCCCCCTGCTGTCCCCCACGAGCTGTGCAGGCAGCTGCCAGCCCAGTCCAATGTCAATCCTGGCTCCTGCACAGGGATTTGAAGCCTCCCAAAGAGCAGAGCTTTGATGTCACCCATGTACTTGACAGTGACAACACAAGTCCTTGACGTCCTTGGAGTCCTGCACTGGCCAAAGGCATAGCTGGGAATAGTTCTCCAGCCCTGGAGCCCCAAATCCTATTAAAGCATAAGGCCTCTCTTCAGAAAAGGGCACTTTTGCAATGGGTCAGTGAAGTTACAGACTCAGCTGCTTCCCCCCAAATGTGCACATTTCCCTTTGTTAATGGCAGTGAACTGATATGTGGTTTCCCCTTAAGGTTTATTTTAAAGTTGGTATATGAAGACACAAGTGGCTTTTTTTAAAACCACCTCATCAAATTTCTCCATTCCCTGCTCTTAAATCTACCACCCTTAAATTTTACATTAATGGAATATTACATTCAGTGCCAACAATTTTGTGGGAAATGCACTTCCTCTCCCTCCAGCTATCTGCCCTTTATGTTTACTTTTATTCTGTCAAAAGCTAATCAGGCTACAGATATAAATTTCTGGTTTGTAATTTGCAACATCCATTGCAAATCTACAGAATCCTGAAAGTCACAGTTGACAAGATTCTTAGAGCAACTTACCATTCAACAGCCACCAAAGCAGGGGAATAAAACCTGGACTTTCACTGATGTACTTCAAGCCTTTCATGTTGATACTCACATTGTAAAGTGACATTAGCATTAGCCTAGAATTGAAAGAAAGGAGATGTGAAGGCTTTTGATTTCTTTGCATGCTTCAGCATCTTTTGCCTTTTGTGTCTAGCACGTACCAATGCAGAGGCCTGTGCTAGTAATTTATATTTTGGTAAATCTCAAATTATGTATAAGCAATGTTGTGCAAACCTCTGTTTCTACTGCTAAATGACATATTCCAAACACATGGAAAAGAGTAAGATGATCTCAGGGAGGGGCTGGAATGTTCTCTGTTCTGGAGCCAGCTTGGCTACTGCTCTGTCTCATGCCTGAGATAAACTTTCCTGACACTGCACTGACACCATGTCCAAACAAATGGGAAAGGATAATTCCAAATGGACTTCACACCTCACATCCAATTCTCAAACAAGGTCTCATGGCTTCAGCTCCTATGCCACCAGCAGACTTTAGGACACTCTGTGGACATTTTAAAAAAGCAGAAAAGGCAGTGACCCATTGCAGGCTAAACTGAGTTTTAAGAGGTGCCATTTATGTGCTCTGAGTTTGATCACTCAGTTATTAAGGAGGAGAAAGAAGGAAGAACAGATTTATTAAATCTACTGCTCCAGTGGCCACTGCCAAAAGCAGGGAGAGCTGCTCTGGATCTGAAATTGCAGCTGGTAAAGCCCATACATTGCTTTTCATCCAGCCCCTGCAGCTCTGGGCTTCCAGAACCAGCCCTGACAAAAGAGCACAGCACTACCTATAATCAGCCAGAATGGAAATGATCAATAAACCATCATCTTATAATGGCAATGTTAACATTTCTTGAGAATGTCTTTCACCCTTAATCTGTTTGACATTTGCAGTTAGAAATAAAGTGACGTAAAATGGCACTGCTGTGTTTGTGTTTTTATTTCACTTGTTTGCTTTGTGCAGACAAAAGAGACTGGTGGTGGTGATCCAGGAAAGTGCTGAGGTTTTTGGAGTGCTGGAACACCCCACAATCCAATGCAGTGCCATATTAATATGTAACAGCATATTTAATTAAACAAACTCACCTGGGCACAAGAGAGAAGCATTTCCAGGCCCTTTATAACCATCTTCACCTCCAGTATCAGCACATTTTAGTAAATATTTTTTGCAATAATAATTAGAAAAGTGCTTATTAAAGCAAACCTGACATAAATGATTACTGGATAAACAATACTTTCTGGTGGTTTTTTCTAAAACCTGGAGTGAGTCTCAATTATGCACTTCATAATCTTCCTACTTAGACAAGCCAAATTTAATTAACATCTTGTATCTGTCAATGCTTTCTTTAAAATCTAGAACTAAATGCACAGCTAAAGCCTCTTCTTGTCTTGTTAATACATGGGATTAGTATATAAAATCTACTATTATGTTTAAATATGTCTCTTTACTGGCTACTTTCAACTGTCACAAAAGCAAAGCTGAATATTCTTAACCATTTAATTATAGCTACAAACAATTATGTAAATATTTATTGACTGTGTAACAATAACAAACATTGAATAAACCCTACACCAATGAGAAGAAAACCTGAAGTCTTTCACATCTGCTATTTCAGAAAGGCAAGAACACCCCTGAGATTTCAGTCTCAGCACTCAGGTTGATGCCTTGGATATATTTATTCCATACTCACAGACTACAGTGGATATCACAGCAGTTTTGGAGTAATGACAGGCTCTCCCTGTAATTTTTTTTTATTTATTCACCCAAATAGAACACAGGATTGCTAGAACTAGAAAAGAGTTATCAGCTTCTTCCTCTTTTTTATCAGCTCACTAGAATTGGACTCACAGTTTCCCCTGATTTGTCACAAAGCAATGAAAAATATTTTTGAAAAGCTAGAAAAATCATAAAACCTCAGAACTAAGCAAAAGACAACCACAGGATTTAAAATTAACAGCCAAATTTTTTCTTCAACTAATCAGATTATAAGTTGATGTCCTCCCATGTAACACCATGGTGATGCTTTAAGAAAAACACGTTGCATTTCCAGAATAATGAACAGACATTTTCATCTGTGTAGTTTTAAAAATGCATTTGTCTGCATTAATATGGATATAAATGTATGTGTAAACATTGTTTATGATGACTCCAGAGTCCATCTTCACCTAACTTTGAAATTGTACTAGAATTTATGGCAACCTTCATATCCTTGTCTCACAGTTGTCTTTCATTTTGTCCTGGCTTATGTTCCCTATGGGAGGAGAAAAGGGAATTCTTCTGCTTATGAAAATGCTGATTAAGGTTAACCAGCAGCAATAAAACCTTACATGCAAAGAACAATTTAAAAACAAATCAACCAATCCCCCAAAATACTTCTTTTCTGGGCTGGGAAACTGTAAAACTCCTCAAAAGGATAAGAAAAAACTCTAGTGTTAGTAATAAGTTTTTCAAACTGAACAGTGACAAGATACATACAGAGCTCATAAAAAAAAAGGACTTTTTTAAAATTATGGACATGAATGACAATCAGAGGGAAACATTTTGCACTAAAACATTCGAGCAAATTAGGTTCCTTCATTCTCTGACAAGGCCATGAAGAAATGTCCTTTCTGGCATTTGTTCTAATGTCAGAATACAGCAATTTTTAAAAAATCCAATGGCAAGTTCAGAGTAAGGAAAAAAAAAGTTGGTTCTGTGGATTATCAGAAAATATCATCACTGCACTACATTCAAGCTATTGTAACATATGCTTAATATTTCTCACTTATTAACCATCTTGAGCAACCTCTAATCAAGCTTCCCTCCATTTGTCAGCCTACAAAGCTGCCCCTGCTGAATTCCTTACCACCTCACAGGATTATTCTAAGTATATTCTACCAGCAGTGCTGTACTGGCAGCCAAGTTTACAACCCCATGGGTAACTCTTCTGCAAAGCAGGCAGATTTTGAAGTATAACAACAAGCAACCCAAGATATAAACTCAAAAGAAAGCCCCTAAATCAACTTACATTAATACAATATTAAATGATCAAAAATAGTTTATCTGGACCTGTAGACATAACCACCAGAATGTGTGTGTGTAGAACATCTTTCTCCTCTCAGTCCTCTTTTATTTTTATCCCATTAACAGATACTGAAACAGTATGAATCCTCTTTTCAGGGTTGTTTTTTGGTTTTGTTTGGTTGGTTGGATTTTTTTAATATACATGAAGGCACAAATTGCCTTTTCTTTTGTAAATTGATATTCTCATACAATTCTTTCAATTGGGATATTATCAGAAAACCCCTACCATTGACCCTCAAGCCCAATGCTTTGGAAACAGAGTAAATAAGTGATCTCAAATCAAGGCACTCTCTACAGCACAGGCTGTTCAGCTTTCCCCTCACCATCCAACAAGGAAAGGCAACTTCAGAGGGCAACTTGTTGCCCCTCACATGAGCAATCACCAGACAGCACCATCTCCTCCAGGGTCTGTGGGAAGGAGCCCAGTCAGTCAGCAAATGCTTGACATCCCCCTCTCTGACAGCTGAGGTTAGGCAAGATAAAACCTCTCCAAAGTGAAGACTGAGCCTGATTTCATGACTATCACATCCAACCTGCCTAAAAGTGTGCCTGGATGTGGTCAAGTTACTGTAGCTGACAGGGTTGCTGTTTGTCAGCTGAGCTGTGGCAGCTGCCTGGGGCATGAATTGTTTGTGTATTTATGAAAAAACCACCACAGTGGCTCAAAGCACCTTCATGAACCAGGTGTACAGGACCAGTGCCCACAGTTCAGCAGATGAGCCACTTGTTAAGCCACAGTAATTTGCTCAGCCAAGGCCATATATCCTCAGCTTGTAAGGTCTTGCAGAAAAAGGCAAAGACAATTGTTTATTTAATCTCTCTATCAGCTGAAAAGCACTTTTGCAGTAGCTGAACTGTGCAACAGGGCCTTGCCTTTAAAGCTGAACTGCAAGGTCACTTTTCAGGCAATGACTCTTGCAAACTAAAGGGTGTGGTGAATCTGGCTGCTAAAGAGCCTAAAATAATTCAATTTATGCTCTTAGCAGATCCACAACTCACCTTCTTCACTAAGGGCATGTGACATTTTACACATCATATTAAAAGGGAATAAAAATGAGTTCACATTTCCCACATCTTCTCTGTTGTAAAACTTGACTTCACACCTTCCTTATTTCACACCAAACTCATGATCCCCCTCCAAGCTAGAAAAGGGTACCCCTGCTCACCTTTACAGTATTATGGTGCTTAAGAGACTTCCCAAGAGACACAAAACCTGGATAAAGCTTTGTAGTCAATTCTACTGTATCTGCAAAGAATGCTACTGGGAAAAAAACTTCCAAAAATTATGTTTCCTTTCTAGGAAAGGAATAATGGGGGAGTGGGAAAACTATTATCATTACTTGAGCTGCACTGCAAGATAATGCATTTCATTTGAAAGGGACAAAAAAACGTCAACATACACTTTAAATTTGTTACAGAGTCCTGGCTTCATGTCTCCCAGGAGATGCATCATTGTGTCCAGCAATTCCCGACTGGAACTGACCAGGAACTCACGGCCACATGCCAGTGCAGCCACATCTGTGGGAAAGCACAAAACATCACCAAAAATCATGTTTCAAACAAAAGTTCATGCTAATTATCAGGACCACTAAAAAGATAAGTTAGCTGTGCAGAATGAACTATGGCATTGCTATAACCTTCAGACTACATTCACCTATTCAGAAAATACTGAACAAACACTGGTCAAGCTCCTTGAGAATTCTGCATTGGTAACCAAAGCATTTACTCAGAATGCCCAGTGTCCCAACAGCAACAGAGTAAATTGTGAAACAAAAGGCTGCATTCATCCACAGGTAATGTGTGACTGAAATAAAGCTGATCACTATAGGTTCCACTTTAAAGGAACAGAATTGCAGAGTTTCATAACCACTCAATTCAATATACCTGGCACAACCAAAACTCTTATGAAAACTACTCAATTTTTCTACCTCTCTGCAAATATAGCATTATTCAAGCCCTAACCAAAAGACCAAATTATTTCCAAAGCCTACTGTTCCAAAGCAGACTTTCCTTTATTATTTTTCCCTTACACCTACCCTCTATTCAGTACAGTGACATAATGCATCACATAATAATTTTATTATTTTATTTATCTTTACTGACATCCCAACAGTTACAAATCCCACATTCAGAAAAGCTGTTCATTCAAGATCCACTTATTTAGACCAATATCTACTGTTTCATCTATCTTGCATCATGTCTTTACTGTAATTTTGACAGTTACAGTTTCACAAGAATTTCAGATGATGTATCAACCTTATGCCTCACAGCCTAACCAGGTGGAGTCATTCTAGAACACACATGTGGCTTTTAACTTATTTTTTGGCTCAAAAAAAAAAATAAAATACTTACTATGGAAGCCAGGTTTATAACCTTCTCATATACAGTGAAAGTGCAGTGACAGTAACAAAACTTTAAAGCACTTTCAAAATCCTTAGTCCATGCCTTAAACTGGGGCTGATCTACTTGCACCATCTGCAATTTGTAATCTTGTAGATGTTGGCATCACTGGTGATTCACAAAGTAAATTGTTCAATGTGTACACTGGTACAATGGTCCTTGTTTCATTCCAGACTGAGGGATACAACAGGGAATTTCAGAACTCAATGGCTCTTACCCATCTAATCCTTAACAATGTCACAGGCAGCACAGAAGTGCCTGTAACAGAAGTGTCAGCAACAACATTTGCTAGAACTTTAGAAAACTAGAAAGTCACCCAAGATATCAACATTGACAACTTAACTTTGAAAAGCTGTATTCACTGCAGCTTCTTTGAGGCAATACACATTCCCAGTAGGTGTGAAATGCTTTTCTGAGACACAACATTAACTTACTTGTTACAATCCCTGCCAAAGCTAATACAAACTGATTTTCCTCAGAATCCAAATCCTGCTGTTTCATGTCTTCACTTAATGACTTCACAAAGCTCTCCATGGTCTGGGCAGTGATTGTGAAAAACTTTACTGCTTTACTCTGCAAGCATGGAGGAGAAGAGAGATTACACACACTATAGCAACTATTTAGATGCCACAGTAAAACTGGTCAATCTTCCAAATTATTAAAACATCCAGTTATTTCAAATAAACAACAGAACATACCAGGTATTCACTGAGTGACATGTTTGATCCCCTAATATCTGAAACCACTACCTTAGAAGAAAATAGGAAACTACTCAATGCTACATTTATTCATAAAAATACTGAACTCTTGCATATCTACCTCCAAAGCACACAATAATATATAATCAACCAGCAGAAGTAAAGCTTATTATCAGAAGTGAGAATATTATCTCTTTGTTTTGCAGTAGCTGCACCAGGTATTTTCCATTTACCTGGCTTACTACAGTAGCTTTTGTCAACATCCGCTGAAGATTAGAGACTTAATGAGAAATTCCTAAGAAAACAATGAAGTCCCCAGAAAGAAAAAAAAAAAAAAAATAGCAAAAGTCAAATGGATCCTAATAGGACTCATTAATTGCTCAATACAGCATGGAGTGTAACAGGCTCTGCAGTTCTTTGGAAAAGGAAATGGAGGTCTCCCCTGGGTCACAGGTTGAACTTAAGTCACCATGTCACGTAAGAAATAAAAAAATCACCACAGCAGAGCACACAAACAGCAGCACAGGCTGTGATTATGGGACAGTCCTTTCTCTTCTGCTGCAGTCCTGCTCCATCTGGAGGTATCTCAGCTAAGGGAGAACCACCTGGTACAAAGCTCAGGGCAGTCCAAGAGCCTGGCCTGAGGTGCAGAGTCCACAAAGAAGGAGAGAGAGACCTGTGTCTGTTTACTGGCAATTCTGACTAGTAAAACATTGCTGGAACTCTATTTCACACAAAGGATGAAGGCTTTCATAACCAAAATAGTGTGGCAGAGAGCCCATAATGCTGGGTTTCCCAATGTTTTTAATAATTTTTCCAATTGTTTCATGAAGCAGCTGAAACTTTTAGTCATTCCCTGCAGTGACCCAATGAGAGAGTTCAAGAAATGCCTGAATCTTTATTAATTTTGTAGAGAGACTGAAAATCTTAATGCTTTTGTGAAATTACTGCTTTCACAGTATGTGCAAAGCTAGTGGTAACATTTATTCATCTATTCTTCCACTGCTGCACATTCACCACATTAAAGATGTACCATCCCTGTGGGATGACTTCAGCAAGAGGGGACAAAAAGCAGGCTCAGTCAGCACAGTATCTTCACAAATGATACTGGGGCCTCAGAACAGGAGGGAAGGGATCATGGAGAAAGAGGAGAAAGATAAGTGCAAGTTCTGCATGTGCTGGGTGTAGTTTTTATATGGACACCACTTCTCAAAGATAGCAATTTTAACACAAGCACTGGCTAGCTTAAGAAGCAAGAGGGTGGGAGAGAAAACAAAGAGGCCAGCAGATCATTGTGAAAATACATATTCACATGGGAACATGAGGGCACTAAGCACCCTGAGTACTTGGTAGTTGCAGAGAAAACACAGAAAACAAGAGCAATCTTCTATGTGCTAACCTCTTGAGGTTTCACTGATGTCCTCTCTGCTGATTCTCCTTTCCAAACAGCCACTACTTAACTAGGGCTGAGCTCCAGCAGAGACCCATCAGGTTTATAAATAGCAAACATTGCACAGTCTCTTATTAACTTGATGGTATTTTCATGGGACTGAAGAATGTCTCACCCACACACATTGAGATAAGGACAGTTCTGAAAGCAGCCATTAAGGTGCTTGAGCTCAGATGGTGCAATGAACCCTCTGCTGTCTGTAGAACTCCTGTGTGAAAGCTCCAGGTAACATGAAAAACTGCTGCCACAAAATATAGTTGGTTGTCACCATATCAGACAACTGAAGTAGCAAAAACACCTTGTAGGATCTCAAATTTCTCAAGTTGAAGCAAGCCTTGATGCTGTTCTGAAATGAAACCTCCAGGTTGTATTTCTACATGAGAAGCCTGTCATACCTAGCTGAAGGTTTTTGAAAGACATCCAAAACAATCTCATGGGAATTAATTTACTTCTTTTTTTGGTACATGGAGGTGGGAAACCTTGAAAATGCTCTCATGCTTCTCTTGATGTCTCTTCAAATTCTCTCTAGTAACATGGGCAAAACCAGCAGGCATCTCTCCCCCATTGCCTTGAGAACTACCTGTGTCACACTTCAAATCTGCTGCTTAAGTTCTGATTTTCCCAACCCTTATGGACTCAAAGTGTACATTGGTCACTAACATCATTTCAGTCTGTTTGCATTACAGGACTGGAACAAAAACCTACTTTTCTGTATTGCTTCAAAGACTGAAAAAAGCTTGGGCATTGTTCTATAAGGCAGGACATGATTCTGAATTGATTCCACCTTCCCCATGTGCTTAAATATCAGCAACAGTTTCAAAGCACCCTTGATGTTCTCATACATTTCCGTAGTTCCCAGCACCTTCTCAGGGGATGAGGGAAGAAGCCACAAGCTGTACAACTTGTCCCAAAATAACCCAAACCAAATATGTTGTATGACAAATCTTCATCATCCTTTAATGACCTGACTCACTGCCAGTTGCAATCTGTGGTTGACACAATGCCACACAATCCATTTATGCTTTTCCTAGGAATCTTGTTGCAAGCCCAGGCACGTTTTTTACAGCATTATGAGCAGCATCCCAAGAAAATGATGTCCTCAAATGTAGCTCTGATCTTCACCAGAAGCACAGCAGTTCAACAGGCTTTAATGATTGCTGGAAATAACTAAGAGAAGTATTTTGCATTTCAAACCAACCTAACCCCCAAAGCACTGCAACTTCACAGTTGGGTTTTTTACCTTCAAACAAATCTTCAGGCAACAGTTTTGTTTTTAACTAATTCAACTGAATAATAATACTAAAGACTGCTTTCAACAACCAGCCTTGTTCTTTACATTTTAACTGCTTTATTCAGTGTTTTACAGATGTTTTCTTTCCTAGTAACTGCTGCTGTTTGGATTTGGAATCATCAGAAGGTATAATTGATAAGGCATCACTGTACACTTTTTAATATCTAATATAAAGTTGTAATTGTATTTTAGAACACCCAACTAGAACAACTCTCACAAACACATTGGTTTACCACTTACTATAATGAACTAATCCTATTCATTCAGCTGTTCATCATGCTGCTGAAAAATCAAGCCAAAAAAAACTGTGGCATCAGTTCACTCAGATTAAATACAGCTATTCCTTCTCATGTTGGCTGTGTCAAGAATGAAAATCATATTTTTATCAGGCCTGTTGCCCTAGTCTCTCCTAATTCCATCAGCTGCACTTAGCAGTGAAATTGTGATAGTTGCAATATTACCATTGCCATTAACTGTTGCTTTGGTTTTGTGGTTTGTTATTGGGGTTTTTTTCCCCTCAAAAAGTCTACTTGCCTACGTTTAATACTGATGATTTAATATGATTCACAAGCAGTGAGGGTCTCTAAATTTCCAAAAGTAATTTGTGTATTAAGGCAGCAGAAAGATTTAATGAAGTTGAGAATCAATTGATCACTCTTTTCTCCATGGAAATTGCTCCTCCAAGCTCTCCACAGGCATGGAAACTCCTGCATGTGCCCAGGAACTATTCTCTCCTTCTGTTAGCTTCTGAAGATATTTACATTGTGCTAACTAGAGCCTTGCTTCCAGTTCAGCTGTGTGTGGTGAAAAACAGATAACCCCCATTTGGCAACCAAACAAACAATTACTGCATTTATTCCTAACACTTCACAGCTCCAACCCCTCTTAAACAAAAATGGATGGTTCCCAAAGAATGTGCCAAACAGAAAACATTTTTGCTGTCCAGTTTCTAAAATACATCCTCACAATGTGTTCCACAGCAAGGGCCTTATTTTAAAGGTCCTTGTTTCAAAGGCCTGAGAGCATTCCCAGGGCTCAGTATTCAGCTGCCATACTTACTCCTCCTAGAATGGATTTCACAGCCTCCTCATTGCTGGATACCCCCCAGAGCAAGGTGCACACTGCTGCTCCCATCTCTGTGCAATACTCTGCCTGCTGCAGGAGCTGCTGCTTGGCCTCGTCCAGCTGCTGCCGCAGGTCCAGCTTCTCCTGGAACAGCGTAAGGAAATTTTGGTTGCACTTCATGTCTCCCACACCAAGTTTCTAGGCTAAGGGACAGAATAAGAAACACATTCAACAGCCATTTCTGAAGTGGAGGGTAACCCAGAGCAGTTGCAGACACGTTCCTTCTTTCCTGAGCTGTCTCTAAGTAGTGCAGGCTGACAGGAACCAGAGACTGTCCACAAGGTCAAACCAAGTGACCCACTGAGACTGAGTGGCACCTAAAGAAGCCTGACAGGAGACATCTCCTGCTGAGCAAACAGCTCCATGTCTCTTCAAGAGAGAGGGATTTCAGCATCAGGGACAAGCTTTCCCTGACACCTTCCAAAAGATACAGGAAACATCTTACAGGAGGGGAGGGTTGTTTTGTTTTTCAGACAGGCTTCTGCTCTAGCCAGCATGGAACATTTACTGGATATCTAGGATAAATACTGTTGTCTCTTCCAACTCTTTTCTGTTGGCATAGTACTGAGCAGCAGTGGCAAAGAAAGACAGAGTCCCCAAAAACCACACCTAAGGCTTGAAGTTTGAAGGACCTTCCATTGCAAAAGCCAAGACACCACTGTGCATCCATGAGGTTCTGAGAAACCTGATCCAGTCAAGGTTGTCCTTGCCCATAGTAGTGGGGTTGGAAAGAGGTAGCACAACTCCAAAATCCCTTCCAACCCAAACTATTCTGTGATACAATGGTTCTGTGATCACATAAGTGAGCTGCTAAGTGCTTCTTGCCACAAAGCATAAAGAGAGAACAGATGAACCCTACAGAACCAGAACACAACTTTCATTTGGCAGTACTTTTTTCCAGTAGCACTGGAAGCTGTCTGGAAGAATATCATGGAATTAGGCAGGATTTTAGGCCTCACTGGCTTCCTACCAGCTGCCACAGGAGTAGCAAAGCTGCTACACTCCTCAGTTTAGAGCCAGCACAGACAGCAAGATCAAGGCAGGGATTCTGCAATCTGTGTATTAGGGTGGGCAGGAGCTCCCAGCTAATTCCAGGTAGGGTGGTATTAAACAGTGCTGCAGGGAAAGAACAAGGCCAGTGCAGAAAAATTATGCTAATTCAAGTATCAAAAAAGAGAGAATCACAGATTCCACAGTGTTGAAAAACAGAAAAAAATCTTACTCCACCCATTTTTAGAGATGTGGTATTTTCAAATTCGCTGCAGAAAACACCTTCCTCAGCTCAGCTCAGCCTTCCCAGTGTTTGACTGTCAGGATGAGGTATGGGGAAATGAGAAAGAATCTTTCCTATATCAGTTTTGAAAGCAACTAAACAGAACAAGACTTTCAACCACATATTGTCATCAAGACTTGAAGTACCTTGTTGGTTTTGGGGTTAACCTCAATGCTTCACATTGAGGGTTTGTGAAGAATAGAAATGTAAACTCACCTGAAAATTGACACAACAAGGTGTCAACCAGCACAGAGCTGTGTGTGCTCTGTCACCAGCTACCTACTGAGCCTCCTGGTCACACCTACCAGCCTGATCTGCACTGCTGCTGATGGAACACACAAGTGAGGATTTGTAAAGTTCAAGTTTCATTTCTCAAGTAGACTTCTGTGTGTATTTACTCTCTGGAGTCTCTCTCACCTCTCTCACCATATGCAAAAGACTGACACTTGCTGCTGATTCCATAGGCAGAATCTCCCAGGAAAAGTCTCTTATTTCCTAATACTTTGATAATTTTTAAGCAAATTAGCCAAATTCCATCTTTTACATGACTCACTGCCAGGCCTATCAGCTTTTCTGCCACCATGAGCATCCACAATATGTCCTCAGGCATCTTCCTGCCTAATCCCTATATTCTCCCTGTCTTTTTCACACTGTCCTGGACTTAGGGAAATCAAACTTTAATACATCTTATTTGCATTTGGATGCTAATACTGAGTAAGACATAAAACCCAGTAATACCAAAGCTAGATCCCCCAACAAGCATGCAAGGCCAGCAGAAAAACTGCCAGAATTTTTAATAGATCAAAAGCAACATCAGAACAAAGATATGAGGCAAGGAAAACAAAATACTACATGCAAGAGCCAGGAAAATAAACAGAGGCTGCAAAAACAAATAACCTGGCTGGAAGTAACACTCCTAAGAGTTCACATCACCCAGCAATCCCTGTGCTATGCAACACCACCATCTTCAGGAAAAGGTCAAGGCACAAGAACACAGCAGTGCCCAAGTATGGAACTGCAAAAAGACAGACAAAGGAGACATTAGCCAAGAATAACATGTGCACTTCAAGTTTTGCTCAGGTTCAGAAAGCACAGCAATGCCCTAATCAGTGACACAGCTCTGCACAGAGAATTTGGAATGCAAAATGTTGATTTATGATGGCTTCAGAAAAGGACATTGCTCAACCAGAAATGCATTTATTACATGTTTGTTTCAGTGAATAATTTTCTTCTCCTTCAGAAGATAAATATGTAGAAAATAATTCAGAAACTCCACACAAGGATGCCTAGAGCAGAAAAGCAATCAAATGAAAAACACCAGAAAACTGATTAGGAGGGACAAAAATCACTCATATACAGACACCATCTTGTATCCTGAAGAGCTTAAGGACTTCACAACATGATGAGCACAATCCACTGAAATACCTTCCTGGCATTTAACAGAACCCAGCCAGGCAACTGCCACACACTGCACAGCAGCAAAGACATGAAGAAAAGAGCTTTGAAACACCAAAATACCAAAACAGCTGTCCTAGTAAACTATCCATGCTTTAAGTAAAGCTCATCCAAAAGAAATCATAAACCCAAAGCACCTGCCCTTTATTTTGTACTATTAACAAAAACCATGGGTGGGACTCACTTTGTTAATAGCTAAAGCAGCAGCATTCAATTTTACAGGGATTTTATCCTGCAACTGAAAACCTTAGTGCACAGCAAAATGAACTCTGTACCTATTGCTGAACTGCAACATCTATCCTCAGAACATATTTATTTTGAAATAGGGAATATCCAGATTGACAACTATTCCATCACACCAAACTTCATTCCAGAGTGTCTCATCTATGCAGATGTGCATTTCTGAAAGTGCATTTCTGAACACTTCACTATTCCTTTCCAAAAATTAAGTGAGTTTTGTGGCTCATCTGCCTTTGTGCAAATGCCAGCTGTACAACCCCAACTGCTGACTACTGAAGATGGCTCCAAGGAAATGAACTTTTGCAGCAAATAATCACCACTGATACTCACAGAGACTCATTTGACTCAAATGGCTTCACAGTCTGAGAAGTCAGTGTCTTTGCTATTCCTTAATTGTTAAGAATCTCCCCTCTCATAATCACTAAATACAATATTGACATAGCAAGAGGAGCCCTGCAATTGCTCTTTGATTCTCAGCTGTACATGGCAATTGGATCAATAGGTGCTTGGAGAAAGACTATTAACATAAACAAAGGTACACAGCCCACAGCAAACCAAACCATTCTGTGCACTGCACTGCTTAAACTATCTTCTATTGTCCTCTTTGCAAATATGTTACAGCAATGTCAAATTCACAAGAACTGATTCTGAGAAGGACCTTTTGATGCCAGCCACGCCACAATCTTCCCAAATACCCAATGCTTTACTCTGACATGTTAATATGGATATGGATAACCATTTGGATAGAAATCCCAAATTGTTTTTGAGACCGAGGATTCATTTTGTGACATGAAAATTTTATCATTACTGCTTTTGTTATTAAAACTCAAACACACAAATATCAATATCCTGGCAGCAGATCTACCTTCTTCTCTCTCATGCAATCTGCCTGGGCTGTTTCCAGACGGGCTCTGAAGTGTTCACAATCCATTCTCAGCTGCTCTATTTCCTCCTCCTTCTTCTCCAGGTCTGGGACAGGATAAATCACATAAAAGAAAGAAGGAACACATGATGGTCATCGGGTCTGCATTAAAACAAAGAGAACCCACCAAGTGTGACTTGACTGAGGTGCCTCAGCCGTTTGCTTGTGTGAGATCACCCCCCTGTGGCTAAACGGGAATCTCACAATTTCCTGTGTGGCAACAGCCCTGAGAAAGCAAACCAATACATCTGACTGAAAAGAATCACATCTAGCTTTTAAATAATGAGGGTTGAGAAGATTTTTAAAAATTTACTCATGTTTTCTACTTTGTTTTCACGTTGGTTTCTATGAAAACTCCCTGAGTGAAATTTCACCCAAGTCAGTGACTATATTAAAACATAAGAAATATACCAACAGTAGTCAAAAGTGAGTGTTTCAATCTACAATTTACAACTTACATGAATGAAGAGCAACTATTCCAGATATTTTAAAATATTATTTATAAAGTAGCATAAGCAACCTGGGTAGTGAAAGTTGTCCTTGCCCATGACAATGGGGTTAGAACTGGATGAACTTCAAGATCCCTTCCAACCAAACACATTCTGTGATTTTATGATTATAAACAAAACACTGTCAGTTATAAGCACATTTTATGATTCCCTTATAAAATTAATTTCTGATGTCCTCAAATTTCTGATGTTATCAGAAATTCATTCTAATTTAGGCACTTTATTTTAGTACACAGAAATCAAGTGAAAAGTATTCTACTTCACCAGCATGATGCCTGTTTAAAAAAATTCTCTTTGAAGGACAGTTCAGTTAATTTTACTTTTTTTGAAGTAAAATACAATACAACTGTGTATCCAAAAAGTAAAATTGAAACTGCTTCTACTGTAACCCTGGCTAGTTTAAAAAAAAAAATCAATTACACCCCACTTCAAACACCACACCCTTGAACATGACAGTTTGTTCTATGGCTTAACACACTTGAAATACTTCCCTAACATGTGACAGTATTTTTAAATTAAATGATCACAAATAACATCAAATTCTATCATAAAAAGACAACATAATTTAAAATTATCCAAAAATGTTCTTACTAAACAAAGGACTTGGCTTCTGGAATTCTAGTTAGTAATTCTACATGATTTGAAAAGAAATGCCTTCCTGTTTTGATCCTAATTGAGGAGTTTATCATCTTAAATATACACAGATTCCTTTGAGTAGCCTGTATAAAAGGAGAAAAGCTGTGGCTAATTTATCTGAAGAGGTAAAACATTTCCACTCAGCCCTTGTGTGATTCCAAGCCAGCAACACTTTTTAGCAGAAAGCAAAGAGGCAAGGCAAGGGTTCACTGCTGAGAAATAACTCTGTGCCAGGACATGCTTCACATAAAAGAAAGATGTGTTAACATCCTCTAAGATATCACAATGTTTTCTGCAGAAGGGAGAAAAAAAAATAGTGGAAGCTGCTGAAAAGAGACTTACTTCTAGTTGTTCCTCCTTTGTGGAAACTCCCCTGCTGTGCCCAGTCAGCCCTCCCAGCTTTGCCTCTGCTCTAAAGAGAAAGAAGCAGCTTTCACTACCAACTTGGGTAAGCAAAAAAAAAAAAAAAAAAAAATTGAAATGGCACCTTCAGACAAAGAAGAAACATGTAACTTGACCACTGCAGTGGCAAATCAGACTCTGGGAAGAAGTGGCACATGCTTCCAAGACAGAGATTCAAAAGCAGAACAAGACACTGGGCACAGCAAATAAGTCAAGGCTTCCATTTCAGATGTGAGGAAGACTAGTTCTCATCCACAGAAAGCTACAGGTCATACCAGGAGATTTTCTGGACCAAAGATCCAATCTCAAAGCTCTGGGAGGTGGGGAACTGAGTACAATAGGATGAATGCCAACAGGTGATGGAATTCCAATTCTACCGATCCAAGTGCTAGATCAATGTCAAATGCCATTTTTAACACTTCCCAAGTGGAGAGATTTCCACTAAACACATCACTAATAATACAGAAAAATTGCTGGAGCTGTACTTCTATAACTCCTGGAGACAAGCACTCTTCCTGTGAGAAGGGTAATGAGAACAAAACAGAACCCTCTTTTCTAAATGAACAATCACCCTGGCAAAAATCTTAATGAAGACACTGACAGTAGCCTGAAAAGCATTGCCAGCTCAGATCTCAATCACCCCTGGGAAGCCATAGGAAATGGGTGTCCTTTTGACCTACACACATAAGTGAAATGTGCAAAGATCTCAAGGTTTCTCAAAGCTCTTCAAGACTCCATCAGTCTCACAACTGAATGGGCCAGAGGTGTTGAAAGTCTCTGACTGTAATCAGTGCTTCTTGAGGAGCAGGAGACACTTCAACAGTACCCTGAAAACTGCAACAGCTGAGGGAAGTCTGGAAATGTACAAATCACACAGTAGAACAACATGAAAAAACATCTCTAGGGGCAGCCAGGACTCCTTTGAGCATCACATGCCACACCAAGAGGCTGCATGGAGCAAACAGCACCATTCTGAGAGTGAGGGCTGCTTGTGTCCCTGTGATGTCCAACCTTCAGTGATTTGTATCCTCCAAAGCCTCCTTTCAATCTGCCTTACTTCATGCTGCAGAGGCAGGAGAAGACTGCAGCAGCAAAAATCTCCACTTGACTTGTCCACCTGTAGGAGCACACGATGGCCAGAGCCTGAATAAACACTCAAATGGCCTCATTACCTGCAAGAGAAATCTCCACTGTGGAGAAAGACTCAAGAGAATTCAAAGTCTGACTCAGCTTCAAGTCCTGCTCTAGAGGACCCAGAGAATGCTAGGCAGCCAGCAGAACATTTCAAGGAACCTTTAAATCCCCATGTTGATGCCATGAGCCTGCTCTAGACAGCCCCAGGTGTATCCTTGATGCCTGGCACAAGGAATGTAAGAAGGACTAGTGAGAAGAATCTCAAGACAAGTAGTAAAAACTAATTGAGGATGTTGAACACTTAACACAACTGGAAACAGTCCCTGATGCCTTGCAACAGCAGAAAAAGAACATTTCCAGATCCTATCCACTGCTGGTGACATGGAAGAATCTTCCCAAAGAGTGAGTCACTGGAAGCTCTGCCCCAGTGTCAGACACAGGCCTTGAGCCCCTATCTTGCTCTTCCTTAGCTGGCTGTTGCAAATTAATTTCCCACTTATCACTTGATATTCTAGAAGAGACACACTCTCTGTGATCTCAGTGCTTGTGCCATGTCTTTTTAGGCAAACTCAAACCTGATGGCATATTGGGAGTGAGGTAATTTGTGAAAAAAATAATGCACAGAGAAACCCAACATTGAAAAGCTGGATTTTGGGGACAGCAGTAAAAGGACTTTTATTAAAGAATATTAATTAGTAAGGCACACAAGATAAAAAACAAGACAGGCCACATACAACATTAACTCACTCTTCATTCAAATTTTTACCCACTGCTATTTACCATTATTTTGTTGGCATTTTTTTTCTGTGCAGTGACCTTTTGAAATACAGAATACTGTTGCCTTTTCTCAAAGGGAAAACACTTTCTTTTCCCTCATACAGCTTCCCTTATTACCTGAACTATAGATGTTTTTATCCACAGTAAAACATTTTTAAAGATTAATTTGACATATCTGGTTATTCCTAAGGCAGCCTGTAATTTTCTTCACTCCAAACACATTAATTTACTGAAGCAGTCACTGAACAACACAGTTAAATCTGGAATAGTTCCACAAACTCTACAACTATTTCTGGGGCACAACAGTTTGTTCTAAGCAGTTCTGGCAGAAACTGCAAGAGCTTGTAAGATGGTGCTACTCACTTGATTCAATAGCATCCAGCTTCTGGAATGTCCCCAAGATATCTCCATTTACTATTTTGGGTAAGAAATCCCGCAGTTGCATAACTTCAGTTGTCAGCCTTTCCAAATCCCTCCTCCTAACTTTTACAAATTCCTCTTTGGTCTCAGCCTTCTGAAATAAAACAACAAAGCAAAATAAAAACAAACAAACCAACAACCAACCAAAGGCACTGTTACAGCCTTGTGGTGCTTTTCTGCTTCAATTTCTTTTCTTGGACAAAAATATTCATCCCTATGACATCATTTCAGAAATTTGTAACTTTTAAAAGAGAACTATGCAGCAATCAAACCCAAATGTCTCTGAGATTGACCCTTTGACTGTAATCCTAATTTATGCCACTGTGGCCTAAAGTAAACAGTATTACCTCTGTGCATGTTTCTTCACCCAAAATGTGTGCAGTGCATCTGAGAATGCTGCAAAAAATTAACACTCACATTTTAAAATGTGAGCAGCATCCACCAAGCTGTTGTTTCATGACAGTCGTAAAGGATACGATTACTCAGCTTTTTAATTAATTCAAACATTTGCAAGATCCTCAGTCCTAAATTACAACAACCCTTTTGGAGGAAGCTGTTCAGTTTTTAAACCAATTTATCTTTTTGGAAGAGCAAAAATTATTTGCAGCCATCTGCAACCCAATCTTACATAAATAATTTCATCCCAAGGAAAGACAGAAATGTTTCCTAGCTCCCTCTCCTGCCAAACTATAGCTACAGAATAATTTTCATTCAATATTCCAGCACAATGTGTATTAATTTAAAAATTAGAGCAATTTCTATACAAAAAAAACCCATAAAGTCTAATTTCTGATGTACATACAGGTGCATTCTGTTGGATGTTAAAAAGGCTGATACACACTAATAAAAAGAAAGTTTTAACATGTTTTGACTAAAACATTGATCACTTAATATACTTTCAGAACACAAAGTTATATCTCAGTATTGCTTTGTACTGCATTGTTCTCAGTGCAGTGCACAGCAATACTGAGAAATGAGATTTTTTTACGTATCACATCTTATTGCAAAGAGAAGAGGCCAACAAACCAAAATCTCATCCCCTACAGGTTCAAAATGTGCCATCCCCACAATCCTCTCAAGAGCAGACACACAGGACAAATAGAAGTCATCCTCTCCAACCATTCCCTACAATTCTTTCTGCTTCCCTACTTCCTCAAATTGAACATTTCCTTTCAGCTTTGCTTCCTACTCTATTTCTTTCCCATCTTTCAAATCCAGAGAGTTGTGGGACAGGCCAGTCCCACCTTTGCAGGTTTGAAAGGTTTGAGCTGTACTGAAGGCATGGAAGAAAGATTTTGCTTTAATTTGAACTGTAAACTCTAAGTTGAATCTAGGAAGTGCTTATGGCAAGGTTCATAAGGCCAAGTAGCACCACACACTGTGACTCTAGAATAAATTCCACTCATCTAGGTCTCAAGAAAACATGGAATAAACACAAGGGGAGTCTTTAGAGGAATGCCACCTGCATGTCAGCAACCACAAATTACAGAGAGAACTCAGTATTGCTCAGGCTTACAGAGCAAAATTTGGTACATCAAATTATCTCTGTTCACTATCAGAAGATGAATTCAAATAAAACACACTGTGAATCACTTGTGTGGAGATATGAAATATGCAGTAAGGAGGAAAATCTCATTTGCAGTTCCCACTGTAAGCACAGGTCTTTGCAGTGCTGCAGTTACAGCAGACTAAGTTTTATTTTCTCTGTTTAAGAAGCTTCTCCACATCTGTCTGCACTAAAATTGTATCTTAAAGACAAATACAGCCACAGAACAGGAGTTTTCTGTCCAGTCCTTACAGTAATAGCAGGTGCCTGGAGGTGGGAAATTTGACTTTTTTCACGGGGGTGAAGTCACCCTGAGCTCATGTCCTGGTGTGAGCCCAGTGAAGGGAATCCCCCTTCCCTGCCACTCGTGGGGGTGAACAGGACAGAGCACACAGCGAGGACTCACTGCCAGCCCTGTCCCCACTCACCCTCACCAGCCCAGGCTGCCTCTGGCGCCGCTCTACAAACCCCACCACACTCCCCTCCACCTGCGGCCCCGCCATGGCCCTCAGGGCCCCATGAGGCCCAGGACCACCACACAACTCCCCGCTCCTCCTGCTCCTCAGGGCACCATGCCCGCACGGACACCCAGAGCGCGGCTGGCCTCAGAGCAAGCCCCGAGCGATACCTGCGCGTCGCCAGCGAGGCCGGCGCTGCGCCACATCGCGACAGCGGCGACAGCGGCGACAGCGGCTTCGTGCGGGATGGGGGGAGGGAGAGACAGAGCGTGAGGGCGGGAAGGAACTCGCTGTGGCCACGCCCCCGCCGCGCCCGCGCCTTCTCTGATTGGTGGATGTGTTCGGGGCGTGGTTAGGCGGGGTCTGGGCGTGGTCTGTTTGGTTAGGCTCCGCCCCAGCCCCGCCCCGAGCCGGCCTGGGATGACACCGGGATAACACCGCGAAAACACCGGGACAGTACCGGGAAAATACGGGGATAACACTGAGATAACACCGCGACAATGCCGGGACAGCACCGGGTGCCGGGGGCGGCCAGAACAAGGCAGGGTTGTGGGGAGCTGCAGCCCGGCGCTGCTGCGGTGCCGCTGGCGCTGGAGGCTCCGTCCCACTCCAGTTTGGGAGAGAATATTGAGGATCTGCTGGAGGGCAGGGAGGCTCCGCAGGGGGATCTGGGCAGGCTGGATGGAAGCACTGAGGCCAGTGGTGTGAGGTTCAGCAAGGCCAAATGCTGCGTCCTGCACTTGATCACAACAAGGCACTGCAGCTCCGGGCTGGGGAAAGAGAGTAGGAAAGCTGCCAGGAGAAAAAGGACCTGGGGTGCTGGACACGGGCCAGGTGTGCCCAGGGGGCCAAGAAGGCCAATGGCACCTGGCTTGTGTCAGCAGGACCGGGACAATGGTTCTGGCTCTGTCCTGGACACGGGTGAGGCCACACCTCAGGCGCTGTGTCCAGTTGTGGCCCCTGGATTCAGGAAGGACGCGGCACTCAGTGCCGTGGGTGGCGATCGGTCACGGATGGGACTCGATGGGCTCAGAGGTTCCCTTCCAGCCGTAATGGCTCTGCGGTCTGTGGGGTGCCCGGGCACGCACGGTGTGTTTCATTTGAACCCCGCGGTCTCCCTCCCTCCCTCCCTCCCTCAGCCGCGGCGGTGCCGCTCCCTGCGCCCGCCCTCCCGCGGTGACGGCAGAGCCCGGCGCCGTGACGGCATCAGGCGGGGCCGGGCCGGGAGAGAACCGGGAGCGGGCCGGGAGAACCGGGAGAGAACCGGGAGCGGACCGGACCGGGGCAGGCCGGGCCATGGCTCCCGCGGCCGTGCAGCCGCCCGAGGTGCAGTTCGCGCAGCGCTTGGCCGCCAACGAGAAGCGCATCCGAGACCGCGCCCTCAAAAAGCTGCGGGGCTATATCGGAGTGCGGACCCAGCGGCCCGCCGGTACGGACCGGGGCGGTTCGGGGGTGGGCAGGGACCGAGGGGACGGGGACGGGGACGGGGACAGGGACAGCTCCCGGTGCCGTGGCGGGGGCAGCGGCCGCCCCGGCGGACGGACGGACGGCGTGCGGAGGGAAGGAAGCACCACGTGTGCGCCCTGAGCCCGGCACGCCTCCTCAGGGCTTCATCTCGGGCTTTTTCTTTTCTATTCTTTTTCCTTTTACTTTACTTTTCGCATTTATTTTAAATGTTAATTGTTTTTTTTTTATTTTTATTTTATTTTTATATGGTTTTTTTACGCCTATATTTCACCATGTACACGCACGTGTTGCCCGGTGCTGCCGCAGGCGCAGCGCCAGGAGCCGAGGGACTCCTGGATCTCCCTCGGGAAAAGTCTCCGGGCACCGGAGGGGCTCGGGAAGGATCAGCTCGGGTCCAGGATCCAGGCAGGGTCTGGCTGGCAGCATTAACAAATCCGGGATGGGAGCAGGATGCCTCGTGTGCTCCGGTTCCCAAGGAACAGTAAATGTTCAGTGCATGTAAATTCACTAAATGCACTGAATTGATCCAGGCTGGAAACATCCCGGTGTGTGCAGCATAAAGTTTTATCTTTTGTTGTTTCTGTGGGTGATATCTGTCTGTTTCCGTGACTGATATTGAGGAAAGCTAAGTTATATTTCAGCGCTTATGTTATTGCAGCTGACTCTGTGTAACCTATTTGGGTTACCTCTCACCGTCATGGTATAAATTTTTTTTTTTTGGAGCTGTATATTGGCACCTGAGAACTAAGAGTTCAGTGGTGTCCCTGGAGTCAGTTTGAGCCTGGCAAGGCCAGTCTGAAGCCTCCTGCACCTGAAAGTGCCTCATGTGCACAGTTTCCACATGGATGTATGTTATTACTACACCTTACATTATATATAATATATGCAATGTAATGCATAATCTGTATTTAATGTTTTTAGTAGAACATGTACGTTTTACAAGCTGTTTCATGCAATATCTTATTACCAATATTTAAATTTTATATTATTCCATATTGCATCTATATTTTATATATTAGTAGATATTATATATGTGGCTTTGAGGAACCAGCCTAGAGCTGACCCCAAGAGCAAAACTGATGCTGGAGTGCTGGTTGAACCTCAATAAATTATTTGAAAAGACTGTACTTGCCTTTCCAAGTAGTATTTGACCCACTAAGCACATGTGACAAAGGGAAGGACACCTTGAACAGCCTTACAGGGTCAGGCCAGGGAGCCAAACATTCATTATCCCATTATCCCAGTTAACATAGGTCTGGGGATTGCCTGGGGACTAGAACAATGTACATCATGTCCCTCCCAAATACTTTCTGTTTTTTACCTCTGGAGACTTTCTAAGGGGGACTCTGTGTTCAGTAGTGCTCTGTGCATCTCACAATTCCTTGCAGTTTGTGGAAGCATCCACAAGAAGGACAGGAGTGCCCATAAGTGAGGGAGGAGCAGGTTCAGGCACTGCTTGTCATGAAACATCACAGGGAAATTGCTCAGTTGGGCTGTGAACCTTTTGCATGTTAAAATCAGCACACCATGGAATGCAAATGAGTAGGAAACAAAGGTGACTAATTTCCAGAGCTCTTAGATTTACTTGCTGTTAGATACTATCTAAACTGGTAGTATTGAAACAAAGATTAGCTTGTCTGGGCTTGGAGAAAACGCATGTAGAGGAGAGGGGTTTTTTAAAATGTTATTTATTAATTAGCAGCCTTATACCCATCCAGTGTTCTGAGAGGTAACCCAGGTAAGATGCCCTAACCTGAGGAGTTGAGAGTGTGCTGACTTTTGGAAGAAGCTCTGGAGTTTTCAGCTGATGTTCAGGGCTGTCAGGTGTTTTGTAGGTAGACAGGACTGCTCTGTGTGCTCTGTGCTAAGGCTGAGGGAGCTTCTTCAGAGAGCCAGAGCTCTTCCTTTTCAGCAAGAAGTTAAACTCTGTGGAAGGCATTGAACTACTAAATGCATTGATGAAAGAATAATAAACAGAAATAACTTCTAGTAAAAGAGGGAAGATTGCTGGGGGTTTCCTGTCTGACAGAGCTTGGGCCTGGGTCTGTAAAGGGTTTATGTCATTTCCACTGAAATGTGCCTGCGAGAGTCTGGTCCATTTCAATTATCTAGAACAGGAAAAATTTTAACAAATTCAATGAGGGCAGTGTCAAAGCAGCCCAACTCCCAAACAGAGATGCTGACAAGGCTTGCATTAAAGTAGCTGTGAGTGGTTGTGAAGTGTTAATCCCAGATCCCACATAGGAGTTGGGATTAATACATAGGACAGAGTTACTGTGCATAGGGACAGGTTCAATTCAAACCCTAAAACCAAAACATTTCTCAGGATAGGTTTAAGGTATTGAATGCCTCCAGTTCTGGGCACTGTGGTTGCTAATACAATTCAGGTTTTAAGATCACCTTATTTTAATGGCTATTATTTTCCAGATGTGGCTGGGGACAGCACACAAAGTTGAAAAACAAAAAACACAATCTTGAAACTACACTTTTGAGACGCTAGGATAAGAAAATTGCTCTAATTGTTGGTCAGAATCTTATGTCAAATGGACACAGGAGTGGCTAGGACACTTTAAAAAGCCCTATGTGTATGAAAAGCAGCCCCATGGAAGTCTGTGTTTTCTTCCCCCAGAGCACAGGAACAGGCTGTCCAGGGCAGTGGTGGAGTCAGTGTCCCTGGAGGGATTTAAAAGATGGGTAGATGTGGCACTTGGGGACATGCTTTAGTGGTGGCCTGGCAGTGAGTATCTGAGAGGTCTTTTCCAACCTGAATAATTCTGAGATTTAATTCTGTGAACTCCTGAGCCACATTTATAAGTAGCAGGTGATGCCTCTGTTTGATGCCTCTGTAGGGTTAATGCTGCCTTGAGGTTAAATTTTCTTATCACTCAGTATGTCATATACAATTCCCTGAAGAAATGTTATTAATTTTAATATTCCAATGAATATTAGATCAGTGAATCAAATTGTTCTGAATTTTATTGGAACAGTACTGTCAAATATTAAGTTAAATTTATAATTAATGCTTAATATTACTGGACATATTGCTTCCTACATTGCATTTTGCATATTTCTTCACTTCCTTTCTTTTTAAGCAAGCAGGTGTTTTTGTCTGAGATGACTTGGTCCAAGGAGAAGCTGCACAGTTTAGGTCTTGCACTGGGTCTCATGCTTTTTGACTGGCAGCCCTGAGACAGTCATCTTTTTGTAGCAAATTTGAGCTTTCTGAAGATGATGACTTTTTCAAAGTGATTTTTTATGAGATTGCTTGGGAGTGTTTAATAGGCCATAGTTTGAAAATAGTGGTCATTGTAGCTGCCTTGTAACAATGTGCTGTTACAATTTTACTTCACAGAAATGTAGCTGATGTAATGAAAACTCCAGTTCTTGAACAGGTGGTTGTGACTTTCCATGTAGTATTTTACTTCTGGAATGTGAAAATATCTTTTTGCTGTTAAAATTCAGGTGTTACTACATCCCAAGACTAACTGTATTAGAAATAGTTTTGTTATAGTTGCTCAGGCTCTTTGACTATAAAGTTTAATGTAGAAATAAATATGTTGATTGCTAGAAGTTTATTCTATCAAAACAAGCCCCTAGTAAAGAGTAAAACTCTTGGTAAAGTGGGACTTCTCTGAAAAAGAACAAAACTAAACAAAAAAATCACATCTCTTATAAAACTATTTCTGATACTAATTAAAAATTTCTTTCAGACTTGCTGTTAAAAATATGCCAGAGACATTTATCAGAATTATCTTTGTACTCATCCTACCTGTGATTGCTTTGAAATCTTTGCTGTTTCAGTAAGGTAGAAGCTTACAGTCACTGAATCACTGTTCTATGCCAAATTACCTTCCAATCAATGTGTTTACAATAGAAACCCAGAGAAAATAACAAAACCAAAGAATAAAACAGGGAGCAGAGGGAACTGCATGAAAATATTTTGGTGGAAATGTGTGTTTTTTCCTTTCATTCAGACTTGTTCTGTACCATAGGTGGCTTCAGCCAGGAAGAACTGCTGAAAATATGGAAGGGCCTTTTCTATTGTATGTGGATGCAGGATAAACCTCTGCTTCAGGTATAGTAATTGTGTTTGTGTTAGCTTGATAGAGCCCCTACAAAATACACTCCAGGAACATACTAATTTACAATGGGGAAAATTATCTTTTTTATTTTTTTTTCTTCCCCTGCAGCCCATCTGTGGCACATGCAGGAGAGGAGATGACTGTAACTTGGTGATCTGAACATGAACAGATCATCTTTAGAGTCACCTTCTGAGGGGCAGGTGTAGCTGTTTACCTTTAAAAGGAGAGCTAAAACAGATGCTTTGTGAAATGCTGATTTTGTGTAACTAAAGCAGTAGCAGCAGGTTGCCCTTAACTGCAGCTGCAACATCTGTGTAGATTTTAGTGTGAAAGTTCCACACTTCCTTTTTCTTTGTTAGTTCTGTAGCACTTCCTGTGCTACCAACTTTGTCCTTATTTTTGTCAACCTCTACTAGTTTGTCTCCCTACTTTCCAAAAACTCTGGTTTTGGAGTAGCACATCTCAGTTACCTCAATTTTCAAATCACTTGTCTGCATGAACAAGATTTATCTCAGACATAGCTCACACCCCTCCACAGAGACTTACATGAGAGCAGTGCCCTGTAAGTTTTCCATCATTTATTAATTCAAATACATGGGGTTCTTCTCCTCCTAATTTAATTTTTTCTGTTGTCAGAAAGATGATTTGTGCAGGGATCTGGTGAAATGAACAGGTTTTAATACCCTTGAAACTTCTCTTCCAGCTGGCCTAGTCCCAGTACAAGGATAACTGCAGTACTAAAGCAGCTGTTAACAGAATATTTTTTCATTTTGAGAGATGTTTCATGAAATTCATACTCCTTGCTATTTGCTGGTTGTGTTTTTGGTGAGGGGACCAAACTCTAAAACATGCTACACCAACTATATTTATTTGCTTTTAGGAGGAACTTGCAGCCAATATCTCTCAGCTTATCCACGTGTTTCAGAATACAGAAGCTCGTAAGTGCTGTTTAATTACCTAATGCTTTGTAGGGTACTTCCCTCTTTGGTGATTCCACTATGACAGTGCCAGAATAAAGACAGACAGATAGAGGAGCAGTTTAGGTGGTTTTTCTTTCCTTTTGTCCAGTTTGGTCTGTGTGATTGCATTAAGGCAGGCATGAGCTGCAGGTTTTTTCTGGCTGTTGCAGAAGAGTTGTGTCTTCCATGTGATACAGGTGAGATTTTTCAGGACAGGTAGCAAAACAAACTTGTCCCTTACTTCTCCATTCTGCATAGACTGTTCTGTTTATTTCCTGCTTAAAACCAACCTTGTTTCATGAGCTGTTAAACCCCTGGTATTCAAAATGCTTATGAAATGGAGTAGTCAGTCAATGTCAGAAATGCCTATTATTGTATTCTTCTCAAGTCTAATTGATTCTTGTACCAGTGTCAAGCCTGTCTTCCCACAGCTCTGTCCCTGTCACTAGGAGTATCCTAGGGAACTGCATCCCTTTCTTGAGATTCTTTCAGATCAGCAGAGTAGCCCAGTGTGCCAGACATGCAGGTGTTTTTCCTTGCTCCCTTGCAGGACACCTGTTCATCCAGACATTTTGGCAGACGATGAACCGGGAATGGAACGGGATTGACAATCTGCGTCTGGACAAGTACTACATGGTAATTGTGCCTCTCTGGGTGGCTTTTCCTAGAAAATGTGTGCTGCTGGTGTGCTGGAAGGCAGATCTGTCTGCACATGCATTGGTGTGTATTGTAAGAGAAGACAAGGTGTCATCTTCTTGACACATTGCAAGAGATGTTTGTTTTAAAGGCTTCCACTCACCACTGCATGAGTCTAAAAGCCACTACAGTTTATGTCATGCTCAAGTGCTTTCCCTTCTAACATAGTGATTGTTCTCATTGATTTCTATACTGGAATATAAATACTGTCTCAAAGGACACTGTATCAACATCAGTTGTTTAGATCAGACTGTTTAAAGACTCTTTTATGACTTTGCACTAGAACCTCGACTTTCCACCAGTAAAGTATCCACTGTACATTCAATAGTCAGAATTCTTTCTATAGGAAACAGAATATTAAAACAGGAACTAAAATCTTTAAAACACACACCTTTGTAAAGAACAAAATCCCATTATCTTCTTCCTTGAAAGAAGTTAATTTCAGGCACATTCACTGGTGATTTTTCTTTCCCAATATTAGCAGATATAAGTTATTTCAGTAAGTGAAGTGTTTTGAGCCAGTTTTACATGTGACTGTCTCTTAGTGCAGTTTTCAAATAAGTTACATTATTATTCTTATCATCTGTCCCATATTGTGGTGACCAGTTTAAGCTGTGGCTTTTCTTAGATTAAGGCACCACTTAATGAAGAAATCAGGGGTGTGAATCAAGAGAAAGCTGTTCAGCAGAAATGATCATGGATTTCTTGTGCTTAGCATATGAAAATAGTTTGCTGTCTTTTTTGCTTCCCAACACCCTTCTGTTGCATTGCATGACAGACAGTCTGTCAAAATGTTCATATGAGGCAGTTTCCACTTTGCTATAGAGGTTTACCAAAAAAATCTGTTCATGCTACAGTCACAGTGACTCCTTTACCTGTTTTCATAAACAATATGTTTAACAGATTTTGTGCTTTGCAGCTGATGCGTCTGATTTTGAGGCAATCCTTTGAAGTGCTGAAAAGAAATGAATGGGATGAGGGGTAAGCAGATTTCTGAATGGTGTTGTATCATAAACAAGTCACCCAACATACCTGTATTCAAACACATTTTCATTTAATAGACTTTTTTTCAATAGATGTCAGTGTCATGAGGTCTTAACATTAAGGCTTGTTCTTCAAATCACTTTGTTTAGTAACATAGTAAGGTGTTGCACATCATTAAATTAAATTCATTATTTAATGTATTTCATTTTCTGATGTAGCCAGAAGAGCTATTAATGAAATATCACCTACAGAGAGACTGGACAGGTAACCTGCATCCCAGAAAACACAGAAGAGGAATTTTTTTTGTTTGTTTATAATTTTCTGATTGGTTCTGACTTTTAAAAGTATTTATTTTACTTTGACTTTTATGGTGACTTTTCTGATAAGACAGAACCCCTTAATTGTAAACTAACCTCCTGTTTGTTGTAAACATCATGGGGTTTGGTTGTATTTCTTCCATATTCTATTTAAAAGCAAATAATTGCAGTCATTTGCTCTGTCTAGAGCTGTTGTGCCACTTCTAAACTTGTTGTCTTTAAAAGGATGAAGAGATTGAAATCTTTTAATTGAAAGTGCTTGATAACCCTGTGTTAAGGTTATCCTTTCTCTCTCTCACCCTCTGAAATATGGGATGCACACAGGCATGTTTTTGTGGAAACAGAAAGGAATGCAGAGCTAAAGGAACACTTCATCCCTCCTGTTTCATCTTAATTTTGCACTGGGTAAATGCCCTCAGGTTGGAGGACAGGAGCAGAAGGTGTGGGAGGGGGTTTGATAAAGCTGAAGCCCTTCTTCCCACACTCATGGTCACCCAAACTAATTTCTGACAAGGTTTCTTAATCTTTGGCCTCCATCTTTCACTGTGGGAGGAGGCAGTGTGGGAAGAGAGAATCATGATTCCTGTCTTTGCAGAGGGAGGGAGCTCAAGAACTGCTTTTCCCTCCTGAGTGGAGCTGAGAAGCTGCCTAGCATGACTTTCTTCCCCCTTGTCTTTCAAAATGCTTTTGAAGAAAGGTGAATTAAAGTAAAAGTGAAAGAATGTTAACAGGTTTTCAATGTTTTGAATTCTCTTTGGGACTGGAAATGTTTGTTCTGGGCAAAATTGCAACAGGTCCCAAAGCACACCAGGGGAGAAAGCTTGGAATGTACAAAACTTCACTTTCCTGAAAGATAGCAATGATAGGCCCCAGGGTAAAAAAAAGAAGGAAGAAAATTCTAATTGGATAGCTGTCCATAACTGTAAAAAAGTGGAGTTTGTTGTCAAGACAAGGGTTTGTTTTCAAGGCAAATAAGACATGAGCAATTGAATATGACTCTCTTGTTCATTTTTTCTCTCTTTGTTTTTTTTTTTTTCAGTCTAGTTGAACCATTGCTGCAGCTATTAATGAAAGAAATTATGGATCCAGACAGCAATTCTCCCACTGGCATAAAGTTCCATTTCATTGATATCTATCTGGATGAATTGGCTAAAGTTGGTGCAAAGGAGGTTAGAAAATTCTTTGTCATTTTATTCCTGAATGATGTTAACTGTGGCATGAACCATCTTAAAAGTGTAATTTTTAGATTATGTAATTTTTAATGGTTTTAACTATAACAACACTGAGTAAGCATGAAGGAAGTGACTTACTGAACGTTATGCTTTTACTTTTATTCATGTCTTTGACAGTGGGAATATGGTAGTTTCTCTCAAGTTCCTGAGTACTGCTTTGCTGCTCCAAATTGAGGTTGGAAAAATAGTGATAGAAAAGTTAGCCTATTCTCATTTGTTTGTTTCAGAGGGGGACTCAGTGTCATTTCCCTTGTGTGAACATGTTTTCAGTCTTTGCTTTTGCAAAGGCTGACATAAAGGCTGCACTTGGCTCATTGTGTAACACCTAAATAGAGGAGGAAAGTGAGCTTTCAGTTGTCTCATACTTGCTTATTGTTGTCTGTGCATTGTGCAGTTTACCCTCCACATCCAGATGTTTCTTTTGCTGGTGACATCTGTCTTGCTGTGCTGTGTGTTGCTGTGACAGTTTATTTATGGCCCTGAACGTTGGCTGCTGTTCCAGTGGTGCAGAGTTTTGCAGCAGCAAAGCCAAGGAGCATCTCTCCTGTCCCTCCACCCTTCTGCTGCCCCACGTTTGTCTCAGGCTCCTCCTCAGTTGCCTCTTCTTGTCTCTGGCCTTTGGTGCTTCTCCTTGACAAAGCTCTCAGCAGTTTCCCATTCCTGTTTCTTGCAGTCAGTATTCAAACCAATCCTCCCTGTATGTTTTGAGGTTCTGGATTTTGAATCAAGAGAGAGAAAAAAGGAATCTGCACCAGAGAAGTGTGGGCATTTGGAGCCCAAATAACTTCTGTAGCTCCACAGTCACACAACCATAGCTAAGCCACTCACTGGAAGCCTGGAGTGGGGAGCAAGTCCCCCAGACTATTTGAAGTCACAGATGATGCTCATAAATTGGATTTTAAAGGGAAGGGTCTTTCTCTTTAGCTCTACTGTAGCTGAAAGCATTTTGGTGCAAGCAGCCCAGTTAAGAGAAGCCCAAATCTTATTCTTCTGCAGACCTTTGAGAAAATACACAAAATTATTTGAGCTTTCTCTGCCTCATGGTTCATTATCTAAAGTAAAAACCTTTGTTATATTTCTGTGCTCAGCAGAATAAAGTCTGCAAGGCTGTCAGTGTTTTGATTACACTATCCAGGGGATATCTGGAAGTTAGTGGTAGCAGTGGTAACAAAAAGCCCTGGATACCTCTCCCAGTTGAAATTAGATAATGTTCTGAAAGACTGTTAAAGAAAATCCCCCAACACCAATTTCTGTACAAACACCAATATTCAAGGAATTTCAGTGTACACATACAGCATTTTCTGTACTCACATTTTTTTCTTTCTTATCAAACAGCTCACAGCAGACCAGAATCTCAAGTTCATAGAACCTTTCTGCAAAATTGCTGCCAAATCAAAGGAGTAAGTTTAATGAAAGGATAAATATTTTTTAAGAATTAAGAAATTCTGAATATGGTTATAAATGGATCAAAGAATCATAATTTCAAAATGTAGAGAAAGAAGAGTATTTTACCAGCAATGTGCCCAGTCATTTGAAGATAACTTGTGTTTATCAAAGCTATAGATGGTCTCCATGGATTTATAAGAACTATATCAAACTTTGTTGGTTAATTTGTCCAGTTATTTTAATTTTTTAATGCATAGAGCAGCTGAGCTGTTTCTTTGCAGTGTAATATAGGTCAGCATATAAGCAGTGACATTTAGGAGGGGCACATTAGCAGGACACTGCTTGGATTAAAGGACTCCTGTTTAGGGAGTAACAGGTTCGCTCTCATCATCGGAAGAGCTCAGTGTTCCACTTTCTTTCTCATCCATTTTCCTTCAAATTGCCACTTTGTCACTTGAGAGGGGAGGGTGTTTCTGGCTGCCTTTGGGCTCACCCTGCTCTCCTGTGACACAGTCGGCGTGTGCTCCATGCTGTGGCCACTGGTGTCTTTGAGATGATCGTGGATCAGTCTCCCTTCGCCATCGAGGACCTGATGAAAGAGCTGGCTACCAACAGTGATGAGGAGGATGTTTCTGAAGAGGGAAAACAGGAAAGTGAAGAGATGCTTAAAACCAAAGGTAAGGAGGCAACTCTAAATTGCTCTGGTAAGATCTCTAGGATGGGAGAACCTGTTTCCTAAAAATACATTTCTGCTCTGAACCAATCAAACACATGTTCAGGGTGCTGTAAGGATAATTGTGTTTTCCCTTCTTCCCTTCAGATGTGCTTAATAAAGCTTGTTCTTTTGGAATCACCATCTCAGACAAAGCATTAATATTCAGTCTTTTTTTCTAAAATAGACAGATGTCTGTCAGGAAAATCAGCACAGAACTCTGAAAAAACAGAGGATATCAGTGAAAATACTGATGATGGGATCGGGGCTGTTCTTCAGGTTTGTGGCTCTTTTGCTCTACTGATGTTTCTGCTCTCTTTTTTCTCCATCTTTTTCAAGAGATGCAGAAGTAAAGGGTGTTAATGGATAAACATGTTACAAAATTTTAATCTCATTCTGATTTATAATAAGGTGATATTTATGTAATGTGTATTCTGTGAGTGGAAGTAAAATAAATCCATGTCTAAATTCTTATTTCCTCTGAAAACCTTCTGTTTTCTGCTCCTCCCTTCCTGCTTACAAAATGTGTGTGCTGAAAGCCAAGTCAGTGAGGGTGGGGAAGCAATCAGCCTAATTTTCATTGAACATGGATGTTGAGATACATAGGAGAGAGGGTAATATGTTCCAATTTGGGTTTTCTAGACTCAGGGCCAGTGCAGTGTTGTGATTCTGACAGATCCTCCCATCAAACACCCATGCAGGTGGATACACTTCATGCATCTGTGGCTTTTAAGCAAGAAATAGGACATGGCACACTATAAATCTGATACTTAGCTAAATATTTATGGGAGTTTTGAAGTGGGTTGGCTTCTCTCATGAGTAAGACTTAAGGTTAGGAACATTTGAGAAAGTGATACCAAGTTCAGCTGTAGTGTTAATAAAGCAGCCATCTGTGCAAGTCAGCGTGTGAAGGGGGTGTAAATTTCAATGGTGGAAAACATTTGGGGTTTAAAGGAAGTGTCTGTTTCAAGATGTGTATCTTTACAATTGACTTATTGAACTTCATATTTGATATTCTCATAACACAAGTTGCACTGGGTCATCTTGCATGGATAAACTAAGAGCAACTGTGTTGTACTTTCCTCCAACAGTTTGATTACAAAGCTGTTGCTGACAAAATCTTCCAATTTGCAAGCAAGAAAATTACACCTTCCCTGAACAGAAAACGGTTGTACAAGCTGGTCAAAAAGTGAGTTCTGCTGAAAAACATCTTGTCCTAAGCTACTTTGATTTTTTTTGTGCCCAGCCTCTCTTCTCCTGGTGACATTGTGGTGCTGTTCCTCATTGGTACAGACAGCTGCAGCCAACTGGGGTTTATCTGCACAATGTGGGTTTGAGCTGCAGGATGTGGCATTGGGTGTGATGCAAGGAACAGATGCAGGAAAAGTGTTAAATTGCTGTTTTTTCAATATTTTTGGTGATTTGGTTTGAGTTTGGGGGTTTCCGAGGCAGATCTCTTCCGGAGTTTGTAACTTCCTGTGCAAAAATGTTCCTATTTTGACAAAACCATAGTAAGTAATGTGATGGTGCAGTAAGTACAGTGATGGTGTTCTGCTAGTGTTATTATTGGTACTGAATGACTAATAATATTTTGGTTTTTCTTTTCTCCCTTCTTCTCACCTTCAGGTTCCAGGACTTAGCAGAAGGTAAGGACTGAGCAGCGGAGTAGTTACTTTCCATTAAATTATATATAATATTCCCATACAACCTGTATTGGATTTATTTTCCTCTTATTGTTTTAATGTGTATTTCAAGAATACTATGTTGGGTTTTTAAGATTTCATTAAGACATATTACACATTTTTTGTGAGACAGCCAAATTCCTTTCACAATTTGAGCAGCTCTGTACTTTGTCTTTAAATGAAAGATGATTATTTTTGCTTATCAAATAGGAATCAGTCGTATGCTTTTCTTTAAGGTTGGGTGGAAAAAATGAGTTGTTTTTTCTTTTCATGGGAGTTATGCTATATATGAACAGCATACCTGTTCATAAAAGTAGAATTCTCAGTTTTCTGATACCTTATCCTTCCTCAACAGGAATCTTCCCCCAAGATATTCCTGAAGATGTTTCCACAGATGAAGACGATGATGAATCCGGTAGGCGAAAGCGAAAGAAAAAAGCTGCCAAGCCTTGGCAGCAAAACGAGCTGGAAAAAGTAAAAGGTGAGGCAAGATCAATACTTGGGAGAGAGACAGTGTGCAGTGACTTGTGCAGTTTGGCAGAGTATCAGATTCGAGCTGTTTTGAGGAAGGCAGCACTATTGTTCAGGATGTGCTGATTTGTATCCTGTTGTGATGAAGGTTAAATGTGAAATTAAGTTCTTTTTGAAAGTGGGGGGAGTGAGTTCTCTTCCCAATTCTGAAGCATCACCTAAAAATTTCATTTAAAAGCAAAAGTGGAAGCAGCTGTTTGCATTGCTCCTTTGAGCATGTGCATTTACTGTAGGAAAGCAGAAACATGTCAGTCTTAAAACAGGATGAGTGTTAGAATGTAAGAATTTGGGAAGGTTGGAATACTGAACCCCTGAGCTGCCCTACTGATGGACTTAACAGGCAGGTAATAACTCTTTGTAGGGATGTTGCTGTGAAAAATAGGGTTTCTACAGAGAATGTTTTAGATCTTACCTGTGACAAGGCAAAATTAACAAAGTATTAATTAGGCCAGACGTCATCAGACTGCAGTGTTCTGAGCAGCTGTAACAGTGAAACTGTTGTGCAGGCTGTTAACAGGAAAATGGTGCACCTATTTTAAAAGACAAGAACAAAAAGAGAATAGAATTTAGTTGTTGTAAGTACCTTTGTGTTTCACGTGTGTTTTATGGCATTCTTTTTGGGATGGATTTAGAGGATAAAGAAGAGCTATCAAATGTGAAGATGCCATCAGTTCCCCAGAGGAAGAGGAAAAAAAGGAAGAAGAGGGACAACCCAAGTGCTGATTCTGGAACAGCTGATGGAAATTTTGAGGAGAGAAAAGCTGAAACATCTGGATCCAATGCTTCTAGCCAGGAAAAGGTGCCAGAAAATAACAAGGAGAGGAAGAGAAAGAAATTACTAGTAAATGAGGCCAGTGAGACCACAAATGCAGCAACTGACACCAGAGAAAATCACGGTATCTGTGTGCAGAACAGTCTGACTGACACACAACAGAGTAAAAAGAGACAGCTGAAGAAAATGAATCCCAAAGTGCAGAATGTTCCTGCAAAACCAGCATGTCAGAATGGACCAGCCACTGCCAGTGCAGCAGAGGATGTCAGCCCATCTGCCACACCATTACCTCCTAAGGCTGTAAAAAAGAAGCAGAAAGCAGGGGCTGTCCTGGTGAATGGGGGTCCCCCTGTGCAGCAAATTGACCTGAAACCCAGCAAGGAAGGCTTGCTGGGGACCCTGCCAAGAAAGGCAGGAGCTGAATCTGCACCCTCCAGAAAGGTCACCCTGAAGACAAAGTTAGTTGGTTTGGAAGGAATGAAAGTCTCCAGTCAGAATTCAGCAACTCTGAAAAAGAAGAGAAAAGTGAAAGAGGTGCTGAACTCTGTTGAAGCCAATGGAGTTCTGGAGACTGTATGCAAGAAAAGCAGGAAGGTGGTATGTACATCTCATTCTTTTCTCTGCCTGTTTCAGGAACTGCCAGGCTCATTTTCAAATTGGACTTTAGCTTTCTGAGCATGGGCTGCATGGGCTGCTTGCTGATGTCATCATGCATTGTCACCAAAAAAGGACTTGATTCCCCCCAAATCCACAAACTACTACAGTGTCACACCTTCTGTACAATGACACTAAATCCTGTGCCAGCCATGCAGCTGGAAGAACCCATCTAGCTGAAAAATGGGATGTTGGGGGCAAGGTGGGATTGTCTTTTTTGTCTTTTTTGGTAGGTTGTTTTTTTTTTTTTCTTTCATCCCTGGGTTAATTCTGCTTTTGCATTGAGTCTCTGGTTGACTTTACAGCATGCTCACAAAGAGCACTGTATTTTGGGAAAACAATGAGAAATGAGAAGATGGAACATCCCTTTTGCAGCAGCAGCAGTATCATGCAAGCTTAGGATCATCTCCTTGTGAAACTGCCCACAGCAATTCCAGGAGTGACTTCTTCTGCTTGCTCACTGCTCCATCTTAAAAAAACTGATAGGACTGTCTGGGGAAAGTATTTGGGGAAAGAGAATAGCATTGGAACATTAGAATAGACAATATGACACCGTGACCTTTAATGTTATCAGTGGCTGTGTGATCACATTTATAATTGGTCCAGTTTTTTATAAAGACAATACTATGTTTGTTCACTAGGAAAATCTGATGTCTTCCTCTTCAAAAATATAGGTCTTGCAGTTTGGGAACAACCTGTTTTTGTGACCTCTTTACCTTGCATCTTGTAATAAATAGAATAGGGTTGATTTTTCTCAGTGATTTGAGAGTCGAAAAGCATTTTGCACTGTATAGTTTTGATAGTGGCTAAGAAAGAGAGTGCAGGTGTTCTTCCCTCTCCTGCTGCTGAAATTCTTTTTAACTGCTCATTTCCCATGTGCATATTCACTCTAACACATTCAGGGGTTCAGTTACATTCTTGGAAGTCTTGCTGACAGTCTCACTTTGGTGGAAAAAATGAGATGAGATTATGAGTACATAAAAGAGTTAAAACTGCATGTTAATGAGCTTATGAGCTCACTTCTGTTTTACTCAAGTTTAAAACTGTAGGATTAGTTAAGTAGTGCAGCCTTTTATATGGAGATACAACTAGTCAGTCCTTCACAGGAGAAAGAATTTATATTGAAACTTTGCTTAAATAGTAATAAAATAACTGACATTCTCTATTTTCTGATGATGAAGTGCTGAGTGGGTTTCTCTCTCCCCACTATTCAAACTGCATTTTTCTCACTGTAGGGCTTCCAAAGTAGAAACCATTGGCTTTGTCTTCTGTTGCCTCAATATTCCAACTTTAATTTCTAAGAAAATATGATTATGACACCCCCATCTCTTTCTGTAAGACTATGCTGCAGGTGATCAACAGGTTCCAAGACCTGTTATAGATTCAAGATAAGAAGTTCCTGCAAACTTCATGGAAATGAGTTGTTGGCACAATTTGGCATAGGCACTGAGAGAAAGGCAGCAGCACAACCCCAGCACTGGCCTGTTGGCCTGCAGGGCTGCTGGGTCACTCTTCATGTGGAATTCCAAAGAAATTATGGCATTTGCTTTTTCTTGCTCAGTCCACATAGTTGTGTGAGTGTGTGTGTTAAAAGGGAGGAGAGGGATTGTGACAAGGAAAAAACTTGGAAGTTTAGTCAGGAGGAGAGGGAGAATACTGATGGAAGAAAGAAGAGGGCAGGATAAAGCTAAAATGCATAAATGCAGAGGAAATTAAGCTTTGCCAATTTTGTTTTCATTGCTTGAGAAATAACATGTTGTTTTATTTCCTGATTTTAGTTATGTAATCCTGGCCTTGTGCCCAGAAATGAGGGGCATGTTTTGATTCTTGATTTCAAGGACAGCACACACCTCCAGAGAATTAGCTTCAAATATTCAGAGGAAAGAGGAGGAGGAGAAGGGGAAGAAAACCAGACAAAATCAGCGTTATTTCAGAGCTGTCTCTGCAATTCAGAAAAATAAAAGTCTTGTGGCTTTTCCTTTTATTTGAAACAGAAATGATTTTCAAATCAAAAGGGGCCATATCTGCTGTACATTTTCCACAGTTTTTAAATGAATGCCTTCAGAATTCCATGTCTGTAGGTTGATGAGAAAATCACTCAACTTCCCCTCATCATACTCCAGGTTAGGAAGCTCTGCCAGTGCAAGTCCTAAGAATTGCCTTGTATTGGAGACAAGAATTGTTTTAAATGCCATAAAAGTATGAAATTTAGGCAGCAGACCAGTAGATTAACACAATAAATGAATTTCTGAAAGTATAGTCAGATTTCATACTCCATTTTTTTGTTCAAGGTCTCCATTTTAGCCCAAAGCTGTGTTTGTTCATCAGTTATTTATCTTATTCATCCAGAGGTACCACAGAAGAGTTTTTGCTTATGGTGAAAGTAAAAAAGTCATCACTTGTGTGCAGGAGAGCTGGATCAATTGCAATGTATCCTCATGCACATGGAGAAAACATTTGTTTGCACTCAGCATGGCTTGGCAAATCGGTTGCAAATTCTTCCCTTTGTGCTTTGCAATGACTTTCCTATTTCTGCACAGAGCTTGCCTTAAACTTCTGCTTTCAGTCATGATAATTGCAAAATTCCCTGCTGGGATCTAAACATGATGATTAACTGATGTGAGTGTGTGGTCAGCACTGGTCACTAGATATTAATTAATTACTGAATTTGTACTGAACTATTTTTCCCTTTCCCTCCTTCACAGGAAAGTGGTGCTGCTCTGTCACCATTAAAGAAAAAGAAAGTGAAACCAGGAAGTGATTTTGTAAAATTTGAAAAATCAACTGTACCAAAGGCAGTGTTCTTCAGGAAAGCCAGAAGCACCATCTCTTCCACCAGGACATCCCTGCAGGTGAGGAGATCTCACAAAGGGCAGCTGAGTTTGGGGACAGGTGTCTTCCCAAGCAAGCTCCCCAGCAAAAGGTGTGACCTCACTGGTGCTGTCCTTTCCACTCCCTGTTAGTCTCCTAACATAAGCAGATATAACTGGAGATGCTGATGCATTTCCCTGTAGACAGGGTCACACATGGCTCCAGAGTTTCCGAAAATGAGTTATAGATGTTTCTGAAATCTCTCCTCTGATTTCAGCCTTCTTGTTGAACATACACCATTCTGAATCTGCTCATTTCACAAGAAAGCAAAAACATAAACTGATTTCAGTCTTGTAAAGGGACTTTGAGCCTCCATTTCTTCTCATTTGTGGAGAGTGGCAACACTGCAGGGCTTCATAAGTCTGTCCTCTTCTCTAGGGCTTTTTAACATTTAAAGCTTTTCAAGCCCTCTTAGCAGTTTGAGGCCTGAGTGCAGTGGGGCCAATCTATTTAACACACAAATATCTTCTTGTTTGTTGTTGAAATTACATAATGACGTTAAGGAGAGTAGGTGATTTCTGCACAAATGGACTATGTTTGCTTTTGGCTAGGAAAACAGTGCTGTCTTAGCAGTAGTCAGTGCCAGAGGATTGGGGCAGTTCTAAACCAAATGAAGGAGGAAGTTGGCTGCTTTACATCAATGGGGTGCAGGTGAAAGAACTCAAAGCATTGCCTCAGAAATCTTATTTTATTTCATGTTTTTATTTTGCTTTGTAGCTGAACAAACTACAGACACCCAGCTCCAAAAAAGTCACGTTTGGCTTGAATAAAAACATGACTGCAGGTGAGTCTGATATGTGTGTGTGTCCACAGTCTCTCTGCTGTGAGGAATGGAGAAGCTGAACACATTCACACACCTGTAGACCACCTCTAAAATAGGATATTTCTGTTCCTTTTTTGTCCCAATATTTGTATTTAACTTACAAACCCTCCTCAAGTTCCTTTCCAGAGGAGATGGTAACTTTTAGGACTTTTTCAGCCCTGCAGCTAGACTTGAGCAATTGCAGGATGCTGCATTAGTGACCTGCAGAAGGAGCCTCATCTGCAGCAGGGTGATGAACTCACCTTCCTGAGCTGCCTGTTTGCAGGGCTCCTCTGGAAACACGTGCACTTCAGTCTTCATGGCTGACTTCTGTTTCCCAAGGCAAAGGGGCTGTCATGCTGATAAAATCAGACTTTGTAGTAGCAAAGTTTGCTTTTTATCTTGGCTGCTTGTGGTTTATTAATGGCCATGAGTAGATAAAGGTCACTTCCCTTCTGTAAGCAGGTGGTGTTTTCCCTGTTAAATAAATGTCTTGCTCAGTAGCATAGAATTATATTCCATGCATTCATTTAGTTACTTTTTAACTCTCTGAGGTATGCAATAGGTCAAATTCAAATTGAGAACAGTGTATTTAGGTAAATATCTTCATGTTAATATAACCCATCTGAACAAAATTAAAAATAAATGCCTCCCTGCCAGCTGAAGGGATGGCCAGGAGTTTCTAGAGCTGTTCAGCAGACAGAGTAGAGACACTGCTTACCCACTGCCATCTTTTAAAGTCCAGTGTGGTATTTTTCAGGATAGCTGGAATACTTGTGTCTGAGGAAAAGGCCCAGAGTCTCTGCTGTGTGTGGAACCACAGGGAGGGTTCACAGTGGGTTGTAGACCCTGTTCCCCAAGGGGCTCTGCTGAGAGATGTGCTTCACCACCATCTCTTTTCTCTGCCAAGTCTTTGACTTCTGGTCCTTGCTGGGCTTGAGGATCTAACTCAAGCTTCTAGGGCTGGGAAATTCCACAGCTGATTGACAAGCCCAGTTATTGCAGGGATTGCATTTCTTTTTAACTTGTTGACTTGTTTTCCAACAGAATTTAAAAAGACTGACAAAAGTATCTTAGTGAGCCCAGAAGGACCCTCCCGTGTGGCTTTCAATCCTGAACAGAAACCTCGTCATGGGGTGCTGAAGTCACCCTCAGTGACCCCAGCAAAAGAGCCTCAAATGAAGAGACCATTTACTATGTCAGCTAAGAAGAGACCAACTGCTGTGGACTTCTTTTGAACCAACAAATGTGGCCTACTTTTGTACAGGACATTTTGCTAATCTAGAATGTTCTCTGGAGGTATTTTGGACTTCTTTATTTTTTTAAGTTAATACAAATTGTATATACAAAATTCTGATTATGACCTGGGTCATTGCTATTTTGAAACCACTTCAGCTCTACCTTGAAATACTTGTTTTGTCTTTTTACAGAAAAGAAACAAAATCCAATCTCTGCTCAGGTTTGGTCTTCAAAAAGTTTGGTCTCTGCCCATGTCATTCCTGAGAGACTTGTCCATTTAATTAAGGAATGTTCAGGGTTTGATTGTTCCAATGATTTCTTTTTTTTTTTCTTTTTTTTTTTGAGCTAGTGTAAGACAACCTGCTCTTCATGCTGTTAAACTGTCTTTCATTAGACAGAGTTTAAGTTGGAAAAAGGCAATGCAAATTTTAAGCCTACTTGGTCATATATTTTAAAATTCTACTCTGTCATTTTTAATGTGTCACCCCTGGCATCCTGTTAATTCTTCTGGGAATAATGATTACCTCGTGTGTCTGTTTAATAACAGTTGGACTTGGGTAGCTTTGCAGCTAGCAAAGTTTCTTATCCTTGGGATAAGAAACCCTTAGCTGTTGCTCAAGTGTTCACTGGTGCAAATAAACTTTCATAGCCTGCTGAGCTGGGGACAAGTCACCACATTATTTTCATTAACACAAGTGCCAAAGCTGGCTTGAGCCTGTCACAGTGTGAGCTGGCTCCTTCTCTTCACTGAACTGAAATTCATGATCTTGTGCAGGAGAAATCTTTGATATTTCCAGGTCTTCCCCCAGCCCCCTCTGCTGCCTTTCCTGAAGGTCTGACAAAGCTCCTGGTTTTCTGCTTCAGCAGCTGCTGTCACCACCTTGTGCCAGAGCTCAGCCCTCATTTGGTGCACGAACCTCTGCCTGGACTGAAATGAGCTACATGAGTGTGGTGCATCTTTGCCTAGGACACATCTCTGAAATCTTTGGTGCCTCTCAGTACAGGGTGAAACTTTACAGCCCATGCAGCTTGGTTTTGGTTTTGATGTAGAATCAGATGTCCACTTGGCATTTCTTGGAGTTTATTTAGGTATTTTATTACTACTTTGCATGTTTTGTTTTTAATTTGCTTCTTTGGTAAAGATTGAGGTGCATTGCTGCAAGAGACAATTTATGTAATTTGAATGGGAGCACTGAGGAGTGAGAAGAGTAAGTTAAAATAAAACCTTTTTTGATACAATTGGAAGATTTGAATTCTTTGGAAATTTTCCTTATGTGAAGGAGGCAAAAAGGCTTTGCAGCAGATCTCTACATTAGAGCTCAGCTTGGAAGCACAGCCTGGTGCCAGAGCAAAACTGTTCATGAAGCTTCACACCAGTTATTCCTGTGATTTTGTGAGAGGGTGAACCTGCTTCTACCTTGTCTTAGGATAACTGGATTATCAGTTAAATAAACTGATAAATGCTTATTTAGCTACTTCAGCCAGCAGAATTACATTTTGTGATGTACATATTTGCATACTTCAGTGCTGTTTATTACCAGTCCTTGATGTTGTCTGGCCTCTGCCAGATTATTCCTCCTATCATCAGTATTGAAATTCTTCTTTTGTAGCTCATCTACAATTGCTTCAAAATACTGGGGTACTTCCAGATGACTGCTTGGTCTCAGCTGCTCAATTCTAATCCGTCCCAGTTCTCTCACTAAGTTTGTGGCAGTCTATGGTTTGTGGTACTGCCAGAAATTAATTTTGCTCTTTTCTCATCTGCAGTGAAGGACTGAATTGCATTTGGTTATGGTGTTGGTCTAGGCTGGATCTGTTTCTGTGATCAATAAAGAACTCTGGAGAATAAATTGATAAATTAATGCTATTTGTTTATGCAAGTATTGTTCATTTATGTTTTTAAAAGCTCATTGTATATTAGCATAATGGATTTTGTTGACAAGATGATGGTAAGTAGGGTGTAACAGCCTGTTCAATATGTTGTACTGTTACTTTGTCCTGTGGGTGAAAAGTCTCATGTGGAATATGCATAAAACCATTTGTATGTGCATGGTTGTGAATGCCTCAGGTTGGAGATGCCACATTCCTCCAAGGATAGAGATGCAAAAAATCACTGGGTGGATCTGGTGTGCACAGAAAAATCCAGGATCCAGACACACTGGGTTTGGTTTGGTTTTAATACAAATAACTTATTATCGAAATGTAGGGGTTGTCTGGGTCTTTTTCTGTTGATTGTAGATCCACTGAACCTGTTGCTTGTCCAACTGTTTTGTTTCCCACAGTGTTAAATGGAGGGGGCAGAAATGGCAGTCGGGCTTTTATCTAAAATTTTAGTGATGTGATTGCTTGTTGCAATGCATCCATAATCCATCTGTACCACAAAACTGGTGCAATGTTTTATAAATCTACCTGTGGGGTGGGTATTGTCTTCAGTGGTGTCTGGAATTTCATTCAGGACAACTTTACAAACAAAACTCGACCACTGTCAATGCAGTTTGTTCAGCATTGCTAGGTTACATTTGAATATATTACCCAAATTACTGGACAGTGACAATGCCAATGAACATTGAAGGAAAAGAAACCCCAAAACCAAAATATAACTGACAATATCCACTGCACAGATACAGTGGTATTCTGAGGAGACATGTATTGGTAAGAAAAGAGAAAGAAACTCATCTGATCTATTTTATGTCACTTCATGGGTTTTTTTCAGTGTTATTCCAGTTCCCTAGCTGCCAGCCATGCCCTGAGTCAAATATAATGTGACCTAACTTTTAAAGGATGGTGGTTTTAATGATTGTCTCTGTGTTTTTATTACAAACTGATCAACTTTGTGAAGCTCTAATAGCTTATAATTCTTAGCTTCAAGAGAACTCAAAAGCACAAAATTAATTCAGCAAGGCAAAAAGTTGAAATTCTATGTCAATTATTGGATATGCAAGATCTGTTACAGTCTGTCAAAACTGTGTGACTGGGAAAGTATCCAATGCCCTTTGTCATGAATTACCTGCACTGACATTTCATTAAAGGGAGAAAAAGTATCATTGTATGTTCCTCTGCAACAGCATTGTTAATACAAATACAATGTCTAAGCATTATATCATTTAATCCAATAAACCATATTTTTTGTGGACATTGTATTTTGGGTAAATCTGTAAATTTGGGAGGTTTGGAGAGGGTAGCATCTGGTTGGGAGCACTTAAAAGCACAAAGGACGTTGTTCTTGCTGGCATGCACTTGCTCTCTGTCTTTTCCTTTTATTTCATAGTATGAAGAGCCCAAAGTGATGAAGACTCAGACACTTTGGAGTATGCTTGGCACAGGACATAGATGTACATACACTTTGAACTTCATACTTTTAGAATGGGGTCAGAGATAGCAGCACCTAAAAGATTGCTCAGGAGAAATTAGTAGATCACATCCTGTCACAGCTTGGTGATCAAAATAGGTAACTGAGGTGGTAAGGTGGCAAAATGTGCACTGCAGAGTGCCAGGATAGGTGAGAGATGGACACCTGGGAAGCTGTTGGCTTGCTTCTTACCAGCAGCACGTCCAAGAGGATTTGTATACGGAGAAACCCTGCACAAAGTGCTGCAACCCCACCTCAGGCAGTGGCAAGCCCTGCACCTGCTCAGGATCAATTCAAATAAATCACAGAGTTTTAGCAGGCACATCATTTTCAGGAATGCAAAGTTAATTATTAAAAGAAAACTGATTTTTCCTTATCAGTGTCACTGGTAAAGTTAAACCATGAATCCTCAGAGTTCTTTCAGAGAAACTTGTGTAAAAAGCTGGCCCAGAGCCTGTGCAGCATCCCAAGGGAATGACACAGGGTGGTTTTAATATGGACACATTATTAAAAATGCTGCTTTTTCAACTATACTCCCCTGTGTCATGGGGCCACAGAAAGCAGCAGAGACTTAAAATTTGAAACAGAAACAGCTCCATTTGGTGGCCAAGTCTGTGTCACTGGGGAAGCCATGCAAGGGCCCCAGGCCAAGGCAGAGCCCGAGGGACACCCTCATCCCCCAGTGCAGCTGCACATGGAGCCACTGCCCACAACTCCTTGGCTGCGTCCATGTGGCCAGTGGCTCGTGCCCCCAGCAGCCCAGCCTCCAAAGCCAGGGCTCTGCAGGGTGAGGCTGGGGCTGCCCTGTGGCAGCGTGGCCAAAGCCTCACAGGGGCCTGGGCACAGCAGGGGCTGAAAGTGCCCAAGTCCATGTCTGCTGCAGGGCCAGAGCTGTGCCAGTTCCAGCCATGGCGGCTGTTGGAGGGATGCCGGGTGTGGCCCTTTGTGACACAGGCCCGTGCTGCCAGGGCCGCTGTGATGCAGGACATGGAGGCCTTTGTGACATGGCAGAGCCCTGCCCTGACACAGGGGTATCCAAGGGTACCTAAGGGGTCTCTAAGGGGCACAGAGCCCTGGGGTGAGCCGCTGTCTCACGCTGTCTCTCTTCCAGAGAACCTGTGTGCCACAGCATGATGGAGACGCTGATGGAGCAGCAGAACTTCAACTCTCCCTGTGCCATGGACATGGAGGAGCCGAACCCCAACTCTCCCTCTGCCATGGAGCAGCCGGGCCTGTGCATGAGGCCCCAGGTGACGGCCAGCCCTGGAGGGAGAGGGGACAGAGGGAGCTGCCATGGGGCTGGAGGCAGCAGCCTGGGGACCAGGGCCGGGCTGGCAGCTGTGCCAAGGCAGTCGCCTCCTTCCCCCACAGCCGGGGCACAGAGCCAGGGCCCTGCCCCACACAGCCCCTGCTGCCCTCCCAGCCCCTTGTGTCCCCCCAGTCCCTGCCCTGGGTGGCTGGAAGCCCTCGGGGAGCAGGGGGCAGTAGGGGGGACACACCTGCCAGAGCCACAGACTGTGGAGTGGGACTTGGTCAGGGAGGAGCGAGAGTGGGAGCCCTGCTTGGGCCAGGAAGTGCCCCACTGGGGAAAGGAGAGTGTCCAGGAGCTGTCCCAATGGGAAGGTGGGAAATGCCAAGATGTGTCCCAAGGGGAATTTCAGAAAGACCAAGAGCTGTCCCATGGGGAAGATGTGAAATGCCAGGAGCCTTCCCTAAAGCAAGATGTGAATGGCCAAGAGCTGTACAAACAGGACAACAAATGTGAACAAAATCTGTCAGAAGGTGAATTAGACCGCGAGATGTACCACTGGCAATCTGAGAAAGTGCAAGAGCTATGCAAGTGGCTGGACATGGAAATGCAAGAGCTGTTCCACAAGGAGAACAACAGCAACCAAATATTTCCCCAATGGGAAGGCTCCATTGTCCAAGAGCTGTCTAGAGGAGAAGTGCAGCCATATTCAAAGGTGTCCCACGAGGCAGGTGGCAGCGATGAAAAGGAGTCACAGGAGGATTGGGCATGCATCAGGACCGAAGAGAGAAGTGACAGTGAGGAAGAGGAGCCACAAGAGGACTGGGAATGCATCGCCATCCACACCATCTGGGTGAACCCCAAGTACCCAGAGCTCCTGCAGGGGCCTGATGCTGCTCCCCAGGACTCGGCCAAGGCAGCAGCTTGTGCAGCCTTGGCCGAGCAGGTGCAGGCAGCAGGGGCACAGAGGCAGGGCCCTGCCCCACAGAGCCCCTGCTGCCCCCCAGGCCCCTCAGCTCCCCAGGCAGGAGCCCAGGCCCCCAGGGAGCAGCCGGCTCCCCCCAAGAAACGCCCGTCCCGCTTCAGGCGGGCGCTGCGGGCGCTGCGGGGGCTCTTCTGCTGCCCCTGCCTGAGGCCACAGCCGGACAATTAGTGCCCGCTGCCAGCGCTGGCCCGGAGCCTGCCCCGTGTCACACGGGCTGCCTTTGGGCTCCAGCTGCCAGCGACAGCAGCTCCTGCTCGGCACAATGGCCTGCCTGAGGCTTGGGGCTGCACAGGCACCAGGGATGGCAGAGCCAAGGGCAGGGGCACAAAGCCTGGGCACAAGGAGCTCCTGCTCTCAGGGGACACCCAGGATGCAGAAGTGACAGCCACAAGGACATTTGGCACAACTTCCCTGGACAGGACAAAGCTCATGAAGCCAGCTAAGCAGCTGTGCTGAAATCGGCTCCAGCTGGGGAGAAGGTACTTGTGGCACAGGGAGATGGCAACTGCTGGCCCAGTGACCCCAGATACCCAGCGAGAAAAAGGAACATCTACAAAGGAAAAGAAGGACTGAACACAGAGAAAGATTAGTTAGCATAAGAAGCAAAGGACTCATACCCAATCGAAAAATAGATTAAGATATTCACCTTAGCTAATTATAAATTACACTTAATAATATAATAGTAGGATAATGATATTCACTAATAATAACAGAAAATACTACATTACTCTTTAAGAAATACTGAAACGAATAAGAATATTACAACATACAAATTAATTATTCCACATTATTTAGTATTTTTTCCTCTATACATAATATTTATTCATAATATATTTTAAATATGATATATCATGCATATGATATAGAACACTACATATTGCATATATATGAATGTTGTATCTATATACATAGATATGATACAATAAAAATACAAAAAATATTTGAAAGGGATGTAATGTGTGAAATTATTAAAAGAACTGTATCAATGGTAGCCAATGAAAAGTAATGCCTCTAATTGCTAAAACATATAAATAGTGAAAAGATTTTATACTCGCTCTGCTGCCTTTGTCGATTTTCCATTCAGTTCAGAACTGTAAATAAGGAAATAGCTGAACTCTGTGTTGGGATTGGTTTCTTGGGACAGCAGCTATGCCATGCACACATTGTTAGAAGCTGCTGCTTTTCCAGCCATGCTCAGCCGTGCCTGGCCCATCTCTGGAGCCAGACGGGCGCAGCCAAAGCAGCAGAGATCTGAAACTCGGCTGCTCGCTCACTGTGGCCAAAACACTCCCACATCAGCCACCAGAGCCTCTCTGGGAACAAACAACAAATCCCAGAGGACACCTCTCCGAGCCGGCTCCCCGAGTCCCTGCAGCGAGAGTTGTCGTCCAGGTGTGTGGGGAACCTGCTGGGGCTGTTTGGAGCAGCTGTGTGCTGTTCCCAGTGCACACCTGGCAAGCTGGATTCCCCACAGGGACAAGGGCAGCTGATTTGGAGGTGTCCCTTGGTTCCTTAAAGAATCATTTTTAGTGTTGACCTCCTGGCTGGGTGGCCAAGAGCAGCCTCCCACAGTGACACCTTGTCCCTTGCTTTGTCCCTCAGTCCTTCCCCAGAGGCTTTCAGGGGCCTCACCAACTGCAGCTCTGGACATTGCAGCCCCTCCAGGACATGCAAAGCTCAGGGCAGTGCCCTGCACACTGCCAGGGCTTCCCTGCACACTGCCAGGGCTTCCCTGCACACTGCCACGCTGCAGTGCTGCTTCAGCTCTCTGACACGGGGCCTTGCCTGTTTGGACACTCTCCATGGTGTCCTGCTTGCACACCCCACTTGTGCTCACACTCCTGCTCTGCACACACTCCCTGCTTGCACTCTCACACTTGTGCCCAGCACACCCACCCCACGTGCACATCCCTGCATGTCCCCAGCCCTGTGCCCGGCCATCTGGCTGCATGTGGCACTTTGGCATGGGCTTTAGGGTGGTGATGGTGGTGCTGGGATGATGATGGAACTGGATGGTCTTGCTGGTCTCTTCCAATCCTGATCATTCTGTGACTCAAGGATTGCCCTGACCCAGGTGCAGCACCCTTCACTTGTCTTGTTGAACCTCATGAGGTTCTTGTGGTTTCACTTCCCACACTTGCTCAGCTTCTTCTGCATGGCCCCATCCTTCCATAGTGTCACTTGCCCTGCTCAGCTTCCACCCCCTATAAATGTGCTGAGGCTGAGCTGGATCCTGTGGCCGTTACAGGCCCAGTGAGAATCTTAAAGGATTTTTCTTGTCTGCCATTCTCAGGCCCAGCTGAATTTTTCCCAAGCTTGAGCCTGTTTCTCTATGGAAAATATGAGAGAAAGAAACACTACAAAAAATAAACACCTGCTGGATCAGTGAGAAGCTTGGGACAAGAGGTGTCAACTTCTCTCAGCAAAGAATTTTCTTTATTTTGTTTCTCACAAAGTGCCTTATTTCAGGCCATGGTTTCCTTCCATGAATTGCTCTTCCTTGCTCTTCCTTGCTGCATGCCAGAAAGTGCCATGTTACTGTGTCCTTTCGCCGCTCTGTAGCCCCATTTCCAGTAACAGGATCCAGTGTCTGTGTGGCTGGGGAAGCCATGCAAGAGCCCCAGGCCAAGGCAGAGCCCGAGGGACACCCTCATCCCCCAGTGCAGCTGCACATGGAGCCACTGCCCACAACTCCTTGGCTGCGTCCATGTGGCCAGTGGCTCGTGCCCCCAGCAGCCCAGCCTCCAAAGCCAGGGCTCTGCAGGGTGAGGCTGGGGCTGCCCTGTGGCAGCGTGGCCAAAGCCTCACAGGGGCCTGGGCACAGCAGGGGCTGAAAGTGCCCAAGTCCATGTCTGCTGCAGGGCCAGAGCTGTGCCAGTTCCAGCCATGGCGGCTGTTGGAGGGATGCCGGGTGTGGCCCTTTGTGACACAGGCCCGTGCTGCCAGGGCCGCTGTGATGCAGGACATGGAGGCCTTTGTGACATGGCAGAGCCCTGCCCTGACACAGGGGTATCCAAGGGTACCTAAGGGGTCTCTAAGGGGCACAGAGCCCTGGGGTGAGCCGCTGTCTCACGCTGTCTCTCTTCCAGAGAGCCTGTGTGCCACAGCATGATGGAGACGCTGATGGAGCAGCAGAACTTCAACTCTCCCTCTGCCATGGACATGGAGGAGCCGAACCCCAACTCTCCCTCTGCTCTGGAGCAGCCGGGCCTGTGCATGAGGCCCCAGGTGACGGCCAGCCCTGGAGGGAGAGGGGACAGAGGGAGCTGCCATGGGGCTGGAGGCAGCAGCCTGGGGACCAGGGCCGGGCTGGCAGCTGTGCCAAGGCAGTCGCCTCCTTCCCCCACAGCCGGGGCACAGAGCCAGGGCCCTGCCCCACACAGCCCCTGCTGCCCTCCCAGCCCCTTGTGTCCCCCCAGTCCCTGCCCTGGGTGGCTGGAAGCCCTCGGGGAGCAGGGGGCAGTAGGGGGGACACACCTGCCAGAGCCACAGACTGTGGAGTGGGACTTGGTCAGGGAGGAGCGAGAGTGGGAGCCCTGCTTGGGCCAGGAAGTGCCCCAGTGGGGAAAGGAGAGTGTCCAGGAGCTGTCCCAATGGGAAGGTGGGAAATGCCAAGATGTGTCCCAAGGGGAATTTCAGAAAGACCAAGAGCTGTCCCATGGGGAAGATGTGAAATGCCAGGAGCCTTCCCTAAAGCAAGATGTGAATGGCCAAGAGCTGTACAAACAGGACAACAAATGTGAACAAAATCTGTCAGAAGGTGAATTAGACCGCGAGATGTACCACTGGCAATCTGAGAAAGTGCAAGAGCTATGCAAGTGGCTGGACATGGAAATGCAAGAGCTGTTCCACAAGGAGAACAACAGCAACCAAATATTTCCCCAATGGGAAGGCTCCATTGTCCAAGAGCTGTCTAGAGGAGAAGTGCAGCCATATTCAAAGGTGTCCCACGAGGCAGGTGGCAGCGATGAAAAGGAGTCACAGGAGGATTGGGCATGCATCAGGACCGAAGAGAGAAGTGACAGTGAGGAAGAGGAGCCACAAGAGGACTGGGAATGCATCGCCATCCACACCATCTGGGTGAACCCCAAGTACCCAGAGCTCCTGCAGGGGCCTGATGCTGCTCCCCAGGACTCGGCCAAGGCAGCAGCTTGTGCAGCCTTGGCCGAGCAGGTGCAGGCAGCAGGGGCACAGAGGCAGGGCCCTGCCCCACAGAGCCCCTGCTGCCCCCCAGGCCCCTCAGCTCCCCAGGCAGGAGCCCAGGCCCCCAGGGAGCAGCCGGCTCCCCCCAAGAAACGCCCGTCCCGCTTCAGGCGGGCGCTGCGGGCGCTGCGGGGGCTCTTCTGCTGCCCCTGCCTGAGGCCACAGCCGGACAATTAGTGCCCGCTGCCAGCGCTGGCCCGGAGCCTGCCCCGTGTCACACGGGCTGCCTTTGGGCTCCAGCTGCCAGCGACAGCAGCTCCTGCTCGGCACAATGGCCTGCCTGAGGCTTGGGGCTGCACAGGCACCAGGGATGGCAGAGCCGAGGGCAGGGGCACAAAGCCTGGGCACAAGGAGCTCCTGCTCTCAGGGGACACCCAGGATGCAGAAGTGACAGCCACAAGGACATTTGGCACAACTTCCCTGGACAGGACAAAGCTCATGAAGCCAGCTCAGCAGCTGTGCTGAAATCGGCTCCAGCTGGGGAGAAGGTACTTGTGGCACAGGGAGATGGCAACTGCTGGCCCAGTGACCCCAGATACCCAGCGAGAAAAAAGAACATCTACAAAGGAAAAGAAGGACTGAACACAGAGAAAGATTAGTTAGCATAAGAAGCAAAGGACTCATACCCAATCGAAAAATAGATTAAGATATTCACCTTAGCTAATTATAAATTACACTTAATAATATAATAGTAGGATAATGATATTCACTAATAATAACAGAAAATACTACATTACTCTTTAAGAAATACTGAAACGAATAAGAATATTACAACATACAAATTAATTATTCCACATTATTTAGTATTTTTTCCTCTATACATAATATTTATTCATAATATATTTTAAATATGATATATCATGCATATGATATAGAACACTACATATTGCATATATATGAATGTTGTATCTATATACATAGATATGATACAATAAAAATACAAAAAATATTTGAAAGGGATGTAATGTGTGAAATTATTAAAAGAACTGTATCAATGGTAGCCAATGAAAAGTAATGCCTCTAATTGCTAAAACATATAAATAGTGAAAAGATTTTATACTCGCTCTGCTGCCTTTGTCGATTTTCCATTCAGTTCAGAACTGTAAATAAAGGAAATAGCTGAACTCTGTGTTGGGATTGGTTTCTTGGGACAGCAGCTATGCCATGCACACATTGTTAGAAGCTGCTGCTTTTCCAGCCATGCTCAGCCGTGCCTGGCCCATCTCTGGAGCCAGACGGGCGCAGCCAAAGCAGCAGAGATCTGAAACTCGACTGCTCGCTCACTGTGGCCAAAACACTCCCACATCAGCCACCAGAGCCTCTCTGGGAACAAACAACAAATCCCAGAGGACACCTCTCCGAGCCGGCTCCCCGAGTCCCTGCAGCGAGAGTTGTCGTCCAGGTGTGTGGGGAACCTGCTGGGGCTGTTTGGAGCAGCTGTGTGCTGTTCCCAGTGCACACCTGGCAAGCTGGATTCCCCACAGGGACAAGGGCAGCTGATTTGGAGGTGTCCCTTGGTTCCTTAAAGAATCATTTTTAGTGTTGACCTCCTGGCTGGGTGGCCAAGAGCAGCCTCCCACAGTGACACCTTGTCCCTTGCTTTGTCCCTCAGTCCTTCCCCAGAGGCTTTCAGGGGCCTCACCAACTGCAGCTCTGGACATTGCAGCCCCTCCAGGACATGCAAAGCTCAGGGCAGTGCCCTGCACACTGCCAGGGCTTCCCTGCACACTGCCACGCTGCAGTGCTGCTTCAGCTCTCTGACACGGGGCCTTGCCTGTTTGGACACTCTCCATGGTGTCCTGCTTGCACACCCCACTTGTGCTCACACTCCTGCTCTGCACACACTCCCTGCTTGCACTCTCACACTTGTGCCCAGCACACCCACCCCACGTGCACATCCCTGCATGTCCCCAGCCCTGTGCCCGGCCATCTGGCTGCATGTGGCACTTTGGCATGGGCTTTAGGGTGGTGATGGTGGTGCTGGGATGATGATGGAACTGGATGGTCTTGCTGGTCTCTTCCAATCCTGATCATTCTGTGACTCAAGGATTGCCCTGACCCAGGTGCAGCACCCTTCACTTGTCTTGTTGAACCTCATGAGGTTCTTGTGGTTTCACTTCCCACACTTGCTCAGCTTCTTCTGCATGGCCCCATCCTTCCATAGTGTCACTTGCCCTGCTCAGCTTCCACCCCCTATAAATGTGCTGAGGCTGAGCTGGATCCTGTGGCCGTTACAGGCCCAGTGAGAATCTTAAAGGATTTTTCTTGTCTGCCATTCTCAGGCCCAGCTGAATTTTTTCCCAAGCTTGAGCCTGTTTCTCTATGGAAAATATGAGAGAAAGAAACACTACAAAAAATAAACACCTGCTGGATCAGTGAGAAGCTTGGGACAAGAGGTGTCAACTTCTCTCAGCAAAGAATTTTCTTTATTTTGTTTCTCACAAAGTGCCTTATTTCAGGCCATGGTTTCCTTCCATGAATTGCTCTTCCTTGCTCTTCCTTGCTGCATGCCAGAAAGTGCCATGTTACTGTGTCCTTTCGCCGCTCTGTAGCCCCATTTCCAGTAACAGGATCCAGTGTCTGTGTGGCTGGGGAAGCCATGCAAGAGCCCCAGGCCAAGGCAGAGCCCGAGGGACACCCTCATCCCCCAGTGCAGCTGCACATGGAGCCACTGCCCACAACTCCTTGGCTGCGTCCATGTGGCCAGTGGCTCGTGCCCCCAGCAGCCCAGCCTCCAAAGCCAGGGCTCTGCAGGGTGAGGCTGGGGCTGCCCTGTGGCAGCGTGGCCAAAGCCTCACAGGGGCCTGGGCACAGCAGGGGCTGAAAGTGCCCAAGTCCATGTCTGCTGCAGGGCCAGAGCTGTGCCAGTTCCAGCCATGGCGGCTGTTGGAGGGATGCCGGGTGTGGCCCTTTGTGACACAGGCCCGTGCTGCCAGGGCCGCTGTGATGCAGGACATGGAGGCCTTTGTGACATGGCAGAGCCCTGCCCTGACACAGGGGTATCCAAGGGTACCTAAGGGGTCTCTAAGGGGCACAGAGCCCTGGGGTGAGCCGCTGTCTCACGCTGTCTCTCTTCCAGAGAGCCTGTGTGCCACAGCATGATGGAGACGCTGATGGAGCAGCAGAACTTCAACTCTCCCTCTGCCATGGACATGGAGGAGCCGAACCCCAACTCTCCCTCTGCTCTGGAGCAGCCGGGCCTGTGCATGAGGCCCCAGGTGACGGCCAGCCCTGGAGGGAGAGGGGACAGAGGGAGCTGCCATGGGGCTGGAGGCAGCAGCCTGGGGACCAGGGCCGGGCTGGCAGCTGTGCCAAGGCAGTCGCCTCCTTCCCCCACAGCCGGGGCACAGAGCCAGGGCCCTGCCCCACACAGCCCCTGCTGCCCTCCCAGCCCCTTGTGTCCCCCCAGTCCCTGCCCTGGGTGGCTGGAAGCCCTCGGGGAGCAGGGGGCAGTAGGGGGGACACACCTGCCAGAGCCACAGACTGTGGAGTGGGACTTGGTCAGGGAGGAGCGAGAGTGGGAGCCCTGCTTGGGCCAGGAAGTGCCCCAGTGGGGAAAGGAGAGTGTCCAGGAGCTGTCCCAATGGGAAGGTGGGAAATGCCAAGATGTGTCCCAAGGGGAATTTGAGAAAGACCAAGAGCTGTCCCATGGGGAAGATGTGAAATGCCAGGAGCCTTCCCTAAAGCAAGATGTGAATGGCCAAGAGCTGTACAAACAGGACAACAAATGTGAACAAAATCTGTCAGAAGGTGAATTAGACCGCGAGATGTACCACTGGCAATCTGAGAAAGTGCAAGAGCTATGCAAGTGGCTGGACATGGAAATGCAAGAGCTGTTCCACAAGGAGAACAACAGCAACCAAATATTTCCCCAATGGGAAGGCTCCATTGTCCAAGAGCTGTCTAGAGGAGAAGTGCAGCCATATTCAAAGGTGTCCCACGAGGCAGGTGGCAGCGATGAAAAGGAGTCACAGGAGGATTGGGCATGCATCAGGACCGAAGAGAGAAGTGACAGTGAGGAAGAGGAGCCACAAGAGGACTGGGAATGCATCGCCATCCACACCATCTGGGTGAACCCCAAGTACCCAGAGCTCCTGCAGGGGCCTGATGCTGCTCCCCAGGACTCGGCCAAGGCAGCAGCTTGTGCAGCCTTGGCCGAGCAGGTGCAGGCAGCAGGGGCACAGAGGCAGGGCCCTGCCCCACAGAGCCCCTGCTGCCCCCCAGGCCCCTCAGCTCCCCAGGCAGGAGCCCAGGCCCCCAGGGAGCAGCCGGCTCCCCCCAAGAAACGCCCGTCCCGCTTCAGGCGGGCGCTGCGGGCGCTGCGGGGGCTCTTCTGCTGCCCCTGCCTGAGGCCACAGCCGGACAATTAGTGCCCGCTGCCAGCGCTGGCCCGGAGCCTGCCCCGTGTCACACGGGCTGCCTTTGGGCTCCAGCTGCCAGCGACAGCAGCTCCTGCTCGGCACAATGGCCTGCCTGAGGCTTGGGGCTGCACAGGCACCAGGGATGGCAGAGCCGAGGGCAGGGGCACAAAGCCTGGGCACAAGGAGCTCCTGCTCTCAGGGGACACCCAGGATGCAGAAGTGACAGCCACAAGGACATTTGGCACAACTTCCCTGGACAGGACAAAGCTCATGAAGCCAGCTCAGCAGCTGTGCTGAAATCGGCTCCAGCTGGGGAGAAGGTACTTGTGGCACAGGGAGATGGCAACTGCTGGCCCAGTGACCCCAGATACCCAGCGAGAAAAAAGAACATCTACAAAGGAAAAGAAGGACTGAACACAGAGAAAGATTAGTTAGCATAAGAAGCAAAGGACTCATACCCAATCGAAAAATAGATTAAGATATTCACCTTAGCTAATTATAAATTACACTTAATAATATAATAGTAGGATAATGATATTCACTAATAATAACAGAAAATACTACATTACTCTTTAAGAAATACTGAAACGAATAAGAATATTACAACATACAAATTAATTATTCCACATTATTTAGTATTTTTTCCTCTATACATAATATTTATTCATAATATATTTTAAATATGATATATCATGCATATGATATAGAACACTACATATTGCATATATATGAATGTTGTATCTATATACATAGATATGATACAATAAAAATACAAAAAATATTTGAAAGGGATGTAATGTGTGAAATTATTAAAGAACTGTATCAATGGTAGCCAATGAAAAGTAATGCCTCTAATTGCTAAAACATGTAAATAGTGAAAAGATTTTATACTCGCTCTGCTGCCTTTGTCGATTTTCCATTCAGTTCAGAACTGTAAATAAAGGAAATAGCTGAACTCTGTGTTGGGATTGGTTTCTTGGGACAGCAGCTATGCCATGCACACATTGTTAGAAGCTGCTGCTTTTCCAGCCATGCTCAGCCGTGCCTGGCCCATCTCTGGAGCCAGACGGGCGCAGCCAAAGCAGCAGAGATCTGAAACTCGGCTGCTCGCTCACTGTGGCCAAAACACTCCCACATCAGCCACCAGAGCCTCTCTGGGAACAAACAACAAATCCCAGAGGACACCTCTCCGAGCCGGCTCCCCGAGTCCCTGCAGCGAGAGTTGTCGTCCAGGTGTGTGGGGAACCTGCTGGGGCTGTTTGGAGCAGCTGTGTGCTGTTCCCAGTGCACACCTGGCAAGCTGGATTCCCCACAGGGACAAGGGCAGCTGATTTGGAGGTGTCCCTTGGTTCCTTAAAGAATCATTTTTAGTGTTGACCTCCTGGCTGGGTGGCCAAGAGCAGCCTCCCACAGTGACACCTTGTCCCTTGCTTTGTCCCTCAGTCCTTCCCCAGAGGCTTTCAGGGGCCTCACCAACTGCAGCTCTGGACATTGCAGCCCCTCCAGGACATGCAAAGCTCAGGGCAGTGCCCTGCACACTGCCAGGGCTTCCCTGCACACTGCCAGGGCTTCCCTGCACACTGCCACGCTGCAGTGCTGCTTCAGCTCTCTGACACGGGGCCTTGCCTGTTTGGACACTCTCCATGGTGTCCTGCTTGCACACCCCACTTGTGCTCACACTCCTGCTCTGCACACACCCCCTGCTTGCACTCTCACACTTGTGCCCAGCACACCCACCCCACGTGCACATCCCTGCATGTCCCCAGCCCTGTGCCCGGCCATCTGGCTGCATGTGGCACTTTGGGATGTGGTTTAGGGTGGTGATGGTGGTGCTGGGATGATGATGGAACTGGATGGTCTTGCTGGTCTCTTCCAATCCTGATGATTCTGTGACTCAAGGATTCTCCTGAGCCAGGTGCAGCAACTTGCACTTGTCTTGTTGAACCTCATGAGGTTCTTGTGGTTTCACTTCCCACACTTGCTCAGCTCCTTCTGCATGGCCCCATTCTTCCGTAGTGCCATTTGCCCTGCTCATGACATCTCCTATAAATGTGCTGAGGGTGAGCTGGATTCAGTGTCTGTGTCACAGGGAAAGCTGTGGAAGAGCTTCGGGGCTGAGTTAGAGCCCAAAGGACACCCTCATCCCTCTCCTGCAGCTGGACATTGAACCAGTGCACAAAACTCCTGTGTCTCTCCAACCAATTACTTATAGCTCACCCTCCAAACCCACAGTTCTGTTGTAGGCAGAGCAGCACAAAAAAAGTGCACACTTAGGTTAGTGAAAGAAATAATTAAACTGAACTGAATAAGGTTGAAACAATTGGTCAAGATCATCTTAATGGCAAAAAAACCCAGACTTCTCTATGTGCACTAACAGTTGTGCGTGTCATTCCTTAGAATTTTCTTCTGCTGTTGAATGCTTTCAATCAATGAATATTTGGTCAGGTTCCATTCTGGTCCCTTCTCAGTTATCTTGGTCAGAGGATGATACATTAGTAAAATAGCTCGCTGTGAGTAAATTTTGTTCTTTAGTAAGGAATGGGGATGGGGAGAGAGTTTCTGACTAAAACCTCACTGAGACACATGTGTGAGAAAATTTGAAAATGCAAAGAGTTAGGCCCTTCAGGGAAAGGAACTCCAGTCTCAGTTTAGGGAGCAGATCTCCTTTCAGTGCTGACCATAATTTCATAGGCTTTGCAGCTATGGTAAACATCTGGGAGACATCTAATATAGAATGAAGGTTAAAACTATAGAAACTCATCTAATCCAATAATGTGTACTTGCCTTTGCAGAGTATTGTCACAGAGTAATTTCATTTCTGAAAATAAGGCCCTCAACCCTTTAATTAACCCCTTTGAAAAGGAGGATAGGAATCATTCACAAGGTCTGCACTTCCTTCCAGTAGACCATCAGGAAGTAGAGTGTGCCAACTCTTTCTCCCTTAGAAATCCACTCAGGAACCTGTTTTGGAAAGAGAAATTTCTTTGTTATTCACAAGCTGCAAAATTGGCCACTGAGGGCCTGAGCTGTACAGAGTTGCTTGCCAAGAGTAGGAAGTATTATATTGCATTGTAATGCCAGGCATAGGAATTTGCAGTTGGCCACTGGCATGCTCGGGGCTTGCACACACATTTTTGCTGATTATCTCTAACTGGCTCTGGACAATGATGTTATCTGCCCAAGGAACCTGCTACTGCTGCTGATATTGTTAGGCAGCTAAAATATCTGCCAGAACCAGATGACAACTCTTCATTTTGACCCATTTATCTCTTGCAAATTTTGTATCTTTTTCATCAGTTTAGCTTATTTAATTGTAGAGGTTGTTAGTTGCCCAGGAGAAAAATCATTGAGAATGCAAATTTCAAAGTATGGTATTAAATCCTGGTGCCACTAATGCCTGCTGATTTCATCCTACTATTTTATTTTTGTACTAAGGGGGAAAACCCAGGAGACTTTCAGAATTCCATAGGTTAGACTTTTCTACTAATTACAATGGTCAAAGTGACAAGAGCAGAGAGAGTTGTCCCCTAATAACACAGACAAAAACAAGAGCAAATTAGGAAGAATTTCCAGCCTGGGACAGAACCAGTGTTTCTCAGACTCCTGAAATCTGTCCTCTGTTACTGCTATTTTGAAACTATAATAGGTGTAAAAATTATGTAGTTTATGTCTGAACTTACTATATTCCATTCAGATTTTTAAAGGTTAATTTAAAGTAGGAAATCTCTTTGTAACCACTGAAGGAAGAGAACAAAATGAAATTACCATTACCCAGGTAACAGGGCCAGAAATAGATGTGGTATTAGTCAACTTAGCATGTACACCCTGCAGCTTGAACTCAAATGCAAATCTGTTCTGTTTCCAGCACTGCAGTGGCCTGGCTTCCCACTGCTTTGTGTGCACATTTCCCCAGGGAATAAGCTGTGCAGCTTTGCCAAGCTGATATCCCTGAGCAGGGGGAGCTGAAGCAAGTGACTCATGACTGCAAGACGACAGCATGTGATGCAAGACACACACACAGGACAAACTGCTGAGAGATGCAGTTCACAACTGAGAGCTTTATTCCCATTGCCAGGAAAGGCCTTGCTCTTTTCCAGCTGTTATCACGTTTCATACAACAAATAAGCAGTGTGTGCAGAATTTCTGACCCAAAATCTAAGTCAAACAATTTTCAAGGTTAAAGATCAAAAGCCAGGTACAGAAGTGTCTGTGACATTAAGGAATTAAAGGCAATTAGACATCACCAATTTCTTCACATTTTCCCCAAAAGTGTCTTTAAAATGAAGCAAACCAAAAGCATTTGTATGCATTTCCCTAAAGCTGGGGTCCTGGCCACATGCTGTACTGTGTCACCCCATAACTGCTTTTATCTCCTACTTCTTTGCTTTCCAGAGAAGGGTTCTGATCTGCTACTGGAAATACATTTGTTGACAAAGGGGTATTTCCACTTACTGGGCTACCCCTTAAATTATTATATGAATTATAATTGTTATAATTCAAGGACAAAAAGAGATAAGTGGAATTAAACCCCTGACAAGTTACTTTTCCCCAGTATTAGGTAGTGGATGCTAAGTTGAATAGAAATGACTCCTGAAGGTGCAAGCACTCAGGACAAAACTGCAAGCTAATACAAAGCACTTTAGCTCCCTTAGCCAAGCAAAGGAGGCTTCCTGGTTTTCATTAACTTCAACTGTTTTATTAAATGGACACTGGAGCCAATATGTGCAGACATCAGCACAGGAAAAATATTTGTATATAGTTATGGGGAGTTGTATCAGCATAAGGAGTGCTTTAGCTTAGAATTACCCAGCATAGTGGTCTTGCCTGTTTTTATAAAAAGCTGCATTTTTAGTTTCTGGAGGAGATGAGGATCAGGAATGCCATGCTCTACAGTGCTGTTCAGCTGTGGCAACTTGTGACAGCAATGCAGCATTTTAAACAAAACTTTGTTATCACTGGCCCATCTCTCAGCTTGACATCTAGCCCCTTGGATGCTATCCCAGAAGCAGTTCCATTTACCTCAGTAAAACAATGGATGTGAGGATTGCAAGACTGGGCCTGCCATTTGGAGGCAAGACTGCTCAGAACACATGGAGCTTTGGCAAGTCAGTGACAGAGAACAGGTTTGAGTCCAACTGTAAGTGAATACACGGCCCACTTTATCTTCTGATCATGTCATCTCTTAATATTGACAATTCCTGACAAAGTTAATCACTTTAATGAGGCCAAGTGAAAATTTGGCATGAAACAAGGATAATGGTGCCCTCCTACATCAAATGTTGCTAATACTTTATGGCAATTATCACCATCATAAATTGGTACTTTACAATCTGTCTTAGCAAACATTCAACTGAAAGGCAAAAATCAGTATCTTCAATCCAGATGGTTTTCTGACATAGAAATGCACACTTAAATGTTGTCTAGATGTAAGTAAAGCCTTTGACACCTTTTCCCATGGAATTCTTCTGGAAAACCTGGCTGCTTGTGACTTGCACTGGTACACTTCACTAGAGGTGGGAAAGGGTCTGGAACATGAGTCTTGTGAGAAGCAGCTGGGGAAGCTGAGCATGGTTAGCCTGAAGAAAAGGAGGCTCAGGGGTGACTCTATCATTCTCTACAAGTACCTAAAAGGAAATTTTAGGGTAGGGGTTGGTCTCTTCTCCCAAGTAACAAGCAACAGGACAACAGGAAAAAGCCTCAAGTTGCAACAGGGGAGGCTTAGATTGGATATTAGGAAAAATTTCTTCACTGGAAGGGTTGTTAAGCACAGAAATTGGCTGCTTGTGGCTGAGTCACCATTCCTGGAGGTATTTAAGAGATGGCATGTGGTGCTTAGGGACATAATTTAGTGATGGACTTGACAGTTTGACTCAATTATCTTAATGTTTTTTTCCAACCTAAAAGATTCTATGATTCTAATTATTACTCTCTGATGGTCCAATTCTGTCACCTGCAATACTTATTGAGGAAAGGAGTGGGTGTTGATACTGTTTTCACATAACTATGACCTTTTTATTTTCTGTCATAGCTATGATGATTTATAGAATCCATATATAATGCACAAAATCTGACTTAAGGCCCTCTCTCTATGTGTTTTCCATCTAGCTCAGTGTATCATATTCTTGGCAGTCCCAATCTTTCCCATTGTGCTTACATAAAAAATCTGGGCTTCAGAAGACCTTGGTAGGTAAAGTCTGTCCCCTGTTCCAAAACAAACTTACACACAGCTATCAATATTTATAAAATATTTCTTCCAGTAGTTATGAAAAACAAATAAACTGAAAATGAAACCTCTTCAATCTTTTAAAGCAATCTCTTCCTGTGTGTTTAATAATCTCTTTCATAATGGCAGCAAGCCCACCATTATGGAAATTGGGTTATTCCCTTCTGCTCCCTCACAGCTCTGTGTTGTATGTAATTGCAGGCTGTCATTAGAGTTGAGCTTTCATTAAGCTAAAGAAAGTATTTCCTCCTACGCTGTGTGTCCTGAACCTTGGACCCTTCTTACAGCCTCTTTCATTGTGCCATTGTTCCATTTTGAATAAAACACCACTCCAAAAACTTTTGACAGTTTTTTGGAACTGGAAACTTCCCCAGAGACCCAACCAGTGCTGGATGGTTTCCTATATCTGACAGACTCTGCTGTTGTTTATGCAGTCTGAAAGGTGATTACCTTTATTGCAATATTGTGACATTGTTGACCCACGTTAAGCTTGTTACCTGCTGTAATCTCACAATTTCTTCATGCATAGTGAGCTGGAATTCCAAAGGGTAGTGTTGTGTCTTATCTTCTTTTTGCCAGTGGGGGATTAAATGCGTGAGAAGGTATTTCAGGTGTGTTGTAGAACAAGATCATAGGAGTAACATTTGTGGGAGAAAGATTGCCAGTTGTTGATAAGCTGTGGTCTTTTTGACTATATTCTTTCTTGATCAAATTCTGATAAACTTCTCAGATTTCATTATTTCCAACAAATGTTCTGCTCTGACTGAGGACATCTGGTTTGAGAGGTTAGGTTACCTTAAAGAAAATAAACCAAATAACTCCATGCACAGTCCACTGAGGCCAGGAGCTTGAGGAGGTGTCATCCAAGCAGTTCTACAGCAGCAGCTGTAGTAGGAAGCTGAGAACAGCTGCTGTATTGCTGACTTTTTCATCTAATGCCCTGCCTTTTTCTTTTTTACTTAATGAATCTTTCTGTCATCCATTGAACAATTATTTGCTCCTTGAACAGTTTTAGTAATCTCCAAATTTGGAGGAGTAGCTGGGAGTTATTTTTTTGAGAAGGACAGCAAAGTAGGAAGCACAATCACTATGAAATGGAAGATTAGCTTCACTTTTTTCTGAGACATATAATTCTTTTTATTATGGAGAGGCCTGACTTAAAGAATAAATACAGCAAAGTCTGTAAAAAAACACTGCTCAAAAATTGTGTACCATTTTTAGATGAGCTGGTTTCTGGAAGGGAAGGAGAATTGTTTTCTGGCCTCTTCTTTTTTTTTTTTTTTTTTTTTTTTTTTTAGTGTATGGTCATACAGATTCCCTCATACTTTGAAAAATGTTAGGGCTGGATACTATTGAGTCACACACATTCTATGATACAGGTTCTACTCCTTAATCCATTAAAAATCATCCAGAGAGACTTCAGATATTCCTCTGGAGTAAGCATAAAACTTTCTAGGAAATGGGTTTTGTTGGACATTTCAGAATATTAGGAAGAAAGTAGCAAACCTGCATAGAAACTGGTATGTGTGTATCTTTGCTTACAAGGTCAAAGTGGTGCAATAAGCACTAATGCTGAGCAAAAGATGAAAACCAGGGAAAAGGGAGAAAAAAAATTGTATTCCAACAATTGTCCTCTAAGCTAGAGGAGTGGGACCATACAGGATGCAGATAATTCGTTGCTCTGGCCCTCCATGGAGATGCACTGATTTCTGCAATTCAAAAAAATATGTATTGAAGGGCTGAAACAACAGTTGGTAGCAAGGCCAGCCTGGAATAAACCCTAAGTTTTTTAGCACAAGTGACAACTGAAGAGAGAACAGTATGTTCCCTTATTTTCCAATAGATTGCTTATGATGAGGAAAATACTCTTTCACCTAGTTAAGAAATAATCATGCTATTTCAAGAGTCAATTCAAAGCCATCCATGAAGAAGAACAAGAGGCATCAGGTGCCATTTCTTGTTGTGAGCTGCATTGAACCTGTGATGGTCAATAATGACAAATGGCCAGAGGATGATGAAATTCCCAAACACATTACCAAGTCCCATCTCAGCACAGTCTTGATATATTGTAGCACTTGCCAGCCAACGCATACATCTTCTTTTACTCTTTGGCAGCTCTTTGAAGGGCTTTTTTTTTTTTTTTTTTTTTTTTTTTTTTTTGGTCAATAACACACAATTGCACTCACTTCAGAGCCCAGCTACGAGGGTGGTGCTTTGTCAGGCACCCACAGCTTGGGCCAGCGTGCCACCTCCAGGCATTGCTGTGCCATCTGTGACTCTTTTTGAGGCTTTTTGAGGAAGGGAAACTGCCCCACAGGTGGGATGTCTGTGCCAGTCCTGGCTTTCCAGCGGGATGTGGGCAGCTGTGGGTGGTTCCTGGCATGGCACAGGGGAGCATGGTTTGTCCACCCCACTGTAACAGTGTAACCCTGAACTACCAAATCACATCACCAGTGTCACAGCCAGAGGGCTCTTAAACACCTGCAGGAATAGTAACTCCCTCGGGAAACCTATTCCAAAGTCTGAGCACCCTAAAACTGCAAATAAGTCTGAATCACCTCTGCCTCAGTTTAAGGCCTTTTCCTCTAGTCCTCTCACTGTAGGCATGGAGAGATGAGACTGGCCCCCACCTCACTACAATCTCTTTTCAGCTAGAAAATGCTCCTTCATCGTGTCGAATTTTGGGCTCCTCGGGACAGGAGAGACACGGAGCTCCTGGAGCAGGTCCAGCAGAGGGCAACGAGGATGAGTGGGGGACTGGAGCATCTCTCTTAGGAGGAAAGGCTGAGGCCTGTTCAGGTTCGAGAAGAGACGACTGAGAGGGACTTTAATGAGTATAAATACTTAAAGGGCAGTGTTAGAGGAGGAACCAGGCTCTGCTTGGTGGCACCCAGCAAGGGGACAGGAGGCGAGGGGCAGAAACTGACGGTCAGAATTCACCAGAGCATGAGGAAGAGCTGTGCACAGTGCCCGAGCACTGGGACAGCCAGCCCAGGGAGGGTGTGGAATGTCCTTCACTGGACACACTGGAGCCATACGGACACAACCCCGCGCCGTGTGCCCTGCGCTGAGCAGGGCGGCTGTTCCTGGTGCCCGCTGCGCTCTCCTCCAGCGCGGCACATCCCGCCGTGTCCGAGCGGGCTGGGAGCGGGCCGGGCCCGCCGCTCGCTGCCGTTGGCGGGGCCGCGAGCCGCCGGGGGCTGTGCGGGCCCCACGGCGCTGGGGCCGCCCGGGAGCCGCGTCCCCTCCGTCCCGCACACGGCGCCGGGCAGAGCGCTGCAGCAGGCGGCCATTCGGGGCCGGCCGTGCCCGCCGCCCCTCCCGGCCCCGCCGCGGAGGGTGTGTGACAGGCGGGCAGGGCGAGCGCGTCACGCCGCCCGCGCTCCGCCCCCCGCTCCTGCTCCCGGCGCCGCCACCTCGGCCCGGCGCGGGCAGGCGCGCACGGCGCAGCCATGGAGCCGGAGTGCCGGGTGCTCTCCATCCAGAGCCACGTCGTCCGCGGCTACGTGGGCAACAAGGCGGCCACCTTCCCCCTGCAGGTAAGCAACGCCGAGCTGCTGCTGCTCCTCCTCCTCTCGCTCCGCCGCCGTTCCCTGCGGGCGGTGTGACGGCAGCGCTGCCCGGCGAGCTCGGGCGCCCCGGCGGCTCCTGCCAAGGCGGGGTAAGGTCGGGGCACGGTGCGGAGATGCCCTGCCCGCCCGCCGCGGTGCCGGCGGCGGTGCCCGTCCCGGGGCTCCGCGCTCCCCGTTGCAGCTGCGCCTCCCGCCGCTCCCGTTAACGCAGCTCCTGCGGGGCTGTTGCACGGCGAGCGGGCTCGGCACGGGAGGGGCAGCCGCGGCTGCTGCTGCTGCTGCTGGGTTTGCTCGGCTCCGCTGCCGGCAGCGGGCGCGGATATCCAGCCGCGGCTCCTGCCCCTTAAGGCAGGGTCACGGCCGTGTCCCGTGCCGGGGACTGGGCAGCGGTGTCCTTGTGCTGGCTCCAGCTGAACCCCGCCTGCCCTGGGGCTGGGCGATCCGCACCCCGGCTGGTCTGGGGCAGCTCTCGTGGGGTGTGAGGGGCGCTCGGTGCGTGTGCAAGGCAGGGCCGGAGAAGCTGCCCGGGGCTCCGGGGTGTAATTGGATCTTGGCCTTCATGGCTGTCATGTGCTGCCTTCGGAGTTGTTTGCTTGGATCTCGCTCTGCTGGCTCTTGTGAAGGGTCTGTGTCCTCTAGGGCTCATGTGGGGCCTGCCCATCAGGAGGTCTTTGTGCCTTGACACAGCGTGTGTGTATGGAGCTCTCTAAGAACCTCATTGCCAGGACAAGGTGTGTTGTGACATTGGTTGTCTTGGTGTGTGCTTAGCAAACGATGGTGTGACTCAATTGACTAGACAGGAGAGATGATGTTCTCTGATAAATGGTGCAGAGATCAGGCCTGCCACAAGCCAGTGTCACGCCCCCCTATCACCAGCCAGTTATAATATAACCAAATCTCTTGAAAATTAGTGTATGGTGAAGGGTGATGTACCTGTGTAACACGAGCTTTGTGGAAAAATACAAGTATGTAGAGTTCCAGGCAAAAAGGTTGTCATGAACTGCAAGCCAGCTGCCCTTTCCTAACAAAACGATCTCAAGATTGTACTTCCCCTTTCAATTTCTGTGTAGCAGAAGGGCACACAGCAGTACTTATTCCAGAAATCCCCAGTCTCTTAAACTGTTCTCTCTCTCCATTCTACTTCTCTGTCAAAGGTTCTCTTTTACTTTTCAGTGGCTTAACCTTTCTGTGACACATGAGCTGTGTGCCTTGGCAAATGGGTTCCTGGAAAGTGTCTTTAGTTCCTTGGCTGTGATGGTATAAAATACTACTGGAGTTTAAAAAATCCCTGTTGATGGTGCAGCTGGGTTTTGTTCAGGAGGGTGTTGTGCTCACACGGTGTAATGTTCTTCAGTGTGTAGTGTAACAAGAAGTTTCTGGAGTGGGAGGAAAAGAAATTTACTTGGGGAGCAGCCAAGCTCCTGCCACTACTGGTTGCACTTGCAAATCCCATGTAGGCAGCCCTTAGTGAGCTTGTGCTTGCTGGACAGTTACATAAACCCTTGGTTTGCTAAAACATCAGGTGGGGCAAGGTGCCCCAAAGTGAAACTTTGATTTTCTCTATGAGGAGAGTTACAAACCCGAGTCTTTCTCTTATATTTTTTTTATATAGACATATAAATGATAACCTATCTATTCTTGAGGATGGATGCAAGTCTGGCCTGCTTTTATTTCCCATTCTCTTCAGTTTTCTGAGCCAGCTAAGTGAGGCTCCCTTTGGAGTTCACCAGTATTGAGTTTGCAAGGCAGGGAGTATGTAGATATGTGTGTGTCTGTGTGCCTGTGAGATCTGATGGGCTGAAATCCTGACACAACAGTTCAGGAATGTTCATTTGGACAGCAGCATCCAAATAGAAAACCTGATGTGATTTCACCTGCTCTTTGCAGACTTATCCAAAAAACATACTTGTGTTTGCACGACCTGATCTTTGGTGGAAATCTATGACATGGTTGTCAATAGCCAGCAATCTACACAGAAGAGAATTCTTTAAGATCTTTTAAAAATTAGTTGGTTGCATTTTGTCTGGCTTCCACTAGAGTGAAAGCTAAAATATTTAAAATGCAGGTATGTGGGAGGATTTCCTCTGTGGAGTGTGTTGTAAATGCTTTCTATATGGCAAACACAGCAAAACAGAGTTAGACCATATATTAGAGCAGTTATAATAATGGAAATAATAGATCTAAGTGAGAAATGTTAGAACTTTACATAATTTCAGGTTAAAATACATCTAAGTAATTAGACAATCTAGATTAACTAATAGGTTAGAGAGAAAAAATGCACCTGGATTTGCCAGAGAGTGAACTGGCCTCAGCACTGCTTTGAATTCTGCCTTATCAAGAGTTTAAATAATTTTTACTTGCGTGATCTTACTATCTCTAAAAAATTCTGAAAGTCGTTCTGAATTATATTAAAAATAGTCTCAACGTGTTCCACAGCTATGTATTCTGAGCTTTTAGTATCAGGAAGTGGTTCAGGATTGTCCAGCATTTAAGAAGAGCAGTGGGGTGTACATTAACATGAGGAGCTGCCATTGTGAGCCAGATAAATTATTAAAAAAAAAAAAAGTTTCTGAATGTTTCTAATGTTGACTAAGATTTGCCATAGTTTTGATGATATGTACTGTCACCATGACATTTCACTTTAATCATGTGTGTTTTTTTCCTTAGAGATATCTCTTAGCTGTTAATTTTAAATATAATTTTATCTTGCCCTTCCTGCCCCACCTTTTACATAGGCAGAAAGTGGCAATAAGTAAAAGGAGCAGAACAGGCAAGCAGAGAGGTACAGTCCTTCTCAAACCATGGAGAATCCAGAAGGACAAGGTGATTTCTGCAGAGGTTCCTCGTTCTGAGCAACAGAAAAAAACTTTGGTAGGCAGAGGAATTTAAGATCCCTATGTGCACCCATCATAATATCAGCTCTTGGGAATCAGTGTGTCAGTCTGTGTGCTCAGTTCTTGGGGTCTCCATGAGCTTCCAAGAAAGAGTTTTGAAAGTATAAGGAAGGGGCATGGGAAAATCCCAGCCAGTTTTACCTGGGCTTTGGGTGTTTGCATTTGGTTGCCACTGGAATAGTTCACACCCCTCTCTGCAAACCAGAACATGTTTATCTCTGCTTGTGTCTCAGTAATGGTGGTGGTTTGGAGTGGTTTTGTTTGTTTGCTTTGTCTGCCTAAACACTCACAGATTTGAGAAAATTATGCCAATGTTTTGAGTATTTTAATTCCTGGCTTCCTTTTATATCTGCTTACCTTGAAGACAGACCTAAAAGCTGAGATAAACACCATTAAATATTTGGGTCTGGAGAATTGAAATTGTCTGTCCTGAACTGTAGAACCATAAACAGTTTCTACAATACAGGATAAAATGGCCTTTTGAAATCTGTTCAATTATTTTATTTTCTTTTTAACTCTCCCCTCCCACTTAATGGAAATAGTTGTCCAGGTATTAAAAAGGACTGATGATTCTCAGACTAGTTTTCAGTAATTCTCCTCTAGAAAGAAAATACTAACTCTGCATTTTTAGGTCCTTCTTAATTGCAGAGAAGATGGAAAAACAACTGATCAGCACAGGAATTTCTTTGATATTTAGGGATTATCTTGAACTGCCTTGTCCAGTATATGCTGAGACCAAAACCAGTAGATCAGTAAATCTTTGCTAATTATCTACTGCCTTAGCAAAAAAGTTTGACTTTTTTTTTTCTTTATTTTGTTGTAAAGTATAGTTAAATGGCTTAAGGATTGTGTAGAAAAATAAAGTACATCTCTTATTTAAGATGACTTTCTCTTTCAAACCCTGCTATTGTGTTAATAGTATGAGTCAGAAGAAGGATGAATCAATCAAAAAACTCTTTACAGAGTAACAATAGGAAATGTTCTTACTGGGTAGCTCTTATTTTTGTTACAGATCAAAGGCTGAAAAAACCTAAACCTTAAACCAAAAATAAATACGAAGATGAAAGAATGCATTCAGTCTTTATAATAACCAAAGATTGTCCTAAATTGCACATTTGAAACAACAATTGTTGCTCTAGAATCATACTTCAAATGAAGTTTGTGGAAGCATTCTTTTTCCCCTGACTTTGTTCTTTAAAGAAAGGTAGATAAGGGGTGAATGAATTAAAAAAAACAACCCAAGACATAAAAAAATTCACATCCCCTCTTGGAAGGCTTGTTCAAAGCTGTGTAAAGAGCATTTGCTTCTTATGTGGATGTAGCTGCAAAAGTCTGGTGAATTCTTGCACAAGGTGAGGCCCTGAAAAAGACTTGTAGTCCAGAAAGTCCAAACAAGGTGTCTTCTCCCACCTGGCAGTGTGAATTTCTGGGGAAAGGCTTTTCCAGACCTTTCCAGAAGGGCTTGTCCAGATGAACCCAGCTCAGGTGCACTGGGAGAACTTTGAACCTCTCAGATTGCAGGGGATGGACTTTCCACCTGCATGGTAAGATGGGAGGGAAGGTGAGTGGAATAGCACTGGGAGGGGATAAGAAAGCAGATTATTACTCAAAACACAGCAGTAAACAACAACAGGGGGTGTCTGTGTCACTTTGAGCTCCTAACATTGCTTTGAGATAGACTAGACTGAGGCTGCTGGGGTCTCACTTTTACCTAACAATAGGAGTTTATGTTTGTGCACAGCTCTAAACAGAGACCTCCATTTTCTCTTCAAACTCCTAATGGAATCCCTTCAGCTACTAATGCAAAATAATCAGCTTGAAAAATTAGAGTCATTTCAACCTGCCTAAAAGAAGTGCAGCTGGGGGTGCAGATGTGCTGTGGGCCCTGAGTGGCTGGGCAGAACCTCTAATGAAGAGTGGGACTGACTGAACCATCCTTATCCAAGGTCAGGTCTGTGTGTCTCTGGGGTTCCTGACTCTTCCTGCAAGTCACTTCATAGTGGCAGCTTGTTAAATAAGCCTTTGTTGTGAAAAATACAGAAAATACAAAAATACTGAGGGATGTTCACACATGCTGATTCCATAACACAGTTGTAAAGCTGCAAAAAACATTTAAAGATGCATTAAAGGTTATTGTGCAGTCTGTGTATGGGGCCAGTTGACCAATTGTCATTTTAAACTTTTCAAAACCATGGTGATAAATATTTACAGTGCTTGATGATTCTGATTATTTGCTGCCTTTTTCATAGTAAACTCTGAAAGTTTGAACCATGCAGATGCATTTGCTGGTATTTGATACAATAGTTACACTGGAGTGTGTGTAGTGATGTGTATGAACAAATAGTTTTTGACAGAAATGTAATCTTTTCATCTGTTTCAACACAGCAAAGGGAAAAAAGATGAGGGAAGATCCCATTTGGTGTCTACAAGTACATGCAAATATTTGACTTCAGAGGAGCCAAAAATGCTTTACCCTGATTCACCCACTGTCTTTGGAAAAAAAAAGAGCTGTCAAGAAATTGCAAATCTTATTAAAAGACTGGAAAACCTTGCCTAGAGGTGGATTTGCACTGTTTGTGTGGGGAGTATAATGTACTCAGAGACTCAGTAGCAAGTGTTTACTTGCTTAAGGCATTTTTATATTAGGAATGGCCTTATTTTCTGTCTTCAAGTCTTAGAGGTTTGGGGTTTATTTAAAATTTTTTCCAGTATTTAATGTCTTATTTCTGCTCCAAATGAAATCTCCAGATGAGAGAATATTTTTTTTTCTGTATAAACAAACAGGGACAGAGAGTGAAGAGTGATCAGTTTTCTGAGGAAAGAAGAAAAGCTTCAAGTTAAAGTGAATTTTGTCTTAAAATGTATGGAAATGTATTAAAAACAAAAGTATAGTTGGAAATAATAAAATTAATCTTTATATGTATGCAAATTGTACAAAGGTACACTTGAGAAAAACAGGGGGACATACAAAGTTACTGACAGCTGTCTAAAATATTCCTTTAAGTAAAACCATTGTCTTTTACTATTCACTTTTTCTATTTATATCCAAAAGATGATAGTCACTTTTCCATGAAAAGCATATTTAGTCATTTTAGATGAAGAATACAGCATTATCCATGGCTGACTGACCACATACCAGGCAGGTATTTTTAGTTTCTTTAGGCTGAATGGATGCAAGTGGAAGTTCCACTTCAGCTGCTAGTGTTGTATGGAAAACAGGCTGGAGTTGGTGAGGCAAGGTTAATGTGAGGAGCTGGACATTAGTCTTGGGACATAAAATGTCCATTCTTCTGAAATTACTATATGCAGTAGAGTGTTCAGCTGCATAATAATATGTACAGAGGAGAAAATATATATATATGATGAGCAAAATGTTTGAAACATGCCAGGGAGGTCTGTGCTGATAGATAATGTGAGTCCCAGGAGAAGCCAGCCTAGTTCATCATCTTGTGGCTTGGCAGCAGTGGGGTGACTTATCATAGCTAAAAAAATATTAATGTGCTGAACTACCTGAAATTTTTCAAGCTGTTCTTTAGGACTTGTATTTGTTCCTGTTAATTCATCCATGACACCTCCGAGCTCCAGTTCCCTTATCATCTGGAACAATTATCCATAGAGCAGGAGGGAGAACTGAGATACCAAAGCCTCTTCTGTGGTTCATTTAAAAACAAAGCAAACTTCTCTTCACCCTCTGTAAATTTTAAGCATATGGAGTAGTTTGGGCTGAGTAGAAATCCTTGCATGGTGATTTAACTTTGCTGTTTTGGGAATGCAAAGCACCTCTTGCCAGCTGGATGTGTGGGATTGAGGAGGTGCTAGAGCACACACTGGAAAATGGAAAGTCTTTCCCCTGTGGCAAAACAAAAGCTGGAGGTCTGCTTTCTGATCTATGGATGCAGTCACTCCCAAAACCAGCAGTAAATAGTTTTTCTGACTCTTTCCAGAACTCTTCAGTCTGGCCACAACTTTTTCCCTTCTCCTCACAGCAGAGTCCACTCATGTTTTACCTCTCAGAAGAGGATCTGTGTGGAAGTCCATCAGGGATGGCACAGTGACATTAATAAGCTGAAGGGAGGAATCCATGACAGTATTCAAGAGCAGTGCTCAGTGGAAACATCCAAAGAAGTGCAGTGCTGCTCTGTCTCAAAATATCAGAATAAAGCAACATTTTTTCTCTTACTTCATTTGGCAGATTGCTAGCCAATAAAGCCAAGAGTGTTATCTTTCATACTCCCCTTATTTTTAACATAGTAATTTGGTTTTTTTCCTGAATTTTACCATGTTTATTTATAGCTCCTCAACATGGTGATTCTGTCTCCATCTTCCCTAAGGGGAAAGAAAAAGAAAATTAATTACAGCAGAAAAAAGAATTTGGCTAAATTCTCAAAATTTAATACTGTTTTGCAGAATTGTACACTGAACCTTATGGTCATGTATTTAGTAAAGTCTGGCCTAACACTAGAAAAAATAAATATGTGTATTTTACAAATCTGTGTGTCTTAGAAATCTGTGTGTTTTATGACTTTTTTTTAAAATTTTTTTTATGATGAGTACTACTGCTCGAGGTTACACTGAAGGAAAACTCTTTCCATCCATCTTCATTGTGATTACTCTCATTTTTCTGGCAGCATATAGCCCCTGGCTCACAGCACTACACTACCTGTGAGAAACCATCAACACAACTCTGAGCATTTAACAAAAATGAAAACATAAGTTTTTAGAAAACCCAGCAGTTTTGTGCTCACTGTAGTTAATGGAAGTAACATTGTGCCTCTGCCCATTCGTACAACAACCAAATAAATACATGGTAAGGTAGTGTTAAATTTGAGAAGTTTTATATTGTCACCTGTCCTCTAGGGCACTGAAATCTGCTGGTTTCAGTAGAGGAGCCACTTTAAGAAATGCTGGCAGCTGGTCCTTCCACCTGCACTATTTTGTGTCCACTTCAATGCTCCAAGGAAAGTAATTTCGTGAGGCCATGTGGTAAACTGCTCTGAGAAGCCATCCAGGTTATAAATGACTTGGCAAAAATGGAAAAGAAGAAGGTGGCTGTTTATTTTGTGAGCCAATTTCCTGATCCAGTTCCCTAACACAGCCCCACAGACAACTCTTTGGCATAGCTGAGGTGCCAGGGCAGGAGCAAGCCCCAGGTTCCTGCACCTGCTGTCTGCTGAAGGAAATATTTTTTCAGAGTACTCTTCTCTGAGACATCTGCTTCTTCTGAAGGAAGTGGTGAGACATCCACTCTCTATTAGCTTCATCCTTCCTGTGAGTGGCCTTGGTCTCATCTTCTTCCACTCAGGGAGCTCTTTCCTGTTCTGTTTCTTAAATGTCTCTTACCATGCACTTTAATGTCTAAACCTTTGGTAGGAAAGTGGGATCCATTCATAGTCTACCTAAGAATTCCACATAAAGCATGTGCTGGATAAACCAAATCTCTCTTGTAGTATAACTCCAATTTAGATGTACAAAATGTGCTTGCCCACACCTTGCTGATGGGCTGGTGGTTGGCTAGCCAAAATATGAACAGCAGGACTAAGAATGAAGTAAAAATCAGAGTAAAACAATGTGCTGTGAGATCCTCCTGCACCATTTCATTCACTAAAATAAAAGAGATAATTTCCACGCCTGTTGAACCTATTGCTGCTGTCTGTGTCTGCCTCTCCTTATCAGTGTTTGCAAACTTCCTCGTGTAGCACTGCAGGATTCCAGCTGGCAGCAGTTTGCAGTGACAGTATGGTGTTTTTGTCAGATTACATCCAAGTGTAGAAGGAAGCAGCACAAAAATGATGAATCTGAAATCTGCAGTGAACCTACTTCTCCATCTGAAATCAGCATCTGAAGTCACTGTTTCCTAACAGTGAAGAGTCTCAGGTAGAATGTTTTTCTTGGGTGGGAGGCAGGCAGAGCCCCCCAGCACCCCCTCATTCTAGTATTTTTATATTTGACCTTTAGTGGGAAGAATGAAGGGGAAAACAGCAGTTTTTTTCTTGTCTTTCACTGGCCTTAACCTTTGTAAATGAGAGTCTTGCAGATCCATCACTTAATACCACTCCCGATGGCAGGAATGGCCTCCTGTCCATAGAAGGGTCAGTAGAGCAGCTCTACCACAAATCTTTTGACCCTGCAGTTGTCTCAATCCCAAACTAGAACTGCTGTGATGCAGGCAGTAGTGCTGAGGAGGGTGTGTGTCTTGCAGGCTGTTTGAGTAGCCTAAGGAAATGGTTGTGATGTAAACCAAGGAATTTCTTAGTGCTGAATAAAATGGCTGAGCAGAATTTTTGATAAAGGGATATAGTTTATGTCATCTGAGTATCTTGCTTTGAACTGTTAGTAGTGCATGCCAATCAGTCAGTCCAGGTGCAAAGAAAAATTAGTGACATTGTGCTGTTTGCTCTGAAGTATTCCTGTGTCTCCAAGACTTCTTTGGAAAAGCATCTTTAAGGCATTACTGGATAATCTTGAATTTGGCCTAATTACAATTCAGATAAGTACTTGCATTGCCTTTTCAGAAAAATCAAGAGATTATTTGAGAACAGATTCACTGCAGTCTCAGGCTGTTCTAGTCTTTTCTGTTCAGTTGGTCACGATATTACAGCTACATCAGCCCATCAGCAAATTCTCAGTGAGTACCAATTTTGCCAGAGCACTGTGACAAAAATTGTAGTCTGCTTTGGCAGAAGAGAGAGGATTTCTTTTCTGCTCCAGTCTTTACAATTTCCTCTGTGGTGCCCAGTGGAAGTCAGCTTATAAATTCTGAAAATGGGTATGCAATGATCACAGGTAAAAAAGGAGTGTCACTGAAGAAACAAGCCTTGTTCAGTGCCCAGCTACCATCTGGAGGAAGAACCTTTTTCTAATGTCCAGCCTAAACCTGCCCTGACACAGCTTCAGGCCATTCCCTCAGTCCTGTCACTGTCACACAGGGCAGAGAGCAGTGCCTGCTCCTCACAAGGTGATGCTCCTTCCCCTCCAGACCCTTCACCAGCTGTGTAGCTTCCTTTGGATGCTCTCTGATAGCTTAATATCCTTCTTCCACTATGGTGCCTTTTTCTCAAGGTCATCTGGTGTATAGTTACACTGTCTGTTTTATAATTGTCTATTTCTAACCTCAGAATTTGAAATGGTCCATTCATAAATCACCAATAAGATGTCCAGCATCTCTGTCCCCAATTTATTTGCTCTAATTTTTTATCCTGGCACAATATCCCCAATATCCTAATGATTTTTCTTTGCAGTGCCTTGTCAAATGCTGCACTAAAATACAACTATATTATAAGTACAGAGTTCTTTTCAGATATTGAATGTGCCTTGTTAAAAGCTCATAGAATAAAGAGATTGGGTTAGTCAATAGCAGTTTCAGTTCGGTTTATCAGCCCACGCCAGCAATTATTCCTGCTCCACTAATTGTCAGATCATGCCTTTTCTTTTTCCCAAGTTTCTATTTCTCAAACTGAATTAGTGTTTTTACTTTCCTGCACCCAGTACAATGTATGTTTTTTGGTTCAGCAGCAAATGGAAGGAGATGCAATTAAGTGAAAGAGCTGGCAGACAGTGAGAGGTGCAAGCTGCAACTGGAAAATTTTCCTTTTTCTCCCATTCCAAATTAGTTTGATTACAGAAATTCAGCCTTTTAAAACATGTTTCTATGCCATCTCCAGAGGAACACAGTGGAGCAGTGATGTTCACAGGAGCTGCAGTGATGACTGTGTGAGATGAAGCTCCAAAATGTAGGATATTTATGCAAACAGCTTGTAATACAATGGATGTATAAAACAATTCATGGCCTGACACAGAGGCTTTCTTATTGGAAAGTATTCCTGCCATTACTTGGCAAAAAACCACCCCAAACCTCAATTACCTTGTTTGACAGGGCAATTTTAGCAGTGCTAGTAAAGTTAATTCTCCTAATGTCTTTCAATTAAGATTGGATTTAATATATATAAAGAAAGTTGGAAGGAATGGAATGGATTTGGTTTATGTGAGAGAGCAATATTTTTACAATAGTACAGACATTCCTGGCTAATTCAGTTTGTGAATTGTACATATGCTCTGCTAAAAGTCAACAGTTTGGAGTCTTACCACAAGATTTCTTGAAAATTCCTCATAAATTGTGTCTAGTTAAGTCATGGTAACCCCCTTGGTTTTTGTACATCTTTGTGCTATAAAAATTTGTCCTTTGACTTATGTCACAGTTGGAATAAACGTCACAAGGTGTTAATAAAACAGTAAGGATGAGGGGGAATATTTGTATTTTGTGTATTTGTACATATTTGAGATGTAGGATTTGCTCTTAAATATTCACTTGTTTTTTAAAATGCTGCTCTGTGCTTTAAGTTATATAGATCAAAGTACTCCCCAGTGCTTGGAAAGTTAGACTAGTTTTTGATGCTGAGGACTTTGTTTTCTTTCTGTAGAGCCCCATGGCTTGGCATATGCTGCCATGAATTTTTGAAAATTAGATGCAACTTCACAGTATGATGATTAGAGGACTGGATCACCTCTCTTACAAGGACAGGCTGACAGAGCTGGGTGGTTTTGGTTCATTTGGTGATGTGTGTTATACTTCTTGCTTTTTTACTATTTACTCCTACTTTGCTCTAACTCATCAGTGTGTTAACCATTGTTGGCACAAAGGATGGGGCATGGCTGGCTTGGATGTTTCATCATTTGATATTAATAACAAGAAGAGTCATCCTTTTACCATGAAAGTTTTACATGTTAAAAAAGTATCTTACAAAGCAGAAGAGTTGAGATGCAAGGAGTTTAAGTCTTACAATACAAGGCTGCATTTATTTTGGGGAGAACTGGATGCATGAAAGTCAAATCCTCCTCTCAGAAGTGGAGTCTCAAAGGTTCTCCTCCTGATTAGCAGAACCTTGTTCCTTCTTACCTTTTAACCATTTTTCTGTGCCCTTTTCCTGTCAAACTGTGTTTCTCTTAGAGAAACATCTTCCTCTCATCTTTCAGAGTTATAAGGTTTTTACCTGTGGCACATTTGTAGCTCAGATCATTAAAAAACACAAGTTGCCTTGTGTTCAAAATAAAAGAATTTGTATGAATGACTGGCTGAGCTTGATTTACTATTTTTTAGCTTCTACTTTCCCTGGATTTGTGGTTTACAACCTGTTTGGTCTGGGGACTCATCTCAGAAAATTGGTTTAGATGTGTTCTGATATGGTAAAAACTAACATTTTCTGAAATTAAGAACTTTTATAGAACCAAAGAGTTTGAATGGAGGTTTAGCCTTTATCCCATGAAATGCAGATAGGAACCTGTGAACAGGTATCAGGAACATAAACACTATGGAAGAAACATGCATGCAGGTCTACACAATGTGTTTTTAGACAAACTTTGGGTTTTTTCTTTTATTACACTGTTCTGGCTTTTTTTCCCTCTGTCTTTTCCTCATTCCAGATTTTTCCTCTAACTTGAGCTGCATTACTGCTTTTTGATTTTAATTTCAAACCTTAAAATGAAATGGCACTGGAGGCACAAAAACAGTGCCCTAAGAGGGCAATATATACCAGTCATGTTGCAGAGTAGAGAGGTGGTTTTAATTGAATTTCATTCTTGCAGAACTAGGTCATTGTTCTCTAAGGTTGTTTAAATTAAGTACAAACCAAAGCATTCTAGTTAAATTGGTCCAGTGGTCATTTAACAGCAAAGGATGTATTATCTTTACTGTCAAAGCTGGCATAGTTAATAGTGTAAACATAGAGTACCCCTGGGCTTTATCCTTAGAACCAGAACTTTAGGTTGGGGAGCCACTGGTGGTATTTTGTGTGATTTTACACATGGAATTCTACAGTGGATAAAACTGAGTTTTTTGTAGGTAACTGTGTCACTGGATGCTGGAGTGACCTCAAAGCTTGGGCAGCACCAAGTTCAGCCCAGGCACTCAGGGGTTTATTCTCCTTGGATATTGCAAACCTCCAATGACAGCAATTCCCAGAGCATCTCAGCCCCCATTCTCTGAATATGTACATATAATGCATTGGAAATTGGGTATTTTTTGGTTGTTTTCTTCTAATGTTTAGTACCCTGGAAACCACTAAGACTTAGTTCAGTTCAGATGTTTCTGTAATTCAAGTGACAGGTTTTCTCACACACTTGGGAGATATAAGATACTTCTCTCCTGAAATAAATAATACTTCTTTCCTCCCCATACTGTATACAAACAATAAAAAAATAATTTATTGAGTACTACAAAGTGTTTGACATTTTTGGAAATATACCTTTTTCTCCTGCAGGAGCACAGTAAAGCTGCAATACAAATTTAAAGAGAAGCAGTTCAGTAACAGCTTTTCACATTGCTCAGGGTAAATAAAATTATTGAATGAGAAATGATATTAATATTTACTCTAAAGCAGAGCTAATCTTTGAAATTAACAGTTTTCTGATTCAAGTGGTGTTAATAATCAGATACCAGATAGGATTAGGAGGTAAAAATGAATACCTTTATTTGTCTCCAGACCATTGGTACATAATGTAGATTATACAAATGTAAACATAAAGGTTGGCAGCCATTAAAACTGAATTTCAGATGTTGCATTTGCTTCAAAATCTTCCTGCTCATTTCTCTGTTGCTACACTCACAATTTTCCATATTGTGAAATGGTTTTCTTCTTTTTTTTCAACCCCTCCTTTACATAACAACTGAGACTCTCCTCTGGAATGTATGTTTGTAGTATTTGATTTCTAACAGTCTTAGGCAATGGTTTGTCATGGTGATGAAGTAACACATTTTAGTGTTTATGTGGTTGAAATGTTTTCTGGAATGAATGGGGAAGAGAGTCTAAATTTTAAACAAAGCTGTAATTAACACAACACAGTGGCAAAGTCCAACGTGTTGCATAATTAGAGGTGAACAATAACTGAGATCCAGCTGTTTATGTAACTTACCCAATTCAAGACATTTTCTGTCTGGGCCTTTAGGCTGCTCTACTAATGAAACAACAGGTATCTCTTGTAAAATTTTAATCCTGAAGGAGACCCATTTCTAGGCTCTTTATTTAGGGCATAATGGTTGGATCTAAGCTTAAATTACTTCTGCGCTTTTAGGAAAACTAGACTGTCTATCCTCTTTTCCAAAAGAGGCAACACCTTTAGAGGTTATCCATGTATTTTTGAAGTCTCTTCCTTTCTTGTGTGTTGATTTTTCCCTTGAGTATTTACATTTTTGAAGAGGTGCATTTGGATAGTTCTCTAGACCATGTCCCTGCCCCGGTCCCATTTTCTCTTTGTGAGGTTGGGAAAGCATTTGGGGTAAGACCTGGATGAAATTTGTTCCTTTCCTTCAGTTACCTGTGATGAAGAACTCAGCTGAATTCAATGTCATGAATAATGTGCTTAATGTTCTCATGTTTCTGCTTTGGTGTGAGTACTTGGATTTATTTTTGCCAATATTTTTCTGAAATGTGTCACTCAGATCTGCCAGCCATACCTTCCAAGCACAGAACTCCTCCAGTCTTAATGTTTTGTGATTTAATTTTAGAAGTATAGCAGTTCTGCCTCTTTTATTTAAGATACTTGAAAAATATGTTGAATTTGCCCATTTTCCTGTAATATTTTAATTGCAAATATCACTGTATGATGTGATCCAGGCAACTGTGATTTGGATCTTAAGAAGAACAATGCTTAGACTGCGGGCTGGGAGATTTAGAATGGACTCAGTCATATTTTTTTGTGGAAGAACACTTACCATCCTTACCCACACTGGGTTTGGGTTTAGATTTGCCCAAGGTTTCCAGTTCTGTGGGCAGGTAATAGTTACACAGGGTGACAGCAGAGTGTGGAATCTGGGAATTGTTCTCTCCTGGAGGGGCTGTAGGAGAGCAGATCATGCAGATCAGGGGATGGGTGTCCCTTGGACACCTGCAGAGTATCTGGGGTTCTCAAGTTGAGAAGCAGAAATTAAACATTAAAAATGCATTTCTTTGTGAGCTCTGTCGTGATGCTGATCAAATACAACTTGTTCTGCCACAGGCAAAGTCCAGGTGGGGTGAATTCTTCAGTTTATTTACACAGAGGTACAAGGAGCACCTATGTGTGTACACAAGCAAGAAATTTTATATATTGAGTTTAGTCCTGCTTTGAAATTTTACTTTTTGGTAGTTTTCTGAAGAAAAGGTTGATTCTTACTGGTTTATTACAGTAGGAAAATTGTTATATCCCTCTAAATACATATTTTCAGGTCATAGTTGCTACTTTTGTGTGCAAATATGAGAGATAAATTCTTTTTTTTTAGTATGATTTGTCTCATTCAATTAACTTGCTCTGATCTCAGTTTTCTAGATCTGTACATACAAAAAGAATGTATTTCTAATTAGTTAGCTTTCACTTAATATTTATTTAACCTCTGGTTTGAGTAGAAGTTTTTAATTAATTAAAAAACCTCTCAAAAACAGTGCTTTTAGTTAACTTTGCCCAAAGAATTAAAAGTATGAATATGTATTAAAAAGGTCTAACAAGACATCTTTTGAACAAAATTCCCTTTGTAAGCAAGGAGATTGTCCATCATTCAGTGCATCAGAAACTGTCTCTGATATCCTTTAGGTGTGAAGGATGACAGTCACTGACTCTGGATTTTAATTGTTGTTTGGAGGAAGAAAACACCACTTCCTTATCCACTAGAAATGACCAGGTTGTTAAAATGAATTATGCAAACCAAAATAAAGACAAAATAAAGTTTTTTCTCTAGTCCTAGAAGAGGTGACTGCTGTCAAAAAAATGCTTTTATCACCACAATCCTGTTTTCAGGTTGTCTTCTGGTGACTAAATTCTATAGGACTTTTCAGTGCAGCTTGCCCTGAAAACAAACACAACATTCTTTTTGATTATTCTAATTACTATTGCTAAGCCTAGGCCTTAGCAAGCACCTTTATAAAAGGAAGTGCTTTGGAGGAACTGTGAGTTATTTTGAGGGTTGAATCAGGTTTCAAAACTGGGTGTGTTAGATTTCAGACATATGTGCTTATTCAAAACAAAACTTTGGAGGAAATTGGAAACTGTCACATACTAGACTTATCACCAGTAAGTGATTTTTATGGGGACCTTTAGAAGGTTTTTTTTAGCCTGTTTTGGACTGATGAGAAAAGGGAGAATATCAAGGCCCCTTGCAGAATTTGAGCTGTTTGTGGTTTTTCATCCACTCTCCAAAGTGTTTTATTTGCTGTTTTACCAAGTGTACAGCCAAGCTACCCTGGCACCTATCCATCCCCAAGACATCTGGCCTCCCTTGTACTTTTCCATCTTTTGGTTGAAGCAGATTAACTGGCCAAAACAAACCAAAAATCCCTTAATCCTTTGGAAAACCTGGTTGAGAATTCAAATGATGACTAGAGCTGTGGAAGACACAGGAGAAGGAGTGCTGGTTTTTGGTGGCCATCATCTGGGGGGACAGTGTGCCCAGTGCTCTGGAACAGCCCTGCCTGCAGCAGTTGTGCCTCTCTCCTTCCCTAAAGCACTGACTGCAAACCTCATCAGTCACTAAATGACACTAAGTGTGTTCTGTAGTCTTGGGTTAAGTAGCTGGAGAGATGTGATCTGAATATTGCAGAGAAATGGATTAATTCACAGTTATTGCCAAGGTACTTCAAAGAAGTAACCACTTAAATCTGTTTAATGAACAGGGAGGGGTATTGATTATGGAGTGACAGTCTGGTTAGAGGCCATATTCCTATTTATTTCCTTGAAGAGCATGTCCAGACATCAAGGTTAAAGTCATGACAGTGTTGTCATGTTCTCAACCATTGCATTCCTGGGACTTTAAAATAAAATCCATCAAGGTTAAACGATAACCTAGGGGGAGCACAGGTGCTGATCTTAATTTGAACTGGTCAGGTTGAGATAACTCACCATTCTGTGTACTATTAATCTGAAATTACTTTGCTTTCTGATGAGGAAGGAACAGAAACCTTTATTAAATATTGAAATAAAGAGATTTATTCTACGAAGACCTGTGTGGACATGAGCTGTGAAACAATAGAAGAGTAGAAGGAATGACCTGTGACAACACTCAGCTTCATCTTGCAGATATTGGAATAAAGGGCTGATCACAGGGAATATACAGCACAGGGAAAACCAGACACTCAAAAGGGTTTTAATCTGTGCAAAGGAGTTGCCTTCACGACAGCAAAAAGGGAGAGGCGTGAGTCTGGCTGGAAAACGTGACTGGAAAAGCTTTGTTCCCTCACTCCCCCTCCCAGCAAATTGCCTGAAAGAGGATCACACACAGTGTGCATCATTTCTGCTATCTCCCAGTATGACTCACTGAGCCATACATAGCAGCACTTCTGTGGAGGAGATTTCTTACTCAGAGCAAGCTGGATGTGGAAACAAAGGCTCAACGTCAGACTCTGAATGTCACTTTTGCATTAGAATTCCTTGCGTGACACAAAAATGTCTAAAAATGGCTTGACTAGCAGTGTGTTAAACAGGTATTGTCAGGTTAAAAAAACCTCATTGGTTTTCTCCTGATTGGATGCTCTTATTTGCATATTATGGATAGATTTTTGGGCAACCAGAATATTTGTTGATTGCACTAGGAAATTATTGGGTATTTCAGTATTTGGATTGCTGGTAATGCAGTATAGCAGGTGGCTTTTGGAGCATGCTGTAGGCTTTTTTTATTCTGTGTTTGTTTCTCCCCTTTATTGCCCAATCATACCCCAAATTAATTGTTCATGACTTCTTTCTGATCTCTTTTAGTTGTAAAGGAACTGATTGTGACATCTAAGTATGGCTTATAATATTGATCTCTTTTAAGATCCTTCTGTCCTCCTTTTAGAAAAATTAGTTTTCTGTAATGCTGACAGCATCATCCCTCCATATTGTGCATTAATTCAGTACCTTATACTTCTTTCCTTGCCAGGAAAAGCCAGCCAAGGCTTTTTTCAAGGTTCCAGTGGTTGCTGCTGGGCCAGCCTGTCTGTCCTTATCCCCAGATGAACTCTGAGGATTCTGAGCAGTGTTTTCCTGGTGCTGCTGCCAGTGGCACTTTTGTTCCCTATTTGTTGTTGTAATAGAGCACTGTGCTGTTTGCTTATGTTGCACGTTTGTTGACTCAGCTCCCAAGATTTTTAAGTATGCACTGGAAGGCAAGTTCCTGCCAGTGTTTTGTGATGTGGGCAATGTATTAATGAAGTTGTGTTAGTAAAAGGAATATTCCTGTGTTCTATTACAGGTGTTGGGATTTGAAGTTGATACGGTGAACTCTGTCCAGTTTTCAAACCACACAGGTAAAATTTTACAGATACTACTCCACAGTCCCTGAACTCACTCAGCATGGGGCTCACCTCATCCCATGACAGTGGAGAGGACATTGGTCTTTGTTTTCACTCACATTTTCACAATATAGGATGGAAATGTGATTTGCATGTTTTGATTCAAGTCTCTCAGAAGCCTGAATATGGGAGCAGGGCATTGATATGATGGATGTGGTGATATCCCCCCTCCTGCCCTGCAGAGTGTGAGTTTCTTTTGTTAGGTAGTAATCTAATTAATTCAGATATGAAATAACACAAATACAGCCATTTACACAGCCAGGCATGTGAATAAAGGAGTCTTAAAAATGGTTTTCTGTGAATTATGGCTCTGTGAGAGTCTTAGTCACATTACCAACCCAAACATCAGGAAAACACTGAGGTAGATGCAATGTTTTCTTGCTATGTGCTCACCCAGGTACTGTCAAGTATCCCAAAATCTCATTTTGGTGGGAAGAAGGGTGTTAAATACATTTGGGTGTGTTTTTATTTAAGCTCTAAGCCTGAATGCAATGCACTCACCTAATACATTCAGACTTCCTAATACTCACAGTGCTAGAGGACTTTTTTTTTTGAAAAGAAAGCAGAAATTTATGTTTATTTTAGCAATACCTTTCACCCATAAAGGAACTCCAGGTGACTTGGTATTTTTGGATCACTGGAAACCCACGTGCTGTCTTGGTGGTGCCAGCTTGTTTGAGGGGAGAGCTACTCTAGATAGAGAAAATCTATTGGTGTCTTCAGAAAATAATCTGGGAGCAAATTCTTGCTTTAACATCTTGGAAAAGAGCAAAAGGTGTTTCAGGCAAAGAATAAATAAGGCAAAAGTCGAGGTACTTTTCTGGTATCCCTACAGGCACAGCCCTGTTAAACTATATGGGATTACAAAAATGGGATATTAATTATGAATTCATAAACTAATACTAACTTTTGGAACAGAGATCAGGCTCTTACTCTGTAGAACTTCATCCAGCTTTCAAGAGGTTCAGAGATGTTTGTCAAGGAGGGAATTTAGTGTCACCTTGGGAAGAAAAAATTAATGTTTCCAAGGTGGCTTAAATCTATCTCTACTTGTTGAAGAAGGGCATAAAAAGGTAATGAGGTCTTTCTTTTGCTTAGGCAAAAATCTGCTTATTTTGCTTGTACCCTTTGGCACAGTGCAAAGGTTCTCCTGTGTTTTTCAAAGATACAAAGGTGTAACTTCTGTTTATTTAAAGAATGTATTTGGTTTTGGAGTTTGGGATTTTCTGTTGTTTGGTTTCAATAGCTGGGTAAAACTTTTGTAATCTTCCAGAAATTAAGCAATTTTTTCATGTCAAATTATTCTGTGCTTGAAATGCATGAGCATGTGGTGTTTGTTGGCTTTCTGTTTCAAGATTAAATCAGCTTTATGGAGCACTCTAAGAGCTTAATAGAGGTTTTATTGACCATAAACTGAATGTGTCTGAAGGTGGGAAAATTACATTACCAGTAGGGTGACCAGGTTCTTAAAACAAAAAAGAGAGAAGATTTTAAATTTTTTTTTATTGGTATCACAGCCAAGGAAATTCATTCAAGGTTTGGCAGACGATGGAAGGAACAATAAATTAGTGATTCCTCCTCCCACAAGAAGACTGAAATGAGCATCCCAAACCTAAAAATATCTCAGATATCACAAGTCTTTAAAATACTGAAACTACTCCTGATGTTTAGGAGTCACTTTTTTTTTCCTTTTTTTTTTTTTTTCCTGTTGTTTTTACTAAATCTGTTTAAAAATCTCAAAGTTTTTCACACAATCTCATGGTTTTGGGAAGCAGAGCTTGTGTCTGGCACAGTCCTGCAGGCACTGTGTGCTGGGTGAATGGGTGAAGGTAACTTGATTTTCCTATAAAAGCAAAATTTTGCAAGAACCATTTCTGTTATCATCCTTAAAGCTATGATCATCCTTAAAGGACAATCTCCTCCTTCAAATCTAGCTGTGAACTTCAGTTTCTGAAAAAATGCCAAAGGAGCATAGGTAGAAGAATGTGTGGGGTTTTGGATATGGTATACTTTCATTCTTTCCCTGGTTTTAAATTTGGAATTAGCAGCAAATAAAATGCAGAGAAAATTTATGACTAACAGACTTTGGTGAATCATTATTGCTCTTTTTTTTTGCCCTGTCTATAAATTAGTAAAATACCACAGGCCTCTTTCTGCTGGCTCCTGCTCAGAAAATTCAGCTTTCTTTAATCTCTGATCATCCTGAAATTTGGAAAATGTGCTTTGAATCAGTGCCCCTGGGAGAATAGTTTGTCATGTTGCTTCGTGAGGAACTTTAGTGGTTAGAGTGACTCACACTTGATTGGCATCATGCTTCACATACAAATAAAAGAAACTGTCATGCAGCCTATTAAAACTGTGCTCTTTATCCTGTATTAATACACTGTTTGCAGAAGCATCTCCTCATATGATGTGCAAAAATAAAAATCTAGATTTATTTTTAATTGTATAATTTATTCTTTTGGGGGACGCCTTTCCAGTTTTGTTTCTCATTGGTAGGTTAAATTTAAGCAATAATGTGCTTACTCTGCCATCCAAATCCTACCTTTGAAGCAGCTCTGGAACAGGTAGCCTGGGGTGGTTTTTTTGTTACTTTTCCTTTTATTCTTGAGCACGTTTGACTTCCACTTAGTGGGTGTGTAGTAGGTGGTTGGGTTGGCTGGTAGGTCTAGCACACGAGAAATTACAATTATGTCTTGATGTGATTCTGCACAGTCTGCCCACCCAGGTGATTCATTCACCCCTGTGTGTGCAGGGCAGAAAGAAAAGATCACTTGTGCCTGACACTGGTAGTGTTTTACTCCCACAGTGTGATCAGCTGTAAAAAATCCACTGGGGAATTTGGTGCTTAATTTCTGGTTTTGTTGAAGGCCTCCTGGTAGCTGCAGGTGAGTCGTGTTCAGACCAGGTTGTCTGCTGGGGTTTGCAATGTGAATTTTGGCCCAGCTTGCCTGTCCATCACGAGCCTTAAACACTCCAACTTTCTTCCTTTTTCCCATGTGAAATTCTTTCTTACAGGATGCACTTGGAATAGTTTTGCAGGGAGCACCACAGGAGGAACTCAAACCTCAGAACAGAATGTTCTGGTTTGGAAAACAAAAGAATCTTAGATGCTTTGCTGTACTAAAATGGTAGCTTGTTTTTGTTTTGCTGTCTTGATGTGCTGGTTTGGGTTTTTTCCTTCTGATATGCTTGGTACTTTCATTTTCCTTCATCCTTGTTTTTAAAAGTAATTAAGAGGATTATAAATACGATCTAAAGAAAAAAAAAAAAAGAAAAAGCAGAGGAAGACAAGTGTGTAAATTCATTTTGGATTAAGCGTTAACTGCTTCTCTTGGGTGCTTTTTTTTATTTTTTTTTTTTTCATTCAAATGAACCAATATATTTCCTTGGAGACTGATGAATTTGTTCATCATTTTAGTAACATGAGGCATTGTATCTCACTTGTTTATCATTGCCTTATCTGCTAAAAGCCAATAGATAACATGTAATTGCAATAAAAGATCATAACACAAATAGGCAGAAGGGGTATAAAGTTGTTTAAGTGTTTATGTTCATCTGTGTGTTTAAAATTATTACAGGTGTGGGAGACTAATGCAAGCTTAGCCAAGGGGAGTTTTGAAGAGCTGTGTCATGATTTGCAGTGTTCTCTCTGCTCTCTCAGAATTATTTGGTGGTTTTGTACACAGAACAAGGAATACTCAGCTTTATTCCTTTTTGTCTTTCCTCTTTCAGGATAGTCCCTCGTCCTGGGACCCCATCCTCCAGTTCATGAAACCCTTTTTGAGCATGAGTCACTGGCTTTTTCTTCTTTCTGCTTTTTGGTGTTACAGTCCACCAGGAAAGTGGGCTAAATGTAGGGTCATGGGATTTGCCTCTTTTGTTTATCATGTTACATGAAACTATCCTGGGGAAAGGGCAGAGGGAGGTTCCCATCTTGCTGCCAGTTTTCATTTGGTTTGATTATTATGTGAACATAATTCAGTTCCTATCAACATCACAGTTCTCTGCAGCTCCAGTGATAGCTGGGACTTCCCTGAGAGCTTCCCTAGGGTTTTGTTTTTAACTCTGGCTGTCCTGTAGTTAGACTTTAGGTTGTATTACACATTGCCAGGTAATTAAAAGGATCCTTCAGTTACCTGTGGAAGTCTTTGCTGCAGAGTTCAGACAATGTCCCTACCCCATGTGGGTGACACCAACTCCAGAGATAAGCTGGGCTGCTGCCTAAAATTGAGGTTTTGTATTTATTTCTCTCCCTCAGTGGAGGATCAGTGTAATATGAACCCTGTGCACTGACTATATAAGACGACATGGGAAGGTGAACTTGTGGTTTAAGTAGTGAATTTACAGGGTCTGTGTAAGGATGGCTCCTGAAAGGATCCAGGTTGCCTGGGCAATCTATCAGAGTTATTTTTATGGCTATGTATAAGATAAATGCCAGCATTTTTTGCCTTGATTCTGGATGAGAAGTGCACCTAGTTTCCTTGGTGGCCACAATGGAAGGACTCTGTTGTGTCCCTTTTCAGAGGCTAGGGGAGAGGAGAGGGCAGATTTTTCTCTGTGATGCTGCAGATGTGACAGAACAAATACCTGCATCTATGTTAAATAAACTAAATACTGGATTTACATGCACTCAGGGGTTCTTCATACACTTGGGGCTATGTCTGTGCCAAATGGGTACAGAAATCCCTTATTTTGTCCCTTTCTTCACAGGGACTTTGGAAAAGTGAAAAGCATTTTCCTGGGAGGGAGTCAGGCCCCCAGCCAGCTGGCAGGGACTCGTGTTTTAGAGCCTTGGCCTCTGTCAGCTGAGGAGAGCAAAGTGATCCATCTGCTCACCATACCATGGGTATATTTGCATTCATAAGGAGGAAAACTGAAAAATGTGCTTATCCCAGGCTCTAGGCACCTTTTGGCAGTCACTCTAATTTAGAGTGCTAATCAAAGCCAACAGTTTTCATCTCAGAATTTTCTAACTGCAAGAGCAGAAGTTAAAACAAACAAAATACCATTGTCTTCACATAGGGGAGATATGGAAGAAAATACCTCACTTAAACTTTCATTTTTCATAATTCCAGTTAATAAAAAGATAAGCTTTTAACAAATTCTAAATTTATGGAGATTTAAAGAGTTAAATTGTGAATGCTTCATCTAATATCCTGGAGGAAGCCTCATTCTTACATACAAAGGAGTGATTGGTGCCATCTACATGGGCAGGCTCTGATGACAAGGTGCAAGGTGCATTTACATTTTTCAACAAATGTTTAGATTCTGTTAAAGGAGATAACTTTTTTTGTTTTCCCCTTGGAATTGGCTGCCACGGACCTTGGTCCACTGTTTGTTGAAATCAGTTGAGTTTATCCCAAGTAACTTCCTCCTTCCATCTGCTTCTCTCAGCTGAGTGTATTTGCCTGCAGTTCTTAGAGATCATTCAAAGATGAGAGTATATGAATATTATTTATCTGTTTGTAGTGCCTTTCTGTTACTCATTTCCTCCTCCAGGATCCTCAGCACTGAAGCTGTGCTATTTTTGGAAGAAAGTCTTGTCAGGTGACACTGTACATTTAAAGAGCATCCACAGCAGTGTTCTGCTGTGGTCACTCTGTGACATGCACGTCCCAGTGGCTGCTCTATCTGACCCTGCAGGATGCAGGGCTGTGTCCAGACAGATCCATAAGCCTGTTAAGATTGTCATCTAACTGTCAGTATTTCCTTTTTTATATATATATAGTATAAAATAACAAGAACAGATTATACTTACACCCTCCTCCAGTAAAATCTAAAGCATATGTTTTTCTCCTCCACACAGGAAAGGGATAGTTGCAAAAGCTCCATGGGAAATCTTGCAGGAGCTGGTGTGTGCCCAGCTTGATTTGCTGGTAAATAGACACTCTCAGACTGCAGTGTGGTCACTCCAGTTCTTTTGGGAGGCAGAGATGCTAAGGAGAAGTTGAGCACATAAACTGTTCAGCAACATTTCACCAGAGAGGAGGTGAAAATGCTTCCTTGTGCTGATGTTTGATGTGGTCCCTCCACGTGTATCATCTGTGTGATGTGAAACAGAAAATCCATCTCTGGAGAAATGACCTGGTGTTTGCTTTGCAGGTTATGCCCACTGGAAGGGTCAGGTGTTGAATTCTGATGAGCTTCATGAACTCTACGAAGGACTTAAGCTGAACAAAGTCAACCGATACGATTATGTGCTCACAGGTAAGAGGAGCTTGTTCCCTGGAGTTCCCAGGAGATGTAAACAGGGGTGAAGAAATGTAAAACATATCCCTTCTTATTGCAAACCAAGTAATTAAAGTATCACATGTATATTATAGTCTGAACTGGTTCATGCTGTTTAATTTGGAACAGCCAGGAGGTTGTAACTGGGTGGGTAAATTGATGCTTTTGTATGATTTACAGACTTGTACAGGCCAAGCATGTGCAGGCACACTTTAATATTTTGGCAGTGCCTCCACTGGAACAGTGGATGAGGAATGTCAGAGTATTATTATTAGATTTCTTAGGAAGACATGAGTTTAACTCTTTCTCCTAAGTCTGCAGTATTAGCACTCTGTGGTAAATTTTTAAACAGTTGTCTGTCCTTTATTTTTTTACATGATCTTTAAGACTTAATGCTTTGGACAGTAAGAAAAGTAGGAGTAGAGTTGGGTTTTGGTTTTGACTATTATATATCTTGATTTTTTTGCTCTTGTAGGTCATCTGAGTGAGTACAGTTCTGCAGTGTTTTCCTGTACTTTGTAACCACTTATAAACTAAGTATTTATAAATACAGGCAAAGAGAATTTCTTGTAGAGTATTTCATAGAAAGGAGAGATTCTACAAGAAGTTTTTATTAAAAATTTCTTCTCACCCAATTCCTGCTTCTCAAAAGTAGGTTACTGATCAGATTTCACCTCAGTAAGAGCTGTGCATCTGGTTTGGATAACAGTATCAAATTTTTACAGCAGTAAACAGCTTTCTAAAAGCAGAAATACATCACCAGATTTGATTGATTTCATGGCTTCCACATGTAGGAAAGTTCTTTATACACAGGGAAAACAGGAAATTTTAAGTGCATGGGTTATAACTCCAAAGCAGTCATTCTGGCTTCAAGGGTGTGGCATATCCAAAGAGTTATTGTCAGGGTTCTTTCAAGGAATATCTCCAAAATAAAAGAGACTGAATTGCAAATGGATTGAACTAAAGATAAGAAGTTAATTTTTGCATAAATGAGTTCTTTGTTGTTGAGAAATAGATAAACAGCCTTTTTTTCCTGGAAGGAACTCACACAGAGGACATTTCCAGGAAGAGCACACTGTATTGTAGGAATTTTCAGGAGATGATAGTGTGCAAAATTTATAAATAATATTTGAGTATTCTTTTAGCTGGAATGTTCCTTTTTTATTTCACTTCCAGCTCCTGGAAAAGTCCTCTACTCTTTTCCTATCATTGGCAAAAATGGATGTAAGAAATTAAAAATGGTAGAAGGAAAATAAGAAATAGAAGTCTTCAGTGAAAGGGAATTTCAGAGAAAATGGAATATTTATTAATAAAAGTGTTTTAAAATCACATTTTTGTCTGTTGTTCAAGTTGGGTTTTTTTAAATCTCATTTGCTGCAGCCATTTTCAGTGTGAACAAAAAGAAGGCATAGGTAGAAGGAGCAGTCATTTCTAAACATCTAATAACAATTTTTGTGTTTTAGTCTTCACCTGCATTATGACTGAACTTAAAATCCTTTTTTTTTTTTTTTTTCATTTAAGGCCAAAAGCCAGATTTTTCAATTCAAACAGACATTCAATATACTGCACAACTACTTTGTACCTCAAACAGCCTGGATATGATTATTTAAACATTGAAAAGCAATGTATCAGCAGGTGGGATTTGACTGTTAATTTTCTGATGACTGCAGATATCTCAACTGAGATTAAAATTATTATCTTTAGGCCAATTATACAAAGTAACACTCCATGGGCTTTTTGTGACTATTAGTTATTTGTAGAGCTTGTCTCTGTTTCATTTGCAGTAAGACACTCAAGGTAAGAGAGAAATTGCAGTTGAGTGTAAATGTTTTAAGCACTTCTATCTATGATATTGATCAAACTCAATGTTTTTTCCAGCCAGTCTGCCATCACAGGTCATTTAAAAAAAAATCTTTGATTGACTCTTTTGACTGATTGTCAGCATTTCATGAATAAAATTCAGCATTTTGGCAAAAAATCTTCTCAATTTCTCTGCAGCACCCAAGAACTTACAATTTCTGAAGTTTTAAAAAATCTCCAAAATCTACTTTTTAAATGTACTTTAAAATATTTTATTAGAGTGGACATTTCCAAGGACATTGAAAGATGTCCTTGCTAAAAATAAAAGTATTAAATCACAGAATCACAAAATATGTTGAGTTGGAAGGGACTCACAAATATTGGGCTGGCCCTGCACAACACCATTCCCAAAAAATGAACTACAATAAATTAAAATCAAATTTATAATTCATAAATATTGTAAATAAAGTTAATACAATAATATATAAATTAAGGAACATCTATAAAATTTAGAAACTAATGATAAATAAGAATGTTGTGGTGCTTATTTCACTGCTAAGCCTGAAAAATAGGAACTTTATTGGTATTTTGGAAATTGCTCTGAAATGATCAAGATTAAATCTCTATTGCAATAATGTGTTGGACTCTATCAGCATGAACACTATTAATAATAAAAAATTGTTTCAAGACAGTATGAGAAGAGTATATAGAATTTTAAAACAAATTCTGTTTACTGCATGAAAAATAATACTGATCAAAATACTGTTTTTATTAAAAGGAATGTTTTTTCCTTCTAGCCTGACCTTTATTTATATATGTTCAAGCATTTTGAAGTTACTTGAAGCCTTTCATATACAACATTCTTAGTAAATGAATTTTTAAGGTTATGCTTGTAGTTGTGCAAGCACTGTATGAATTGGTATTCCAACCTGTTATTTCTGAGACAGCTACTGAAATGTCATTGTTCTAAAAATGCATTTATCCAAAGAATGAGAAGTATGCAGTATTCCTATCCAAAACTAAAAACAGCAAAAGTGTTCATGAAATTGGACTTCAAAGGTGTCCTTTTTGTTTTTTTCTTTTTTTTTCTCTGAAAGGGTATACAAGAGACACATCATTTCTTGCAATGGTGGTGGATATTGTCCAGGAGTTGAAGCAACAGAATTCTAACCTCGTGTATGGTAAGGATGTGCATTATAATCCTTTCTACTTCCTCTTTAAGTATGCTTATCATTTTCACATTTTAGGATGGAAACACTGTTCTGATGTTACACATTTCTGGTCTGTTCTGGAGCCAGCTGGGCCTCCAGTGATGTTTCATTTCAGCTTTAGGCATTGAGGGAGTTGGGTTTTTCTCTCTATTTGCTGCCTTTCAGTGTATTTCTTCCATTATGTCAATCCAAAGGATAGTGTGCCTTGAGGACTGGAAAAGATAAAAATCCAGGAAAAGATAAAATTCCCAGTCAACTGCTGCTGCTAGTCCAGAGGCTGTATGAGCTGAGAGCTGAAGCCTCTCCTTGATTTCCAAGTTAGCCAGAGCAGGACAGGCTCTCCCATGTTGCCCTGCCATGGTTCCATGGAACATCCCAGAAATGTCCTACTGTAATGGTTTGAAAGAAAAACCAGTGAGAGACTCCAAGTCAGAAATACAATTTAATAGGAAAATAATATATAAAAATAAAATACATGCAATAGTACAAAAGAAAAACCACTGACAGAGTCAGAATACAGCCTGACACCCTGCAAGTTAGGGTGGTGGCAGCAGTCCAGATGAAGTGGTGCTCTTGAAGCAATGATCCTATAGAAAGGTCTGGTAGCTCTTATCCTCTGGAAACCAGTGGGTAAAGGCTGCCTTGGTGTTCCAAATCTCAGTTTTTATCTGGGTAGGAAAGGCTTGGCTCCTCCCACTGGGTGGAGCATCTCCCAGTGGGATGATGGAATTTTATCAGTCATGCACTGGGACTCAATGGCCATTAACAGGAGATATCTCCTGGAGGAAGGGTGGGAAAGATAGAGAGCACTGCCCCAGCTGGTTTTAACAGATGGCCCATTAGCAGAGGATATCTCCCACAGAGATAAGGATCACTGCCCCACCTGGTTTCAGCACATGGTGATAGAATACAGACTTCTGGGCACGTCTTTGCATTGTAACCTAGGACACCTACTTTGTCTCATAAATTTCATTATTTACGTTGGACTCCAGGGCTTTTTTAGCTCTGGTGCTTTCTAAGATTCCCTTGGGCTGTCCAGGGAGCAAGAGTCTCCTGCAGCTGTTGTCACTAATATGTCACATCAGGCTTTAACCTGTGAGTAAAGATTTCTTCTCTTCCCTTCCTTCCTCTCCTGAGTGTTTCAGGAATTTTGAACATAACCAGCCTAGGCTTGAATTGAGCAAAGCTTTCAGAGTGACAGGGCAAAGTCAGTGAGGATTTAGTGGGATAAAAAGCTAGGAATGATGGTTTGAGCATCTTCAGACTCAGTAAAGTGTGGTCAGGAAACAACTAGAATGCTTGACAGGATTTGCAGGGTGTTGTACTGAGCAGTGATACCTGACTTAAAATTAGCAAAGCATAGGTCTTAATTAGCAAAATACAGCAGAGAAATAATGTCTGGGTTTTGTTGGTTTTTTTAGCTTTTATTTACACTATTGCATTTTCAAATTCTTCATAGCCTTGTGTGAAAGCTGAAGACTCTTTTGGAATGTGAACAGAAAGAGACATCTGGCTGTGTAGAACAGGAAGGAAGTGGTCAGGTGGTGAGATCACAGCAGGGCTTCTAAGATCTTTTATGTTGAATAAATAGACTATAACGTAAAGAAAATATTTTTCAACTGTAAAACAAATTGCCCTCTTTACTCATAGAAACTTCCTGAAGTACTGACATGGATTTGATATCTTTGGATTTGTGTTTCTTTTTGATCTTGCTTAAAGATTTTTTAATACAATGAACAATGTTCCTTTTTGAAGTGCAATGCTAGGCTGTTTCCATCCTCACTGAGGACACTTGGAATGTGTTGTGAATACTGCTGTGATCCAGAACCTGTGCCAAACATGTGTTCATGTCATTCACCAAGTACTTTGGCATGAATTTTCTTATTGTTTCATTATAATATTTTCTTTATTTAATATACACACATCATTTTGGTGTGTACATTTGGCATGTATGTTTTTACACTAAAGTAAAATTATGACTCTTTTCAGAGCTGTTAGCTTCTGCCATGTTTCTCCCCCCCATACTACCATTCCAGACAACTTTCTAAGACACATGACCTACTCTTTCAAAATTGGCAGCCACCAGATACAGATTTCAGCATGCTATAAGAGCTGTGAGAGTGTGTAAGCTTTGAGGTGCTCAGTGCTGTTCTATAGCCATTAATGTTACCTAAAATTTTTCCCTCCCACCAGGGTCTTCATAACTGTACCCTATTTCTAAACCTAAATTTTTTTACAGTGTGTGATCCAGTGATGGGTGACAAGTGGAATGGAGAAGGCTCTATGGTGAGTACTCTTCTGTTTGGCTTCTCTGTGTACAGAATGTTTGTTATAAAAAGATGTATAAAGATTTAGTATTTTTTAAACAACAAAACAAATATCTTTTACCTAAGTGTGGCTTTGGATCCCAGTATCAAGTAAGTCTGTACTTAAAATTCTTGGTTTTGAATGAGATTGGTATCTGGAAAGAATTTCAGCTGCCCAGCCCTGGGATTATTTCTGGCTCTCTCCTGAGACAACAGAGGGTGTACAGACTCTATCCACAGGAAAATATCCCCCTGCTGCCCATCCTTGTCTCTCTGGAGTTCTCTCATCAACTGTCAAGAGCTGTGCTCTGGCTGGTAGCCTGGCTGCCCCCATTGTCAGTCATTCTGGGAACTGATACAGCCCTGGAACCTAAATGAGTTATTTCATGTGGGATCTAACAGCTGTTGAGCACTGGGCTCTGATCAGTGACAGAAAGGTCCCAAGTTCCAGTGCCAGGCTGCACACTGACAAAAACCCATTCATTTTTGATCAAAAATTTTTGAACAGAATAGTTGAGTTTGGAGATAAGGGCATGAGTGAGCTGGGACACTATTTCCCCTGCTGTTGTATCACCTTGGTGAGAGAGAAGTTGAAAGTTCTTCAGTCAGGCATCATTCTTTTTAATATTGCCAGTTTAGGTGCATCTACTGAAAAATGGTGCTTCCCATCACCTCAGGGAAGAAAGGGCTGTTGGTGACAGTGTCCCCAGCTGGAGGATGCTCTGCCACTGCAGTTGCAGAGCTTGGAGCTGCCAGGTCACTCAGTGGCAGCAGGAGTGGTGCTTGAGGGAAGGAGAGTTGCAGTCTCACATTTCAGACACTGCTGATAACTCCTGACACTGTTTTTTCTCCCCAGTATGTGCCCAAGGATCTCCTGCCAGTCTACAGGGACAAAGTTGTACCTGTTGCAGATATAATCACTCCTAACCAGTTTGAAGCTGAGTAAGTGCTTATTTCCTTTTCTATCCAAACAAACTTGTGGAAAAAAGCAGGGAAGACTGATAGCCCTTAATTTTATTTCTCTCACTATAGTGCCTTATGTATGCATCTGTTGGGTTTTGGGTTTTAGCTGTTACTTTCAAGAGGTGTTTTTCAGATAACCTCAATTGCTGCATGTTGAAACCAGTAAAAAAATCCAGGAGTTAATGTGAGAAAAAGATTCTTCTTGTTTTCTCCAGTGTCTCATTTTCATGATTATTTCTTGTTATCACCAGAGGCCTGTTTCTAGGACAGGTTAAAATGTACCTTCCCCATCCTTACCCATGACTATGAAAATTTTTATTATGTGCCAGAATATCAAAACTGGAATAGTTTGGTTCAACCCCTCTACCCCCAAAATTAGATTCAGAAGTACCACCATGGCAACATCTCACAGGAACTAACAATTTAATTGCCTCCTGCCTGTGCAGGAGCCCCTTTGGTCAGGAGATAATCTGTGGTGGTGCAGCACAGGCTGTCCTCTTGAGGGGAGGGAGCAGCTACATGGGAGAGGGAGAGAAAACACTTGTGAGGGAATTTTTGTGATGCAGGGATCTCTGGAGGAGGAAGGGCAGCACTGGTGTGAGTGCACTTGAGCAGCACTGTGTGTCTGTGCACGTAGCTTTAAACACAGAGGTCTGGTCCAGCAGACCGTGGAGCTGCAGGTGGGTTTGGCCTGTTTGATGAAGTCACAGCTTTCCTCCTCTGAAAGGGAAAACAAGCAGGCACTAGAGAACTCTTGCCTTCTTAAGGTTTCTGTTTCATTCTCAGGTTGCTCACAGGGAGGAAGATTTACACAGAAAAAGATGCACTGGAGGTAAGTAGGCAAAGGGTGCGATGTGTGACATTTCTTTTCTGCATTCCTGCCTGCAGTGCTGCAGTTTGCCTTCAGCCTTGGAGTCACTCTGTCCTTTCCATGTGTTTATCATTAAAGTTTGTACACTTCAGGCACAAAAAATTTCCTGTTTTAGTGTCAGAATTCTGAAGAAGCTTCCCCAAAGAGCTGCAGATGAAAGGATTTCAGTGGTAATGAGTACATCTCTCTGAACGTGCTTTCTACAGTGGAGGAGGAGTGGCAGCACCACACGTGGCAAATAGCCAGACACTGCCAGCTCTGTGGATATTATTGAGTGGGGTGAAAATCCCAGGGGACCCTGGGCATTAGGAGCCTGTTTGGGGCTCTGCTGTGCACATTCAGCAGTGCTGAGTGTGAGGACAGATTTTCCTCATTCTCCCAGATAAATCCACAGCATTGACAGCTGCTGTCATTGCCATATAGAGCTGATAGATGGCCTGCAAATATATTGCATTGAGGTGTAAAGATTTGCCCTTTCACACAAAATGAAGAAAATAAAAAGCTGTAAGGCTTGGTGGTGAAGGACAAAATAGAAAGACAGTTTTACTGATGTCTTGAGAAGGACTGAGCTCTTTGTTTTGTTGGCTAGACAAGTGCTTTCATAATGGACTGATGTTATTCCCTCCAGTTTGGTTTTGAACTTCAAAAGAACACAAAATCTTTAAACAAGCAGCAGCTGCAGTGGCACCCTGGAGAGTAGCTGGGGGTCTGTCAGCCCAAATGTTTGTTGTTTTTTTGCTGTAGCAACGTCAAACAACATGGGCTGGTCACCATCACTTCACAGCAGGAAGCAGCTACAGAGATCTCATCTGAATTTCCACTGCCCCCAGTTTTACATTACCCCACTGTGCTGGGTGAGGGTGATGAACTGTGCTTCATGCCAGTGACTGAGATCTGCAACTCAGTTCTTCTGTTCTCATCCTCACCACTGGAACCAGTCTTGAGAAGAACATAATTAGCTGAGCAGCCTTTAGTTTTAAATTTTCATATTTCAGCTGCAAACATGAGTTGCATGTGCTAAACAATTTTGCCAATTAGTCTTCTGACTGACTCATGCCATAGCTCTGATTTATGATGGCCTTTAAAAAAATCTCTCTCAAAGAGATGGAATCATACTTAGAACTGGAAACATTTTGAAGAAGTTGTTTGTAGGATGTTATATTTTAATCTGTCTTTCCAGCTGCATGTCATGTATGGGTCTGAATAATAATTTGTGCTGGAATTTGTCCCCTTTAAAGGTGGTAGGAATTCTGGCATTGATTTCCATTATTTCATATTTGCTTTCCTTTCCTTAATAAGACCTGTGATGACAGTAGTGTCTTCTAATATAAAATAAAGTATTATGTAATATTAACATAGAAAGAACTAAATACTACAACTAGAAATAGTAGAGATTAGGATCCTGGTGAATTGTGACTGAGAAATGAAATTTAGTTTGATATTACTGCACAAACTGATTGTGTCAGTGTATGCTGGTGGATTTACTACTTCTTCAAAACCCAGCTGTTGTCTGTGCAAAGACATCTGAGAGCTGAGGAAACTTGGAGGCTTAGACAAGAAAAAAAAGCAATAAAGTATTAAAAAATTGCAGAAATAAATCCCTATCATTCAGCTTCTCATGAGTCATAGCTAGCCTGAGAGGGTTTTTAGTTAAACTCTTCTGGGAGAATTAATATTTTATCCATGTTTTATGCTAAACTCATTATTGAAGTCATTCTTTTTTCTGTGAAATCAAAATCACTTCTGTCTGTAACAACCAATTGTGATGTCAGAAGTCGAGTATTAATGAGTTTAACTGAGGAACACACAGAGTGGAGAAACATTTGCAAAGGTATATAATTTACAGCTGTGGCATGGGGGTTGAAACAGAGAAAAGAAGATTGAGATAGACACACTTGTCCCTCTGATTTAGGTTTTTTAATTTTTGATAACTCTAGAAGTAGTAGCTAGATAAGATTTCATGACTTAGAGCTGTTGGCTTTCTAGTAAATGCTTCAAGATGCCAGCTCAGGTGCATGTGTCTGTATATTTATTCTCTTATTCTTTTGATAATATGTTCTGAAAACATGATGCAGGGAAAAATTCTGATCACAGCTGAAACAGAGTATCCTTTCCAGAGGAGCATCCAAAGATAACACAAACAGAAATGCTTGTATATTTTAACAACTGTGTGCATTTAAATTTGGATATTTTGATTGCCCTATTTCAAAGTAATACTCCTAATTCCAGTGGATTGTTTTAATAGAGAATGCTTTTATCTCTTTACAAAAAATGTCAGAATAAGGTGTTTGTTAAAAATCCTCATTACTGTGAATGAAAGTTTAATCAACACATGTTGCAGTCACTGATTCCTGCTTTTTTGCACACTGGAAGGTGATGGATATGCTCCACGCCATGGGACCAGAGACTGTGGTGATCACAAGCTCAGATCTACAGGCACCTCTAGGAAATGACTACCTGATTGCTCTGGGAAGCCACAGAAAAAGTAAGTCAAGAGCTCCTTCCTTACCTGTGCTCTCTTCTAAGCTGTGTGTGCCTGCAGTTACTCCTTGAAGAATTAATTCCATCAGGCCCATGTGTAGTGATGGAAGGAGCACAGATTGCTAAGTGAGCACCTTGTCCTGCAGTGATGTCAGGAGTGGAGGGGCTGGGGCTGCTCCAGCAGGGAAGACAAGAGCTGACTTTATCACAGCACAGGCAGGGCTCTGTCCCCACCCTGTGGGCACAGACCCACAGGACCTGAGCAAGGTGAGCAGGACAGACAGGTCTCCAGAGTTAGGGAGACAAGGCAGGTCTGAGATTAATCTGGAAAATTCAGTAATTACAGAAGTATCTCAGGCAGGGCTGCTTGTGCCCAGGCCTGAGCCTCCATGCAGCTCCTGGGCAGAGGAAGAGGATGTCCTAGGGGGTCTGTTGGGACTCTTACAGCCCCTGGTAGGGATATAAAACAGGAACTGGGCATGCTTGAATGCTTTTCTGAAATGTCACACTGTCCTGTTAGCAGATTGTTTTCCTCCCTTGATAGATTATAAAATACCCTTCTGCTTCTTCTCTACATCCCCTTCCTGTACCCTCCCCAGGATTCACTGTGTGTTCAGACTGTCACACAATGTTTCCTCCTGAGAAGGGCACAGTTGTGAGGGATGAAAAATGAACTCACTCCTCCCTCTTAAATGAAGTATGTACAGTATAGAAGTTGTAAATGCTGTCCCAAGCTGGCCAAGTTTTGGAAGGCTGTGCATTTTAAAAGAGCTGGTACAAAGTTCACAATACTCTTTTATGTTCCAAACAGCAAATGAATTAAAATCTGATTATGACTTTTAAAAAGATTTCTTTTAAAATTCTAGTGATTGCTGTTGTATGAGTTGCTGGGTCTGTCACTTAACTGTAGATCTGTGTTGTAGCTAAAGCAGATGGTACCAGGATAACACAGAGAATTCGGGTGGAGTCTCCTAAAGTGGATGCTGTCTTTGTTGGAACAGGAGACTTGTTTGCTGCTATGCTTCTGGCATGGACACACAAGCACCCAAACAATTTGAAGGTGGGAGAGAAGTTACTCATCTCTCTGCAAGTTTGGATCTTGTTTCTCTTCAGTTTTTTTAAAAACTTCTAATCTGTGACATTATTTAAATACTATCTTCTGTTTTGGCTTATTTTTCCTCACCTCAGAGAAAAAGCCACAGAATTTCCCTTTTGCCATAAGGGACAGTAAATAGTCATATTTCAGTTAGATTGATTTTGTAATTTTGTAAAAATAAGATTTTTTTTTTCTGGAGACAGACTACATACATGTTTATAATTACATTTTTTATCCTTCTTTTCATAATAAGCACTGAAAATATTTTCTCAAATCCATTTTTCTGTTTCTTTCCCTTAAGGACATAGAATGCTTGATACAGTTATGATTTCACCAGTTTGGGGAGAGTTAAGTCAATTCTTTTTCCCAAACTTTGCATTGCATAGTTGTCATCATGTTTATTTTGTCAGTCATGTTTTCCTCTTAATAACAGTGTTTTTTTAATAATATTAAGTAATATTAAAGTAGGTAGCTGAAGTTTTACTAAACCCTGAATTGTTGTGTTGATGCAGGTGGCCTGTGAAAAGACTGTGTCAGCCATGCAGCATGTTCTGCAAAGGACCATTAAGAGTGCAAAAGGTAAATTCATCCAGACTTCATTCCCATGTTCTGTCTGGACTGGCATCAGAAGAAATATTCAAGGAGCTTTCTGGGTTTCCTGACTAAAGGCATCCCCTCACTGCAGAAGCAGGCAGAGAATTTTCAGAATGAGAGCTTGGTAGTTTTGTCTGCATGTCCCTGCTGTGTCTCCAAGCCCATTTTTAGGAGAGCTGACTGCAGGTGTCACTGTTTAGCTTGTGGTGGTGCCAGTTGTGCTGACTGTGCCTGACTCAGCTCTGCAAATCCAGCAGAACTTGAGGAGATGCTGGGTTTGGTGTGCCAAAGAGCTCCTGCTTCAGTGTAGCTCACCCACTGACCCTCTGAGTGTGTTTAGCACTGAGAGGGGTTTACCAACTAATAAGTTTCTTTGCTGTGGGCCAGTTTGAGGAGCAATTTTTTTTCAGCTTCTCTCCCCTTGGAGTTCCCATCTTTCAGTTCTTAAAGAAATCTGTGGGTTCTCTGAGCATGTCTGTGTGTCTTCCTAATTAACAGCAGAGCTGTGTTTCTTTCCTGGAGAGAGATGTGGAACACAGGTGATAAGAAATCACAGTGCTGACCTGGATTTTCCACCTTGGAATCCTTTAGCAGGGAGCAGTAAGGGAGAATGGGGAAGGGAGGAAAGTAGAGAAAATCACGGGGTAACAGAACAATGTAACTTGTTTCTTTTTATACTGCTGTTTTTAATGACATTCTGATGTCATCTTTTTAGTGCAAGCTGGAGAAGGAAACAAACCAAACTCAGCCCAGCTGGAACTGAGAATGGTCCAAAGCAAAAAGGACATAGAAAACCCAGAGATCATAGTGAAAGCCACCGTGTTATAAAGGCTCCACGTCTCCAATAACGCACAATGTATCGATGTCCTCATTTCTTTCCTGTAAATTGTAATATTTGCCTTAGATCTGTGACAGAAACCTGACTTTCATGAAATAGTGCCCAGCATAGGCAGATATCCACTCTCAAACATATGTGCTGGCCTTGCTCAGTTTTAAAAACAGAACAGTTAGTGTGCATTGAAGCATATTCCCAAGTATCCCAATGTCTGTCAGATTCACTTAGTCTATGTGATTACCCAGGGCAAGAGAGCAATGTTCCTGCCTTGCCAAAGACTGTAGATGTGAATTTGCTAATGGAATGCTTGACTGACTGGAAAATGTATTTCAAGATGGCATCTAGTGCCAATGGAGCTGGCTCCATGCTCCCTTTTCCTGGAGGTACCTGGTTACCTACTCTGGTATTCAGTATCTCAGCTGCTATGAAACTAAGCAGGGTTAAAGCTACACACACAGTTCTGGTTGTGTGTAGGGGTACTTTGAAGATGTTTGGCATGTTCAGTACTCTGAAGTGACCTTGAGGTGTCATTCATGTTGCTGATCTCTGCTCCTGTTTCTTGTCCATGAGCAGCTGCACAGGTTCCAGCTGCTTATTTCTCATGTCCATGGGTGCCCATGTGATTTTCCTCCAAAAGCTGCTCCAGAAACATCTTCATGAACAAGATCATGCCTTTATTCAGTAGCACTGGTTAGAAGTGTGGTCTCTGAGGCCAGGTTTAATTTTCTTTTAACTAAGGGCAAAAGAGAAAGCAGCTCTTACCCTGGAAGTTGGCTGCATCGTGGGTGGATGTACTTAAAAACTACATGGGCACTTCATTTCACATTAGTGAGCTCTGCTGGCAGCTCAGCAATGAAGCAATGTGGGAAAAGTAGTATTTTTGGTTTAGTAAGATCTGGTCAGTTACACATCTTTACCAAATGCAGTGAAATAGAAAAATTAACTTGTTCATAAATGTATCTTTAAGCAACATCAATTGGAGATTACAGAAATACATCATAATTATTTTTAATGCACAATTCTGCTTGATAAGGCTTCAGAATCCTATGGATTCTATGGATCACAGCCACATGCTAAAGCAGCAGGGCAGGTCTGCTGACATAATGGTCACTCACACTTCTGTAGGGTTTGTCTGTAGGATCCATGTTCTTGCTTGTCCCAAGATAAAGTCTAGTGTGATGTTAAATCCAGATGGAGTTGATGAGTTTTACTTGTCTCAGACTGCATAAGGGGATGGAAATTGCATTTCTGATTGATTTCCTCTCCTGTATTTGGCATTAAAAGTGAAAAAAAAACCAAAACATGTTACTTGAGAATTTAAGGAAATTTACCTACATATTATCTACAAAATGTGACTCTACTGCCACAGTCTTTAGTAACCACTGTCATGAAATAACTTTCTAGCAATAATAATTTTGGTGTTGAGAACAGTTGCTAAAATTAGCAGTCAGTAACAGAGATATGAACTCATGGCTGATACCCAACCTGTAAAAAGATGTGAACCACCTTGACAGGGTGTCCAAGTGTCTGATGGGAAGCAGTGAAGAGGAAACCAGGCTCTTCTGAGTGGTGCCCAAGGAAGTGATAAATAGACAGTAGCACAAATTGAAATACAGGAAAATCCATTTAAACATTAGAAAAATGTAATTCACTGTGAAGGTGTTCAAACACTGGCACAGGTTGCCCAGAGAGGTGGTGGAGTCTCTGTTGGAGATACTCAGGTGCTGCCTGACCATGGCCCTGAGCAACCTGCTCTGCTTGGCCCTGCTTGCTCAGAGGTTGGACCAGAGCATCTCCAGAGGTCCCTTCCAACCTCAGCCATTCCATGATTCTCTGGGCACATTGAACTGCCTGTCTTTGCAGAGCTGGATTTTTAAATTTTGTTCTCCCTGCAACACAAACTTCCAGATGGGCTGGAAAATACCCTTGCTAATATTCCCCCCTCCCCTTTTTAGGTAAGCTGCTGTTTGTTGGGCAGCTGTGCCAGGAAGACAATTACCTCTTTTGAGATATTTGCTTTCAGCAAAGATATTTAAATGCTGTACCTGGTGATATGTTCCAATAGTTGAACACAAAAAGGATTTTAACTGTTTCTAACATTGATTAACCAAGTGCTGCATGCCATATTCCAAACAGGAGTTTATTTATCTTTTAAAATTAGACTATTTCATTTGGAAGTGTATAATCCCTGCCATTCTCTTACAAAGAAGGGATCAACATCCTGAGCTTCCCTGCATTTACAGACAATGGTCAGTGCTCTTTTAGTAAGTGTGACAGCACAATTTTATTTTGCAGTTAGAATAAACAGACTTCACAAGAGATTGAGAGAAAGGGAAGGGCTGTTCTCTCTGAAATAAAGAAGCTTGGAATTTGGGAAGCTTGGAGCTACCTTGCAAACAAGGTTTTAATTGTAAACCATGATGAGCCATGATCTTGACATAAAAGACAGAGTGATGTTTGTTGGAGCAGTTTATACCTGTCAGGTGTAATCTTTTCCCACTTCTTTAAAGAATGGATCCATTCAGTAATTCACACCTTCCTCAGAATCTGTGACATACCCATGTTAAAAAAAAAAAAGCATATTCATACTAATGTGCTCAATTTGCAAAAGTTCCTGTTTCACAGTATCTGGATCCTGTAGCAATGAGCTGCTGATTTCATCTGCTTGAGTCCCTGAAGGTTGCTCATGTGATACCTGTTCTAAACTCCCACTGACCTGATCTAAATTAGGTCAGGTTTATGTCTTCAGTGAAGAATTGGGCTTAACATCTCTTGCCAGGAACAAACATCAGAAATGACCTGTAAATATATTCTGTAGCTAACATTTGTAGGCACAGCAGGCTAACAGGTATTTTTGAATGTCAAGGTACACATTTTTATTTGTTTAGAGTTACACAAAGCTCACATGCAGAACAAAATTCAAAGACTCAACACAGTCCTGTCTGATATTTCATTCCATCCTCTCCTCCTGCATATAATACCTGTATCTTTTTCTGAGTTCTTGCTCTCTGTCTGTCTGATGCAGCTGGAAAGTTTCAGTGTCACACAGTGCCCACTATTTATTTAGGGGCTTGGAGGAGACTGACCAGCATGGTCTGGTTCACTTTAACTAACCTTTAACTAAAGATCAAAGGTTAATCCAAACTAGTGTAGGTCCTAATTGATGACAGGAGAACAAGCACTTTATCCAGAGAGTGGAGTGTGTAATAATGGTGATCTTCCCTGGCCATCCTGAGAGCATGAGAGGTGCAACCCAGGACTTGCCACTGGTGGCTTCAGTGCCACATGTGTGAGGTCAGAGGCAGGCCAGGCTTCTCCTGCTGAGCAGATAGAGGCATGGGAGAGGTGAATGCTTTGTGTCCACTCCACTTCCCTAACATTCTTTTTCCATTCTGGAATTAATTTGAGTCAGATCCCCTTTTCCTGGAGTGATTTGCAGTACCTGTGGCCACTGCTCAAGTCCACCCATTAGTTTTTGGAGCCACCTGTGCAGGACAGACCAAAAGTTGTTTACAAACCATCTACTCTGGGCCTGGATTGGTCTCTACATGCTGAGAATTGAGACATGCATAAAGACATTGTGCTAAAATCAGTGCTGTTCACACTCAATAGAAACACTTCAGCAACCTGCAGTATGAATTGTTAATGTTTGTGTACTGATTTTTATCTCAAGTGGGGAGAAATCTATAATTCATGTGTTATACAAAAGAATCAGAGGACCAAGGTTTCCAGCTACTCATACTGCCTTTTGAGTATCTTAACTGTGTCTTGGTTGGATGGTGTTAATTTGTTGTCTGAGACTGTTATGGTGATTGTATTGATTAATTTTATTTTAAAATATGTGGCAAGGAAGATTGTAATAAAAGTATCTACATTTATTATACTGTGCACACACAAATTGTTAGATCCTATTTTTAAATATGTTAATCATTTCAGAATTAAACAGCACAAGAATGGTTTGATAGTCTTGCTGAATAAAATGGATGTAATTAAATGTTTCCTTAGTTATGTCCTAGGATAGAGAAAGGGTAGTTAATGGAAGAGAGCACATTTCTGCCCTATAATCATCTTACTGTAAGATATAGATGTGGAAGTGAGTAACATCCTTGTTGTCTTAATTTTTATTTTTTTAAGACGTTTCATGGGAAGAAAATTACTGGCATTCAGCACCACTCCCTTGCATTCCTCTTACTTGTATGTGTAGGATCTCATTGTGCTCTTTTTTCCTGCAAACAAGGGGAGAAGAGGGGCTTGGAATAAGAACAATAACTCATTTTGAGATCTCTTTGTTGTATTTAACTGCACTCCACTGCATTTTTACCTTCACTGTGCAGAGTGGAGCACACAGGGCTGTAGAGTGGGAAACAAATGTTCCTCATGGGAACAAGAGCTTCTGCCAGCACTCAGCAGTGTCCCTGCCAGGGTGATGGTTTGCAGGAGGAGAAGAGCAGGGACCCAGGTTAAGGAGAGCAGAAAGTGAATTGCTGTGTCATTACACCTGTGTCCTGGAGAGGTTTGGTTTATATTTATACTGAAGAAAACCACCTCTCTCGAGTAAAGGTTCTTGTCCACTTGAAGAATGCTTTCAAAAGCTGAGACATGTTGCAAATTTTGGTCTGGTATTAAATATTAGTACTAATTTAGTACTCTGGTACTAAAATACTTCTTCATAAAGGGAAACACATCCCTTTTAAATCCCCTTTGCTGCCTTTCTGGCTTATTGACTGTAGTCATTGCACTCCTGTTTAGAATCCCAGGATTAGATATCCAGAGAGCTGTTCTTCCTGAAAGCACATGTTCTTCATGTTCCTGGTAAGTGAGAGCCTGCTGAGCACTTCTGCAGCTTTCTAAAACATGTCCATTAAAGACGTTTGTCAGCCATGGAAACTAAGATTCAAGATGTTCAATCACAGCCCAAAAATAGCTCTTTCAAATGAATGAAAACTCTAGAAAGTGCATTATTGTCAATAAGTGAGTAAGCCAGTGAGTTTAGACATGCATGCAGGAGCAGATTTCAAGTAAATCCCTGAGGTCCAACCAGCCACTGGAGGAGTGTGCCCTGAGCAAAGGGCTGCTGCTGTCAGGGAGAGACCCAGCTGGTTCTCACCATTTCCCACAAGGGAGGAATGTGGTGTGGCATTCAACAGCCAAGGAAAACTCCCATCTGCTTCACCAGGAAACCAGTGCCAGGTGACAGCCCCAGTGCCACCAGTTGGGTGTTTTTGCTGCTCTGGCAGCAGAGGGACTCGAGGCAGATGGGATGCTCCTAGATGTGCATTCCTGACTCAGTGCCTCCACAGTGCAAATAATGGTAATAAATCCCCCCACATGCAGAGCTGTGAACAAGGCAGCACATTATTCAGAGAGAAAACCAGCAATATGAGAAAGCTGTGCCATATGTTACCACTGAAATCACACCTATTGCCCTCGTGGTTGCATTGCTGTTTAGAAAAAAAATTCTGTGTAGAAGAGTAATTTATGTACTCTGTGTGTGTGTGTGTGTGTGTGTGTGTGTGTGTGTATGTTGAAGCTTTATTTGCAATGTGGTAGTGATGGGAAACAGAATTTGGGGGGCTGGCTGAGTAGGCCTTCAGGATGTGAGCAGAAGGTCTTAAAAGAATTATATTTTTATAGATTGTGCTGAAGCTTTGGGTCCCAGCCACACATAGCCTTTTCTTCCAGAGAAGTAAAATGGTTTGCAAACAGAGTCAGGTGGCTGTAATATAGTAGGGATAGTACAACCCCACCAGCCCTGGACAAACTGAATAACTTAATAAAAGATGCCTTTTTAAGTAATATTTTTTTAGTGCTGAATTGTTAAACAAAGAAATATTTATGAGCAAACTTTCTATGTACTTAAAGTTTGTGTGGTGCTTTGTACTGACTAGGTAGACCTGTTATCTGTTTACACATCTTAAATGATTGTCCTTGAGGTGTGTGTAGTAATTCAACAACTTCTATGCCAGAAAAACAATGAAGTTATGTGTAATAGCAAATGATTTAATTTCTGATGAAACTGTAGGCTTTTCAGTGTTTGTGTATTTTTCTGGTTGGCCATTTCAAGTTGTATCCTTCCTGCAGTAAGGCTTGTACGCTTGATTGTAGAGAGAGGCAATAGGATGGTAGATAACCATTGTTTAACAAGAAAACCCTAAATATTGCTACCTTGTCCATTTTAAAATTGGGTGAACTTTGTGACATAAGCCTGAAATTTTGCATTGGAAAGAAGTTTCAAATACATTCAGGTTAGGTTAAAAATTGGGAATGGATTTATTTAATTAATTAAGACAGGGAGGTCTTAAAAGTGCTTAATAGCTACATGTACATGGACAAGAGATGGAACAAAAATGTCTTGTTCCCACTGTAGGGACCTGACCAGGCTAATTCATAGCTTGTACTAAACCTGTGCACAGACAAGTGAATAGATAAGTGGGAAAGTAAAGATTTTTTTCCTTGTAGTTTGTAAGCTGCAATAGCGTGAAGAATTTTAGTAGTTAGTTCTGAATTCAAGTTCATTAATACCTTTCAGGAGAGCTGAGTTACTGATAAAATCCCATTCAGTCAAAAGGCAAAGCTGTTCACAGGGTTCAAAACCAGAGCAGGGTTTTTTCATCTTGCTAAACATACTGAATCTGTTCCTTATGGATGGGAAACCAAGGCTAAAGCACAACTGTCCAGATACTGTCCAGATTAATTCTTTTGGGTTCAGGGTTTCTCTAAAAATCACAAGGGTCTGCATCATAAAGGAGTTTTTGGAGCACTGTCCTATGATAAGTGTCATTACCTACCACAGCACTTGATGATTTGGCAAAACCGAGCATCACTTGTTATGTCCCTTTTAATTAATGTGGCAGCATCCTTGCCACTCTTGTGAATAAATCACCACTGCAGAAAGTAGAGGAGAATTCATCACGAGTTTTTCTCCTGAGAGTTCCCGATTTCTGGATGTGTTAAAACAGAAGCATTTCTGCTTTGCTAAGTTAGCAGGAGAAATGTCACTGAGATGAATAATGTATTGCTGAGGAGGGAGGCTGTGGCAGGGAACAGCAGTGCTGGGGATATGTTGTGCCTGGCTCTTCCTCCCCTGGGAATCTGTGGGTGCAGTGTCCCCGTGGGGGTGGCAGTGACTGTTTTGCCTGCATCCTCCTGTGGGGGAAATGTGGAGGAGTGGCTCTGGGCAAGAGGGAGCTCAGGTCAGTGGGGAGCTGTGGGGTTTGTTGGGCAGTGCTGTACCAAGGCTGTGGATCAGCACAACTCTCTGTGTACCCAAAATCTCCTGGTGTGCAGCCCCTGCTTTCCTGGCCACAGAGTAATTCCCTTAAATTTCTCCTGCAGGCCATGGAGAACCAAGAGATTCTGGAAATGCATTATTCAGATGGTTCAGGCTTGGCTTTTGTGCTTTTGAAAAGAAAGGGAGATAACTATCAGCTGCTGTGGTAGATCTAACTTGTCCATCTCAGCTCACCATGAAACTGTGCCCTCATCTTCCTCTCCCATCACCTCTCCTGTCCCTGATTTGCCTGTCCCCATAACAAGGGACACAAAGGAGCTAAAATCAATGGGGAATTCATCCAGTCAAAACCCCTGAAGTTTTAATGTTTAGTTCCTTAAACTCTTCATCCTGGGAACAGATAAGTGCCTGTGCTGCTGCTAGAGAGGGACTGGGACAATGCAGCTGCTCAAAATGAGGAAAAGTGGAGTTGCCTCTCTCCTGGCAGTGAGGTGCTGGGTGAGCAGGACCTGACTGCAGGGCTGCACTGTCAATGGTAAAGAAGAGAAATATTTGTGAGCAAAGTACTTGAAAGAAAAGCTGGAGATTCAGTAATCGCAAATTAGTGTTCTCAATCCACCCCATCCCATGTCACAAAAATATTATAGTTCTAAAAAATTTGGTGTGGCTGTTCTTAATGATCTGTGTGATGCTTGTGCCTAGCAGAGCAGAAAATAGCATTCAATAAATCAGTGCTGTAAAGAGGGAATATAATAGGGAGATTTAGGTGGAACAAATGTCAAGTTTGTTTTCACAGCACTGTAATGGTGTCAGAGTTGTCCAGGTCTGGTTCTTTTCCTTCCTGCTCTCTTTAAGGAAGGATAAAATGACATAAATGAATCAGTAAATAAATAAGGGCAGTTACCTGGGAATTCAGGTGGCATTAGTATAATTTTCACCCACAGATTGATAAGGCTTTACACTCCAGAGGTCTGCAGGGGTTTCAGAGGTGTGACAGAGCCTGTCACAGCTGGCTTGGAGCACAGTCCTTGAGACACAGCTGTGACAGATGGCATTGGGATGCCACCTGCAGGCACTCCTGTCCTGCATTTACAGCATGTGTATTCACATGCCTGGTATGTCTGGATGTGAGTACATGCCTTGGCAGGGAGGAATCTCAGGCTTGTTGCTGGAACTGCAGTGATGGGAGGAAACCTGGAGAATTCAGCACCATCCCATGATCCTGCCATTTGCTGTCAGTGTTTGGCAGGGCAATGCATCCCCTTTCAGTGTTGTTTTCTTTCTGGGAGATGGGAGACTGGCAGCCCATACACTGCTTTAACTTACTTTTATCTGGCTGAATGTGAAAAAAAATCGAGATTGTTAAAAATGGAGGGGAGGGAAAGCTATGAATTTGCCTAGGACCTATGTGAGTGGAGAAACTATGAGATTTGTCTCTAGAAATAATTCAGTATTGACCAAATAGTGCCATGTCTTCAACAGGCAGTAGCACCTGGACCTGGAAGAGGCCAATATTTAGGGTTTTTGCCCAAAGCACATTTAGCCCTGCTCTACTGTTTAGTGAAAATGCCCAGTGCAGATGCCACCAGAGCCTCATCTTGTGGAGTAATGCTGTAATAAAGAATGTGGTTTTCTTGTGCAAGTCTTGACCTCTTCTTATCAAAGTAAGACACAACTCAGTATTTTCATGGTGTATAAGTGAAATGTAATTTTTTTTTCAATAAAATGCATTTCCTTTCCTAAACATGGGTCTCTGTTTTTTTACCTTGATGATGTTTCTCTTTCAATTCTAATGGAGCTTTGGCTTTTTGTGTCTTCTCCCTACATATGTGAGCCACAGCTCTGTGCTCTTCCTGTGAAGCCTGACCTTGCTTCCAGAGATCATATAATTTCTTTTTCCTCTTGAGCTCCATGAGGAGTTCCCTGTTCAGCCAAGCTGGCCTGCCCCATGTGCTTGACTCAAACCACTGGAATCATCTGCTCCAGTGGTTCTAAAAGTTGATTCCTAAAGTCTGACCTGCACCTGTGGGCTCCCTAAACCCTCAGAAGCAGATTCTGAGTGTACACCATTAAAACACCTCCTTGCATAGCCTAAAATTTGCTCTCCTGCAGTCCAGGGTACCAACTCTGCTGTCCTTTTTTTTCTCATTTCACTGAATATTTTTCTCATTACAGTGAAAATTTTATCCTCTGCCATTTCATGATCGCTGTGGCCAAGGCAGCCACAGATCACCATATCCCACAAAAGTCCTCTGATTTCCACAAAGAGCAGGTCTAGGAAGGAATCTTTGTGAGTTGTCTCACTGAGTGTCTGTGATAAGAAATTGTCTCCTACAGAAGTCAGGAATTTCCAAGATCTGCTCATCTTAGCAGAATGACATTCCCAGTTGGTGTCTGGGGAGTTGAAATCTTCCACAGGGATGAAGGTCCAGAAATTTCTCCTGAATGCCTACAGAATAACTCATTGAGGCTGAACCATCAGTGGCAAAATTTCCTGTCTTTTCCATCCCCCCAGTCCTCACTCCAAGGCTCTGAATCACAGCATCACTCACTGCAAGGGCTGTACAATCCAACCTCTCCCTTACAGCTCACCTGCCTCTCCTGAGCCTGGATCCTCCATCCCAGCACTCCCAACGTGGGATGCATTCCAAATCTCACCAAAACCTGGTGTCAGAGCTCTGGGAGCTGCCCAATGCTACAATTTCACCTGCTTCTTTCTCATACAAACAAACAGCAGCTGGGGAAGGGTCTGAAAACATTTTAATATTTTAGGGGAAAGTGCTGAAGCTGCTCCCTCTTCACAGCCCTGTGAGAATCAGTTAAACCAATCAAAGGTGTAGCAAGAAGCAGGTTTTAATATGAATTTATGAGAGTGAAACTTTTATTAGAGTTCAGTGGCAAAGGTGACTCTATTACTTAGGACATTGATGGAGCACAAGTAAGAAAATCAGATTAGAGTCAATTTAGGATGATTTACACAGAAACCAGAGATGCAGAAGGGTAAGGAGGTAAAGGATATGGATACAAAAAGATAAGGGTGCAGAAGGGATTAGCAACTCTTAATCATCAACTAATTTAACATTTTAAAAGTGACTCAATAGGATTAGCTACAATTATAACAGTGATTTAATTATAGATTCATGATAACAGTGATACCATAATCGATTCACATGGGTGCACACAGGCTAAGAGATGTATACATCAGTTTATATGGAGATGTGTACAGAGCTCCATCCATCTCTGTATGGTGCTCAGGGCTCCATCCAGTCTGGAAGTGCCCAAGGCCAGGCTGGATGTGGCTCTGAGCAACCTGGTCCAGTGAAAAATGTCCCTTCCCATGGCAGGGGTTTGGAACTGGATGGTGTTTGAGATCCCTCCCAACCCAAACCATTCTATGATTCTGTGTTATCTGTCTCTATCTATATCTATATTTATCTGCACATCCCAGGGGATGTGTGATGTGAGACACTTGGCACTCACGTGTCCTACAGAAAGAGGAGAGTCTCCTGAAAAGAAGGAGGCCACTGGGGCAGCCAGGTGTGTCACTGGGGCAGCTGGGGGAGCTGAGAATCAGGAGCTGCTCTTGCTGTCCCCTTGTGCCAGGTTTGAATGATGCTGCTGTGGTGGTGCAGACCCCAGACAGCCAAGGGGAACAAGATGTAAGGAGGAAAGGGCTCAGGAGGTGGATGTGACTCTGAGGAGAATTTCTGGCTGTAACTCAGCTTCTGAACAGGGAGTTCACCTGCTAGAGAAATGCCATGTTCTGCCTTTGAGCTCTGATGCCCTGCTCATGCCCAGGAGTGCTGCTGAGGATGAAAGGAGCTGGAGTCCTCACATTCCATGGACTGGGACTGCCCAATCCCAGCCCTCTCCATGGCGCAGGCTGGTTACCCCCTGGTGGACTTTTTTTCACCCTGTTTTCCTTTAATAAATAAGTTTAGTGGCAAACACAAAATCATTACAGGCCATATAGCCAAAAGGAATTTTAGTGAAATAATAAAAGCTACTACCACCTCCCTATCCCATGCCCCCCTTTAATTCTAAAGACTGGCCTGAATAATAAGCATAAATTCTGAACAGGAGGGTAATACCCAAGGTTGGCAGCCTTTTGATTCCAGCTGAATTATGAGTCAGGCCCCACAAATGGCTTCAGGAGGGCTGGAAAGCCATGGCATTATTCATAATGCTCATTAGCTGCCTGCCAGGACAAAGGCAATTAGAGGTGCTGTCAGCAATCCTCAGCTGCAGGGAAACCAGGGAGGGATTTGACATCCCCTTCATGGGTACCAGCATCCAGCACTTCACTGCATCAACACATTCAGGTGCCTTCTTCAGCCTGGGCTCCTCCAGCTGGGGTTTTGGGGCTGTGCTGTTAACCAACAAGGCTGTTTGAGGGCAAAAAGCAACTTTATTAATCCTAGAAAAGGTTGAGCTTTGTGTTTAATATTTAAACAATGGCTTGCTAAATCACTACTAGAAAAGAACCCTTGTCAGTAAGAGCAAACACTTCCAAATAATCTAAGGCACACTTTTAGAGGTCACCTGTGTAATTCCCTGGATGTGAATAATTCTTCAGTATTCTTGAGGCTTTTTTGCCCCCTTGACACAATTCAGGTTCTTGCAGCAGACAGCTGAGCAGCCCTGGATGCACCAGGAGTGCCTTGGATGGGTCAGGGGGACAGGGGCAGGGAGAGATGAGGTTTTCAAGTGTGTGATGAAATTTCCACGTGCTGCTGGTTAAATACACATGGTTGAAGGCAGCTGAGAGGTGGATTCAGGGCAGGGCACTGCAGAGCTCTCCCTCCAGCTGCCAGGGAAGCTCCCAGTGAGCTGTTTCAAGGAGCTGAAACCACAGCTAGCCAAAAATGGGATTGCTTTTCACCTGGATCACTCCCTGAGCCCCTGCCAGGGATAGTGCAGGGGTGAAGGGCTGCAAGGAGGAGATAGATGCTCAGGAAATTGCTTGGGACCTTGTAAAGACAGATGGTGAGATCCTCACTTCATGCAGACATAAATGAGGGTAAGGAGAGGGCTGTTCCTGGGTCCAGGGACATGGTGATTTTGGAGTGATTCTGGAGGAGGGAGGTGATTTTTGTCCTCCAGGCCCTGCCTGTGGGAATATTCTGAGAGGGTCTGGGTGGAGCTGATTTACCCCACCACAGTCCCCAGGGATTGTTTTATTGCCTGTCAAGTGCAGAGCAGAGGAATGCATGAAGTAATAATGATGCAATAGCTGGGAAACTGTGCAGCTGCTGATTTATTGGGGCAGTAGGAATGTTTGACTTCACTTTTTATTGATGAGAGAGAGACACAGGGACTACTGACTGGTGATAAGAATCCAAATTTACTGTGAGCTGCATATGCTTATATACCACTCTAGGAAGGCTAATAATTTTTTATTACATTGATTGGGTTAAACATTGCACAAACAATTTTAAACATTTTGCAACATTTCCATTTGATTAAATCTTCATGGAAAGCCCTCTTATCCTTTTTGCATCCCTAAGTGGCATTTTAAATTCGCTGCTACGCAGCCTTTGGGGGCTTGCAAAAGGCCAAGGAAAGGCTGAGAGAGAAGATCTGCAAAGTGGTTCCCATTCTAAAATCAGGAGACTCAATCCAAAGCATTAACTCAATAATTATAAATTGAGTCTGGTCCTGATTTATTATTAAATGTCTGGGGCTTTTCTTCATCATTTTTCTTGAAGGGTCTTACCCCAACTCAGAATTGTGAGATCAGCCTGGGGAAATCTTTTATAAACCCTGGGGAGGGAAGATGGAGCAGCCAGAAATTATCCCAGTTTACATCATCTTGCCAGTGCCTGTGTGAGCACTTGGGAGTTTCTTCCCAGATCCTTATTGTTACTTTGATCATTAAATCACCCAAACCTCAGGTTTGCTGAAACCAACCCTGACAAGCTTCAATAAACAAAGCCAAAGGGAGTTGAAGATTGGATATCTGGGATCTTAAATTTATGACCTTTCAAGAAGAGAAATTAGAAGATAGAGAGGAGATAAAGGCCTGGAAAGATGATCCCTATAGCAAGTATAGTATGAACATCTCAGATCTATAATTAAACCACTATTGTGACTGTAGTAAATCCTATTGATTCACTCCATAAATGTTTAGTCAATGATTAAGTGCTGCTAAATAAAGTTTTTCAGATAAAAACTATTGATGAAGTCTGAGACTAAGCTCACCTAAGCTTTTTTGGGTCCAGCTCACCTAAGCTTTATCGGGGTTTAGAAATCAAGAGGGTCCTCTCTGATCAGTGGGAGGGTTGCCCTTCACCTTTTGCATCTTCAGCCTGTGTGTAAATCACTCTAAATCAATTTTAACTCAATTTTCCTTTGTGTGTTTCATCAGTGTATTAAGTAATAGAGTGACCCTTGCTATCATAGTTTGTTAAGTCCAACTTTTGCAAATTCCTATGTAATCTGCTTCTGCTAATACCTTTGATGGTGAAACTTTGAGCAACCTGAAACCACAAATGCAGAACAAAGTGGCAGAGTGGGCAGGATGCAGGTGATATCCCTGATTCCTTGCCAAAGCATGGAAGGAATCCAAGCCCTGAACCCTCTGAAGAATTCACTTGTGATGACTGGAAAGCTGTGGAAGATTACCTAAAGGTGGCCAGGGACTACATACAGGAGGGAAATGGAATTATTTGTAAAATGTTAGGCAGCCACACAACAGCTGCTTGTCAGTTCCTGAGGAATGATAATAAAAGGGAGCAGGACCTAAAGGAATAAATAGAAGGCAGGAAAGAAGCTAAGTTATCACTGTCTTTGAAAATTGGGCAGCTACAGAAACAGGAAGGAAAGGAGAAAAAACAAAAAGTTGGAAGGAAATTTGAGATGATGAACATGCAGAGTCCTGATCCCACAGACACTGCACAGGTCAGAGAAATAACATGCCCTGAAGAATGGATGGAAACATGCAGGGTGGCCCTGACAATAATAGAGAAGACTGAACATTTAGCCAAACTCAGTATAAAAACAGAAAAAACTACTACAAGACCTCGGGGTGGAGTGGGAGCATCGTTCCCCAAACCCCACCCTGTTCAACCTGAGCACACAAGGAGACATCCTGGGCTGGGGAACAGAGAAACTGGAGAGAAAAGAGCCTGTCCATGCACATTAAATCCTTGAGGGAGCTCTGCACAGCTGGTAAAAATGCTGCCTGTATCAGGCTGTGCATGGTATTCCCTCCTGATATTCCCATTTCAGCAAATGTGGATCATGACGTGCTAAAGGCATTAATTAACAGCCCCTGCTGTACTCAAACCTTAACTCAGGAGCCTGGGTTTGCTTCTTTTTCATCCTTTGTGGAATATTTGGCAGCAAAAAACTCCAATCCATTGTTCAGCAAAGCCTTTTCCTCATTCCTGAAATCCCCTAGGTTTGTTGATTCTCCAGTAATAGCCCCCACTGATGGAATAACATCCCAGAGGGGTCCCAAGAGTCTTGGACAGTCAGAGAAAAAGAAAAAAAATTGCAAGTCACGTTCCCTGAGTTTTGCTTTTATCTGTCAATAGAGAGCAGCATTAATGCTGTTCTTTGTCCTTGTAATGTTGATATATTCTAAATGTAAATGTAAATTTTTCTGTTCCTGCTCCCCCATGGCCACCCTCCAGCTTTACCAGGGCAAATGTGTGTATTTTGGGGCAGGGATTTGAAACCCATTTGCCAAGCAGGTGCCCTGATGTGAATTGCAGTTTCTCCAGCCTCAGAGGGGTCCCTGACTCCTCTTTGTGCAATCACCTTTGTCTGTTGAGGGTGCATTTGTTGTCAAGCACTGGTAATTCCTATAAGGAGCATTTAGATCTTGTTCTTCTTGAGTCACCACCACCCAATTTACTGTAATTCTTTAATACATTCTGAAATTTCTTATTTGATCTTCTCCACACACTCCTCTCTGTGTCCCAGTGCTCATCACTTCACTTCTAATTCAGTGACATTTATTTGCCTTACCTGCTTTCTCTGCTTTGGATGCACAGTGAAAAACAGAGAAGCAAAGGTTTTTTGAGATGCTTTATATTTTCCCCCCATTGTCATTTTGAGTTTAAAAATAGCCACAGGGCAAAGAAATGGCGATTTCTAATTTAGTGGTAATTTGCTAAGGAAAAAAAAAAGAATAATTCGTGCTGTTAAATGTTAAATTTGTTATCTGTTTAATTACTGTTAGCTGGGTTTCTTGAGGACCTCATTATCTAAACATCTGGTTTTAGAGATGCAATTCTTAAGGTCTCAGATGCTTCCTGCAATTATCTAGCTATGACTGAGAACTCATTAGCATATCCCAATAATCAGTGCAAGGCAAGTAAATTCCTTCTGTTCTGTAAAGCCTGAATGATTAATTTGTTATCTGGGCAAAGGACCACAGGAGGGGAACACTTCCTGCCTCCCATGGGACAGATTTTGTTTTTTGCTCCTTCCTCAACGTGACACTGGGCTGCAGCTCAGGCAGCCCAGCCTCTCCCAGGGTAACCCAGAATCTATCCTATGATGGGAAATTAGCTGCTTTCATCAAATCTCTAAAAATCCAGGCCTTTTAATCACCTTTCCCTCAGGTCTCAAACATGCACGATGGATGAGCTTCATTTCTGGGGTCTGCACCAACTCATCACTTTATACCTGGAGAAGATGGGGCAGTGCTGGAAATGAAAGGTCACTTTTAGCTCCTGCTTCTCCATCATTTCACCTGGCTCTCTTGCAGGAAAAAGGCCCTTTCTGAGCCACATCCTTTGACACTCTGAGAGCCCTGGGGCTGCAGGCAGTGTCAGGTCTGCAGCTCATTACCATTTCAAGGCTCTTTTTCTTTTTGCAGTGCTGTGGTCAGCCCAAGGGGCTGATGAATGCTCTGAGCCCAAATCAGCTCTGGAAGGTTTCTGGCACCCTGAGTGTTGCTGGCAGGCTTTAAAGCAAGAAACTCGTGGTAACCTGAGCAGACACAGCCCAGCTGTCAGTGCAGGCTCAGCTTCTGCTGGTGAGATTGTTTGTGTGCTGCTCTCCCTGCTTCATCTGCACCTAATTACCTCCTGCCACTTGTTATCCTGTAAATCCTGACACTTTTCTCACCTATCTCTTGGAAGTGCAGTTTTGGGGGGTACAGTGAGAGACTATTTTGACATCCCAGGGACGATTTGACCCTAAATTAATTAAAAGTACTTTCAACTCTACCCCCATTTTAGCAGATTTCCAATACATTTTTATGACCTACATCCTCTAATGATCATTTCACTTAAGATTTAATTTACTAGAGGAATTTCCTTCAGAATGCTAATATGGACAGAAGAGAATAGAACAGCTTTTAATCTGTTCATTAGCAGCAGTCAGTGTGGCAGGTAGCACTGCTCTGCCTCTTGATGCCTGTGCTCATTTAACAGGGGAGAGCTTAAACCTTTTGTATTCAGAGTATTTTACAGGCTGGATGGCTTCCTGATTTGGAATTCCAACCCTGTTATCCAGGGTTTACTGGCCAAACTGGGTCTAGTCCTCTTGATGGGCTTAGTTAAGGGAAATGTTCAGTATCCTAACCTGCTTTGTGCAGATCTTTTTTTAGCTGAGTGTGTTTTGGAGGTTGGGATGTGTAAATGTATGTACATGAAGATGTGAAAAGAGGTTGAAGAAGCTTTTGTGGCCCAAAGAACAGTCCTCCTGAGAGGGGCAGAAATGCCAGCTAGAGGGTATTTAGGATGGGTAGCAGGAAAACTCCATCAAAGCATCAAACCACACAAACTTTGTGTGGTTTTGTTAACAAATGAACTTGTATCAAAGTCATCTGGTGCTGCTCTGCCCCTCTTCTCACACCTAGAATAACATGGGCATCTCATTTGATCAAAAAGGACAGCAGATGGAAAAAAACCCTGGAGTGTTGGATATCCAGGAGCCTAAGAGCAGTCTGCTTTAGTCAGTGATGAAACCCCAAGCCTTTCCCATGGTATATAATAATAATATAATGCAATGATACACCCACATCCAGGAGGGGTTTTTCAGCCAGCTGAGCATGGTGACTACATCAACTGATTCAGGGTTCAGCTGGGGGAAAGGCTGCCTTTTACAAAAAAGTTATCTTTTCCAGCCCAAGATTGCCTCCTCCCCCACAAGTCTGCAGAAAATTTTTTTTTTTCAATGTGCTCTAAACTCCTGCTGTGAGAGCACAGACTGGGCACCTTGTGCCTGCAGGGGAACAAAGGCACTCCAGTGTCACTGGAAATTATCTTCCCTTGCAAGAAATTAACTGGACTTAAATACCCAATGAAGCTGCCATGAAATCTGATGCATTTATCAGAAGAGCTCAGGTTTTTTTTTTGTACCCCAGGCACTTTGAAATGAGGAGATTAAAGTAAAAGGTTTTGCTACATAAAATGAAGAGTGCTTTCATAATTGGTTTCAAGGTACATCAGCTACTTTGGAAGAGCCATGTTGGAATTCTCTTTTACTTTGTTTTTTCCTGGTAAGCACCCTTGCTGACCCAGCCCTGGCTCCAAGGAGAAGGGGTGTCTCACCCTGGCACCCCTGGGAGCAGCTCTTCCCCCACCTGCAGCTCACCTGCAAGCACAGACCTGTGCCTCCAGCTGACCCAAAACCATCCTTCTTTTACACCCCCTGCTTCCACAGTCTGATAGAGGCCTGCCAACCACCAGAGCTGTGTTTACCTGCCAGGAACCTCCCTCACTGCCAAGCTGCCCACAATGAGCTTCAGAGGCTCAGCCTGCCTCAGGCACAGTCACAGAAACCTGGCAACTTTTACAGCAGGACAGCCTGGGCAGCTTCAAAATGCTTTTTACTGTGACCTCTGCTATGTTTAATATCAGGTCTGCTCATGAGTGTGCCCAAATATGGGTTTTTTCCCTGTTTTGTTGGTTTTTTAATAAGCCTGTATGTTTGCTCTCAGCAAACCATAAGGATGCAGAAACCCAAGGACAGCTGCTCACTGGAAAATGCAAAGGCTTAATCAAAACTGCTTCTGCCTTATTGTTGGATACTGCTGGGAACAGGGGAAAAGCAGCCTTGAAGCCTTGGGTTTCTGAGCCTTCACAAGGACAAGAAATGATAACAATGATTATGCACCTGCAGGGTGTGTGAGAGCCATGTGAGTGTCTTGTGCTGTTTTGCAGAAAGCATGTTTTCAAAGAGGTGTTGTCTTCTTGGACCAATGAGTCTTTTCTATTCTGTTTTGCACTAACTAGCCTATATATGTGCAGTGTTTCCTTAAATAAAGCTCTCTTTTGCTTCTCCATTACATGAAGAACTATGTTGCATTATCTTTTTTGCTGCTCTCCTGTAGCCAAAATGCAGCACTGCCTCTGCCCCCATCCCCTCCCCAGCCCATCCTGATCCCCTTCTCTGCCCCAGTGGCTGCTGAGGCTGCTCCAGGCTGTGCCCAGACCTGCTCTGAATAACTCCCAAAGACTGGCTCCCAATTCCCAAAACCTTCCCCAGGAGCCTCCACTGCATTTCACCTGGTTATGATCAGCCAACATCGTTCTGTCCTCTGCAGTGAAAGGGGCAATTCCTTCCCTCACTGCCAGGCCATCAACACCTGTGGGGTTTTACATCTCTGCCTGGCCAGGCTGGAGACCTAGGGGAGGTTTGGTCCCTCCTCATCAACCCCTGCCTGCTCCTCTGACATTTCTTTGCTGATTTCTGCACTTTCACACAATCTCCTTCCCAATAACTGGTGCCTCTGGAGCAGGAGGTGTCATCATCAGGCCATGCACAAGGGGACACTTCCCCTCCCCTTTTCCCAGGGAATGCCCCTGCAGAGCATTGGATGTGGATGTGAATGAGCAGAGTTTATGGCAGTTCAAGCCCCAGCCTCAGACACAACAGGCTTTGTTCATCACTTGGCCACATGGCATATCACTGAGCACTAGTGTTCAATTTTTTTTTTTTTTTCTGGGTCCTTAAAAGCATCTGTCTTAAAACAGAGGTGCTTTTAGCCTGCTAAAGGCTGGCTGGATTTTTTTTTCCTACCTGGAATTGAAATACTGGTGCTATTACAATCTGGCATTTAAATTGCCATTGGATTCAGTGGGGCCAGAATGTTGAGCTGTGTTTTTAATATGGTTGAGGTATTTCAATATACAAAATTATTTTTCCTTTGGAGGAGAGCTAGCTAAGTGAAACAAAATGAATCATGTACTTTAAAAGGTGAACTGGTCCTGTGTGCATGTGGTGCATATTGGACAGCTGATCTTTCAAATGTACTGCAACTACAAGCTGTTTTTATATATATTATATACTATTCTTATAAATTCACCATCAAGTCTCCTGAGGGATAACCAGAACAAAAGGTAACTGTTCTCCTAAGATTAAAAAAGTGTATCTCAGGAGAGGCTTCTGCAATACACTTAAAAGAAGAAAAAAAAAAAAAAAGACTGTCAAAACAAAATGTAAAATCAAATTACCACTTCAAAAACATTTCTTAATTTCTGATTCAATAGCAGCACTTTCTTGTTTTTGAAGGAGAGAATTTCTCTCCTGATTTGATCACAAAACTGCATGAGTGTCTGTGGCCACACTGCACAAAACTGACTTGTTTCAATGGATGCTTCTCTAAACAATGAAAAAATCAAAACTGACTGATCGGGTACAGGACCTTCATATAATTAACTGAGAAAACTCTACAAATTATCAGAATGAGCTATTTTCTGATGTTCCTTCCCATTTCTAAAATATTCAGCAAGGTGAATGGAAGCTATTTGCATTTCAAGTGACTTCCAGAAAATTCCTATGCTGTTGTTGGAAAAAAACCCAATAAGGTTCCCTGACTGCCAAAAGCAAACCCAGGGCCTGAGTCTCTGGAGCAAACAGCAAGCTCCAGCTGCTGAGCTTCTTGCACACAGCTATCAGCAAGCAATAAAATAAGAGAAAATAACCTGTTTGCCAGAGTTTCTCTGAGATTCTTATTTCCATCTCAGGTAGGAAGTCAAGGAGCATGTGAGCAGAGGCAGAGTCACTCTCATGGACATGGTGGGTCTCATCCTTCCTTTGGGGTACTCATTGATCTTGCACTGAGGGAAAGGCTGCACAACCACTGCTCTCCAATTTTCCAGAGCTATTCCTCTGACACCTTTCCCCAGCATTGAAATCAATGGATTTGATTTAGCTGCAGATAAATATGCCTGAAGAAATTTAAAAGGCAGGACTAAAGAGCAGGGGTGCATAACACGTTTAAAGAAGCTATTTTTTGCTATTAAACCTCGAGGTCAAAGAAACAATTACTTGGTATCCTGTGTCTCCTTGCTGTGCCCCTTGGTGGGCAGCATGCAGGAGGAACAAGGTTGGTTTTTTATCAGCAGAGAGCTCAGCAAGTGTTGAACCAAGCTTTTATTAAAATAGCTGCGAGTTATTTTCCACAGAGATCCTTTCTTGGACCCACACTGGCTTCCTATAAATGGATGAATTATTCCCTCTGCTGCACACAGGGAGTCAGGTCATGCATACCTTTTACTCCTCTGTGACTGCCAGGATTTGTCCTGCTTCCTTGGGAAGTGACATCTCATTATAAGAATGATATATTTCCTATGACTGTGCTGGTTGGGGCTGGGGCAGAGTTGATTTTCTCTGCAGTGGCTGGTGTGGGGCTGTTTTGGGTTGGTGCTGGAAGCAGTGCTGATAGCACAGGGCTGTTTTAGCTGCTGCTGAGCAGCTCTCACACAGAGCCAGGGCCTTCTCTGCCCCTCAGGGGGCTGGGGGTGCACGAGGGGAGGAGAGGGGACACAGCCAGGACCCCAGAGATGTTCACACCTCATGGGGCCATGCTCAGCTGTCATATGTAAAGATACACCCAAAAGTCTATATTCTATCACCATTTGCTGAAACCAGGTGGGGCAATGTTCTTTATCTTTCCCACAGCCCATCCTCCCTCCAGGGGATATCTTCTGTTAATGGCCATTGAGTCCCAGTGCATGACTGATAAAATTACATCATCCCACTGGGAGATGCTCCAGCCAGGGGGAGGAGTCAAGCCTTTCCTACCTAGATAAAAACTGAGATTTGGGACACCAGAGCAGCCCTTACCCACTGATTTCCAGGGTACAAGAGCTGTCAGGATCATTGCTTCAAGAGAACCACTTCATCTGGACTGCTGCCACCACCCTAAATCACAGGGTGTCAGGTTGGATTCTGACTCTGTCAGTGGTTTTTCTTTTGTACTACTGCAAGTATTTTATTCTTATATTTTTTTTTTCCTATTAAATTATATCTCTCACTTGGTGTCTCACTAGTTTTTGCTTTCAAAATCATCACATCAGCATAGAGAACTGGGGGGAGAAGGAGGAAGGGGGAGATGTTTGGAGTGGTTAATTTGTCTTCCCTGTCACTGTTACCTGTGATGAAACCCTGCTGGTCTGGGGATGGCTGAACTCCTGCCTGCCAGGGCAAGTGGGGAATGAATTTTGTGTTTTGCTTTGTTTCATGAGCAGCTTTTCCTGTTGGACTGTCTTTGTCTCAATCCAGGAGTTTTCTCACAGTTACCCTTCTGATTCTCTCCCCTATCCCAGCTCAGGGGGAGTTTGCAGGTGGTTGTTTTGGGGCTGCAGCAGACTCTGCAAATCCTCATCACTGTGACTTTTGCCCCTGGTAAAACACAATTAAGCCACCCTCTTTAATCCCAGCAGCAGGGAGTGCCTGGCACACACTTCAAGCCCCTACAGTGTAGCTCACTCTGTTTTAAATTGCTGAATACTAGCCACAATACTTCAGACATAGGAAGAAAAACATGGGAGCATCATCTTTTTGTCCTTACAGTGCCTAGTGGCTTTTTGCCCTATTGGTACACACCTTTGGGTCTTCTCTTTCCTGTCCAAATTTAGAGGCATTTAGGCAGAGTTCCCACCATGACCAGTTTAACAGGTATATTCCTAAAGAGCATTTCCCTCTTCTCCCTCAGATAGTGCTCACTGGTAAATTCAAAATCACTGTTTTTTCTTTCTTTTCCTTCTGTCCTCCTTTCTACCTCCTGCAGGACAGGGGGCCTGGGGCAGGGAGCAGCCACAATTCAATCTCCATCCCCTGCTGCTCTCACCTTGCCTTTGTGACAGGCACTTGTAACAAAAGGGAAAGGGAAGGAATTTATCCTGTTGGTGAAAATAAGGGAACAAGACAAATAGGGAAAGCACAGACTGGAGCTTTGACTGTCCTGGCTTCTGGAAACCTGAAAGGGGGAAACTGTTCAGGGTGTGGGAGTAGCTACCTCCAGAAGTGTTGGATCCCAGAAACCTGGTTTTTTGAGTTTTCTGTGCTTTCTGGCACTGACTCCCAGAAGAACACTGCTTTTGACCTAAGGCCTTGGAGAAGGCTTCCAAATTTGAGTGATGGAATTATAGCCATAGGTGTGTAGTTAAATAGAAGTGTGTGCTTTCACATGGTGAAGGGTTTTAAATTTCGAGTTTTTATAATATAGCAATAGGTATGGGACATGGAGGACTTTGGGTGTTGTTTCCTTTCTGTCTTATTCTTCCTTCTTCATGGGTTCCAGGCAGTAGTTTTTGATTGGACAGTGCTGCACTGCAGGTCACAGGAGTTTGGTTATTTGGTCAAAAGTATAGATAATATAGGTGTTAATTCTCTATTGGACTGTTTAGCTTTAAGAGACCTTGTAGCAGCTGGATTCACCTCCATTTTTCTCACTTTTAGCTGGTGGCTGGGAGTGTTGCAGAATTCTCTGTACTTTAGATAAAATTTAATAAACAACCAAACCTAAACAAGAGAAATTAATTTCCTTCGTGTTTTTACTCCTGGCTCTGAGTTAAGACAGAAGAAACTGCAGACAAGCCACTAATTAGGTGGTACAAATACCATCTTTACACAGAAGCAATACTCATTTCATTTGATAAACATTTTATTTTTTAGGTATTTTGGGAGGGAGGAGGAGGAGGAGGAGGTGTGTTCTGTGTGCTGACAGGATGTTTTTCAGTATCTGAACTGTGTGATTTTTAACAAGTGAGGACAGCACTATGGTCATGGCATGCAAGCCAGGGACTGACCAAGAAAGATTCCTGCTGCAGATGCTGGATGTGTCTGTTTGCAGTTCCTCCATGCCAGTCCTCCAGAACTAGAGAATGTCAGTAACATATTGTTAAAAATCACTTGTGCTGTTGTAAAAAGTATTTTGTTGTCTCTTCATCCTTTTGGGACATCCTCCCACCTTCATTTTGTCTTTTTTTTTTTTTTTTTTCCTCTAGATTGGTTGGTTTGCCAATTTTCTGTTAAAAAAAAAGAAAAGAAAGAGGAAAATAAGTTGAAAGCAAAAGCTGTTCGTTTCTGAGTCAGTTAACTGGACAAAAAATTTTGTTTGTCTCTGCTCTTTAGCAAGGTTGAATACAATATTCAAAGAATTGAGTGAGAAAGGCATTAAGTGAGGTATGTGGAGGTGATGGATAAATGGTTTCTCACTTCTTTTTCTATTAATATTAAAATACACCTGGAATACAAACACTGCAAGGGAGTGTCTTAGGAAATTACCTTGGGAAATTTGAGATGGGCACAGGTACATTCAATAATAAATGAAAATTCATATTCTTATCTGTGCTCTTTCTAGGGAATTGAGATGGGAAGGTATCTGTAGGAATAGCTGGAATACAGATAACACTGGTAACTTGTTTAACCAAATTAGTGCAGGCATGGAATAAGGAGGCATTGGATTTCAAAATTTTATAGTTTAAATCATCTTTGCATATGTTTTGTATCCCCTGAGTCACTCCTATTTTTCAAACACACTGTGAAATTAAAAATCCTCAAAATCTGTGCAAAGTCTTCTTCAATCTGGGAAAGATGTAGGGAAGAAGAGGAATGAGGAAGGGAGAAGAAAAGGCCTGGGACAACATCCAGAACTGTTTGGCTACAGGATTCTCCATCTGCAAAAAGAAGAAAAATGTCTTTCCAAAGTGAATAGCACACAAAATGCTGAATGAAGTGAGCATAAGAGGCTCTCTCAAATTAATAGTTATTTGGTGAAAGGAGCCAGATTTTTCTGAGCTGGAATGCTAAAAAAGCCTGTTGCCAAATGTTACATCTGTAGAACTTCTGCTGCCTATTTTGTGGTGATCTTTACTAAGGTTCCATGGCAGGCTGCCTCCTGTGTGGAAAATGGGATGTTGCCCCAAAAACTGACAACAAAAAATGAATTCCAGTGCTCACAGTCAGATTTTGGGGTGTTCTGGGCACTGAAAGGAGGAGGAAAGCAGTAGTTGTTCTTACAGTCAACATACAGCTGTATTTTATCCTCTGAGATGTGCTGGACACAGTGCTGCTGGAAAACTGCTTTTCACAGGTCTGCACACTGGAGGTTTTTATTTTCCCACCTCAGAAAACATTAACATTGAAAAAAAAAAAATATATATATATATACCCTAAATCCCAGAGTCTACAGCAAAGCTCATTGCCTTGGAGACAAAAAAGTCAGAAGAAGGAAGTTGTGTTCCTCCTTGGGAAGTGTTGCTGCCCCTAACCAGGATCTGCTCATAAAATGAAGCTGTCCACCAGGCTTTTATTCATACAGCTCTGCACTGCTTTCAGTGGTGTCTCAAGATGCTTTCCAACTCCTGGCCCAGGGATAAGAAAGAATTCCTGCCTTTCTCAGAGCTCTCTTCAGATTTATTCTAACAATGAAGCTTCAGGCACTGTCTCAGCAGCTGCCCTGGCCCCATGCACCATCTCTAGGGCTGTGCAAGGAAGTGAGGAGGGAAAAGGGGAGTGAAAGGAGATTTTGGAGCAGCTGCCCTGGCCTGACTCCCCATCAGCTGCTCTTGGCAGCCTTCAGCTGGGCTCAGCCACGAGAGCAAGAGCTGGAGAGCAGAGCCTGAGCCAAAACAGGGCACAGGTCTCCTCCTTTGCACTGCAGGGCTTGGACAAAGCATCCTTTATCTCATTGGGGTGAGATATGCCCCCCACTCACAGCCAGGCAGAGCAGGGGCTGCAGGATTGGTGGGGCTGTGTTTTGGCCAGCTTCCCCTCATGGCTCTGCAGAAACTCAGAGGCAGAACTGCTGTAATTGGTGCACTCTTGAAAATGGAGAGGCTATAAATAGCCAAACAGAGCTTGAAGTGGAGGGCATGTCAGACTTGGGTTAATTTGTTGGGTTTTTTCAGTGCTACTTGTGATGAATAGAATACTAATTAGTCTGGAAAAACAATGTTATTTGGTCAGAGAGTTCAATAATTGCAGCATTCTGCTTTACTTTTATTTTCCTCCATCTAAAACTCTTTCAGACCCTTTTCCTTGGTTTCCAGATTTAGATCAGCTGCCTATTCCAGGTGGAGAAAGTGTCTATTTTAATTGCCTCAGGTTTGTCTTCTGTGCCCCAAGAGGGTCCTTCCCTTACTTCTTCCTTTGTTATTGCTCTGACTGTGTCTCTTGGGGTGATTTCAATGGTTTATGCTCCCCTCAAAACTACAGCTATGGTGCAAAGCTGTGAGACTTATATATATATATATATGTACACATTTTGGTGTTTGTGTGGAGCTGTATTTTGATTTAATCAACTTTCTTATTTTTACTTCCTCAAAGGAAATAATTTTTTTCTAGGCTTTTATCATTCATTTCAGTAAAGTGAAGTTTGGCCAGTCCCTGGCTTCTCTAATTTTTTTACTGATAAGTAAGGATTTTTTGTGTTCATGGTGCCTCCCATCTCTCATTGATGGACTCTCAAAAGCTCATGGTAAGAGCCATGAGGTGCCTCAAACAACTCCCTGGGTGGCCCCAGAACTGCTTTGTCTTCTCCTAGCCTGGCTTCTCTTTCCTGCCACCCACCAATCCCAGTTAAATCTTTTTACTTCTGTATTAAGTAATATAATGAAAGGACAAAGAAAAATCAATGAGGTCTTCACAACCCATCAGTAAATCAGATGAGAGTCTCAGCAAGGCAGTGAGTAAAGCATTTAACAGACTCTATGAGCTTCTTCTCCTGAATTAAAAACTAATGAGAAATAATAACTGGAAGGCTCTAAATTATCTGTACTTACATCTGGCCATAAAAATGAAGACATGAAGGACTCTTTTTACAAGACACTTGGGAGGATGATGGCTTGGGGAGGGAAGTTAAAATCTTCCTAAAATTAAACACCCCCTCAGCACCAGAGCTGGGACAAGCCCCTCTCTGGGGTTGAAGTTTTACCCCAGGAGAGGGCAGCTCAAAAGCCTGGAGCAAGTCCTGCTTGCTGTGGTCCCCAGGCAGTCCCTCAGCAGGTTTGTTCTGTGCTGAGAGTCCCTCCACACCCAAAGCAAGGCTGGGCTGTGGGTACCAGGACCCAGGAGAGCTCTGAGCTGGAACCCTCCCAGGGAGTGTTTTTTCTTCACTGAGGTATTTCTGTTATAGGATGGGTGGGATGAGAAAAGGTCAGCTCCTTTATTTCTCCCCCTCCTTCCCTCTTTCTCTCCTGTCCTTTTGTACTCTATAAAAGTCAGTAATTTCACAAGCTCTGGAGGTCACACAAGTGTCTGGACCTGAAGGATGAATAGTTTCATTATTGGAGGGTGAAAAAAATGTAAAGGTGCAGGTTCAAGCTCCTCTGTCTCCATAGAAAACTGTTTTATTGCCAATTTTTGAGATTTTAAATGAAATTTTATGAGTCATGATACTTGCTGGTAGACATTACCTAATCTCAGTATTTTATGAACACACACCCCTTCATGTGTTTTTTTTCCCCATAACTCTCCTCACAATAAGGAACCATGCCCAGGAAGCAAACACAAATGCACTGGGTACTCTGCAAAGTCCCTTTAGCCAAAAATGGAGTGGACAATGAGCAGATAACATTGTCAGGTGTGTTTGGTGGTCCTCTCTCATCCTGTGTGACCATGGAGCACACCTGCCTGCAGCAATGTGACCACAGCAGGGCCAGCTCTGAGCTGCTGCTGAGCTGAACAACCACATCACTCATGTGGTGCAACCACCCCCAGCTCTTGCTGAGTTTCTCAGAGCCTTCTGCATCCCAAGCTGAGTCTGGCCAAGGCCAAGCTGAGAAGCTGCAGAATTTAAAGAGCGTTATGTGCTGCAGAACGCTGACCCGTGAAAAACCCTGAATTCTTCACAGTTTGCAAACTTGGCTGGGGGAGGAGAAGGGGGAGGCTGTGATTACAATCTGGTGTTTATTCAGCCCCCATTGTGGTGGGCTGTGGGTCAGTGGGAGGGTCAGTGCTGTGGTGGTGACATGGAAGGTGAATAATTGGTACCATGCAGGCTCACACACAGGCGAGGGTGACAGATGGTGCACAAAACCAGTTCCTGCTGCTGGAGAGACAGTAATCTGTTAAAATCTGCAGGGTTTGTTGTCTAAGGGTAAATAATATGTCTTTACCTTGGGGCAATGAGATCTGGCAGGATAGCAAGTGCTGTGTGATCATGTCTCTGGTGTTAAGTGAGGCTCCCTGGATGTTTAATTGTTTTTATTTCCCAGTGACCCAACTCCAGAGAGATTTTCTGACTGAGCAAGCACTCTGACTCCTGCTCAGGATGATTACCTGTCAAACCATCAGCTCTCCAGCTCTGCTCATGTCCCTGTCAAGCATCTGCCAGCTCTCCAAGGCTCTGCTGCTGGGAGCACAGACCTCGGGGGTACAGCTCTACTTTGTGAGCAGGTTTTCATTAGCAGCTCATTTTAAGGATAAAGCACAAGCTGTATTCTTGCTTTGCTTGGTTTTCTTCTCAACATTACTGATTTTGCCCAGTTCTGTGGCACTAATTAATAAGTGACAGCACAAAAGTGTAACAGCTCACACTGCAGGAGCCAGGCACTGGCAGAATGCTCCCCAGCTTTTATTATATATTGGTGACCAACCATCCTGTAGCTCTCTCAATTCACTTGAAGATTTTCCCTGATCATATACAGTGCTCAATAACATCCCTATCTGCAAAAGAAAAAAACAAAAAAAACCCAAAACCAAAAAATCTGAAGCAACTAAAAAAGATGAGGCTGAAGCTGATTAATTTAATGAGGGCCACAGCAAAGAGCAGTCATGAATAAAAAAAAAAAAACAAGCCAAATCTTGATTATCAAAACCAAGAACAGAAAAGTACCAGCTTTTCTGTGAAGCAGAAACTACAACACTTAAATGGCTAGAGGCTCAAAATTGAAATGGGTGGACTTTTAAATTAAGTTATTGATGCAATGGACATACCAGAAACTTAGAAAACGAGCTGAGCCATGGGCTAGCACAGTGATAGGTTGCAACTGATAAAGAAATTGCAGATTACATTGTGCTACTCTGTGTTTAAAAAAAGCTTGGCATCAAACCAGGTAAATAAGTCATCTGTGGCACACAGGTAATGAAGAATCCCTGTGGTTTGAAATGCTGTGCATGAGAGGGAGGACAGAGGGATGCTGTCAGCCACCTGACCAGGCTGGTGACCTTGACTGAGAAATGGCAAGGGCAATGAGAAAGAGGGAAATGGCAGAAAACAAAGGAGATTGGAGGTCTTAGTGATGCCTGTAGAGTGCATGAAGGTTATGAGAAAAGGATGGAGGCAGAGGTTATATTGGCAAATGCCATTAAAAAAGTGCTTTTTGCAGTGCCTGAACAGGGAACACAGCTGAGAAAAACCAATTCCTGGCTCTGACTGAGCCATGAGCAGAGAATTGTGTATATAAATGTCACCAAACACCTTAGCAGGGTGACCACAGCACTCTCAAATGCAGCACATCCACAGGAAACAAAAAAAACCCCACAAAGTCCCCAGTGCAGAGCTTCAGAAATGACTAAAATGTGCAGATTATAAAACATTTTAGATATCAACAGCACAGTTTAAAAAGGTAAAATGCATGCAGGTGTCATAGACACACTTACTGATATTGCAAGTTCAGAGTCAGGATGTGTTTTCTGTTAAAAAAAAAATACTTTCAAAGTTAGGACTCGTAAAAAGCAAAGTAAAGAAAACCACAAGGAAAGAGTTACTTTACAAAATAGAGGGGAATGTACAAATGACTAAAATAGAAGAGAATGCACGTTCTGGGAAAGGAAATGTAAAACCATAAAAAAGCAATGGGTAATGAAAAGGTTTTTGCCAGCAGCACACTAAATGCATATAAGTAATAATAAGAAAATTTTCAAACATGCCAGAAACAGAAGGTCACAGTCAGAAACTCAGTATAGCTGACAAATGATCAAAGTGTAAAAGGAAGGCAAAGCAATAGCAGGAATGCCAAATGGATTATTTGTCCTGGTGTTTGCTCCCACTTAGGAGGTCAATGGAGTTACCACAGTGAAAACTTTAATTGGGCAAGTCTGATGAAAGGTCCCAAAGTGAAGTGACATTAAAAGCCTTTTTAAAACAAAACACTAAAACAGATAACAACAGATCAACAGGACCAGATGGCACTCGTGCAGGAGCTTCAGAGCAGCTCTGATATGAAATTGCCAAACTATTAACTGTGGTGAATAACCTACAGCTGAAATTGGCTTTGCTTAAATTAGCCTCAAGGTCAGAGAAGTGGGACATGTGATGCCCACTCCTGAAAAGGTCTCTGGAAGAACCCAAACAGCTTCATACACATAACCTTGGTTTTCATTTCAGAGGGATTTGTGAGAAGAGTTATGAAAATGAAAATTAGTGGGCATATGGAGAAATACAAAATAGTGGAGAAGAGTCAGCACAGCTTGGAAACCACATCTTATAAATCTGTTGTTAAGGAGTTTTTTGACAATCAGCATGCACAGAGATGAAGTTGATCCAGTAAACTCCATGTACTTGGATTCCTCAAAGCCTCTGGTGAAGTATTTTCCTTAAATAAACAAAGTTTTCATTAGGATGAAGGTTGTCTTGTGGAGTAGCAAGCAGTTTGAAGACAAGGAACTAAGGGCAGGCAGACTTGTCAGCCTGCACAATAGGACAAGGTCACCACCCAGGGTCACTCAGGGATGGGTGGTAGCCACATGGCAGCTCCATGTACTCTTAAATCACCTGAAAAGTTATTGGAGGTGACAGAACTTGCCCAAAACTTTCAGTGACCTGGAGTAATCAAAATGAAAACTAATTGCAGAGAGTTACAGAAAGATCTTGTTGTGCTGAATAGCTTGAGAATAAAATAATGGATGAGAGTGTTATCAAGTGCAGAGGAGTAGACTTAATTTAGTGCCCATAACTCTACATGCACAGTGGTGGGCCCTGAAGAATTGCCACTGAAGGAAACTATATTGGTGTTCAAGAAACTTCCAGTTAAACTCACAGCAGCTGTCAAAAAGGTAAATGGATAATTAAAAACCAGCAGGAAAGAAATGAGGGAATAAAGTGGGATGTTTTGCTATTCTGTAGGCCCACAATGCTCTATCATTATGAAAGGTTCATGTTGGGCTGCTCATGGCACTACAGGAAAGATGTCAGAGAAAAATCAGAGAAGAAAGGGGCAAAGCTGGTGAGAGCTTTGAAGCAATTGCTGTATGAGTAGAAATGAAATAGACAGAGAGAGATCAGTCTGACAGTGTCTCTGTTTGAAAGACAGGTGTTTGTCAAGAAAGACAGAAGCTTCTCTTGAAATGGACAATGTAAACCCCCTCCCTCCAAATTATTATAATTTTGAAATTATAATAGATAATAACAGGCAAAGACATGGGAATAGGAATAAGAGTTCTTTACTAGGAAAAAAAAATAAAATAAAAAATACAGTAATACAAAAAAACCTAAACCCAAAACTCTGACAGAGTCAGAATCCAAGCTGACACAGTCAGTCAGTCAGGGTGGTGGCAGCAGTCCCATTCAATGGTGCTGCATCCTCCTGCAGTGGCAGATATGGATCAGCTGGAGCAGTTCTCCTGGGGAAGGTGCAGTTTTCCTCTGGAATCCAGAGATGATGTGGAAAGGTCCTTCTTTCCACTGGAATCCAGTGGAAAAGGCTGTCCTGATGTTCCAAATCTCAGTTTTTATCTAGGTAGGAAAGGCTTGGCTCCTCCTCCTGGGTGGAGCATCTCCCAGTGGGATGATGTAATTTTATCAGTCATGTAGAAGGACTCAATGGCCCATTAACAGAAAATATGTTCCTTTGGAAAGGGAGAAGATATTTCCCTTGGAAAAGATAAAGAACACTGCCCCACTGTTTTTCAGCAGATGGTGACAGAATACAAACTGTTGGTTACATCCTGCTTAGTCAGCCAAACACAGAGACAGCAGGAGAGAGAAGGTATGATGGGTCCTGAAATCAAACACTCCACAGAGGATGTGATGAGATTATTTGCTCTGCCTGTGCTTGGCAGCTGAATCCTTCAGTGCTGCTGCTCCTTGCCACAGCTGTGGGTGAGTTTGCCAGCCCTTTGCCCTGAACAAGGGCCCCTCACATCCCTGCACTCAGAGCCTCCCACCCCAACAAATTTACACCTCATTCCCAGCAACAGAACAAAGATTGGGTTTTTCCCCCTCTCTTCTTTTTTTTTTTTCCCCACTTCTTGTAATTCAGTGGTGGTTTAACTGGGGCTGTTGAGTTGTGAAGAGCACTGTGACCACCACAAAGTCATGGTTCACAGGGTCACCACTGATTTTCCTACATTTTTTTTTTCAGTGTGATTTCTGCCAAGTGAGGAGATAATACATTTTCTAAGGAAAATATTTCAACTGCTCAAAATATTTCTATCACAATATTTGCTGCAGGTTGTCTCCAGAATAGGAGATTTTTTTGTTAAGGTTCAGTGTTTTATGACTCTTATAAAGCAAGAACAGTAATCTGAAATCCTGTTTAAGCAGAGTGTCTGATGGCATTTGTGGTCTCTTGTGTAGTCTTGAAATTATTGTTTCTTTTTTGACAGTTTGGTTTTTTTTTTTTTAATGCTCCTTTTTTTTTTTTTTTCTCCATTCAGTAACTCTGCTGCTTCAACCTTCTGAAATCAGATGAAAATTTCCATTGCTGAAAGGGATGAAGCATTTTTGTGTGAACAAAATAGACATTTGAGCAACCTGATCTAGTGGAAGGTGTCCCTGCCCATGGCAGGAGAGTTGGAACAAGATGATCTTTAAGGTCCTTTCTAATCTAAATCATTCCCTCTCTATTCCTATTTCCCTTTACTCTGAAAACGGCTTACTCATTCAGGACTCCTCAGATCAGCACAACTCTGTGGGGGTTGAGCCTCAGTTCAGCTCAAGGAAAGGCAGATTTGTGCCACCCAGGAGTCATGTCCAGGTGGAAACTCAGATTTTCAGGCATTGAGTGATGCTCTCTGACTGAGGCTGATCCTGGGCACAGAGAGTGCTGTGTGCGTGATGAGAGGGGTCAAGAGCAGCCAGAAACAGATGGATTCCCAAGGTACACTGCAGGTTATTGTTTTCACCAAGTTTGGTTTCAATTCTCAAATTTCAGTGCTGCCTCTCAAGAGCTCTGTGACTTCAGATGCATCCAGGGTAAAAACTGTGGGATGCCCAGAATCAAAAATCAATCTGACAAAGAGATTTTCCTCCAATAATTCTGTGAATGTTTGCAGCCACACTGATTTTTGTGGTTTGTATGATTTCCTCTCAGAGAAATTATGGATCTAATGTATTAATATGATAAGAAATAGAGGACCTTAAATATTATATGTAAAGCATAGAGAATTCTCAATACAAAGTAATTGCAGAGAAAAGGGGGAAACAACTGAGTTTCAGATTAAGCCACATCACCCTAGGGATGCAGGGAAGTGTTAGAATAACTTCTGGAGTTTTGCTAGAGAAGTTCCAAGGAATAAATATTCCCAAATTTAGACCTGGATGAAGCAAATTGTCTCTCTAGCATTGTATGGATTAATACTACTGAGAACTGTTGCTTACCTGATAGATCAAGGTTAGTAACTGTAGTGGGATCCAGATATTTGAAAAATAAAAATCAATTATTTCCCACAGCTACTGAACAAATTATGTGGATACACTGAAGTTTTGATGTGATAAAAAAATAAAAATATTATAATACATTAATTTTAGAAATTAACTTTGGATTAAGTGATTTCTTCAAACTAAATGAAAGGAATAACAGGCTTATCAACAATGTGTTTGATTTTAAAGGGCAAATCTTTGTGAAGTTGGCTGTTGTGGTGTGCTTAGAAGCTTTAATTGAAGAGTGGGCTTTGAAAGTTTTTGAATCTTTTATTTCACAACAATGGGGAGTTTGGATCTGAATAAGTGGGTAAGGGTGTTTAGGAAAAGGCCAAGGTCAGCAGGAGAGAATAACAGCCAAATGGCAAGAATCAAGCTGAGAGAGATGTTGCAAGGGATATAAATAGAAATAGTAAAAAACTCCAAATAAACAACAAACCAATGAAGCAAAACCCATAAAAATCCACCAGCATTAAATGCTTTGGGTATCAGGAAAGTGAAGAAGTGGGTCTGTCACATGGTGAGGGCAGGATGGAAATAAATACAGCCACTTTGTCACCACAATACAAATATTTCTATTTTGCTCTCAGAAGAACCAGTGTGGTACACAGAGAAGAATAAAGGAGAGTGACTGGTGGGATGGGAACAGAAGATGTAATTTCTCAGATGAAAGCCAATTAGAAGCTGCTCAGCATGCTTATTTCCAGGAAATGTTGATAATAGTGGTGTCTGAGGTAGATGAAGAAATTACACAAACTCTGAACATCCCACCTCAAGGCAAAGCAAAAAGAAATTATCTGACCTTACAGTGCACAGGACTTGTGGTTCAATCCAGCAAGGGGCTGAAGGGGGAACTGGGCTACTTTCAGAAGTGATTTTAGAGGCTGGAAGAATTTCTTCCAAGATCAATATTTCTATGAGAGCATGGTGCTTCAGGAATCCTCTATGCAAAACCTTTGCAGAAATGTTTTATCATTGCTTCTCTTTTGACTGTTTTTGTTTCAGCAGTTTGAGACAGCTCTGGAGAATAAATATCTGCCAGAACAGGGGCCACACCACAGGGGCACCACCAGCCCCTAAGAGATTTTACAGCATGAGGTTTGTGGTTTGCATTCACATGTTGGCAGATGTGGTAACACAGCTTTTTCCTTTTCCAGAAGGGAGGAAAGCAGCCCCAGTGTTTTGGTTAGCTGACTGTGTCAGGCTGATCCTGCCTGGTCTCTCTCTGGGTGTTACCCAGCTCAGCAGGATCTTGAGATGGTTCTGCTTTCCCATAATATGCAGTAATACCATACATGATTTGCTTCTGCTCTGTTGTTTGTTTTGTTTTTTTTTTTTTTAATCTAAATAATAAGCCTGGTTCCTCTGCCCCATGCCAAAGATGTTCATTTTCTAGGCTTTAATTAATTCCTAATGCATTTTAAGGAAGATAAAATTATCTGTTATGGAGAAAACACTCAGAGGTTATGTAATGAGTCTCTCTTAATTTTCCATTACCTGAAGAAAAAAGCCTTATCTTCTCTACAGAGAATATAATTTTGCAAAAAATAATGACTTTTCTGAGGTGACAGTTTGACTGATCACAGATGAAACCCACCTGGTATAAGGGGAGGTTTTCTGTGATGGTGATGAGAACTGAAGCAGCCACTCATTTTTTTTCAGAGAATTGTGTGTGGTTTGCACAGATTCATTCTGAGAAACAGTCTGATAGTTTCAATGTTCAAACTGTGAAATGGCCAAATTGTATCAATCAGTGGTTGCAGACCAGGTCACTGAGATTGAATCGGTTTGGTTTATTTAAAATAAAATAAAACACACCAATGTCTTTTTGTAAGTGGAAAAAATCAGTGGGGAAAAAAGAAATAGGTGCATTTTAGTTTGGCTGGAAATGAAAGATCCTGCCCAGGTGCTTGTTTGCTTTTTTGTTGTTTTTTTGGGTTTTTGCTTCCCAGAAGGTGAAGAAGCCTTTTAATTAAAAAATATTGAGCAACACCTGTGTGAGTCTCCAGTGAGAGAAAACTGATTTGGGTTGTAAATTAATGTGGGATATTGTGTTGATCTGGGTAGCACATGGAGAGGAGGGAGGCAGAACATGTTTGTGTTCTGGATTTTTCATGTCACTGCCCCTCTGCCATACAGATTTTCCTGCAGATCACCTGTGATTTCTACAATAGCAAAGCCACCAACAACTCAGCTGCAGAAAACATTCTGTCCAGACTTGGCCCATTTAGCATCCAAATGTTGTTTGGCAGTTAAAAAAAAAAAAAAAAAGAAAAGAAAAGAAAAGAAAGAAAGAAAGAAAAAACAACCCCTCAGACACAGAAGGTGTCTCTCATTGTATCAGCAAGCCCACATTGTGTCTCATATTTTGAACAAGCAACTTCCTCTTGTGTGGGTTTGCTAACACATGGTGTAAAACAGTTTTAAGAAATAAAATATCTGTGCTATTATTCTAGAAATGTGAGTGCTGAAAGGATGATTCTCTCTTTTGTAGTTCAGAGGAGTTCTCACCTTCTAAAAATTATTGGAGAAGCACAGAGATTTTTTTTTTTCCTTCCATACAACGTGTATAATATGTGAGGGAAAAAGATCTCAGTTCTGCCAGAAGCAGAAGAGCTACCATAGGCAACTGCCTGCTCCAGAGTGATAATAGGGATGATGAGAACTCAGTAACTTTATTGTGTAGCTGAACTGTTCCATAATTTACACAGGCTCAGATAAAAGCAGGTAGAAGTGCCTTCAGTTTGCTGAAGCATTATTGACCAAGTTGAGCCTGGTTTTCTAACATTTATCAAGCTTTTCTTCTGAAGTGATGTGTTATCACACACACACACATATATATATATAAACATTTGAGATGAAATTTGAAAGTTGCCATTTTTTTCAGGAATGTCTATCATTGCTGTCATAGAAATCCTCCTCTTCTTCTGAGTAGGAACAGGAATTTTCAAGGCCAGAACTTGTTTCTACAAAGCCCCTGGCAAGTAAAGCCATAAACCATTTCTTGCTGACTACTGTGAACCATAAGTTTGCACTTACACAACCTCTCCCTTAACCAGGCTGCTCACATTTCTGCAGGCTCCTGCTGGTTGCAGACCAAATAGCAGATGAATTTTTTGTCTCTTCTCACCAAAGGGGTGGCAGATGGGTGTGATTCTGCACAATCACAGAGTAAATCTGGGAAAAATGTGGGATCAAATCAGGAGGCTTTCCCCCTGCTCCTAGTATTTTCATTTTAATGAAACTGCAGTACAGATATAAAGCTTAACATCCCCCAGCAGGCACACAAATAAAGACTTGCACAGGTGATTTTCTGGCTCATCTTCTTGCTGTTCTCCATTGGGCAGCAAGAGAAACCCTCAGCTTAAGTTTTACAGGTAGGGCAGGAAACTGAAAGGTCCCAATTTAGTCATGGAAGTCTTCAAGAGGACAGAAGGGATGGGGAGATGGCATAGTTCCAGCAAAAAGAGGAGAAAATGGTTAATTCTGGTCATCCAAAGGCAGCAGAGAAGGAGGCAAGAAGAACCCAGGGAGCTGTGGGTCACTCTGGTGAGCAGCAGGGCATGGCACTGTGGATTCTGACAGCTCTGAGCTCTGCTAAATACCTCTGCCCTGCTCCAGATATGCCATGACTCTGCTTTGACTCCTTCACTGTAAAAGCCTTTCAGGCCTTGCATTAAAATATGGGAACATGCCCAGTTTTATGGTAGTTGTGTCTTTAATGGCTCTCTGAATTTCAACTTCCTGAAGAACAGAGAAGAGCCACTGAACCTATGATAACTCTGTGGCAATTAAGTGGAGAAAAATGGTCAATAACCATTAAATGCCAAATAAATAGGATTCATGTCTTGTATGAATGGAATATTGGAAAATACATTAAGCATTAAGAGTCAGGTCAAAGCAGAGAAGGCACTGCACATAAGAAGGGACTCTGCAGAAGTGCTTGTTTTGAAGACAATAAAAGAAGGTTTCAGAGGGATTTGACAGGTCACAGCCTGATGCTTCACCTCATCTTGATGAAATTCTGGGTTCTTGCTGCTGTCCCCAGGTGAAGGCAGGAATAGGAAGTGCTTTGGAGAAGAGGATGAGTTAGCTGATTGCTGTGACACTTCCCAAACACAGGGATCTGTAGCTGGGATCAGGAGGAGAGGCAGGAACAAGGAACACATCTCACCCATTCCAGTAAAACAGCAGGAGGAAGAGAAGACCTGGAAGATGAGAGAGATGGATTTGGGAAGCCACTGTTAAACCCTTTCCACCTGCTCAGCTACTTCAGATAAAGATAAGTGCTAATGAAAAAAATAAAAAATCAGGTGGTAAGTGCAACCCTTTCAGGAGCACATAAAACCATGAGTGAGGGGGCTGAGCTGTGAACAGATCAGGTCTCAGAGCTGTGAAACTTTTTATTTGTTGGTCTCTATGCTTTCAGGTGCAGGCAAACAGAACAGCAGAGCTCAGAGTGATGTCTGAGGCAGGTGTGAGGGATTTTTGTGCAGATTTCACCCTCTGCACTCACAGCCTGTTACAGTCACACACAGAGGTGTGAGCCCAAGCAGTTTGGCCAAGGACACTCGTGTGCAACATGGAAAATAAGAGACTCAGGCAGCCCCCCTTCACTGGTGATGGCTAGTTGGGTTTGGATGGGTTTTAATACCTTTTAGAAGCCAGAAATTATGGCCAGCAATTATTTGCCTGAGAATTTTGCTCATTCCATCCTTCTTGACTGTCAGCAAAACCTGTTGTGGTTTGTGTTTTCCTACTTTGGGATTCTTAGAGGTTCCTGTAATCTGGTTGCCCTCCTACTGTGGGATCTGCTGTTGAGGAACCATCCCAGCTGTGCTTTTATCAGAGCACAGACCTTCTGCTCTAGCCATAAACAGCTTCATTAGTGTATCATAGCTGTCTGACCTTGGCTACTGGCAGAGGCTGGTCTTTTAACCCTTGTTTTGCTGTTTTTTTCCTGGTGATTTCACAAACACATTTCCATTTATGCTTTGTTCCAACCAGCCTTATTTCTGTTACAAATCTCCACATAGGAATAATTTCTTGGTGGCAGACATGCTGTGTACTCTTGGTTTCCCTACTCCTTCCCAGCAGATGTTTTAAGATATCCCTGGGCTTCTTGTATTTTATGTGGGTTTTTGATTTGGAGTTTTATTTGTTTGTTTCTTTTGTTGGTTCATTGGTTGATTTTTTTTTAAGGGGAAAAAAACAGGGTTGTAATTTTGGCTATAGGAGAGTGGTGGAAAGGATAATGTAACATAGTTCTTTGTGTAATGGGGAAGCAAAAGAGAAAGAGAGAGCTTTATTTCAAGAAATATTTATTATATTATATTATATTATATTATATTATATTATATTATATTATATTATATTATATTATATTAGGTAGTATGTGGAAAACAAAGTAGAAAACACTTATTGATTTAAGAAGGAAACACCTCTTTGAAAACATACTATCTGTAAAATACCATGAGACACTCACATGGCTCTCACACACCCTGCAGTTGTATAATCATTGTTATAATTTTTCATTCTTGAGCAGGCTGAGAAAGGCAAGTCTTCAAGTCTGCTTTTTCCCAGTAGTATTCAACAACAGTGTTCTCCTCTGGGAAAGAGTGCAGCCTGACTCCTGCAGGTCTGCCTGACCTGAGGGAGGGTCAGTCCTTGGTCAGATGTCCAAACCATCAGCACAGCTGTGCCTTGGGGCTGGACACAGCAGAAACTGCCCCTGACTGAGCACATGGGAGCAGGATGGAGGTGGGATGAGCACATCCATGGGATGCAGTGATGAGGAGATGTGAGGGATGCTGGAGAAATCAGAGAAGGGTGAATTGCAGGAGACAAAGGTAGAAGGGGATACTGTGTGAAGAGTTGAGAGAAAATGTGTAGGGTGGAAGATTAGAGAAAACTGAGCTTGCTCAGCTCTGCTTCTCTCAGAGCAGGGCTTGTTTTCCTTGATGTCAGCTCAGGGAACTGCAGCCACACAGCCTGAGCCTCATCAAGGGTGATGACTCAGAGGCACATTAAAATCAAGGTGTTTGGTCTCTAACATCACCAAGGTTTGTCTACATGTGTGGAGGCACATTCTGAGCTCTTGCAGAGGAGTCTTGCAGTCTTGCTTGCAGTAAGATGGCAGGTTTGGAGCTGGAAACAAGTTCCTGCATTTTCATCTTTCTCAGGATGCTTTGCTGCATTAGGAAAAAGAGATTGACTTGTCAGGGCTTGTGCAGGACAGGGTATAGAGCTACCACTGACATAAGAAGGGAGTGATGAAATTCTGGTGTTTTATTTTAATTTAATATATTTAATTTTAACAAGGAGAGCAGCCTTAGAGCCTTCCAAGAAAGCTGGAGAGGGGTTTTCACAAGAGCATGCATTGACAGGACAAGTGGGAATGACTTAAAGATGAAAGAGAGAAGTTTAGATCAGGTATTAGGATGAAATTCTTTGCTGTGAGGGTGATGAGGCCCTGGCACAGGTTGCCCAGAGAGGTTCTGGACAGGACATTTTTGCAAAGATTGTGATTGTCACTGTAGGTTATTACCCAGCCTCCACTCAAACATTTCCACTGTTGATAGTTGTTCTCTTCAATGAGTTCTTGATTCACTGTCAGCAGCACAAATTAATGCTGCAGTTTTGGAGATGAGTGACCTGCTGAGAGTTAGAGTCAAGTTTTCTGCAGTTTGAAGTTTCTTGCTGCCAACAGGATGAACAGAGAGAAATATTACAAGCATATAGAACCTGATACATTGCCTGCACAGATTAGCTGGTCTCCAAGTATCAACAATATTTACATTTCTTATCACTACTGTTGTGTTTTTATGACATCCTGCTCAATCTTTATAGCCTTACAGCAATTACTGTCACTGCTTTAGAGCTGAGACTAATGAAATTCTTGTGGTAGCCTCCACCACATATAACTCACCACAAAATTAAGCTGGACATTTATGGAGTTACACAATCAGTGCTGTAAATAAGCAGAAATTGGAATGTGTATTTTGCCAAACTAGGTGAATTAACTCATTAGAAAAAGAAAAAAGAGCAGTTAAGCAGTCTGATAAATTAATGCAAAATTATTTCAATAATTTTGTGCAAGATCTTGAATTAACAAAGCCCTGTATGGTTTTTATTCTCAATATATTACCAAACCTCCTTCTCAACAGAGCAGTGTGATAGCAGGGGGAGGCTCATTTCCTGGACATCAGAGATAAGACACCAGATGTATTTGTGGGAAGAGTTCATTGTTTTCAGAAGCAGGTCCATGTGCAGCCTAAACAAAACTGAGACTTGTGACCTTCAAGCATAAAAACAAAAGTCAAGCCAAGGTTTGTTTAGATTTGGGTTGAGTAGTATCTCTGGAAAAGAGAAGACACCAACAGCATCCCACCACTGGATTGCTTTCTCTTCACTCAGTCCCACAAGGGCAGTGGAGAGTTATTACTGATTTCTGTAAGGCTATGGTTACACCTGGAAACTTTATTCAAATTACAAGCTGTCTGCAGTAAATAGTAATACTAAATAAAAAATAAATGTTCCCTGCCCTTTTTATGTGTTTCAAATCTACTTTGCAAAGTAACGAAATATTATGCAGCTATAGAAAAATGAAAGGAAAAAATCCCACAACAGTGAAATTTTTCAGATGTATTTTTCCTTTCCTCTTGTGACTGCATTTGAAAAGCAAAGCAGGGAAATTCTCTGAAGAGCCTTGAATAAAAGCCAGTTTTAAAGCAGAATCCTCCATATGGATTCTGAGTTGTAGGCAGTGAAACCCATATTACTCTCAGAAAAAATGTCAGACTAACCCCTTCACAGACAGCTATTTAGCCCTCCCAATTCACCCTCTGCAAGACTATGCATGAGCAGCCTTATGCCAGGCATGTTAAACTCCAATGTGTGACTGCAATCCAACAACAGCCTTACATGAATATTATGAAATTATTATTTACCTTGCAGTAATTCCCAGGTACTCCAGTTCAGAGTAGAGCCCCCATAGTGCTGCGCAATTGTAGACTGAAGTTCAATTTAAGCCCTGGAGAGCAGCTTTCTAAAGGTAAAAAGAGAGTCCCTGCTGTACAGAAGGAAGTTTAATTGCCTTCTGTTGGGTGTGCTGCATTGTCCCTGCTGAGGGCACAGCCCAGAGGAGCTGGGACACAACAGGGACAAATGTTGGGCTTGGGCTGCTCCTGCCCACAAGCCACGTGCATTTCCCCATCCTTTTTAATATGCCACAGCAATCCCATCCCACATCCTCTGTGTCCCTCCCTCCTGGGGGTTCTTTGGCTTGCTTGGTCTTTAACCCAACTTTAACCCACCCCAAACTGCTCTGTGATTCTGCAGCTCCCCTGGTGTGTTCGTGGGCTGCCCTCTCTTCATCCACCAGCTCCCAAATGCAAGCTCTCCTCCAAGCTCCTCTCTGTGCCTTGCCCTCTCCAGCCCATCCCTTTCCACCAGAGCTGCTTCCAGCTGGGATTTTCTGGCAGCTGGGGCAGAGGGTCCCATATCCCTGACAGCAGCATGCTCCAGGGGCTCAGCACCCCAGAGACAGGGGCAAGATTTGGGGCAGGGAGGAACTTGTCCTCATCAGCACAGATTGCTGCAAATCACCTATTAATTGTGCTGAATGAAAAGCAAATGCCATGAAGGTATTGCCCAACACCCTGGGAATCCCAGCATTTTTAATTGAGACAGAAAAAGGGGAGTTTGACTTCACTTTTTTCCCCCCCTGAAATTCCAGAGAGCTCAGCCATGATTGCTTACACAAGCAGTAACCCACTGTTTAAATGACAAGTTAAAGCTCCAGGGTTCAGCACTCAAGGGCTGCTCAGAAGCACCACAGTGCTCGATTTTGATTCATGTGAGCTTTGCACATGGAGCTGGTAGAAATGTCTTATTGCCTCTCCTCTCCTTGGCTGTTGATGTATAATGCTCTAAGCTGACTGGTTTGATGCAATTCTGGGAGATGAGGAAAAAAGATATGTTAGAAAATATCCCAGAATACATCAGAATGTACTAGGGTAGAAAATGAGCTTCAGTTTGATACAATGGATGGAAATGTTCCTTCTCAAAAATCTGACTGTGATCACATTTTTTGTCTGAATTTCTGAAAAGTGCATCATTTTTATCTTTCTATGTGACACTACAGCACTACTGTTCCAGCACCCCTGCAAAATCCTAGCTGTGCTTTTGGCACTGCTGCTGCTTGCTGTGGCTCACACAAGAGCTGTTCCACCAGTATTCTTCAAAATCAAAGTTAAAAATAATTCTCTCTAAAGAGAAGAAGATGTTGTCACATAGAAGGAGATTTAATTAAGAAATGGGGATTTATTTTGCTTGATTTCCTCTTTTTTTTTTAACTTTAGGAGATTTTCTTGGAGAAACATCTTTTGTACACAATTTTCCTTGGGGGCAAATTACTGCATTTAATTTGATTTTAAACCTTGCTACACAATCAATAATGCCTCGAGTCTGGAAGCAAATCTCGCAGAGGGTGACTTTAATCTGAGATTTCAGATCAGTTTCCTTGAGATTCAGATGTAAAATCCTTCTTCCTCCCCCCAAAAATAAAAGCAGTTTTCTTTTGACCTAAACCATGTTAAGAAGAAGGCTATTTATGTTAATTAGAATTGATAAAATCCTGCTGCTGCTCTGAAAAGCTGCTAAAATAAGATGTAGAAATAACCCAAGGATTTCTTTCCTTGTCTTGGTAGTCTACTTTTATATATGGACATATAATCCATATCCCAGTGATGGTCACTCCTGTTTGCCCAAACCCTTGGGCTCCAGACTCTGTAGAAAAGTTCTACCAGCCTTGGATGGAGAGGGACAATAGAGGCAGAAATGTTATTTTATTGGATCTCTGCCCTGATTTTTTAGAAATTAAGGCAGATCCCAGACTGGGCAGTGCTATTGGCAGTACCAATATCTGCATCATCCACAGGAGACCAAAGATGTCTCCACTTATACCAGGACTGGATTAAGCTTCTCTCCTCTGAAACTTTTCTTTTTATAAACCACCAGATGTGGAGCTTTTAGAATTCTCTTCACTCTTTGTCCAATTTCATCAAAATTCTCTTAGTGCTCACATTATGGTCTGTTTAGCCCAGACTGTCAGTTCGTGGCTGGTGGGAATCTGGAAGCAATTCTTGCTTAGTGCAAAGTGCCAGGCTTAAATCCAAGATTTGATGTATGTGACAGTTAATTTCAACTGCAGATATTTCCCTTTGTCATGTGAATCATTTCGGTTTCTTTCTGTTTAGATATACTTGAGAAAAATCTCTCCAGAACATTGTCATTTTACTGGTGCTGCTCTGCATAGCTCTGGGTCTTTATCTCACACACATTTGTGATCTCAAAGTGAGGATTCCATGAGAATGTCACATTAAGGGGCTACCAATGTTTTGACAAGTAATTCCCACCAAAATTTTCTCCTTTAACTTGTGATACACCCTGCTAAGAGTCCTTGAAAAGACGAGTTTGCACAAAAGAGGGATTTGCAGATTATAAATAACATGGAGTTTTGATTATGTAGGGTGATCATGTCTGCAACACAACCCACCTTCCCAAAAATCTTGTTAAAACCAAGTATTTTGGGGGAAAACCCACTTAAAAAACCCCAACAAAACAACAAAGAAACATAACTTTGGGGATTTTTTAGTTGTAAGATTATCAGAAGTAGGAAACCCACTATTCCATAGCTACAGCTTTCTAATGGATTCAAGAAATGGGATTTCAGCATTATTACAGGTTGATAATAGTTACCTGTCCTCACATTTCAGACTTTGCATATAATTTTTAATTTGAGTTTATAGCTTCATCTAGGCAATTGGACTTTTTTTGTTTGGTAGGTGGAAGAGCCCTCACTAATCAGATTTCTGCTCCCCTGTAGATAGATATTTACAGCTTGTCGTATAATTATCATTCTCTCCTTATTAAGCTAAACAGGCTGAGCTACTTAAGAAATCTCAAATCTCATTTATTACCCAGTCATAAAGTCTGATTTATACAAAAAAATACTTTCTTCCTGTCATGTTCTTGGTGCCTTGATTAAATTTCTCTTCAGACACGAATTTCTGCTGAACCAATGCCTATTTGGTGGTTCTTCTTTGCCACTAGTTGCCCTCCTGAACAATTCAGCCAGGTTTATCTCCTCTGGGGACAGGTTCTCCTTCAGCTGCAATGAATCCACTCTGCACAGGTTTCTGCCTGCATGCAAGCTGGAGCACCAAAACTGAATCCCTCACCTGCTGGGTGTGCATGGCTCCCACAGCTTGGCTGCACTCCTGTTCTGGTTCAGGAATTATTTTCATTCAGTAGCCTCCAAATTCCTCAAAAGTCCTGAAATTTTGTAAATGTCATGTGAGACTGCTGTTGGTGTGTTCCAGTGGGATTTGGAAGATTTACACCACAAGGCTCAGCCCCAGGAGAGGGAGAGCAGCACTTCTGTGGTCCCTTGTTTTTTTGTTTTTTTGGGTTTTTTTTGTCTTGGGAAGGAAATTGGTTTCCCTTTTCACAGAGTGAACTTTGCAACACCACTCACCTCTCCTGGGTGGTCAGATGGCTGTTTTGGAAGGAGCCCTGACTGTCTCAAGGTTTCCCTTGAGTAATCAAGTTTTAGCCCATCCCACCTTCCCCTCTTTTTGATCAAATCTATCATCAGTTATTGTTTGTTTGCTAATAATGACTTCTGGCTGTGCAGAATTCCCCAGACCACCTCAGCACCTTAAAAAGCATCCCCTGCCCTTCCATTTAATGGGGACTTCTTGATTTTAACTAGTGGGTGAGTTTAGGGAAATGAAAACAAAACTGCACTATATTACTTAGATTTACTGTAAATATTTTTGCATATTTTCTGACATTTTATAGGATATAGCACTACTGTACAAAGTGATTAATGTGGGCAAAGTGGAGAATAAAGAAAGGGAGGAGGGGGGAAGTTTTCTGTGGAGAGGGTTGTACTGGAGAGCTCCTTGGAGCTGCCTCCTGCCCAGGCTGTGCTGTGTCAGAGACCAGAGCTGCCACTGCCTGGCACAGTGCACAAACACAGCCAAATCAGAGCCCTGATTGCATCAGTTTCACTTAATTCCATTCCTTGATTTAGGGGAAGAGGAAGCAACATGAACATGACATTCCCTTCCTCTCTCTGACAAGGCAATTACACTCAACTAAACTTTTTTAAGACCTGTCTTAATCGTTTTCTGGCTGTATTGCTGGGTTTCAGTTGGTTTGGTTTGTTTTGTTTTGTTTTTTTTCCTGGAGAGAAGCTGCCCTTAAACCCCTGACTTAATAAATTCAGACTACTTCAAACAGCAGATTTTGCAAGCAGCATCTGTAAAATTTAATGCTGTGAAGGCAATAGTTGTGTCTATCTATTATGGTCATAAATGCTTATGATCTTGAGACAGTGAGTGTAAAAAAGCCCTTTAATTCAAGATTGCAGGAATTTTCCCTTATCTTGGTGTCATTTAAAAGCATAACTTAAGGAAAACTCCTCTCTTCTGTATCACCTGATGGTGATGGCCAAAAACTCCCAGCACAGGAACAGTACTTGATAGTCCAGCACTGCTGCAGAAGCTTTGAAAACCTGTTAAAAACCCAAACCACCCAAGCATGCTGCTCCTCCTAATCACAGTCAATGCCAAGGAGCAAGTTGGAGTAAAAAACAGCTAAAGGAAGGTGAAGGAAGGTTAAAAAAACAAACCCTTCCATGCAGACATCCATGGTTAGAGTGTCTGTATCCCCATCCCAATAAATCCCATACAGACAGGGGCTGTCTGTATGGACTGGAGACAGGGCCAGAGCTTGTGAGACAAACCAGCTTATAGAGCTAGAAATGAGGGGCAGGGGGGATTCAGCACCCTGAACATCCCTGGGTGAATTTAGGATTTCCCTCCCATTTAACCAGTGAGGCTGCCCCACTGGGGAGACGTGGGAGGATTCAGAGAAGCCACTCAAAAGGCACAGGAGGAATTTTTTTTCAGGCAGAGATGCCTCACTGAGCTTTACAATCAAATAATGAACACCCCATAAAACCTAGAAAGACTGTTTGCCTTCCTCTAAGCAAGTTCAGAGGTAGGTAAATAAACATTGGGATGTTGGGGTGTATCAGTCACTGATTTAAAGACTGCTGCTGCCAGAAAAACCAGAGTCCTGAGCAATTAAAACCAAGGAAAAAGTTACAGAAAGCAGAGTAGATTTATTTTTAAAGTCTCCAAGGAGTAACAGAAAACATCCCCTTTGTTAAATATGTCTTAAATTTAAAGCAAGGCAAATAATCCATCTTGTAACAGCCTACCTTGGGATCTTTTTGCCTTCTTCTTTCTCCCTCTTGGCATAATTTGAGCTGATCTCATGCCTTCTAATGAGCTGTCTCCCAGTTGGAAATGGCAACTTCTGTAGTTTTTCCCAAAAATCCATGTTCAGACTGTCTTATGAAACACTCTAATCATCAGCACTTGTTCTGAAAGCTGCATGGTGGATGGAATATATTGTAAGGAGGTGATGTCTTGTTGATTGGAGAAAAAGAAAAATCAAGATATTAATTTCTGCTCTCTTCCTTTCTCATACTTTCAGATAGTCCTGTGACTGGAAAGCAGGTCTGTGCACTCAGGCAACAAATGCATGCTGATCTATGACATTAGGATTTTTTTGTTGTTGTTTGGTTCTCTTTTTTTTTTTTTTTGGGATGGGGGGGGTTGTTTGTTTGTTTGCTATTTTTGGGGTTTTTTTTTGCTTCAGGTTCCAAACCAGAAGGATTTGCTCCTCCTTTGTGCTTTGTTGCCACTAAAATACAAATTTTTTCTCTTTTAAACAGTAACTGGGCAGCTGTGAGTCAGGCAAATTGTACCTGTATATTTCAGGGCTGTGTGTGTGCCTGTGTCCTATCTTTACATTTCAACTCTAGGGTTTTAAAAGCTCTGCTGTGAGGAATATTCCCATTTCAATTTCTGTGTGAAGAAAAAAAAAGCCTTTTCTTAGGGACAAAAGTTTTTCATTGATTGGAAATTGTAGTACCCAAGAACTCTAATTTTGAATCCATAGTCACTTCAATCATCATTTAAGTGGTTGGATATTCACTGATTTATATACTCAATCTTAAACTTTTTTTTTTTTTTTTTTGGTTTTGGCCCTTCATCCTTTTGCTATTTTTATTTGGAGAAGCTGGTTATTATTGCATTAAAGCCATTAAAACAGGTCACTTTGCAATTATAAATAATTTTACACTGTCAGATATTTTTCTTGCAAACAAGATCTGTGTATATACTTACTAAATTAATTACCTGCTTTAACATACATTTATCCAAATGCTTAATTTTTGCATTCCCAATGTGCTGAATGATACAATGACAGTAAAAAAAAAAAATTTAATTAGATATGAATTTGTGCCAAGCACTTTTGATAAAGAATGAAACTGAAAAATATGTGGGAAGTCAGTATTTCACATCTGTTATTTATTTGCCTAGAACCTTCTCTGGTACCTGTCTGCATTTAAATTATTTGACAAACAAATGATTACTCACTCCTTTGCTCTAACTTAAAAGCTTCAGAAAGTATTTTTCAGATGTTCTGATTGCTCAAGTAATTTGACTTCTTCAAATTTTAGAATTTACCAAGACTTTATTCAGTCACTGGGTAAGAAAGTCTTTCAACTACACTTATTCTAGTACTGAACAGCTGCTGATTTTAATAATTTGCAGGTACTCTTTTTTTTTTTACCTGTTTCATGATTTGGTGATATGAAATTCTATTGAGATGACAATACAACTGCAGCAAAGCCAGAGCACACTGCTTCTTTCACTCTTTAAGGGTCATGCAGCCAGTGAGACAAGTTTGGAAATATCAGCTCTTGTTATCATAGAAAGCAGCAAATTCTAAGGATGCTTTGTTGGGGACATCTCTATTTCCAGGCTTGTTTTAGATATAACCACCTTGTCTTTGTAGCACTCTCTCAGTTAGTTAATGTATTTAATGTAATGTTATGTAATTCATATATTTATGGCAACCTCCTCCCATTAGTGACAAATATGCAAAAGTGCTTGAACTTCACACAGTTACAATTAGAAGATAAAGTTGCAATACAAGTACCAAGTACCACCACAAATGAATGGAATATTACTATTTCTTGATGAATGCCCATAATGTACATTACAAGACACTACTATGATACAAGATGAATAATTCCAGCAACATTGTTGTTTTTCTTCTCCTCCAAACCTTAATTGAATATAAACAGGGCACACAGTAGGCAGTGAGAATCTCCAGATTGTCACTTGCAAGCACTGACATTCCAGGCACACTGGTGGCTGCTGTGTCTGGCAATAGTGTCTGGAGTTCATCCCTGTCTCCTGGCTTTATCTGCACCCACATCTGGCACAGGCAAGAACCTTGCAGCACCCAGAGACACCAGCCTGTGGCATGGGAATGCCACAGCTCCTACTGGGAGCTCCAAGCCTGCAAGAAGCCTGGCAGCAGCAGGGCTCCCAAGGCTCTGCTGACTGCAGGAACATGTACAAGCTGTGTCTCATCCCAAAAGCCACTCATCAGGGAACATGTATTATTATTATTGTTGTTATTTTTATTGTTGTCAGAAGGTCTTGCCTAAGACTGTGTTTCAGAAAAACAAGAAGAAAGCAGCAGCAGCTTCCCAATATTGCTGAATCCACTAAAGGCTTCTGTGCTTTAGTGATGGTTGATTTGGTCCCTCACCCTGGAGAACGTGGGAAGCAGCACATCTGTGTGTGTGTCTCCTGTGCTGATTGCAGCAGCTCAGTTTCCTCTCAGTGGTTTTTGGTGAGGCTGATTGAGGGTCCATATCTGGGACATTGATCTTTGCCATGCAGCTTCTTGCTAGAATCTTCTCCATTCTCAAGTGATAATTTGATGAACCCTGGATTGTAAATAGGGCTATACAAAAATGGTCTCTGTTCTCAGACTGTGTCTTGTGGGTATGTTACAGAAGAGGAATTTCTTTTGCTTCTTGTAGTGACTTTATTGGATCTCCTGGCAGATATCAAATGCCATGTGAAATCCACCACTTCCCTTCTGGAGTGCTAATACACTTCTGGAAGGTCTGCACATATCCACTCATCCTTTTGATTTGATTCAGTTTGTACTGCACAGCAATTTCCTGGGATGGTTTCAGCTGGCCTGTTCTCTTCTGCCTGTCCTTTTCCTCACAGTGATTCACAGGGTGTTACTAGAGAAGTCAGCTCTTTGCCATGATGCTGCTCTGCTCAAAATCTACTGCCTCTGTGCTGCTTTTTATTTGCTTGGTTTGAGCTCTGAAATATCAGCTATATTTTTACCAACAGATTATCCATAGGAGACATTTTCCAAACAAGTTACCTGAAAGTTTTTGGGTTTGTTTTTTTTTTCTGTCTTAACAGGGGTGTTTGGTGGTTCCTTGAATTCATTCTCTCATTTACAATGGGAAGTGTTTCTTCCATGAATCCTCTAAATACTGAGTTACATATGTGATTTCACAGAGGTGTAAGTCTCATTGTGAAGCCAGTCACAGTTCTTGCACTTGGATTAATGGATATCCTATTTCTGACCAGAAAATATTTGCATTAAGGGGCATATTCTAATCTAGACTCTAGACTTAGAGTCCCATTCTTAGTTCACTATGATGACCTCTTCATTCTCAGTGTATACATGGGACAAGTACAATCACAACAGGCTTTTACAGCCCCAGTCTCTCATAGGAAACTTGGGAAGCACCAATTGTTCATTTCCTTTCCAGCAGATTCCTTTACTTGGGCATTTGGTCACTGTGCATTACACTTACCAGCACTTGAAAAACCCTTGGTTCTTTCAAATATGGCTACTTTGGGATTTTGGGGGGTTTTTTTGTTGTTTTTTTTTTTTTTTTTTCATCTGAGAGGAGACAGTCTGCTTCATGTGATGATGCACTTGGATGTGCCTCAGAGACTCCCTATCAGTAATTGCTGCTTTTCTCTTCTGACACAAATACTTCCAAGCATTTCTTCCCAGCTATAGATGTGCTGAGGACACCAAATCTGCCATTCCCTGCTACCATCCCCAGCTCTGGCAAGTCCAGGTTATAACACGACTGTGGAATTGGCATTTCTCCAAATTTGCAATTTGTGAATGTAAATTTTGAAGCAGCAATGCATCAGCCATGGGGTTTCTAAGGCTGTGTGAATTACTAATGCCTTTCATGCTCTTACAGAGAGGGATGTCCACTGGCTCCTTTCTCTTCTCCACTTTGCCTCAGAAATGTGACAATGACACTGAAATCTGCAATAAAATATGTATGCACTCTAAACAGCAGAAAAATTCACCAGCCTGCAAAACAGAACACCAGTAACAGATGTACAGACCAAACAAATTGCGTGACATTCAATTTTAATTTCATTGTGTGGGGGAAATTACTCATGCATAGAGATTAACACATAGAGAAAACCATACAAATAAGCCTGACTTAGAGAAATGTTGCCACAACCTGGTTACTAGTTCCCACTTGATCTTGGGAGCTCATCCAGTACCTGTGCCTACAGCCTTAATTGATGGCAAAAATAGGGGCTGGTTTTGCTCTTGGGTGCATTGTCACAATGCCAGTCTGACTCCAGAAGCATCACCAAACCACAGCTGAGAAAACAAGGAGTCAGGCCCATAAATCAGGGGTTGTAAACAATGATGGCAGATAATATTGGACAATCATCTCTGGCCTCATTCATTCATTAATAAATCAACGGAGATTTATGGTGCAGACTGCAGCACCACTAAATCTTTGCCCTTTTAAAACCATGTTTATTGAGTTTCAGGCTGGCAAAGTAATCGATTACTCCAGAAAAGCATTTTGAAGTAAATCAAAACCATGATGGGAAAGCACATTCCTTTCCATGTAATGGCAGCTCACTGAACTGCAAGTGCTTCCAAAACCAGGCAAAGAGCAACTTCTTCCTCACAGAGGTAAGAAATCATGTTTTCATCTATATTAGGGATCTGGCACGCTGCAGTCTTTTATCTTTTTGTGGTTTACATGTTTATACATAACAGGGCAGCCTGCCAGCAGCTCTGGCCAAAACCAGAAGAGACAGCTTAGCTCTGAGTGAGGAGGTTGCTGCTGGAGCTGTTCATGAAATAGGTGTGCTGGTCTGTCAACACTCAGCTGGAAATCTGGAGCACTGTCTGCAGTGACCACCACCAAAAACACAGCAAAGCCAAGCAGTGTGTGAGTGCCTCTAGAGACAAGGTCCTGTGGTAGGCAGAGAATTCTCCTGATGCATTCCCAAAGCTGAGGGACCTCATTTGTATTCACATTTTGGCCCAGCTCCACCACTCTGGCTACGCCAAGGGAAATCAATTGACTAAGCTTCCAGAATTACTTTAGAGACTCAAACAGTGTCAAATCGATTTCCTGTGTCTGTGGCAAACACCAGGAAATTCAGAATTAAGAATCCCCAGTGGACTCCACTCTGTTTCCTTGACCACATGTGTTTAGTGGGGGTTTCATTACACCATCCTATTTCTCTGTATAGATGTTTTCAGTAGATGAATTCTTTTCCACTCTGTGATCTGGGGACTGTGCACAGCTCATGGTCTGTCAGAAGGTGGAACAGGACACTTAAACTCAGGCTCAAACCTACATGCATGCAAGCAAGAAAATCAGTTCATTAAAGGAAACCAAGTAAAGAGTCACTCAAAGCTGAACCCAAGGCTTTCTACCGATAAATTAAAACCTTCATGGGCACATTTCAAGTCCCCTTGATTTTATCTGAAGTGGTTATGTAGCACTTGGACCAGATAAATGAGCACTGGCCTAAGTGATCTCCAGGGTCCCTTGCAGACCTGCACTTCTGCAGCCACACAACTCAGCATGTGCTGGATTCATTTCCCACTCAGCATCTAAAGTGCAGATGTTTGCACTGCCTGTGTTATCAGTGGGAAACAGGCCTGGGACAGCTAGCCTTGCTCAGGCTCCTGAGGCTGAAAATAAACTGCAAAGAGAGGGGGTGAATACATACTGCTAAGAGGGGTTAAACCAAAATTGTGCTTTTCCAGTATTTCCTCAGATCCAATTACGTATAGGACTGTGATTCTGCTTCCTTTGTACAGAAAAGCTCCCACTAACATTAATGGGTACTTTTTTTTTTTTTTTTTCCTTATAAAGTTGTACAAAACACAGCCCCTAGACTACAGGCAAAAATATGCAATTCCAGTATAAATCAAGAGTGTTTGGTTCAGCTCCAAGTGCTGTGTGAGAAAAACAGAACTAAAATTCACCTTCGGGCATCCCAAGACAACAAATGAAATTTTGAGAGAAACTGTAGAGATTGTAGTTACTGCAAAACGTGTATTCTGTGTTTGTATTGTGCAAGGTTTTGTTCTTTGCTGAGCAGCATGACCTATTTCCCAGCATCATGTGATTTTGTATTGGAAGACTCTTCTGAAAAGAAGTAGCATTCATTTTCCAGTGGAAAGGAGACCACACTGATTTTCCTTAACTCTGCCCAATGAAACAGTTTAACATTGCATTACTTTTTATGTATCTTTTTAAACTTCACCCTTTGAAAAGATATAAACAAGTAAAGCATATGCACATACTTATCTATGGCTGGCAATACGACGTTCTGTTCAGATTTCATTCAAAGACATGTACGAGGCCTCAGGAAAATCCAAATTAAACTACACTAGGATTTAATATGATTTAAAGTCCATTTCCAACCACAGCAGCAGCTAAGCACTTAGGCATTTAAAGTGCACAAAAGGAATTTAAGCTGCCTTCCACACCTCCCACCCCACAGAGGTGCCTAAATTTCCTGCTTAGATTCTGCTTAGTTGCCTGAAGTTTTTTAAACTCTGCACATGGAAATGAAAATTGAGGGATGTCACCTCTGGCTAAAATCATCTGGCATTCCTAAAACAGGAATTCCTGTATTCCAGTCTCCTAAGCAACTCTCAGACTTTCTGAGTTTATTCCTAATTGAGCTAACACTAAATCTGAGAGGAGACAGAGAGAAAAATAACAAGCATATATATAACAGAGACATCTGGAAGGGAACTCAACAAATATACAAACTCAACAGCTTTTGAAAAGCTGGGCCCTTGAAGTATACACAGGCACTCCAAATCAGCAGTCCCTTCTGAAATGCCCTCTATATATGTATTTTTAGCTTGCAGCTTCTTTATTTCTAGTCATTTCTTCTACCACACTGGAAGCCTTTGGAATTATGGTGATAGGACTTTTTTTTTTTTTTTTAATGATTGCGTAACTCCAAAAATGGCCAAATGAAAGCTGACTACACTTTCCCAAAGGGGGAAAAAAAGTTTTATGCATTAAGAACTTTCAGCTCTGACAGCAATTAGTTTTCAGGTAACTGGTAGAAAGCTGTGCTCACAGTGCAGGTTTCTGTTCATTTGTCATTAGCAGCAGCACAACACTGCCAGGAGCAGAGGAAATCAGGGAATATTGCAGTGATGAGTAGCAGGCAATGCTGAGCATTTGGTAAACTAAGCCGATATTCACTTCGGTTGGATTTAAAGCATTAACCACTCCGGGAGATGAATTCTGCCTTTCCCCATCTTTTGTATCACATGCACGTGATACAAAAGTGCATTGTGTCAGCATGTGTTTTTTTCTTGAGACCTCAAATTAGAGCTTAAATTTAGGATAGGATGTGTCAGTATTAGAAAATGAGTGCTGGTGCTGTTGTGCTTCACACATGTGACCAAAGCTGTGCATCTGTGCTTGCTGGAGCACCCCTGAATTTTTAAGGATAGATGAGTTCAGTGTCAGCTTCAAGCCTCCTTGACACTTCAGCAGCTCCTGCAGGACCTGCTGTAGCAATATCCAAGTGGTTGCCTGGATTCTGCTCCCTCCAGAAGGGAATTGGGGCTTCTCTGCACCTGACTGGAAAGAAGGAGCTGCCTTTGCACCAGGGTGTTGAACATGCCTTAGACACAGCTCAGTACTGAAAGCTAATATGGAAACGTTCTCCAGTGATTTCTAACCAATGGTTTGAGAAGCCAGACTGGGATCTGGGGAGGGAGAGGCTCTGGCAGGTAAAATGGGTACTAAGAGAGTGTCTTCAGGTGGAGAGAAAATTTATTTCTGATTATATTCATACTTCCAGAAAAATTGACAAGTGAAGATCAGTGAAGGAGACTTTCTTTCCAGGATACCCTGCAGACCTGTTGGGGTTCTCTGAAACAGCTGCTTCACTCATGCTTTTAAATAGATTTCAACTGCTTTGATGTGTTAAGTGGATTTTATTCAATTTAATAGGTTAGTAGTGCTTTATTTGAAATCTTCCTTCATGCACACAGCAAACTCTTCCATGGAAGGGTTTATTTTAATCCTGGGGATGATAATGGATAAATATCAGGACAGCTGCTCTCAGTTTCACCCCAGAGGTAATGGCCAGAACTTCAGAGAGCTCTCTTAAGTGCTGAGAAAGAGAAGATGTCATTTGCCAGAAGATGTCAGAACACAGCAGAGCAGGAAAATAGAAACTCATTTCTTGGCAAACTTTGCAAGTTCTACCTCTGGGGATTTTTAAAATGCTGTTTCTGTATTCACCATTTTTATTTCTAAACTTTAGAAGTACTTCCTTTTGTTGTTGTTGTTTTTTTTTTTTTTTTTTTTTTTTTTCCTTTATCTGTCTCATGCTAAAATACTCCATAAATGCATCATCCTTTCAGATTTTGGTTTTGATCATTTGATTTTTATGTGCACAACACTCTCACTGGACACAATAAGAACTGCAAAGTAGGACTGCCAGTATATAATAATATAGGGAATTTATACTTTGCTGTAGTTTAAATTTGGGTAGATCAGAAACAGGTTAGGCAAACTTAACTGTTGTCCTGTTGGTGATATAATCTGAGTATTTTTCTGACTGAAGCATTACATCATGCTCCGTTTCTGCAGTCAAACTGCCATGAGCTACTTCTATGAGATCATTTCTCTGAACAAGCTATTTCTTATCTGGAAAAGGACCTCTGAGGTACACCAAAGTTCACATAGAGAAAAAAAAAATTAAGCATTACTCTATGAGCATTCTTGTCCAAACACAAAAGTTGCAGAAAAAAATGAGCTGCAAATACCCATGTGGAAAATGAAGACAAAGAGGAGGCTCAGCACTTCAGAGGAACCTCAGAGGAATTGCCTTTGTCTTGTCTCCATTCCATGGAAGGACTGAAATACACCTGAGATGTTCTCCAGGAAGCCAGGGAGGCTGCTGGAATTTATGGCAGCCTCCTATAAAGTTACACCAGCACAGGAGATCAGCCAAAGAGTTTGTGGTTGGCCAAGCTGGCGTGGGCTGAGCAGCATGAGATGAGGTGAGCAGAACTGCCAGGAGGAGGCTGTGCTGGAGGAGAGAGAGGGATGGAAAAGCTGCACACACCCAGCTGACCTAAGGGAGAATCTCTGCCACAAAACTAGAAACCAGTTGAGAGTTCTGTGATGGCAGTAAAAGTGCAGCAATAAAGGGATTTAATGGCACTTCAAGTAAACACAGAACATAAATATTTAGATATTCATGGCATGTTCTTTTCTAAAGTAGGTCGAGTTATGATGTTCTGAATGTTCTATATCACAGGCAAAAGAGGGAGAACATTTGGAACCTAAACCACAGTTAAATGCACTTTTTTTACATAGGTCTACCATAGCTGCTGAGGGTAACATTTGCTTTACTGTAAAGATTCAAAGAACACTATGATCCTCTCTATCCATGTTACTGGCTAATGTTAATCTCCTCAAAATCTGTATTCTGGAACAATCTTTCAGAGATGCATGTGATCTTGAAGAAAAAGCTTTCAGAGCTGCAAGCACTCACCATGTTGGAGATTATATCTAAATATTTAGTGACATCAGTAAGGTGTTTGAAGGTACACTGGGAACTTAAAAATGTTGTTGTTGTCTTTTCTTTTCTTTTCTTTTCTTTTCTTTTCTTTTCTTTTCTTTTCTTTTCTTTTCTTTTCTTTTCTTTTCTTTTCTTTTCTTTTCTTTTCTTTTCTTTTCTTTTCTTTTCTTTTCTTTTCTTTTCTTTTCTTTTCTTTTTCTTCTTCCCATGCTGCATCCAAGAAAGCAGAGGAAGACCTCCCTATCTGCATTCATTATTGTCCATAAAAACCTCTTCATGCTGAATTTTTCTGGCCAGGACAGATCCTGCATGCAATCCTGTCACACCCTGAGGAGAACGAATATGATTCCAAACAAAACCATTATATTTTAAGACTTACTCTGGAAAACGGAGCGACCTTGCACTGCCTTGGATGTGTTCCGACCTGCTCCTTTATGTTTATATGTGCATAAAAAGACACCGTCAGTCTGCTGGTGCCACATTTGTACCAATCAAAGACCAAGCAAATAGCCCAGGTGAGATCCTGCTCCTTTCATGGAGCGCTTCCACGTCCGGTCCTTGGCAGGGCGTGGATTTACAGCGTCTGCAACCGAGCCGGTTCCCGTTCCAGCGCTTCTCCTCCATCCCGCCCCGGGACCGTGCCATTTATCATCACCGCTACCTGCCCGTTTTCTGCCTTACTGAGACTTTCCGTCATCGATCCCCCACGGCTCCATCTCCGCCTTTCTCTCGCACAGATCCCCCGCGCCCGGCGGCTGCCGCTCCCTCCCAGCCCCGCGGGGCGGCTGCGGCGGGGCCGGGCCCGCGGGCACCTCCCTCCCTGCATCCATCCCCGCATCCATCCCCGCATCCATCCCTGCATCCATCCCCGCATCCATCCCCGCATCCATCCCCGCATCCATCCCCGCGGGATGCGCTGCCGGGCGGGCGGGCGCGCACGGACCGCGCTCCCCGGGGACACAGCCATGTCTCCGCTGAGCGCTGGGGCTGCGGGGGAGCCGCGCTCCGGGCCGGGGAACCTCCCCACGGCCACCAGCGGGTGATGGGCGGCGGGGCGGGCGCAGGGGGGGCGGCTCCGCCGCATCGCGTCCCGCAGCGGCGCGGGCAGCGCGGAGCCCCGGCGGGCGCTGCGGGGCGGAGCCGCGCCGGGCGGGAGGAGCGGCGGCGGCCGCTGCCGCCCCCGCTATCTGACCCGACCTTCCCCCTCTCCTCCTCCTCCTCCTCCTCCGCCCCCCGGCTCTCCTGCCCCCAGCGGCCCGGGAGGAACTGAACCATCGCCGCACAGGAAGTAGCGGCTGCGGGGAGCGGCGGCAGCGACAGCCGGGGCTGCCGCACTCAATGAGCGACGCTCCCGCAGCCGCCCGCCCCGCTCGCCCCTTCCCCGCCTCCCGAGGGCAGCGGCGCCCCGCCAGCCCGCCGCCGCCGGGGGCTGGAGGCTGAGGCGGGCACAGGCAGCTCCGGCTCTTCCCGAGGAGGAGGAGGAGAGGAGGAGGCGGCGGCGGGGACTGCAGGTTGGTGCCGCTCCGCCGGTACCGGGGCGCGGGGGGAGGCGGGCGGCGGAGCCCGGGCGGCCGCGGCTGCATCCCCCGCAGGCGGGGGCTCGGCCGGCAGCCCTGGGGAAAGGCCCCGGCTGCCGCCCCCGCTGCGGCGGTCGGAGGAGCCGGGCCCGGCTCGGCTCGGTCCGGCGGTGCCGGCGGGGGCAGCGCTTTGTGCGGCGGCGGGCGGTACCGGCACCGGTACCGGTAGCGGTGCGGGGAAGGGCGCCGTGCTCCCGTGCCCATCCCGGCTGAGATGGATGCCGTCCCGGGAGGAGGGCGGCTGGGCTCCCCGCCGACTGCCGGGGATGGATGGACGGATGGATGGACGGGCGAAAAGTGGGGGAGCGGTTTACAACAAAAAGAAAGAAAGAAAGAAGGAAAGCCCGTTTTGGGAGAGCCGGGCTGTGCCTGGGTGCACGGCTTGCGAGTGCAAAATGGAGAAGAGCAAACCCTATTGATCTGAGAGGCAACCAAATGGGATGCTGTTGTGCCTGGATTCTGTTCAGAGGATGCTGATGGATATATTAAGGTGTTGGCCAAAGGTGTAGGCATCTGAATGAGCAAGCACACTGATTATCCCCTTAGATACACTGTAGATACATTTGATACATTGTATTCTGATGGAAATTTTTGTGTTGAGATGATTACCTATTCGATGCCACACTTGTATCTTCTTCCCCTCCAACATTTTTTCCTCATTTAATCTTCATATTTCCTCATTGATTAGGCAGAGAGCCTGTGTGGTATGAGAAAGGAAAGTACCAGAGTTTCCAGGAATCTTGCTGCTCATTCTTCAAAGCATTAATAATCTCATTAGCTCATCAGGTTATCTTACTCATTAATTTCAAGGCCAAAATAAACTTCATGGCCTTTCCCCTTTCCTGCTCTGAGGGGAACAGGCTGGAGTCCAAGATGGCATGTTTGCTGTCAGTGAGCTGCTGATGTGACAAGCGTGTTTGGGAGCAGAGTGTGAAGCTCTGCTCTTGACTTGGCTCTGCTTCTCTTGTGGTGACGCTCTGCACTCGAGACTGTGCTTGAACCACGGGTCCTGTGTGTGAGTTTCAATGTAATCTCACATAGGTATTTGTGTTTCTTTTCTCAAATTTGATTCTACAAGCAGTAGAACTTGTACAGTTTCCATTAATTTTTTTGCAAGCCGGCAGCTGTGTAGGAGATGGTGAAGTTGAATGGAGTTGTGGTTGAGCATTGGGCAGGTAGAGCACTCCTTCTGCTGAGAACAGTTCTGATCCTTGGATTTTAAACATAAATGTTCTAATATTTCCTGTAACTTTCACAGTAGCCTTGACTTTTGGTTCCCTTCTGTGTACTTTAGTCTTTTTTCCCTTTCACATCTATTGTTACTGAACCTCCATGACTAAGATACTGCTCAGTACTTTCAGTATGGTTTTCAGCCTTTTCTAAGAGCACTTTTAAAAAAGTCTCATTATCTCTTTCTTGCCTAATTCCCACCTTCACCTTTCCACCCTTATACACACAGTTAATTGGAGAAAGCAGGACAGAGAACAGTTGGTCTCCAAATATAGCTGGAATTCAACAAGCACAGGAGAAACACCTGACCAGATTGTCCCTGCTGAGCATGATAAAAATGGCAGGACCACTTATCCAAACTTTGTAGTGGAGTTTAACAGTGCACTGCAGATGGCTCTGCTGAGAGTGCTCAAGTTGTGCCTGACAAGGGCTGAAATCAGGATGGGCTTTAGTTGAGGTAATGTTGGACAGAAAAAAACAATGCCATTTCCTCTTCCCCTTGTGGTGTCTTTTGTGTCTGAGGAGGTGCATTAACAAACTGGACAAAATTCCACTTACAGTTACAGGGAACTCTACTAGCACAAAGTATACATTCTTTTTCCAGCCAGAGCTAAAGCTTTCTGCCCTGTGTTAATCTTCTTACAAAATGAAATTATTGCATAGTCCTGTGCTGCCTTATTTTTTTTTTCTTCTCTGCCTCTGTTAGCAGAAAGATGCATTGTTTTCAAATCCTAAATGGTGTTTTGTTTACTTGCAAAACTATTGCAGAATAATTGGATTTGAGGCTTACATTTTGTGGGGAGCCCAGTGTGAAGAAGTATTGCTGTTAACTGTAATGAGTTCACCTATTCTAAATTTATGATAGCCATAAATTTTGGGATGCTGCTTCTACACTCTATGCAAATTTAAAAAAAAAAAAAAAAAAAAAAAAAACAACCAAGAAAGGTTGCATTCAGTCTTGCTGCTTTGGTTTATGAGAACATAATTCTTGATAAGAATGACCAGGGTACTGATGAAGAAACTTAATTATCATCTGCAGAGGCTAAAAATGTTCTGTTCTTTCACTGGGCTTTTTAATGTTCACACTCGATTAGTGCATGCTTAGCCTGGTTCTAGTCGGTGCCTGAACAAAGACCAGGTGTTTTGGTCTTTGTTGGTACCCAGAGTTCTGGGAGATAAAGAACAAAAGAAATGGCAAAACCCAAGGAGAGCCTAGGATTTCATTGCTTATCACACTGTTCTACTACCCTCTGGTGCAGAGACATCTGTAATAAGTACTCTTTGTCTGTGTATTCCATGTTAGGGCCAGGGAGCTTTTGCTTGTGGGTAGCTCTTAACAAGTAATTGATAATTTTTTTTTTAAATTTTTTTTTTTTTAAACCAAAATGAAAAGGAAGGGAATAGAGAGATATTTGAAGGCGTTATCTAAATTTCTTCTTTACCCATGATATTAACCAAGATAAAATAAGGAAAAGGAACACTAATCCCCAGGCCTCTGAGGCGTGCTTGATGAAGATACTCTTAAATGTGTTGCATGAAAATCAGTTTGCCATCTGATGCAGGATCCTGGTAGGATTCCAGGCATGAGTCAGCACCTAAGTTAAGGACTGATTATCACTAGGGCACAGGCACCTCTGGGCAAAATCAAGATAGTCCAGGAAGTGTTTAATTTGCTGGTGTGCCAAACTTGGTTTATTAATTGCAGAGGTCCAAATTTTAAATGGTTAAAAAGGAAGTGAACCCTTGCTTATGCATTTCTTTTGATTCCTCCAAAGTCAATACATATTTATGATTTATCTGTAACATTTCCTTGTGATTGAGAGTCTGGACACATTTAGGAGGATGCAAGGCATGGCAGCAATGAGAGGATGAACACTTAGACATGTTGCACACAAGTCATAGCAAACATGAAGGAAATATTTGTCTTTTTTGTGAAGAGCAAGCTGCAAGTGCTGCCTTTGGACCATCCTTTGCAGCAGCTCTGCCTTCTGCTGTGCATGTATTTGGAGCTGTCTAACCAACATAACTGGCATTTGTCTTGGGTTCTTGTTCTTGCCCAAATGAGTATTCAGTGTTACAAGAAAGAACTGAAAGCCTATGGAGCTCTTCTTTGCAGGTAAACCCAAGTAAAACTCAAATAGTTTTAGGAGGACAGTGCATTGACCAAGGAAGTGCTGGGTGACAATTATGATAAATTATAATAAAGCTTTCCTGGCCTTGGTATGAAATAAGGCACAGCTCAGGGTACATGAGGATACTTCACACTGGGCAGGTGGGCAGAGGAGACAGATTGACTTCTCTGTTTTGTGCCTGTTTTGTGAGAGGGTCAGAACTCGATCTCTGAGACAAACCTGGTGAAAGCAGGAATTGGCAGTACATCTCCTTGCTGTTGGTAAAACAGCCCTGTTGCTCCTGTTGCTTTTTTTGTCTTTTTTTTTTTCTTTCCCCCCAGCCCTTGTGGCTATTCTGAGGCATGCAGCTTTAAGAAGAGCAAGCATGTAATTTTAATTTTGGGCTTGTGTCTCCCCTGGGAATTGGGGAACTTGGGACTTAGGCTCCTTGAGACTTGCTACTGCAATGCTGCATTTTTGGTGCACCCATAGGTGTCAGTTCCTTAATGAGGAAAATAAAGAGGAATAAAGACAACGAGATTTCTGTTCCCTCTTGGATGGGGAATGAAAGCTGGTGTGCTGACTAGTCTTAATACTGTCATTTATCTTGCAGTAGTATCAATAATGTGGTGTTTGCTTTCCAAACAAAAGATGTGGTTTGTGTCCCAAAGAGTTTAAAGATCATTTGAAGCCTGGTGTAGTGGAAATGGTCGTTTTCTCTGCCAAATCCTCTGGATTGCAACCTTGTTGCCTAATTGTGTGATTACTGCTAGAGTTTCAGACTGCTTGGAAAAAAAGAAACAAAGAAACAGAAAATGCTTATCCTTGAAGTAGGTGTTGATTCCCCTGTATTTTGTGAGAAAGAAAAGCCATTTAGATTCTTTATACATTTGGACTGAAATAGCAGAAGTTTTCCATACCAGTGAGGTATGATCCAAGTGTGTTGCAAACATTTAGAATCCAACAGCTCCTGTGTATTCAGGGAGAAAAAAACAAACCCTTATTTAAACTGCTACAATGTTCTGCATCAATGCTAAGAGCTATTTAATGGTCAGGCATAAGCAGTCTGACATTGGACTCTGTGTGTAGCAGCTCTTCTCCATGCAGACTTTCTCATTTGCTGTAAATGAGATTTCAGTGACATTTTTAGTTCCTTTTTTTCCTTCTCTTGTTGTTCTTGTGTGTTAGCATTGCTTAAGTAATTATAGTGTGCTCACCAGAAGCCCTGACAGCCTAAACTGAGTTCTTTGTAAAAAATGCAGTGTTTCCCTAATTAAGAGAGACTAGAAACAGCACCTGAATCTATTAATTAAATAGTCAAAGTTGATCTCTATTTAGGATATATTAACAAGCAAAACAAAATACATTTCTGACTAAAATATTGCCCAGAGTAAATGAGCTACTGTAAGGCACCTTTTTTTATTTTTTATTTTTTTTTTTAATGAAGAAAAATAATCTATTGGTGCTGCAACTGTCACACATGCACAGTCATGCAAAATTCATGTGAGATAGTTCCCAATTCTATGCTACTGAGAACAATAGCCACTATTTCTTCTTCAAAGCTCTTCAGAGATGTTAAATAATCCTTGTGACAACCCTATGAAGTGAGTATTGTAGTAATTTTGTATGGATGGCAAAACAATTAATGGGCATTGTCTCCAGCTGTAATGAGAGTGGGATTTGCAGCATGCCCAGGGCTTGGCCTCCTGCTTGTGTGAGCCAGGCTGGGTGAGCCTGTCCTGCTGCCTCTTCTCCTCTGTCTGTGCTGATGGAAACAGGCTGCAGATGCTGTGGTCATCAGCATGAAGGTGTCTAGGTCAGGGTGGAACCTTCATGACCTGATAAGGGATGGATTTAGCTCTGAATTGTCCTGGCATCACTTCTTAGGGGAGAGGTGTGTGCTTTATAAGTTTACTCTGCTTAGTGGCAAGGACTTTCAATTTCAAGTTCATACTAGCAGTGAAACAGGACAAAAGAAAATATGCCCATTTCTGATCTACAGAAAAAAATACTATGTCAAGAAGAAATGGTTTTCTTCTCCTGGCTGCTCAGGCTGACTCCAGAGAGCCAATTTCCTCATTTGGGGGATGAGATCCTAGCCAGCCACTTCCCACTGGAATCTTGCCAGCCTGGGCTTGCTTAGTTTGACTTGAGGGTGGTCTCCTAATTTCCTTGGATCTGAAAAAGGTGTGTATCCCACTGTTGTCTCTGCTAGGTAAGCACCAGCTGTATCTCCAGCTGGAGGAGGTCTGGATAACCAGGACATCAGTTCTGTTCAGGTCACACCAGTGTCACAGCTTTCCTGTGCAGCCTGCCTGTGGCTGCTGAGATGCTTGTGTCTCCTCTGCTCCACCAGCTCTGCCTGCTGCCCCTCCAGGAGTTATAAATGCCACAGCAGATGGCTTGGGGAGGCAGTGTCTGTAATTACTGCTGTGAGATTCCCCGAAGCTTCACTCTGCACAAAGAACACTTTTTTTCCCCCTGGAGATTCAAAGTTGTACTTCAAATGCAGATTTGGTCTTTTCAGGGGAACATGATGGAGAAAAATGTGTGACTTACATGCTGGTTCAAAAGCAGCCTTTCTTCTTGACATAATTCATATCATACTTTATTGTTACCAGTTTTCAGTCTTCTCTTGCTAGGTCAGCTTTCATGTTCCTGGTAGTGATATGGGTTAGACTGCTTATGGACCAAGTTCTGATAAGAGCTGACATATTGCTAAATAACACAACCAGTTCATTTGACAAAGGCAGGAAACCTTGCAGCAGGTTTCAGTGTGAGTGTTGTTCTCCCACCTGAGCAGGGATGTGCAGCTCTAGGTTTGACACATCTTTATTGCCTAATGCAAGAGCTCATCTCCCAGGGGCAGCTGTGATTGATTGACCCAAGGTTATGCTGCACAATGTCTTATTTTCTATGGGCTCCTTGCTCCAAATACCTTTCTGAAGTCTTCATCAGTGTGTCTGAGCTCAATCTTCTCTTGCATCTCTGATGCTGATGGCCCTTGGGTTATTAACCATGTAGCCAGCCAGGTTTGAATTAGAAGAGGGCTGAAGCCAAAGGGAAAGAAAGGTTTTCATTTCCTGAGGTCAGTGAAGAGGCTGTGACCCAAATCACCCCCTGAGCAATGTTTTTTCCTTCTGGTGGTCACAGCAGAGGTGGTGTCTGGTTCCTCAGACAGCTCCCTGTGGTTATTGATGGCACAGGGGGTTGGAGCCCCTCTCTTCCTAGGGAGTCTCCTCTATTGGAGGGATTTTTTTTTTTTTTTTAAACTTGCTTTTTGTAAAGTTCATTTGGGTAAATGTATGAGCAGCAATGGGACTTTGGGCCAGATTGCAAATTGTTATTGATCTCCATTTCCAATGACATATCACTAGGATCGTGGGATCGAGGTGGCTTTTGTGTTTTGAGATTTTTATCTTGTCTTGTGCTTTCCTGGCAACCCCATGGCAAGGGGACAGGGCTATGCCTTTTTGCAGTCTCTGCTCACAACTAACTCTTCTGAAACTTGTAAATGGTTTTGATGTTGAATTTGTCTGTGGTATTGCTCTTACTTGTGGAAAGAACAACTACTTGAAAACAGATGTATATCATGTTTAGCTGGCACTGTAACAAGGATGTTGTTTGTAAAATCTTGTAGGAATTGAGATGGCCTAATCTGAAATAGGATGTACTTTGAGTAATTCAGTTTGTTCTTTATTGTCTCAAGTTGAGTTGTTTCTGTCAATGGAAGCTGAACTGGCTGGCCTAACACTCCAGCTGCATTTTCCCCAGCATCTTCTGTGATGGTACAAGACCTATTGCTGCCAAACACTGCTGCTTCCTTTCAAGCTTTCCTGCCCAAATATTCATTGAAAAACACTCTGCCTGCTCTGAAAAGAGTGATTTTGCATTCATTGCCTAACAGCAATGGTGCCTTAAACTGATTTTAGAAGGCAGCAGCAGAGCAGTGCCCTGGCTGTGGGTCACTGATGTTAGGCAGCAGCAGGGTCACAGTGTGCTTGCCCTGCTCCTCTGCTCTTCCCTGGCCATCAGCTGCTGTCTGCTGTGTTGTGATAAGGGGTGGACCTTGGCTCTGACCTGCTGCAGATGTGCTTGTTTGCTGCCTGGGTCCTGCTCAGACCCAAGAAAAGGCATTCAGCCTCACCTTGGAAACTTTGGTTAAAAATGGCATTGCTTCAGCTTGTTTGTTGCAGCTGGAGCTGTGGCTGTGGGTTGAGGACCATAACTTATGTTAAAGGTTTTTGGAGTGTGGAGTCTAGGAATGAAGACATGTCCATTAAATATGTATGTTTATTTAGTGTTAGATGTGTACTGCTGCTGGCAAGCTCTCCTGGCTGCAGCTCTGCCTGTACCAAATCCCTCTTGATGGTATTTCTGTTTTTTTAAACTTTGAAGCTTTTGCCAACAACTTTCCAATAATAAGAAGTTTAATTTTTGTCTGTATATAGGTTTTTTTTTTCCTGGTGTATTCCAGAGCACTGCTGGAGTGGTGTGGTGGCTTTTCAGAAGCAATATCATTCTGGAGAACAAGAGCTGGCCCAGGTGGTGGTGATGAGTCCTGGGGCACTCACAACATCACCTCAGTTATGTTACTCCACAGTAAAAACCACGTGGATGAACCAGAAAGTTCATCTTTGAAATAACAGGACCTGCTGTATGCAGCACACTATGAGCCTTACTTCATTCAGGTGTGAGCATCTACCTTTTCCTACAGCAAACAAAAGTGGGATAATCCTTTCTTACCTTTCTTTTTTCTTGCACTTTTTATATTTCATCAATTTTTTATTGCCCTAAGCCTTAAACATTTTATAACATTTTCTATTTCTGCAGTGATCTCAATATTTGTTGGTAGATCTGGTCTGGAGGTTGAAGGTTTTCCTTCAAGGCACTGAAGGCTGCAGAGGCTGTACTCTACATCCATCTACACTGATCCAACACCAATTCTGAACCTGTCCTGATGCTCCCAAGGGAAGCTGTGATCTGCTGGGAAGGGTTATCTGTGGGTGACTTGGCTTGCTGGGCCTGACAGAGGAGGGGGAGGATGTGTTTTTGTACAAGGGGAGCCAGCAGAAGCTTTACTGCTCTTGGTGTTCATTTGAAACTGGCTCTGCTTGCTTTTCACACCACTGCTGCTGTGAAGGAAGGCACATCCTTTGAGAACATGGGTTGATAATGGCAGTGAAGGCTTCCTTCTCTGTGAAAGAACATCCAAAAGAATGTGGTTTCACATTGGTTTAACAGGCATTTCCTTTGTTGATTTATTTTAATAAAATTTTGCCTAGATGGCTTTTTTAATTGAATGTTTAAGCAGGCTGAAAGCAGGCATTTTACTGTCTCTTTAATTTGTGCTGATACGTGGTTTAGCATAATTATTTTTTAATGCCCTTTTTTAAAGTGCAGTGCCCTCATCCTCCTGACCCTCTTCATTCAAGAAGTGGATTTAATTTGGAGAGAAATGTCTCTTGTATTGCTGCCCTGTGGCAGGGAGGTATGTGGGAGGGGTGGGCCTGGTAAAAAAAAAAAAAAAAAAAAGAAAATACTGGCTTTTAAAGCAATGGGTTCAGGCCAAAGAGCATAAAGAATGGTCTGAAGCATGCTGTGGTGTTTGTAAGCTGCCTTTCTGAACCTCATGAATTTAGTTCTAAATATGAACCTTGCAGCATTGCACAGATGCCTTGGTTTTACTGTGTGACCTAAAATTACCAACTTACAGTTTTTCTACTTTTTTTTACCCCCTCCATTCCTCTCACAGGCCTGTCCTTTCTTGTTGGCCAGCATTAACTGTCCTGGATCCCTAAAGAGGAAACAGAGCCATGTTCCTCTCTTTTCAGGTGTCTGCCTGATCCAGTGTGTGGAATGGTGGAATACTCCTGGGCAGGGGGATTTTGTCACTGAGCAGATAAAACTGGCTACCTCCTGTCTAGTTGGCTCCTTGCTCTTCCCAGTGCAGTAGGAATTCCTGGAACACTGGAAGAAAAATGGTTGGCACTATCATTTACAGGGCATTGCAGTTTAGTCTGGAATGGAGGAGTCTGCTGGTACTCTTGAACCCTCCCTTTGATTAAGATTAATCACAACAGCCTCAATTTTTGGTGATACCAGTGCCTACATTGATTTGTGCCTCTGTATTTACTCTGGAGGATTTTCTTTAACACTGCTCATTAACACAGCAAGGTTGGCAAAACTTCTCAAGGGGTAGAAAAAGCTCTAGGCTTTCTTGTGTTCCTACCAAATACCTGTTTTGATAATAGCCAGAAATGCAGTGCTGCTACTTAGCAGTTTGAAACTTGAATGTGGGTCTTAGGTGATTGCAAAAAACCCCCTAAGAACCTCAAACTCTTCCTTGTTTTCTGATTCCAGAGGGAAAAAACCAAGCACCCTAGATGAGGGTGTGCACACACACACCTGCAAAATGGTCTTCTTGGCATGAGCTGGACTGTGGCATGCAGCTGAAGGCACCTTTTCCTGTGGACCAAGCTGTAAGAAAAACTGAGTGGGAAAAAATTCACAGAGATGTCTAGAAAACATTAATAAAGGGAAGGTTTAAAGAATGAAGATGATTCTATGTAGAGAATAGACTGCTGCAGGAGCAGAAGGGAGTGAGCTGCTGTCTGTGCCTGCTGTAAAGAGGACAAGTTAGGGATTTAAAATGCAGAATGGAGAGCTGCAAAACTTTGGGAAAAGCTTTCTGTTGCCAAGCAGGAGTTGTAAAATTGGTGTTGCTGGAAGGAGCTCAAAAAGAAAAGATCCTGCCAGATGCTGGAGTAAAGTTGGGGTTTGGTGTTTCTGCACTGGAGACTGGAGTGCTTGGTTCCTGGTGGGAAATGAGCCCTTGTGAGATGTGGCAAGGGGCAGGGGAGATCCAAAGAATGTAAATTATGGCCTTCCCTCCTCATCTGTTATCTTGTTGTTAAAAAAAAAAGTCTAACTAGGAGGGAGTGAGGGACAAGTAGTCACGATGAAGAGAAATAAAAGGTGATGGAGGAGCTTTGCTGTCAAAGGCTGGGGACAGCTGGGCTAGGTGACTTATGGAAATCTTCTTTAGCTGCACACCCTGCAGTTTTATATTGGGAGAGACTCGTGTTCCAGCCCTGCTCCACTCTTGGAGCCTCACGTGCTGTGAATTCCTGCACAGGGCAACACTGACCTATCTGAGTGTCAGATCAAATAACCCTGGGAAGGATATTGGTATTTTTGCTTCACTGTCAAGTGGTCCTTGCAGATAGGGGCTGCTTCTTATCTTCCTCCTGCAGAAGGTGAAGCAATTCCCTTGCAATCCATGAATGTTACCTGGAGAAGATGGAGCAAAGCCTTGAAAGTGGTGCTGGAAAAAGGTGCTGGAACCCAGCTACCAGAAAGGCCATGGTGCCTTCAGTTTGCTATTCTTTATTTCAGCCTTTGGGCTCTCTGTGAGTTTCTGTGGCACAGTTAATTCCTGATGACCAGCCAAAGGAGAGTGGTAACTACAAGGAATGCATGGAGGGCACTAAACAAAAGCTGAAAGGCTGGGTAAGTGCCTGCAGAATTTAAATGCAGGTGCTGGTTTTCTCTACAGCACAGTCCTGCCTTTCTGGTACTACAGCCATTCCATGAAGCTGGTGGGTGCTGAAGTAGTTTTGCAGAGCCATAAGCACTGAATTAAAATCTGAACCAAGTTCTGGCTTTCTGCACCAGGGAATGCTTGCAAGCATCTGAGACAAAGTACCAGAAAATTTATGGACTGTGATGGTCTGTCACTCTGTGTGAGCAGAAAAGAAATACCATCCAGCTTCCTGAATTGATTTCTTTGGTGCATGGTGAACCTAAAATTATTTGGCAGGACGTGTGGTCTTTATGTGTTGGTAAAACATGGGTGATCTGGGATGCTCCATGCAAGGAAGTGCAAGTGGAGCATCTTGTTCTTGGAGTTCTCTTCCCTGCAGTGACCAACATGTGACCTTGGCAGTGCTGAGCTCTGGTCAGCTGTCTTAATAAAGCATCAAAAATGTGTGCATCTCTAATGTTTCTCTAATGTAAATGAGATATATCAATGAGGCACGACTTGCCTCCTGACCACAAGGAAATTCAGTATTATTGTTGCTCTCTATGGGGCCTGTGCTTACATAGGGCAGACAGAACTAAGATAAACTGAGCCTCCATTAAATAACTCAGTAACTGTTGGGGAATCTGTAATTTGCTGGCTTTCAAAATACCAGATGCTCTTCTGAGAGGGGAGCCCTGCTGTGTTTCTGCCTTAATTCCAGGACAACATTAACATGGGGTTCTGTCCACTGGAAGCATTTTGGATGTTATTGTGAGGTGAATGGACATCTTGGAAGAATGTCTTTGCAGATAATGTAGTTTGGAGTCCACAAATCTGGTGGAGAGAGGGTATGAAGAGCAGAAAGCCAGTTACCTTCACTCCACAGTGCATATTTGCTCTGGATAGCAACAAGTCCTCATTAACTGTGTGCTTCTAAACCTGTAAATAGTTGTTACACAAATTAAAATCCCCACTGCACTGATACAGGTTCTCTCTGCAGGGGTGTCTGACAGCAATAGTATTTAACAGATTCCAGCAGCATCAAGAAGATACAACCTGATTACAAAGTGGGGATTTTTTTTTCCTGCACTGAGCTTTTTTGCTTGAAATTTTAACTTGCATGTCTTCCCTAGAAGAGGATGGATCTTCTCAGGCAGGTGAAATTGTGCATCTCTAACTTGTCTTGGTATAATTGTCTCTTGTTCACCTCCTCCTTCTCTTCCTTGTTTCATCCCACTTATTGTGGGTTTGTCAGGGCCCTTTTTTAGGCATTTAGAATCAGTTCCCAAATTACAGTAACAAGCAGGTAAGTTTAGCACTGCACAGTGTGATAGATGCAGTAATTGTACTAGTGATGCTTCATCTTTGTGGCTTTCATTTTTGTGCAGTATACTCAGGTTTTCTTTCCTGTACCTCTAACCACTTTTTGGTACAAGTTGTGTGTGGGGGGAAGAGGAGGAGCATGAAGGCAATGAAAATGGCCTTTACTCCTGGTTTTTCTTGGGTTTAACATTCATGTTACCATGGCATGGGGACTGCCAAGTCCATCTGTGGCCAACCAGCAGACCTGCCCACATTTGCACATGTAATATTTGGGCAGCCACTGCTGGTTTTTCAGCTGTGAACTAAGGCAGCAGGTCCAGGGGGTGGCCTGGGCTGGAAGAGAGGAATGTGTCAGGGAGATGCTGTGGGGCATCATCTGCTCAGCCTCTGCCTTCTGGGACTCCTGTTGCCTGTCTGCTCCTGAATTCCTGGGGCACATCTCTCCTGGCCTTGCTCCTTGGGATCTGTCACATCTTGAATGTGCTGTTTGTCAAATGCTTTATTTTCTCCACTAGGAACTTGTGGAGTTGTTTCTTCTGCTTCTTCCCCTGTGTCCCACCAAGGCACTTTGTGCTTCTTTGTCAGAGGCCAAAAGGTTCAGACACTCTCTGGAGGGCTCTTACAGCCATTTAAGAGCTGCTGCCCATTTTTTAGGATGCATTATCTCTTCCCTTTTTTTTGGGAGTCCTAGTTTTCTGTCTTGGGTCTGGACACAGTCCTAATTTATGTAGAAATCCTATCTTGAAACTTGTTCAGCTGTTAACTTATCACAGACAGCTTTGCAGTTCTTGTGATGGAAGTGAGAGTTTCTGCATGTGGAGGGGGCTGTGCTAACTCACTAAAGATTTTAGTTATGTTGGCCAGTTCTTGACTGCAGCTTTTTTAGTTCTTTAATGAGAGGTTATTTTGGGAGAAAGAATGTGATCCAGTCAAAAATCAAATTTCAGTCAGGGCTGGTTCATTTTGTATGGGTATGTTTTGTTGCTGGGCATTGCTCACAATAGAAGTTAGAAGAATTGGAGTGTTCAAACTAATTTTTGCTAGGTCTTTCCCATTGGTAGTGATTGGCTTTTCTGACATGGTTTCATTTCAGACTTCGGAACACTAATTTCTGTTTTGTATTAAATGTACTTTTGACTAATGAAATGTGTTGGGGAAAGTAATAAAGCCCAAAGGGGAAGAAAACAATTTCTTCTTAACAGAATGTTTTTTTTCTGCAGATCAGAAATGAACATATTTTCTTTTGACCTGTTTCACTGCTAGTATGAACTTGAAATTGAGAGTTCTTACCAGTGAGCAGAGTAAACTTATAAAGCACCCAAGTAAATTAAGGCAGAGTATTTTGGAGTCCAAAAGATGTCACCTCTGTTCACCATCATGTCATAGTTCCTATTAGCAGTCATTGTGGCTTTGGAGAACAAGATGGTTCTGTGAGGTTAGAAAACACTTTCCAAAAGTGTGAAGTGTGCATATCAGGTAGTTAATATCTGTAATGTCTGGTGTCTAAAACCTGCTTTTTTTTTTTTTTTTTTTTCATGTATGCTTTTTCATACTGGAGCTTGGTTGATTTTTTTTCTAAGAGACAGGGAAACTGCCATGATCACTCACAAAGTAACAGATGGAAATAGTGTTATAAATCCCTTGATGTGTTGTGAAAGCCTAGACCTTTCCTATTGCTACCTTTTATTTTCCTCCTGTGCACATCAGGTTTTTTATTATGTGCTCTTTCTCTCATGGTCACTATTCTCAAAAGTTTCTTCAGGCAGACTGGTACCATGCAAAAATATTAAAAATCTTTGCACTGAGACAGCAGGTTTTTTTTCTGCACACCAAAATATCCATCCATCAAATGAACTGTCTGGAATGGGACAGGATGGAGGGACCAGGCTGGTTCTAAACTATTATCTCTGCTTTAATTAAATGTTGTAGGGGCTTGTGGGGTAGCTTGATCTCATGTCCCTTTAGTAGTTTAGGGTATTTCTCCTGGCCTGGAGCCACCACTCTCAAAGGGCACTGGTTTCCCAATGCTCTAGGGTGGCATCTGCCAGGCCTGTGTGGATGTTTTGGATGTCTTGGAAACATCTCAAAACATCCCTTGATGCTATGTTTAGAAACCCAGATCTCTTCCGTAAGTGTTGGTTAGAAGTTCAAGGAGTAACTATTTTTCTTTTCTGTTAACCTGGAAGCCTTTTCCTCAAACCCCAGTCATCTTTTCATCTCCCTGCCTCAGTGTCAGTGTGTTCAAAGCCAAAAATGCTTTAAGTGCCAATATGAAATATCCATAGGTCAGTGCATAAATTCAGTTTGAGATTATTTTACTCTCTTGAAGATGTGATTTCATGGCTATAAGCATTTAAATCACTCTGAAATTAAAGTCTCTGACTAATTTATAATAAAGGAACTTTGCAAAAATGCAGGTGCATAGGAGTAGGACTACTCTGCTTTCAAGGAAAGGTACATATGGAACTGCAAGTGCTGCAAGCTTTAGTATTTTCATTATTTTGATCCAGTTTTTGATTATGCATTTAGCAGTTTATGGGCAGCTGAGCAATGCAGTGTCTGCTTTCTTGCTGTCTCCCCTATTTCTGGCCCCCATTTCAGTGAAATGCAATTCCTCTGCATGGATCAAGGCAGAAGGAATAACTTAGTGATTGGGATGGTGAGATTTTTTTTTTTTCCCCGCTACTTTCCCATTGTGTTTTAGCACAGTAATTCCAAACTAAACATTGTGTGATAGCTTTATGGTGGCTCTGGTGGTCTGAAGAAACTAAATGAAACAACTCCAGTGATTAGCAGCTTTGGAAAAATATTTGTGCTGTGAAGAGAGAAGTTGTTCCCTAGCAAAAATTACTTGCACCTCTCTGCTTTCCAATCCTCTGTTATCCAGAGAATAACACTCTGATAAATGTTTAAATCCTTTTGATTTCAAGATTCCCATGTGTCCTGAATGAAGTGGCTTTATTATTTTTGGTTTTATCATCATCCTAAAGAGTGATTTGTACTTACAAAAGGGGCTGTTGTTGCAAAATGCCTTAGAACAAAAAGTATGACAAGCATCCTGAGCTGTGGAAAGAGAGATAACTGTAGACAGTAGGAGAAAGTCCAGTCTCTGAAAAGCAGCCACATCAATAGTGCAAATTGGGGTAAAGTTCAAGGAGTCTCTGAATGTTGTTTTTATCTGAATACCTCTCAGATATTAATGTGGTGCAGGTTACTTGGTCACTAAGACTCTGTTTTTGTTATGACTCCTTTTATATAGGTCTGTATAGATTCAGTTGTTTAGATTTTGAATAAGTATTTCCTATTTTTGAATGCCCTTCTGGGAGGCAAGGCATAGAATGGAAGGGGAGAAGTTGGAAGGGAGGTTACATATATATTCCTTTTCTCTTAGTTTTTTTTCTATGTCCAAGAGAAAGACAGGAGCAGAGTTGATTGTTTTTAAGAATCAAGTGATAAGCAGAGCTTTAAACCTAGAAATAATAACTAGAAATCTTCCCTGCAGATCAGTAACTCGTGCCCATCTCTCTAGTGACCAGCACTTAAAATGATGCTTCATCCAGATTATTGCACTGCTGAAAGTAAACATTCTTCCCTTTGAAGTGGATCAAATGCTCATTGCAGTAGTGCTTAATGTGCCTGATTTCAGAAGGCATTATGCTTATTTTTACCTATTTTTCTTTGTCTAAAATTCAGCCATTACTTTGAATAGGGGCCAGAATATATTCTGTTTGCAAAGAGTCTCACAGCAGTGTGTTATAAAATGGTAATGGATAAGTAATACTATGGGTTGTGCTTTCTAAATATTTCAAATTATGTTTTAGGACTGTAATGAAATGCTGCTTTGTGGTATGACAAATCACTGGCAGCAGGGCTGGTAAAGTTTGCAGGGGGGTGGATTTAGCTTGGGAAGGAGGTGACAGCAGAGCTGGGCAGTGGGGCAGGACATGGGGCTGAAAAACCAATTTTGGCTCTTGGCAAAACTCACTCGTGAGGAATCATAACCTTTCCTTGGAACCATAAAAAAAAAACTGTCAGAGGTCCAGAGGGCAGCTGGGTGTTTGCTCTACCTGCACTTTACCCTGCCTGTGTGCCTTTTCCAAGGGGTATTTATATTTTGAGCAATATGATGTTGCAGCTGGCCTCGTGCAGGACGTGAGGGGTGGTTTGCACGTGTGGCTCAGACGTTTTGGCTGCTCCTCTCTGAGCTGCTCTGCCATTCCAGCAGAGCCTGGTGCCCTGCACCTGCACACATCTGGAGCGTGCAAACAGCATCTGGCCAGCTGTGCCTTGTGCTGGGGGTGCTGTGGGGCACTTCTTTGGTGAAAAATCCCTGGATGAAGGAGAGGGCATGAAGGTGGAGCTGGCCATCCCTCCAGGGCACTGAACCTGAGCTGGACTCTGGTGAGCAGAGTCAGGGGAGCTGCTGCTCTGGCTGTGCCTGAATCCCTGGTGAGGGTCCTGTCTGCTGGAGCAGCTTTCCCTGTGCTGGGTAAGACAGGAGTGCTCCTGTGGGTCTGTGCAGGTGCTGCAGGGTCACCTGTGCAGTGGGAAGAATGGGGCAACCTCGTTTCTCAGTTTGCTGAAACTGAGATTTGGGATTTGAGATTTCGAGGTGATTGTGCTGGGGGGCAAGGGGAAGTTTGGGACTCATTAATGAAAAGCAGCAATCCCAGAATCATAGAATGTCAAAGATTGTATGGGGCGTTAAAGATGATCTTGTTCCAAACCCTCCTGCCATGGGCAGGGACACTGCCACTACACCAGGTTGCTCCAATCCCCATCCAACCTGGCTTTAAACACTTCCAGGACATCCACAACCTTCCAGTGTCTGACCACCCTCACAGTAATGGATTTCTGCCCAATGTCAAACCTAAATTTCTCCTCTTTTAGTTTGTACTGGTTACTCCTTGTCTGTCACTACAATTCCCCTACATGTCACCTCTGCAGTGTGTATGAGCTATTTACCACTGAATGTGCTGCACTTGGGATGCTCTGTCAGCATGGAATTCTATTTTCTATGTGCCAGTAAATATTTTAACCTTTAGTTACTAATACTGTTTTATGGATTCCATATTCCTGAAATAGCAATTACTTCTTAAATTTCTCATCCACTTAGGAAAAGTTGTCTTTGTTCATGTATTTATGTTCCCTCTGAGAATAATGAGACATTTTGCTTCCCATATGAAACTAAATGAATGTGGTGAACGTAGAAAGGGATCTCACTTCTTTTTGATTTCTTTATGTAGGAAGTGGCTCTACTGTTCCATTTTGACCTCTTGTGGCACCTGGAAAATAAGAATCAGGGAAAGCTTAACCCTGTACTCAGGCTGACAAGGAGGTGTGAAAACAGACTACTGACATGTAGATGCAACTGAGTCTTTTTGGTGAAGCTTAATGCAGTCAGTTCTTTCTGTAGGACCCAAATCTGTCAAATTTAAATGAAAAGGAAAAATCTGTTTTTTTGGGGATTTGGCTGTTTAATTTTTTTTTTTCCATTGCCTTTCCTTGTGTTTAGAAATTTTATACAGAAAAAGGGAAAAAAAAAGTCTAACTTGCTTATTTGGGCAGTGTTAGTTTCCTATGATCAAATGTTATATATTGTGATTTCTTTTTTTCTTTCCCTTTGATTTTAAAATTTTAAAAACCATGCTGTGAAATGAATCTGGAAAGCAGTAGGTAGATTAAAAAGGAGAGTGCACTTTAACACCAATAATGGAGCTCCCAGGAGCAGAGAGACTGGAAGCACAGGGAGAGAGGCACAGGCAAGAAGGAATAAATCTCTTTGACTGTGCTGCTGAATGCTCAAAAGTCTTTCTGCATGTGGTGTGAGTAGATTGCCAGCTGTCTTTGGTGCTCAGGAATAATGATTCCCTTCTTCTTGAGTCATTCTGGAGTCATTCAAGTCTATCTATACATGAGCAGGGCTTTTTCTGTTTCTTCTGATACTCCAGAGTGAACACTGCTTGGCACCACCCTGTGCAGTGTGAGGCTCACTGAGCTGATCCAGGGTAGAATTGCATGAGTTGTAAAGAGACTCTGTAGGATTTATTGAAGGGGAAAATATTTTTTAATATCTCTGCTTATTGCAGGGTTGTTTTTATTTTTGGTTTGTTGTTGTTGTTTGTTTGGTGTTTTGTTTTTCTCAGTCTCAGGTAGAAGTTGTGTGGATGAAACATATAGGTGGAAGTAAAAGAGGATATGGTAAACCTGCCTGGTTTTACTTCCCTAAGACTTTTAGCAGACTTGTTTCCCTAAGTTGCTTTTTGTCTATGGCTTTTTGTGTGCATATGATGCTGTGTGCATTTTCTGCCTCAGATAGGGCTCAGCTGTTGTAAGTTTCTATGCAGTGTTTATCCCTTGAAAGTTTCTGTTTATGTGTTTTGCTGCATGTGATTTTTACAGCAAAACAGGAGTAAACTTGGATCTGGTGAGGGAATTGCTCCCTCTGTCCAGCACCCCCTGGAAGTTGCCATCCCATACCTAGCAGAGGTGAGAGAAGCCTCTGTGCTGCCCTAAATAAACTTTCTTGCTGTGTTCAGAGAGGCTGATTGGTTTCATTGATAGAGCTGTAAACGAGACAAAAACCACCCTGCTCTAAATCCTCTCTGCCTAATGAATCAGTCAGGATGTTTTGATCTGTCCTACACAGTTTTCCACCTGAGCTACTCTTGACTATAAAGACCTGAACTTACACCATTATGTGGCAAACCCTTTTAATTTGGTTGTTGTCACTTGATCCTGTGGCTGTTGCTTAAAGCAGCCAGGAGAAAGAGCCTGGCAGGGCAGTGCCTTGCTTTTGTGTCCCTGTTCCTGGTGTCCCCTTTCCTTCTGCATAGATCACAAGGTCTGCACACATCTGATCCCCCCCCCAGAGCTGTGCCAGGTAAAGTTTCTCTGCTCCCCCTTGTCATGGAGCTCCAAACAAATAAATGAACAGCACCTGTATTGATCAGGGCAGCATGGAAAGGAAAAAATTAATTTAAAAGAGCATCTGCTCCCATGTTTTGCTTGGAACAGGGGATCACTAAGGATGTGTCACCTGGAAGAGTCAGGGTGAATGTGTAGCATCTTTCTGGCTTGCTGTCATTGTGTGCTGACTGCTCAGCTCAGCACTGGTCAGTGTGTTGCATGGCCAGCTGGATCCAGGCTCCCTGTCTCTGCTACAGGAAATTTTGTGCTTGGAAAAGCAATCCTTGAAATACTCAGTGATCTGAGAGAAAAAGCAAATAAAGTTGTCATCTTTCCCCTCACGGCCCCTGCTTCAGCCCCAGAATAGTTTCCTGCAAAGAATTGTTTTGTCTTGTTCCATTTATTTTGCCCCACGCATCTTCTATTGAAAGGAATCCACTTACTTTATCTTTTAAGGCTGTTTTTACTCATTCTTCTTCATTATCAGCATGGTTTCTTTGCTTGCCTCTGTATCTTTTTATGTACTTTCTCTTATTTTCTTTTCCTTCCCCTTTTTTATTCCCTGATCCCTTTGCAGAGCCACCCCTTGGCTTCTCAAGTCACAAGCCAAAATTAGAGGGTGCAGGAATTATCCCAGGGATAAACCCATGTCTCATAAATCTGGGTGCAGACTAATTTCCCTCCAAGGAAAGCTTCAAAACATGATTTAAAAAATTATTAGTTACAAAGACTATTCTGGCCCTTAGGAAGTTGTTCCAGGGGATGCTGGTCTTTGCTGAATTATGTGGCTTGTGACCTCTGTGTTTTTTAGTTTCATGCAGCATCTTTGTTCACTCACATTGCTTCTCCTGCCTCTCCAGTGGAGTTTTCTTTATCTGCTCTTCTTCCCCTCTCTCAAGAACTATCCCAAAATCTGATGTGCATGTTTTCCTCTTCACCATTTCTTCAGGACCTAATTTTTATGCCTTTTGGGTGGAATTACTGGCTGGTTTGAAAGCCATTGAGTTAGCATGGTTCTGCTCTTCAGGCTGACTTTGGAGAAAGCAATGATCTCATGTCCTGAGTCTCACTGGGCTCAGGAATTTGCTGTGTATGTAGAGCCCTCCCTTAGTTTTCAGTGGCTCAGCATTTAGAATTTAAAAAAAAAAATCTGCTGCTTTGCTTTTCCAGGTTCCTGTCAAGGCTGTTGTGGGGGAAGGTAGACCTTTTGGTGACATGGAAAAAAACTCGTGAAAAAAACCAGCAGGATTCTTTCACAGGACTCTGTATTTTTACAATCCAGATAGAGTGTTGTAGTTTTATTTGTATTACAGCAGTAAGGTCCTATTTGCTTTAAGCCTTGTGTTTTGCAGGACTGGAAATAAGTCCTTGAGGCTGTTGGTTTTTCAATTCATGAAGGTAGTGCTGGAAGTTATTTGAGCAGAACAAGTGGTTTTTTACCACCCTTCAGTTTGACAGTCAGACCAAAGCTTTTCTGTGCAAAACTGGCTCTTGCCTTGGAAAGGTCAAATATGTGTTCAAATAACAGTGTGCAGAACAGAAAACTCTTCCAGAGCAGGTGTCCAGAGATGCAATGGGAGTTATCTGCTTGTCTCTTATTATACCTGTCACCAGAGAAATCTGGTGAATGAGTCTCCAGTTGCCAGCAGGAGAAATAAGTTACAGTGAACAATAAGAGGCCCATGGGGAGTGCCCCAGGCATCGTCTTTCACACAGACTGAAAGCTCTTTTCTTCTGTGCAGGAAAAGAACAAATAAGGAAAATGTTAGTCTGCTACTGATGGGACACATGTGAAGCATTAGGAAAAATTAAAAGATCGGGTTACTTGCAGTTCTCTGAAGTTGGATCTGTATCTGTGCTGACAGAACTGAGAGGAGGTTGTTTTTTTCTTTTTTTTTGCTTCCAAGAAAAAGGAGAGGACCAGTCAGTCTGGCACAGGAATATAAACCCACTTCTGTTCCTCAAAGTATAAAAATTGCTTGGTGGAACAGATTGAATTGTGTGAAGAGCTCTTGGAGCACATGTACATTTACAGTTGTAATATTTTGCTGTGTGCTTCATGGAATCATCAACAGCATCATGGAAAGGGAGGGGTTGGAAGGGGACCATCTTAACATGATTATGTAGTTGATTTATTGTTTATTTTTAGTTTTAGTTATGTATTTTAAGGCTATTGTTTACACAATTATGTATATTTTTGATTGGTGTTTTTGTTTTTTGCACATTGGTTGTTTAGAATTTTATTGTTTACGTTTATTTTGGGTTTTTTAATTTTGGTATTTTGTTTTTTAGTTGTTTTTTTATTTAGTATAACTTATGTTTTAGTAGTTTTGAAGGATTTTATCTAATTAGGCTGCAGAAAAACACTTAAAATGGCTTGTTAAGTACACTCGTTATAAATATTGGTTTAAACTAAGAAATATGCAGAAAAACAGTTAGGTATGTAGAAAAACAATTAAATATAGTTTGTCTGGTGCACCCAATACAGCTTATGACCCTGACTATTCAGATACATTACTACATAGTACTCTTGTTTTATTCTGAGGATTCTTAAGGGTCTTATAAAATAATTTAATAGAAAAGACTTGGATTTCATTTTGCATTTAATCTTATGAAAGAATGAGTGAAGCTAACAGCACAGACTTAGGGCCAGTGGATATCTAGCTGCTGTAAAAACTTGTACAGGTTTCATGAAATCCAGATGTGGGCATGTGACAAGCTCATCACTTTTGGCTCACACAGCTGCAGTCCTCTCAAGGATAGTATCATGGATATGTTTCCTTTGATATTTACCGTGTGTATTTCCTGTCCTGCTGTTACTTGCATGTGCAGCACCAAGAGCCTTGGGTTTTGCTGTGCCAGCATTTTGGAGTTGGAACGCCTGTGAATTTCCTAAGGGAGTGTGCTTGTTCCTTTTCATGCTGGGGATGAGGATTTTGGCCAAGAACACTGCACCAAAATGTTCCCCACATGATGGGCTGCTTCTGCATCAAATCCAGCAGCTGTTTCCTTGTATTGCTGTCTTCTGCAGTGCTGTCCTCTGCCAATTCTCCCTTTTCTCCCTAAGGAGAATGCACACTGGAGAGCTGATTCATCAGCCCAGGGAAGAGCTGTGCTCAAATTAGTCCTTTCCCCAGGCTTCAGAGTGTTGTCCAGACATGAACAGGAATGGATGGCACTAGTTATGAGTGCACAGCTCTGGTAAGGATTTATCCTGTGTGTTTATGTGAGTCCTGTTACCCCATTTGGAAGTAGAACTGTTTCTGTCCCCTTTTGCAGGCAGCTGCCAGATCTGCTTAGTCTGTTCCCTATATTAACCTTTTTTTATACTTTTTATCCCTATTCCCCCAGTTTGGCTGTTCCCTGTTGTCCAGCCCTGTAAGAGAAGTGAACTGCCTGATAGAGAATATTCCTATTGTTCTGCAGCTGGTTCTTCTCCATAGGGGAGCCAATACTGAGGATTTACATCTAGCTGGTGATAATGTGAGTGCATGAGAGATCTGCTCTCCCAGATTTCAGTGCTTATGGCTGGAGAATAGGCCAGCATGTATTATATATAGAGCAGGGGAAGTGAAAGCAAAGAAACACAACAAGAAATTACTGAAAAATTATTTCAGTCTCCATTATATTCATGAAGATTTGGAATTTCCTACACGCACTTGAGTTAAAATATTACTCCTCATGTTGCTTGTGTCAGGGGGAGCCTGGATGTAAGGAAACCTTCCCTCTCTCCTTTGATATTCCCTTTGTGAAGGTTCTGGATGCTCATCCAGGATAGTGAAGACAGAGAGGGTCAGGGTCAGAGACACCTGCAGTGCATGTCTGAAGCAGAGCCCTTGTGTGGGAGCTGGTGATGCTTCATGGTGAACTGTAAAATGGAAATATTTGGAAAGCAGTGGTTTAACGAAACACTTGGTGGTGTTACTTGCTGCAGTGCTCTGGGACACAAGAAGACAATTCTGTAAAAAAAAAAATGTAAAAAAATTATTTTAAGAACAGGCCCCTTGTCATCCCCCACTTAGATTATCCCCTGACTTGTTTTTGACCAAATTTGGCCTTCTGGCCTTTCTTGTAGCAGCAGGGGTCAAGCTTAAGAGTAGAATTTCAATAGCAGTGGTTGCCTTGCCTGGCAGGGTGCGTGCCAAAGTGGAGTCCTGCTCTTGCCTTGAGCTCTTCATGTGGCTTGTGAATCAGCACAGGGTCCACTGGAGAAGAAACAGCTTCAGCAATTGCCCTGAGCCCATGGGATTCATATCCTGAGAGGCTGGTTAATACTACTCTGATAACCTCTGGGTGTTTGAAGGTCCTGTTGGAGGAGGAAGGGTGGAAAACACACCCATGTGAAATGTTCAGGCTCAGGATGTTGCTCAAACTGGAAGTCAAAGGACTGTGTGGTGTGCTTTTCTGTCTTTATCAGTAGTTCAAACAGACATGCTGATCCCTGTTTTTTCTAGTAGCTGTGGGGATTATAACCATAGTGAGAAAGGTACATACTGTAAGGAAGATTGAAAATTCACCTGTCCATCAGATATCTAAAGCAAAATTTTATAAAGACAAGCAACCCCTCAAGCAACACAACTGTACTGCAGTGTGGCTTGTAATTCTCTCAATGCTTTTTAGCAGAAGTCCTCTCTTCCCTTTAGTGCCAATGCTGGGCTTTGGCTGGGATTTTGGAGCTGTTCTCTGATTTTTCTCCACACAGGGCAGGATCTCTTTGCCAGGGCAGCTGAGTGGCTGTATCTGCTTTAACCCCATGTGCAGTGCAGTAGGAGCAGGCCAGGAGTGCTGATTTCAGTTTTACTTGCTTTGTCCTCTTCATGTTCTTTACATTTGATGGACTCTTCTCCCTCAGTTGACCATCCTTCCTGTGCATGTGCTGCAGAGCTCTCTGGAGGAAACCTGTTCCCTGCATCTCTGCTCCTTGGACTGCTGCTCCAGGAAGTGTCAAATTAATCCTCTCCCCTGTTTCACAGGGATGATGCTAGTGTCATTTCCCTGGCAGTGGTGTCTGTGTAAGCCTCTTGTGGGAACAAGCTTTATTTCTCTTCCTGCTCACTTCAGGGACCTATGGAACCTGCTGCCTGAATCCCTGCTTGATTTCTGAGATTGCAGTGGCGTCAGAGAGTGAGTATTTTACACCATCAGCTCTCCTGAAGCACACCCAAAAGACCAGGGTCTCACCTTTTTGCATATCCTGTTGTTTGGGGAAGAGAGAAAGGGTGCTTTCTCTCAAGTTTTGCAGCTGCTTTTCCTCTGATCCAGTGAAGAAGTTTGGTCCAGCTGGATGCCATTCCTGTCAATATGTGAAATGATGAGGAGCAGGCACTAGAGTGTTGTAGAATGCTGCTGGGAACCAGGGGAAAAGCAGCCTTGAAACCTTGCCTTTACAAGAAGAAGAATTTCTAACAATGATTATGCACCTGCAGGGTGCATGAAAGCCATGTGATGATATTTTGCAAAAAGTTTGTTTTCAAAAAAATGTTGCTTTCTTGGACCAATAAGTCTTTTCTATTTTATTTTTCATGTACTATCCCATATATATGTGTAGTGTTTCTTTACATCTCTCTTCTCTTTTGCTTCTCTGTTACACAAGGAACTATGTTGCATTATCCTTTTCACAGCTCTCTATAGCCTAAAATGCAACATTAGAGTTTGTTGTGGGAAGAGGCATAGCCAAAGCCTTCTTCCACCCTGTGGCACAGCATCTCTGCAGTCCTGGAATGGAATTTGAGCAGCTCAGGCCTTGCTCAGAAGACTGGCTGTCACCTGTAAAGTCACCTGTGAACCTCAGTCCCTACAAGCTGTAAGCTGGGGTGAGCGAGTCTGGTCTGGCTGTGGTTATTCCAGTGGAAAGAAGGACCTTCCTACATCATCACTGTATTCCAGAGAAAAACTGCACCTTCTCCAGGAGCACTGCTCCAGTTGAACCACATCTGCCACTGCAGGAGGATGCAGCCACCATTGAATGGGACTGTGCCACCACCCTGACTGACTGATGGGTGTCAGCTTGGATTCTGACTCTGGCAGGGTTGGGATTGTTCTTTGCATTTCTATTTTAATTTTCCTAGTAAAGAACTGTTACTCCTAATTCCCCTATCTTTGCCTGAGAGCCCCTTAATTTTAAAATTATAATAATTTGAAGGGAGGGGGTTTACATTCTCCATTTCAAAGAGAAGCTCCTGCCTTTATTGCCAGACACCTGTCCTTCAAACCAGGACAGATTTTATGATCAAGGTTTCCAAGGATGTCTCCAGATATTTTACCTCCATGTAGTGGGAGTTACCTACAAGGTAACCTGTGCCTTTTCCCTCTGTGGATCCCCAGGCAGTGTGAGCAGTACTGATTCCAGCCTGGTGCTGTTAAATAAACAGTGGGGGCAGTTCTTTGCCAGTCCTGCTGACTGCAAGGATATTTCCAGGCCAGTACCACATATCTTGCCTGATGGAGGTGGCATGTGCTGCCTGGTTCTGCTGGCACAAAAGGCTGGATGCAAATATCTGCAGGGTCCTGTGAGTCACAGGTGGCTGCTGTGGACATAATTTCACACATCTGCTTCAAGAAGTTGGAGTACCCAGCATGGGTTTCATCTAAGACACTTGTCATGCAGGAGAAGCATTGTGATCAGTGTTTTGGAACAGGCACAGTGGGACAGGGCAGCCAAACTTTGTACCATGACTTAGTGTGTGAGCACTGATGAATAAAAAGCAAGATATGGATCCTGAATCTGCTTAACCTGCCCTCCCCATGGTTTCATGCAGGTGTGTGCACTCAAATCAACCAACCTTTTGCCCCTTTTGATTGTCCTGTACAGCATTGATTATGCTGTCTCTACTGATATCTTTTACAGGATATCCTGAATATCCTGTATTTTTGGTGGGCCTCCAACCCTTTGGCTCTTCCTCCTTTCCAGGTTTGTGCCTCTTGTCACCTTCCTTGAGGAGCCTCAGTGGGAATGGGCTTTAGGGCACTTGCAGTGATATTCCTGCTTTGCTGGGCTGGGGAAGGAAAGGCAAATTTACCAAAACCTCTGTGAGCTTTGCCATCTCAAGGGAAAAAGTTGCTGGGGAAAGGCAGTGGTATCTAGAGATTTTAGGATGGGGATTATCAGTGAATTATCAAACCACCCAGGTGTCCCCATATCCCAAGTGTGCCTATGGGGGATTTAGGCCAGGCTTATTTTGGAAGGCAGTATAAACCAATAGACCATGGTTCTGTGCTCATAAAGAAGATTGGTCTTTGTCTTGGGAAAGGGCATTTGAATCAGAATGATACAAAATAAAGCTGAAAATAGGGGTGGCTGTTCAGCAATGATGAGAAAGATGACAGAAGGCATGGCAAATATTGAGGAAAGAGAAATGGCACAAAGTCTGGAAGGCAAAGCACATCACAAAGGAGTGAGAGCTGCAGAAATAGTGGTTAACATCAAACATTAAAGTGCATTACTTGTAACAGTGCAAAAGGAGCTACTCTGCCTTCTGTTTAGCTTTGATGCTGGCTGTGGCTGGGACTTGGATCTGTTCTTGCTGGACTTCCCTTGTTGCTTTTTCCACCTTCTCATAGCAGGGGCAGGTGCCAGAGGTCATGTTGCAGTCTTAATTTCTCTGGAAGAAGCTATTTTTGTCCCTGGTGTGCTCTTGATGACAGCATGGCTGGCCAGGGAGTGACCCCCTTGGTTGTCTGTGTCCTTGGGAGCTTTGTGTTTGTGCCCTGTGGTGAAGAACAGCTCAGGGTGTCTGCTCAGAGAAGGATGTGTGAGCAGCTCTGATTACTAATGGGCTGTGCCTGGCTCTGTGTGTGTGTCAGTGCACAGGTTGTATTGTACCCAAATCTAACAAAATCCATAAAACAGCAAAGTTTGGGCATTAAGTAATTGGGGAGAAGTGAAAGTTGCCAAGAGGCAAACCCTGCTCCATTCACAGTGCAGGTTTCTGAGCAAACTTCTCTGGATGTGCTTATTCTGGAATTTAATCCATTTTGAAAAAGGGATTATCCAATTCATTAATGTAGACAAACTGCCTCAGAATTTTCATGTGAACTAAATGGCTTTTGATCTAGGAAATAAAAATAAATCTAATGTGCTCCTTCTGCCACAGATGAACTTTTCTTAAGCAAAACTGTTTTGCTTAGTGCATGTGTTTTGTTGTTTGATTTTAATAATCAGAGAGGATAAAAAGCATCTGATTTCTCACTAAGGTTTTGCATGCTTCTGCTGTCTTGCTTTGGGGTACTTTATGCAGAAACTGTTCTTTTTATTAGTAGAGGAGGAGCAACAGTGAGAGAATTGCCTTTTTTTTGGTGAATTTTAGTTGCTATGAGAAGAGGATCCTTGAATTCAAACTAGGTATTTTCTTGTCTTCAGTTTTCTGCAGAAAATTAAAATGAAATCACAGCTGCATGGGAACCATTTTAATCAGCAGGGAAAAATATTTCCCAACAAGTTTGGAGAGTTAGGTGGGTTTGCTCAGTTAAAAGCTTTCAGAACAGCTTGTTTTAAGATTAACCTGGAGTCACTTTGGCCTCCATAGTGCAACAGTTATGTAGTGCAAGGTCTTTGTAGGCAAATATACAAAGGTCAGTCTGAGATGGAGGTAATTAGGGAATGTTTGTTTTTAACTTCAAAAGTGTACAATTTTTTGAAGATCCATACTTTTACCTTGTGGAAAAATCTCTGACTTGGGTGATTTGCACTGCATGAATGACCTGCCCCTGACCAAACCTGTTCACCTGATATCAGTGTGTGCTGAGCATGGTTTCATGCTCTGGAGTCCCTCAACCATCCCAGAGATCCCAGTTTACCCTGGGGTCAGAGAGCTGCAGGTAATGCCCAGTTGGTGAAACACCTGATGGGCACAGCTGAGTGATGGGACATGTCTGTCTTGTGGGCAGGGAGTACCTGGAGGGAAGATAGAGTTCTTCAAGGTCAGAGGAGATTTCAGGTAAATACACAGAGGTATGTTGTTGTCTTTCCCCACCCCATCTCCTACCTCCTGCTGTTTTAATGGGTATCTAGCATAATGCAAAAATCTAAAATACCTATGGCTGGATAACAGCTATCTTTCTAGAGCAGAAAATTAAAATACTGTTAGCTTCAAAATACAAGTTTTATTCCCAGTTTTGTTAATGTAAAACCCTGTCTTAAACTATTTTCTGTTTTTTAATGAAAGTTTCCTGCAACTAGCAGAAGCTTACTTGACACAGTTCTGCTTTTCCTGTTCATTTGACATATATCTTCCCAAACAAATAAGCCACACCACACCTTTGATTAACTGTAGCTTGTCCTCGAAAATACAATTTGCATAAGGTCAGAGTCACAAGGTTATTGGGGTAAATATACAGGAAGTAGAGGGCCAGGAGTCTTCAGAGCAAGAAGGTAAAAGCTATAAGGGAAGAGAAAAAGAAAGAGATGAAATAGTCTTGAGTATTTGTATAGGCTGAGCTGCTGCTGTTCCTGCTAACTTAAGGGTTTATTGCAGTATGGTGTGTCCTGGAGTTTGGGGTTGTGCTTTGTGTTGTTTTTAACAGGTAATTCACAAGGTGTCTTGAGGGTTTTTTGGGGAGTTAGACAATTAGAAATACTTAGAAGTGGCAGTTTTTAAACTTGAGTCTGAAGAGTGGCATCTAATCAGAATGACAGATAATACTGAGGGGTTTGCTTTCTGTGTGGATGGGTTGGGTTGGTCTCTGACTTTGGGCTGTTTTAAGCACTTTTTTGGGGCTGAGGAAGCATTGTTCTGTGTGCATCCTTAAACTGGTGTGGTTGAATGGGTGCTGTGATGTACTTGTTGCAGTGCTCAGTAGCCAGGAGTCATAAAGCAGACTTCCCAGTAGGGTGTATTTTCTGTTGATGCTTCATCAGAGATGGTGCTTTTTTTAGAAAGACATAAAGGAATAAATATAGAACAACTCAGATGCTAAAAATAACCAGTTGCATTGACGTCTACTTTTTTTTTTTTTTTTTTTCAATTTTAAGAGACATTTTGGATATTTAGCAAGATGCATCATATCAGCTCAGAATCCTTTTGGCTCCAATGATGTCTTGAGGGACAGACAAATCAGCTGATCTTAGAAAATAGCTTATCTTGATTTGATTGAAGAGTGCAGTGTGGGAATAGAGCAGATGCTGAGGAAGAGACTTGATGTGGGTAATGGAATGAGATGTGGGTAATGGAATGAGACTTTGGTTTAATTACTGCAGCTGGAGAAGCTGGGCATTTATGGTCTCAAAGATTAGAAGACTGCTCAGCTCTTGTGTTTATGGGGGAAAAAAAAGGACACTAAATACTTCATTTAAACCCTGAGATATGTAATGGATCTCACTGAAAAGATGATCCTTTGATAGGAAAGGTGCTCTCACTGAATGGCTTACAGTCCAGGATATAGTAATGCTGACATCCTTTTAACTATGAGATGAGGGAATGAATAATCTTCCAAAAGGTCTCTAATCTTAGAAGCTGAGATTTTCATGGCAGGAGAATGACTTACTTGAACTGGATTTTCAGGTAATTCTCAATTTGCAGATGATGTGTGGACACATCTCCTTGCACACACTTGGCCACTTGGTTCTGTTCCAAGCAGTCCTTTGAGATCTGCTGTGTGAGAGTGAGCTGGTGGATCAGTTAACTCTTCCAGACCAGTTTAAGTTTAGACTATTACTTCAGTGCTTTTTGAAATGCATGAGCTGAGTGCCACACTCCTTTATTTACAAACTGTGCAGACATTTCAGTGTCCAGGAGCACTGGGATCAGCCCAGGCTGCCCCTCAGCTGGGCTGTCAGGGGTGGGTGCTGTGCATGGGGTGAGGGCTCAGCCTTTGGGGCATCTCCCAGCTTGTGCAGCACCAGACAGATGCTGGTTTGTGCAGACCATCCCTGCTCCCCCCTAGGCAGGGTGAGCACATCCCTCTGCCTTCCCAGAGGAGCTGCTGTGGCTGCTGCTGCCTTCAATCTGGGGAACAGGTCAGATGCAAGCTGCAGTTTAGACATAAAAATAGCTGGCACCTGCTTGAGTCACGCTGAGCTGGGTGTGCTGGGGCTCAGTGCCAGCCCTGCCTGGGCACAGGGCTCTGCTGAGCTTTTCCCTGACTGTCCCAGCTGGGGGGAGCATGGACAGACCCTTGGCAGGGCTGCCTCTGCAAGCTTCATAAATTGACACATTCCATGCTGTGCCACCCTTTGGTCACCAGGGTTTTTGTCTCCTCAGCTCTTTGACTTGGTTTCTTCCCCCCCCCCACTCTGCTTTTAACCAAATTTATTCTCTTGTTGTGTTTGACCAAGGTAGGACAGTGTAAAGATAATTGTTCCTCATAGGAATTAATTACATTGTTATTTTAGATTGCAAGCCTCATCAGGCTTCTGGAAATCTATTATTTATCTATATTTCTGGTTAATTTAAAATGCTATTAAGATGGTATTTAAAAACTTGACTTGTGTAAACAAAAGGAAAAAAACTGGTTCAAAATTTCAAGAAGGTGAGCTAGGCCTTCTCTACCTCCACTGTTAACTCTATTGAATACTGTATTTTTGATTTTTTATTGTAATTTTATTGTAAGACACTGTTCCCTGGTATGAGTATGAATATCTATAGTATGAGTCTGCAGATACATAATTTTTCTGGGACCCTAAAGAGATGATGCATTCAAAATTATCATCTCATTCACTATGAGATGACTTCACCTATAACAAAGAATAACATTATTTCTCTCAGGGTAGAGGTGTATCAAACTGTTTTCTCCTGGTTTTGTCATGGAATGAGCTATGATAGCAAATGTAGCCTGTTTCACTGTTGCCTCTTCAGATCTTACCTGCAGCAGTTCAGAATTTTAAAGGTTTCTTTAAAAGACCTTTTTTAGTGCAGAATGCTAAGGATTTTGGACAGGGAACAACCTTCATTAGTTTAAGTGCTTTATAATAGATTTTATTTCTAAAGTGCTCTTCATTAAAGTTCTTAACTAGATTGCTATCCTAGAGCCTTTTAATTTCAATCAAATTTGAATTACGAGTAGTGAATAAACAGAAATACTGGTAGTTCATCTAACCAGGGGAAGTAAAATATCTCCTGAAGAGGAGGATCCCTGAGCTACAAACAGGTCTGTGCCCAGTGCTGGGATGTGGTGGCTCCTGGATGATGTCCAGGTGAGGTGGATGACAGTGAGGCACACCAGGGACAGTATGGGGGATATTTTTAGCCAAACCTGCTTGACTTGTGACCCTGGTGACATTCTCTTGCTAAAGGGGGCTTAAAGTAGGCTGGGAAAGGGTGTGGGTGAGCTCAAGGTGATGTACAGGTGGCTGAGAGTTTTAATCTGATCTCACTGACACTTCACCTACAGATTTTCATTTTGGAGCCTTACAGATTCAAAGCTGGTGAAGGAAAGGTATTTCTGCCAAAGACTTGCTGCAACTCTCAAATCCCATGAGACAGCTCCTTCCTGTTACCTTTGCCTGGGAGTGCCTAAGGAAATGATTAATTTGGAGTAACTGGAAAGTCTTTTTGGGGAAGATCAGAGCATGAAAGTTAATGATCAATTACTTCTGATTACTGGGTAATTATGAAGAATTGTGTTTAAGGACTTTTTTTTTTCCCCTGGCTGAAGTCCACTTAAAGACCTACAGCTCTAAAAGCTACATATAAATCTACTGCAGACCAAAGAAAACATCACAGCCACAGGAGAAAAGCTGCTGCAGCACCTGGGGACAGTTCAGGGACCCTCAGCCCAGGGTTGGAGGCAGGGCACAGAATGAAGGTGGCAGAGCACCACTGCAGGGAAAGGGATGTGCTACAAGGGTCAGCCAGAGGAAATGCTGAGGAAGGATGGAAGCCAGAGGAAGGATGTTTGTCACTGATTTTTTTTGTTTGTTTGTTATTTAAGAAAAAATGAAAGGGGAGGAGAAATTAGTAAGTTAAGCTTATCCCTTACCCTGCAGATCATTCCTGTGTGTGTGTCCCACACTTATTCCACTCAGATCTGTCTCTGTAGTATTTCAGTGCTGATTACAGCACCTCTTCTTGTTTCTGTGGAAGGCTGTGCTTTTCATGTTCTGTGTTCTGCTGTTACTATAAAATTTTTCTATACTGGGTTTTGTCTAAGCAAAAGAATATTCCAGTGTTTAAAAGAAAAAAGCAGTTCTTAGAATTACTCTGAACATGACAGACTTACATTATATATTGCAATAAGAAAAGTGTACAATTAATGATAATTTTAAAAAACAATTTAGGGCCTTTTTCAGAGCCTACTTCTTCCCAGAAGTCAATTTAGGCAATGCTTTTATGGATGAGCTTGCATCAACATTCAAGGTTTATTCACAATTTAAATTTCATTAATAAACCCATCTAAACCCCCAAGCATTCCCAAACATGAGGAAATGCAGAACCCTTGGCTAAGCCTGCTCAAATTCCCTTCTCCCACTTACTCTCTTATGCTTTTTTCTTGCAGACCTTTAATCAGGGATAAGTCATGGGGAAACCTCAGAGGTAACCAGGCTGTAAGAAATTGCAAGGCTGTGAGAATTTACTCTGGAGACTAAACCTGTCTGGACTGTAACTGGGATTAGATTTCCCAGGACAGGGCACACTTCACTTGGGTCAAAGATGTTCTGCCCTGGTTCCTCAGGGAAGCTGTGTTTTTCCCAGCTTCATTTTCACATGGCCATAGTTTCCTCTCCTGTATTTGAAATTTTGGCCCATCTGAAACTGGGAATGAGCTGAAAGTTTTCCAGCACTGTAGTGCTATATTGAGTTAACTTCTGAAGACTTGCCCTGATTCTGGGCTCTGGCAAAAGGAGAATTACAGCTTCTTTCACCAAGAATAATTCAACCTATTCAGCTTGGACCAGGCATCACCTCCTCCTCCAGGTGTTGCCAGCCAGTGCAGAAAGGACCATGTGCAGCTGCTTCAGCCCCAGCAGGTCACAGCTGGAACATTACAGTGCAGTTTGCCTACAGAAAATAAATAAAATCATGGTAAGAACCCACATATTTAGAGGGTTAAAGTGATGCTGTGGATTGGAACAGCTGAGGTGGGTGCTATGGAGCAGTGATCCCTGGCAGAAGGCTGGGATGGACAGGAGGGGGAAATAAATGTTCTAGGCTGCCACAGCTGAACCTGCTCCAGGATGTTTATCAATCAGAGCCCTGGCTCCACATGGTTAGGGACAGAGCTAGCTGCAGCTGATGGGCTGCTGATGCTGAAATCCCCCTGATGAGTGAGCACAGAACTTTGTGGAATATGAGGCTGCATATATTCACCCATTTCATCTTGTCTTAGAGAGAAGCTGAAAACTGGAGTTTGGTTGCAAGTTGCAACAGAAAATGAATGGCTTTATTTGCTGAAGAAGTCTAATTTCTTTCATGGAAAGGAGAGAATTTGTCTGTCATTGGTCCATCTAGTGGTCAGTAATCAGGTTTTATAATGGATTTCCTTACTAAAGGATTTACAGTCAACACAGTGACTGGTGTTTGCTCTGTGTCATTCAGGATTCCAGTTCTCTTTTCACTGTATTTACACCAACTCTGACAGCCATGGCAAGAAGGTTCACAGGTCAGTTATGGTTATGAGGGGAAAACCACTTCTGATTTCTTGTTGGACACCCACCATAACTTACTGACATCAATGGTTTTCCTGCTGTGAGTGAAGACTTCCTTTTCTGAAAGCACCTTCAAGTCAATCATTTCCAGTTATCTTCAGGGCAGTGTTTTGTTTTTAGAGGCTCTTTTTCTGAGAGGTGATGGTCTCATTTGTAGGATGGTAAGAGAAGGAATTTCTTGAAGTCATGCTGCCAGTGATGGATGATTCCATAAGACATTGAGAGAGGAGCACACCATTAAATCAGCTTTGCTATCTAGGGAGACATTCAACTTGTGATTAAAAATACATCATCATTTCCCCTCTCCCCCTTCTCCCTCCATCAATATCAAGTTATTATATAGAAAATGGCTTTAGAGAGGGAACCAAGCTGTGGAACCAGGGGAACCAGGGATTCAAAGATATTGATGCTTCCTATAGTGAGGAGAAAAGCTGACCAGAAAATACATTCAGTAGTTTTAATAAATTATTTAAGAAAAATGAAAGAAGGGGTAGATGAAATAAAAAGGAATGAAATGTTCTCCTTGTGAGATGATGCTGAAGATAGAATTGTGTGTGGCCACTTCTGAGTCTTGTATGCCTTAAATGTTGAAGCACTGAGAATATTTTCAAAGCTGTGGTATCACAAAGTAGTTAATGGAAACATGGGTTTGAAGGTTATATTGAATTCAGTGCAAGGTACTGTGCAAGAAAGAAACCATGGGTTGAAGTGCATGCACATTTATATTTAATTGCAGGGCTGTTGGAAATGGAAAAATACTTCTGCTTGTATGCTTAAATGTGACTCTCATCCTCAATGTACTGCCTAAATCTGTTTCTTCCATTTTAGAAAACATCAGAAAAGCAATTTGATACAACTTGCAGTGTCCAGTACGTGGTGTTTTATATATATATATATAAGTAATTTTTTTTCCAAATGAGGAAGATGAGGATTTCAAATGGGAAGAGCTCCTCTCTTATTGTTTGGGGCTCAGGTATCTCTTAGCAGGCACCAGCACTAGATCAAAGCTTGCTTTCAGATCCTGTTCTCTTGCATAACGCTGCTGTGCTTCAGCCTTGAACCAGAAATTATTCTCTTACCACCTGCACTCTTTCATTCTGGGAACTTTGACCTCAGTTTTATCAGTTTTAGTAAAATATCTGCATGAGAGTTGCTGTACACAGGCAGTGAGAAAGGCAAAGGTCCCTTTGATAGCCCATGGAGGGAGTTTTCAAGAATTGCTTCAAGACCAGAGAATGTGCTTGTTCCAAGGAGCAGCTCAACTTGTGCTGTATTGGTTTTAAGGCTCCCTTTGTTGTGGGATAATGGGAGGCAGGATGAGATACAGCTCGTGACTTGCTGAGCTTTTTTAATGAATGCTTTTTATTGCTATAGTTGCATGTGTGGATTTTAATGAAAGCAAAATGGCTAATGCTGTTATTTTAAATTTAGCAGTATTTGTTTTTGTATAGGTTTGCAGGAATGTTATGGTAATTTTTTATACTTCAGCCTATAAGCTAGATTCCCCCCAGCTCTGTAATTCAGAGTATCACCTTCCCCCACCAGCACTGACAACTGAACCACCTGCTTTTGGTGATGCTTTCATAGACTCTTTGATGAATATTTAGATGAAGCAGCTACAAAGATAGTTGAAGCTAAAGAAAGCTGGTAATGTGTCATAATAGGCTTTCTTAAGCATGTAGGTTTATTGTCACCAAAAACTTCTCCCAGAGCTTTGCTATTCTCAGGGGTTCAAGCCTGAACTTACTCTTGACCATCTGATACCTCTTTGTTCTGGTTTCTGCAGCCTTTTTTGCCTAAAGTGGTTTATTTTCCTTCCTAGTGGTTGTCTTTACAGTTTTTGAGGAGCAATTCCATCCCAGTCCCGTGGCTGCAGTCTGTATGGCCATGGTGCCTGTGGTGTTAACACCTCACTGCACCTTCATATTCAGATTACTTCCCAGTTTTGTCACCAGCTGCCATAATTACTCATTTTTTCGTATGCAAGCCATTAATCAGTTAAAAATGAACCAGAAGACTGATTGTTGGGGTTTGTCTTTTCATCAGCTACTTCCAAGAAGCCTGCAGATTTTTATTTCTGTGCTGTCAGGCACATCTCTTTTGGGCAGAATCTTTAGTGCTGTCACAATTCCTCTGTCTCCAAGTTCACACTTTTAATGTGATACCACATGGAAAAGTATGTTTGTGGAATATCCAGCTAGCTGAGACTTGTATTTATTTTGAACACAATCCCAATAACCAACCTGTCTTGTTATAATCTCTTTGTAGCTTCATGTTCTGATTCTTCTTTGTCAGTCTTTGCTGAAATCTCACATGCTGTTGATGAGTTTTGCAGCCTTTCTTATATGTGGCAAGTCAAACTGGTTCATAAAAGCACTGAAATGAATCTGCATTTTTAGAGGTTTGAATACAGTTTACTTTTAGCTGAGTGTTGAGCAGATGCACGTGTTGGTTTTGCTAGAGAATTTAGAAGGCAAAAAGTTGCAAAAAGCAGTGTGTGTTTTTCAGATGTTTGCCTGGTCATGTTTTCCTTCTCTTTAGTGGCAGTGGTGGAAGATGATGCCCTTGCAAAAGCCAGGGAATGTGTTTTGCCATAAAACTGGCCTTGGACAATGTCCCAGCCTGGATGGACTGGCATTGCCCGTCTGCAGAGCTAAAGCTGAGCTGGAGGGGCAGGAGCTATCAGGATAAATGGTGTTTCCTAGCACAGTTTGGTTTCTACATTTCTACATTTCTACATTTTATGTGAAGTAGGTTGGAATTGAGCAGTTTTCCAATGCCATCATGCCCAGGGTCAGTGTGTACAGTATGAACCTCCCTGTTTCTGTTCCTCTGATAACACTCTCATAGAATCCTTTAAGTGTTAACACTTCTCTGAGTGTTTCATCACTGGTTACATCCTGTGGCAGGTACCTGCTGGGCATCCTAATCAAACATTTCTGTTTGCAGAGTTCACATCCTGGTTAAAATAAGTTATAAATGAAGTGATCCATGTGAGAGGAGCACTCTTTGTTCCCACAACCTGCTGAAGGAGTGGTGGGTTATAGAAATGCTTTGTGCTCACTTTTGTGATGCATTAACTTGCTGGGCACACCTTTGGAGAATTTTTTATTTTTTATTTTTTTTTAATAAAGAAAAACAGGTTTGCAGTCTGGTAAATCTGAGTGTCTTCGGGGCTTTTCTCATTTCTGAAGTTTGGGATGTAGATTTCTTCATGAAACTTTCATGGTGTGAGGCTTGTGAAATTAGATAACATGCTTTAAACAAGCCACCTCTGGGTAAAGTACATCTCTAATTACTGAGACTAAATTATGTGGAAAGTGAGCTGGTGTCTGAAGTAAATCTCCAGTTCAGTAATCTAAAATTAAATAATGATTAGCTTAATTGCTTCAGGATCATAAAAAACACTCTTAATAAAATATAGGGATTAAGTGTGTGTTCTGAGAGCAGATCATTGCTTCTGCTTCCTTTTCACTAACTTCTCTCAAGACAGGGTTTGGAGGTAAGAGAAATGAAATAACCTTTTGTTATGCTGATTAGTAAAGCCAGAAAAGTAGGCTAGTTCTTGTGTATGCAAGCCCTTGCTCCTGTCTGAATAGAAGCTGCAATTTCACTATTAGTGGTAAATTTAGAACACTTGCTTTTAATTTCATAGACATGTGCCAGTTAGTCCCTTTGAAAGCAACAGCAGTTGGTACCTGTGGAGCTGAGTGTAAATATATATGTAAAGAAGGATCAAGTAGTGTTATTTTCCTACAGGGAAAAGAAAAAGACTCATAATATTAATAAGAAGTGTTTGAGTTATTCATTACCTGGGTTGCCAGCTGCTCGTTTGCATTGCATTTTGCTTCTAAACAAAGTATTTTCACCTTCATTCACTGGAGAATGTCTTTTTTGCTTATAGGCAAATGAGAAAGCAAATCTCTTGAGACATAAGCAGTGGTACTTCCCTGGAGGGAGGAGATGGGGATTCTGCTGTTGCTCTGAGTGTTACCAGGTGCCAGAAGTGGTCCCCAGTGGTGGTGGTAAGAAAGAAATCTTCCCCCACGTTTCTGTATTTGCATTTTGTCTGTAGCAATGTGCTTTTGGGGTAAAAACAAAAAGGGGTGTACAAATCCTGTTCTTTTCATAGAGCTGCATGAGCTGCTGGGAGAGGTGTCAGAAGTCTCCCCCACTCAGAGAATTTTAGTTTAGGAATGAAATCAGCACTTGAGCTTGTTGCTTCTGCTGTCTGGTGTTTGCTGTATCTGCTGGTAATCATTGTGGCAGGGATTTAACCACAAATAAATTCCAGTGGGACTCTAGAAATATTTATCTGTCTACTCCTTCCTTAAATGTAGAAGGGAAACTTATGCCCTTGAAGTGCTCAAAGGACCTCCTTTATGGGGTACATAGAAATCTCATCAATGCTGATTGGGGTTGTCTTAAGATGCTTTAATCTGAACATCTTTAAATTTTATCCAATAACCAGGTATGAAAATGTTAAGTATATCAGCCTGCTTCCTACTTTTTGCCTTTTTCTGTAGTCTGTCCTACAGACAGTGGCAGGGAAAGTGGGAAACTGCTGAGACCCCGCTGACACAGCAGTAGAGCAGGTATTTTTCAGGGCAGGATATTAAAACCTGTGGTTACTGTCGGATGTTGACATTTTAATGATGATCTCTGGTACCCTTCAGGAGCTATTAGTATTTTTTTTTTTGGAAGAAAATAACTTAATCTTAGTGATTTTGCAAAGACCTAAATTATTGCTTTGGTATTCTATCACCTTTCAAGGTCTGCTGTAGGACAAGTAGTCTCCCTAAAAATGTTAATTTTTTGGAGATATTTCTCAAAGCTGTAGTTCATAAAGCAGCACATACTGGATCAGCCACAATCTGTGTTCAGGGCATGGATTGACCCTGAGCAGAGTTACATCCCTGTGAGATGTACATTTTCCTGCTGTAGAGGAAGTGAAAGCATTGATCCCAGCTCATTAGCTGGGCAAGGAGACACCTCCTGCAAGCCCAAAATATTCTTGGGTCAAAAATTTTACCCCCAAAAATTGCTTATTGCAGCTGAACCTGGCTGAGTGCCTGCAGCTTTGGTGTGTGCAGGGACACCCAGCAGGTTGATTCATTTAAGGAGCCTTGTCCTGGTGTCATGGTGACCAGCTGCTTTCAAAACTGGTTGTGTAAAATGTTAACACACTGGTGTAGGAGCAATGCCCCAGAATCACAAAAAGCCCTTTTTTATGCATTTGCTGTTTTGTAGGATACTTTTCAACTTACATTGCTCCAATTTTTGCTTTTCTTCTTTATGTGTAAGGCTTGAAAAAGCCATTGATGAGTTACTGAGAAGCTAAAATATGCTGGGATAGGGGGAGCAAGATTTTTAATTGTAGCAGCTCTTGAATTCTCAATCTATGCTTCTATTCAGAGAAGAAAAAATCTGAGTTTCTCATACCCAGCCCTGCATGCTGTTCTCTGTATCCCTGTGTGGTGCTGCCTTGTCTTGGCTCACTAGAACCTGCAACAGGGAATAATCTGGAAATTAAATGTTCTGAGGGAGGGGGATGGCCATGCTGGAAGCTGCATGGATTAAATAACCCCCTGAATAATTCCTCCAGCCTTCACTTTGATTGTCCAGTTGTTATAGGTTATGTTTTAACTAGTTTTTGTTTACTTTTTACTATAGAGCTGCCAGCTTTTTTTTTTTGGCTGTTTTATTTAGCTGAGTGTTTTTTTAGCTTTTTGAGCTTTTTGCTGCTGCTTTTGCTGCTGCTTTGGCTGCTGCTTTTGCTGCGTGTTTTTACTTCTTTTTATTTTGCTGCTTTAGCTGCTTTTTTTTTTTTTTTTTTTGGCTGCTTAAACTGCAGCTCTATAGTGAAAGGTAAAGAAAACAACTAGTTAAAACATAACCCATAACACCAGTGGAGGCCACCCAGGTGATGAGAGGGCTGGAACACCTGCACTGTGAGGAAAGGTTGGGAGAACTGGGATTGTGGAGTCTGGAAAAGAGGAGGTGACCTTAATGTGGCCTTCCAGTGCCTAAAGAAACCTGCAAGAAAGATGGAGAGACTATTTATAGGGGTTTGGAGTGACAGACAAGGGGGATGGCTTCAAACTGAAAGGGAGTAGGGTTAGATCAGATATTGGGAATAAATTCTTCCCTATGAGAGTAGTGGGGCTCTGGCACAGATTGCCCAGAAATGTGAATGTCCCATTGCTGGAGCTGTTTAGGGTCAGGTTGGGTGAGGCTCTGAACACCCTGGGATAGTGGAAGGTGTCCCTGCCCATGGCAGGGGGTTGGAACTGGATGATCTTTAAGGTCACTCCAGCCCAAACCATCCTGTGATTCTGTGCTCTGTCATCTGCTGCTGTTGTCCTTCTTGTGTGTCCTTCTGGGGGGATTTCTCTCTCAGACTAGTCAATGTTATAATTTCCATAAATTGCTGGAAAAATCATTATTAATAAAAAGCTGGGACCACAAAGAGGAAAGCAAAATAATTTTTGAATTCATCAGGCTAGGCCTGAAAGCAGCTCACAAAAGCAATCACAGCAGTCACAGTTTCAAGAATTTCTACAGTTCAAGCAAGGCAAAATGTGAAGTATATTGGAAGACCAGTTCCAGTCCCTGTTTTCATACTTAATTTACCAGTGTGGAGGCTGTGGTTAGTTTCAAAGCCTGTAAGACAGAGGTCTCTCCTGTGGCAGAGTGATGTTCTGAAAAGCTGCTCCCAGAGGTGTGATCCCTGCTGTTTATCTGGTTTTTAGGCAGAGTCTGATTTGCACAATTTACAGAAGTAATGTTCTCTCCTATCTGTTTTTAATAGATAGGGCACTGAGTTGCTGCACCTTTTATTTGGAGGAAGGCAGCATGACTGTGGTATTTTTTCTGTAGCACTCAGTTCTGCTCTTCAAAAACTGCACCCCCTTAAGCTTTGTGCCTCTTTCCTAGGGAAAATTTCCTATTGTTCCTTGCTGAACAGTGCTGGGTACATTTATTTAGCACAGTTCAGCCCTGCCAGGGTGGTCACTGCTCTGGGCCAGCACAGGATCCACTTCCAGCTGGGGGTACCTGCTGGTGGAACTCAAGGAGCAAACTCAATCTCCTGGGTTTGTTTATTTTGAGAAGAAAAAAGTAATCCAAACTGAAGGTGATTTCTTAGAAGCCATAATGGCATTTACTCTTTTGTAATTGTTTTGAAAATGTCAATGTTGCTGTGGGAGCAATTGTTCTCACATGTAAGAGTTGTGAAGGTCACACATTCAGGACCTTTGGCAGTAAAAAAAAGCAGCAGAAAACACAGATTTAAATACAAATACTGTCACAGGATGTGCCTCAGGACAATATTCCTGTGCCTTAGCAGCAAGGCCACTTTTGATTAATTTGCCCAGTCTCTGCACCTGTGTCTCCCTCTGGAGAAAGCCTCCCTTTCCTCCTTGGCTGTGGTGTTTGAGTTTAATGGGATAAGGGATGCACAGGAGTGAATCTTTGTGCAATTCTTTTTCCTGTGCTGAAGATAAACAATGCCCCTTACTACTGTCCTGTGGGCCCTGGGTTAACTGTTTCCTAACATCTGCTGAAATGATCTACTTCATAAAATATAAAAAACCCAACAAATTAAACAAAACCAACACCAATCTCAACAAAAAACTCCAAACCCAACAATTTAGCTTAAGATGTATGTTGTTGACAGAGATGTGGGATGAGTAATAAGTGTAAAAGCAGTTATACAAGCAAACCTTGAGGACAGGCTGACCTTAAACATGAGTTTAGAGTGAGCCTATGGTAGTGCCTGGGAGGAGAGGCTTGTGAGCAGTCAGTCAAACCAAGCATAGAAAAAGCTCTCAGTTGCCTGGAAGTAATGAACTTTCAGTAAAATACTCCTGATTAATGCAGTGAAGTCTCAGTTATTCCAGTTATTTCGAAATCTGGTTTATTACAGTAAAGGTAAAAAGAATTTAAGTAGAACTAATAAAAAGTAGTTTACGTTTAATGGGCTTAAAAGTGAACAAAATCTGCAGATGCAAGAAGCAATTTTACATTGCTGAGTAAATAGCATGAAAGTCCTTGTTATATGTCTTGATTGGAGAAATATTGGTTATTTTAGATTAGTTCTGGTAATTAGACCAGGCTGCTTGTTTGTTTATATTAAATGAAGCTAGTCTGGTTTGCTAAATATGTCCTATATTAACACATTACATTGAACTGCAGGCAGTTTGTAATATCCTTGAATATCTGATTTTTTGGCACATAATTGCAGATAAGCTGAGGGTTATTCTGGCAGATAAAAAATTACTCATAAGAGCATAAATGCTGCTTCTCAAACCTTTACTCAGCCCAACTGAGGAGCTTTTGAAGAGCAGTGCCAAGCTAGCAGTGGTGACATCCATAATTCCAGTTTGGCACATAGGGTCTTTTGAATATGAAGCTTTGGTACAGTGAACACCTCTCTTTACTAATTACCTCCTAATTTTTCAAGTGATGGGGAGCAGCTTTTGACTTGGCAATCAAACTATTCTGAAACACTGCAAGTTCCAAGAGAAGTGGGTGCTCACTTTTATACCAGTAATTTGACATTCTGCATTTCTTCCAAGACTTTATAACTGTTCCAGCAGGAAACAACCCCTGCATTGGTGGGTTTTTTTGTGTCTGACAGAAGTGGAAGCAGTACAGAGGAATGTATGGAGATGGAGATTGATAAATTTCCATCAGGCAGCTGCTCACCTAGTTGGGGTTGTGATCACTGAGATATCTGTGTTTTTTTTATTTTTAATTTTTATATTAGTATCAGTGTTTGTGGCACTTGTAGGACTGAAAAAGTAGTCACAATGGCAGAATATTTGGATGTCCTTTTGTCTAGGTCTGTCATGATAAAGAGAGCATCTGTGAAAACTCCCAAAGTTCCACTGTCAGCTGTGGAGCAGCCCTTGTGCAGCATTGCTGTCTGAAAGGCAAACATGGATTTCTGGGGGGCAATCACTCCTGGGATTCCTGCAGCCCTCAGCAAAAGGCTATTTAGGTCATGTCTCTCTCAAACATTGCATTAAAAGGCCACTGTTCAGAAGAAGCTGAACAAGGAACACTGAATCGTGACAGGGCTGACCAGTCCTGGATTTATGATCTTTTGTTGGCAGCATCTTTCAAAGACTGTGAGTTACCATAGAAGGGTCCCATGCTCTGCAGAATCCAGAATGGCCTGAATTAACTATAGATGCTGCTAGAGGCCTATTTAGGAATAGCATACCAAAGCCACCCAGGAGATGGGAGATCTTAAGAAGAGGTGAGAGCTGTAGATGTTTCTTTTCAGGTTTTTCTCTGAGGTGAATTTTAAGGACAGATGGGATGTTTACAGAGTGGCTGCTGTTTAGTTTCTCAGCTAACAGCCAACAAAAGCCTGAATTTTCACAATGTACAGTCTTCCCAATTACAAGTTAAGTTTTTGAACTGTAGGCTACTGCATTTATAAAGAATTCTTTAATTTATAAAGATTTCACCCTGTACAGAAGTGAGCATTTCTGTGTGTGCAGTTCAACTTTGTGTTCAAAATGTAATCTTCAAATTTGCACAGGAGAAGGGATTTCTCCTTTTTATAGTTGCTTGTTTGGGGGTTTGAGGGATTTTTGTTGTTGGGTGGGGAGCTTAGTGTAAAGGTTGTGTGGTGCTGCCAGTATTGGTGTAGAGACCAGAAGAGACTGGTGTGATCTCAACAGAAAACAGAGAACAATAAAACTTTGTTCAGCATATATTTGTTTTTTGCTATCAGTCTGCTTGATAAGTCTGGTCTATCTATTTAGAAAGATACCTGCTTTTGTGTATATGCAAAAAGAGATCCGACCACAGGGGTAATTATGGACTCAGGTTGATACCAGCCTTGTGCAATATTTGTCAGTGAAATAATCCAAAAGAAGAATAGATGTCTTATTCAGGAATGAACATGCTTCTGATGGCAGGAAGGGTGACATGAAAGAGAATGAAAGTTGGGTCCCACAGCCCTTCCTGTCTTGTTTTTTCCCCCTTAGGGCCATGAGTAGCAGATGCACAGCTCTGTGTGAGCAGGGTGAATGCACTGAGCAGGATCCAGCTCCCCATCCACTGTAATTCAGGCTGCCAATTCTGCTCACTGGACCAACTGAGAAACTCTTTGCTTGTGTAGCTGCTGTGTTTTCAGGTCATATTTTTCACCTGTTATTTGTTGTTGGCTGCAGAACAGTGGGTTTTATCTGAAGCTGCCTCAGTCACTCAGCAGAATGCCTCCTTTTGCTGTTAGTATTTTTGCTTCCCTGTCTCTCCTGTGATGAAGATCTGAAACATCTGGATTTAGAAGAATGGTGACTTTTGTCTTCCCTCACTCTCCACATGGCCTCTGTCTCCTTCTAGGCTCAAACCATGGAAAATATCATGGTGAAAGCATAATTTTCCTATATAAAAATGTATAGGCAAGGTGTGTTTGTCCATGTGACAAATGTCAGCCTGGTGACAGGAGGCTGGTTGGTCTTCATCACTTGTCATAATCTGTGAGAAGGTTTGGGGACAGTAAAGTCAAAATTGCATGGCATATATTCTGCTTCTGAGTTTTAGAGCTGCCTTTCTTCATTGCTGGTAAGCTGTGAGCAGTTCCTGAGGTACATTTGTAGTTGAGATCATGCAAATGCTGTTCTGGGGATTTTTTAGGTTTAGTACAGCAGGGCACTGGCAGGGGAAAACTTTCCTTCTGTCTGTCTTTGGTCTTGCAGCTGTGATCCCTACAGCATGTGGATAGCTCTGGTATCACCTGAGACCTTTGCTTTACCCTGTTCATCTTACTTATTAATCATGAAAATAATAAATAATCCTGTTTAATCTTTCCCATCCTGGCAGTACAGCTCGTGGTAGCAAACTCTGGGGCAGAGGCATAAATGAACAAAGGGGATGTGCTGATTCCTGCTCTGAGCTGACTCTCAAGAGGTGGTGGCTTTGCCTCTGGACACACTTGTGAGGTTATTAAACCTCCAGAGCTCTTGCTCCACCTTCATCGGTTGTCCTAAATAAGCAAAGCAGCTAATAGTTGCTAAAAAGGTTATTTATTACAAAGCACATCAGTCTCAAAATGGCAAAAGCAGTAGCAAAAGGCAAGAGGAAGCAAATGGCAAAAAAGCACCAACTCTCCCCAGTACAAACTCTTATACAGGATTTTCCCAACAAGGTAAGACACAAACTCAGACACCACTCCTTAACCTATTAGAATTCTAGTTTATTAGCATGGTAAACTACATATAGACTACTTATGCAACCTATCTTGTTCTATCTGAAAAATGTAAGCAATATTCTTACTATAGCTCTATTATGTCTAAGTGCTGTCTACATCCATGGTTCTGGAGCCTCTACTGAAAACATCATGTTTTTCAACCTTCACTAGAACTTTCACTGCCACTCTGGCCTTTGAACCTTTCACTTACTAAAAGCATTAGAGCTCACCCTAAAACTTACTAACTTCTCCTTAAATGTCTACTTTATGTGTAAGTGGCTTAATACACTTCAATCCCTCCAAAGGCTTTGATTAAATCCCTGCACTTTGATTTCTCTCTGAAGAATTCAGAAAGACCCCTGACTCACTCCAACACACACTAATTGAGGAGGTGGTGGATTTTCCTTTGGACACACTGGTTCAGGAGGTGGTGGCTTTGCCACCAGACAGCCCCAGGAGCTTTCCTGTCCTTGCCCATTCCCTTGCATCAGGAATCCTGCATTACTATGGATCAGAGAGCAAATCACCCTGCTCCTCTTCTGCAGAAGGTAATGTTTTATACCTGAAATTTAAAGCAGCTCAGCATTTCTTAGAAGACAGAGTTTCCATTTCTTCCCAATTAGTGTTCATACTTCAAAGGAGAGCTTTGAACCTGGGCAGGGCTGGCAGGCATGAGCACAGTGTTTGCTGAGAGCTGTGCAGCAGCAGTCAGAGCCTTCCCCCTGCTCAGCCACAGCACATTTGCATGCAGACAGATGTCTCCTGGCTGGCTCTCTTTCTGTCATATCAGGCTTAATTTTCTTCTCCTGAATAGTTTTTCATCCAAAAAGCAAAGTGTTTCATTTTCCCTGTAACATCTCGCAGGTGAGACTCTTGTTTATCCATTATTTTGCATCCCTGTTTTAACAAGTGATGGGCCTGTGCCACAAAGCATTTTCCAGATTCACCCAATCTGTCTAGCAGGTGGCTCCCTACATTTCACAGCTTGGTGTGTAAATGCATTTAACACTCCTGAGGTTTCTTTTGTCGTTTATTTTTATCTGAATACAAAGGATGAGTTCCCATTTGTCTTGAAAATTCAACCACTTGGAGTGAAGAGGAGCATTTTATGTAGTCTCAGAGATGGGTAGACATGACTGAGATTTTTTTCTTAATAATCAGAGACTAAGATTGGCAGCATTTTGTAATTACATAACACTGATCTATTTTATACATTGCAAGAGGCCTATTACTCAAATAATTTTGTACTAATAGGGCTTCTGTTAGATAACTCCTTTTCTGTTTGTTATGTAAGGACTGGTATTATAGAATTGCTGTTTGAATACCAGCACTATAATTTTAGAATAGCTTTTATAATAAAAATACTAAGTAAGCCTTGTTCCAAATATAGGCAATTATTTCAATATTGTAATTATTTTTTTTTCCAAATGAGGCCTCTTGATAATTGCTACTTTGGGTTTTGTTTTCATTTAAAAAATCACGATGCTGTCTTGTGCCCAGTCATAATCCATTATGTGCATTTTCTGTAATGAATGTTGTGCATTGGGAAGGTATTGATCAGCAGTCCTGGAAACTGGTGATTGAGCTTCACCTATGAAAACACTGCAAGTGCCAGTTCAGTGACTCTGCATGTCTGAAACCTCCCTGTCATCTTTGAACTGGCTGTGTGTTTGTCTCTTGGGCTTTGGGGTTTAGTTTGATGCTATTTAATATAACCTTATTTCTGCAATTGAGAACAGAAGCAGTGTGAGCAATCTCAAAATGAGATTGGGGAACACAATCAGTAAAAATTCCTTTGGAGTCCACAGAAACTGATTCTTCCTTGCAATTTGGTTACAAGCTATGTCCTTCACTGACAAAGATGTAGATGGTAGTAAGGTTTTTATCTTGGAGTTGATTTGAGAAATGTGGTTGAGCTGTGAGTGAGGTTGCAAAAGATTTTGCATCAGACCTGGACTTTGTGCAGGATACCAGAGGGCAGGAGCACCTATTGACTTGGTGCATGGAGAGAACCTGGAATTTTCCTTTATTTCATGAATGTTGTGGTGCTTCTGTCCTGGTTTTCCACCGGACCCTTACTTAATGCACTGTCAGGAATATATTGTATTTAATTTGTGTGTGCTTTTAATTCTTATTTCACTCAGATCTGCTAAATCAGGTAAAAGTTCCTATTTGTCTGTAACTTTTAAATTCACAGCCTCTTATTTATTTTTCCTTTTCCCATTTTGGCCAAATAATTCCAAGCACTGCCTGTTTTTTTGAATGTAAAAACATTCTTGTTGCATCTTAAGTGGTTTTGTGCTGCCTCTTTTAACTTTATTGAAATCTTCTAATGTGACTGTACCTCCAGGGCAGCCAGGGTTTTAAGAGGGGCTTACCCCATGACTTTGCTCTCTTTTGTGCTGTTGCTAAAGTGCAGTCAAAAAATGGGAGTGTCAGGGGCCTGTGACTACCACTTAAATTTTATATTTGTTATTTAAGCTAGATTTTGTTTGGATTTATTTTCTTTAGAGGCCTTAACTCTGAGCAGGTGAGTTATGCTGCACCTTCAGAGGGCTGTGTTGATAAATGAGAATCACTGTCCAGCCTGATGTGCCCCCAAGTCTCTCTTTACCCAGACTGTCCAGAATATGGTGCAGAACATCTGGATGGACCCTGAGCTTCACCCACCCCATCACACCCTGTTCCTGCACAGGGTGTAGCTGCTGCCACCTCATTTCTTCCTCTTCAGCCTCCAATATCTTCTTTTTGTTGACCAAACTCCTGGACTGTGCCTGCTCAAGCCTTCCAAAAGCCCTGATTTTGGAGCAGGGAGAAGAGAGAGGAAACACTGTAAATAACTGCAGCACCTAATTATTGGCTTGTCTTCATTTTCTTCTGTCTTCACTCAGAGTCAGCATTAAAAACAAGAAGGAGATGAATTTCTTGTGTTTGGACTTGGTTGTTTATTAAATCTTATCTAAAGTACAGAGAGCTCTGCAACACTTCCAGCTACCAGCTAAAAGTGAGCAAAATAGAGGTTAATCCAGCTGCTGCAAGGTCTTTTAAAGCTAAACAGTTTTCAATGAAGTGTTAACACCTATATTATTTATACTTTGGACTTTTATACTCCTGTGATCAGCAGTGCAGCACTATCCAATCAATCAGTATTACCTGAAATCATGAAGGAAGAAGACAAAGACAATACTCAAAATCCTCCATCCTGTCCTATACCTATTACTATATTCTAAAAACCCCAATTTTCAAGCCCTTCACCATGTGAAATCACACACTTCTATTTAACCACACACCTGTGATTTTAGTTCCATCACTCAAATTTGGAAGCTTCTCCAGGGCCTCAATCAAAAGCAGTGTTCTCCAGGGGGTCAGTGCCAGAAACCACAGAAAGCTCAAAACTCCCAGGCTTCTGAGTTCCAACAGAGCACCACTGTGTCCTGCAGTGGGAGGCTCCTTTGTGCTAAAATCTAGATTTAGTTAAAATCTCTTGTGGGGTCCTGCAGAACCAAGAAGTGTCGAGTGGCCGTGCTGAGCACACGCAGGACCACGCGAGCCAGTCCGCTCCATTGCAGCCTGGTAATTTCCTGTAAGGAGCTTAGTGGATTAGAGCAAAGCTTGGTTTGTCAGCAACACCACCTGACTGTCATATTTATTGAGCAGTATTACCTGTTTTAAATATTAGTGCACTTCTGCCCCATTCATGCCTTCATTCTTGAGGTAAGGGGGGCTTTTTTGGTTCAGTGGCTGGCAGAGCCGTGTAGTGGAGAGGACACCCAGCTGTTTTTTCAGGCTGCTGATTGGGCAGTTTTAGTAGCTGAAGCACTTCCAGATTTACCTCGATGTGCTTTTGTCACCATAATCCCTCCTCCATGTCAAGACTGATTCTATTTCCTAGCCAAGACTCGCATCGTGCGTTTTTGCCGTTCCATTTCTTCTCCTCTTTTTTCTTTTTTTCTTTTTTGTTTGTTTGTTTGTTTGTTTCTCTGTTTATTAACCAATAACAAATTGGGAAGATGTTGGTAAACCAGTCAGGTTTTTGCTTATTAGCTGGAATGTGTGCTTCACTGATCTTCCTGGCTTTAGCCTATTACTTGTATTGGTAAGTTGGATTTTTGTGTGGCTATGCTGGGGGTGGCTTGTCCTTTAAAATGCTTCCTTGGGGTGAGCTGGAGAGTGGTGCTCCTTTTTGAAGTGCTCTGGAAGGCTGATGTGTACTTACTAATGTGTGGCTGGGGTAGATACCTTCCCTGATTTGCTCTGGTGTTATTTGTTACAGGACTTGGTTTTGTTGCTTTTTGTGTTTTTATTCAGCTGAGAGCACAAGGATGCCACTTGGGCAAGATGGTGACTGTGTATTTCCATTTTTTCTGCAAGTCTTTACAGAGCTCTTTCACTCTTATTTTGTGCTCTCAGTGTTCTCACAGCTGTCTCTCAGCACGTAACACAGAAATTAGGCTGACAGGCTCAGCAAGTATTAGGGTGTTTGTGGGACAACTATGTCTTCAGCATGGAAAAGGGAATTTTCAGGCAGGTGAAAATTAAGATTCTACCCCTGGGCATGGGAGGGTGGTGGCTGGGAGCAGCAGAGCCAGGAGCCCACACGTGCCTGAGTGTTTTGACTGGGTTTGGGAAGGGTAGGAGCAGGGCAGGGCTGCCCTACATTTCTGGGCTGGCCTTATTTCTCTGTGTCCCCACATATGTCCAAGACTTTCAGCCAAAACAAATCTTGAAACTTTTTAGAACCTTGTCTGGAGCAAACAGCAACTTTTAGAAACCCAATCTGTTGACTAGATTTAGTGATAAAACACACATCAACTGTAAAAGGAAAAGCTTGTGGAGTTGGAATTAATATGGCTGGAGAACTTTCCAAGGGGTGTGACGTTGCTGAGAACAAGTTTCCAGAACGACACATTAATTTGTTGGTTGGTTTGTTTAGTTTTTTTTATAAGGTGTTTAATAAACAAAAGAAATTGAAATCTATGTAGGATCATCTTGGTTTTATTTTGCCAAGTCTTTCCTCCAGGCAGTTATGCCTGTACTATTTACATGCCTACGATCCTCTGTGTGTGTGTATGCACACACTTGTAATATTAATGAGTTTATTTACATTTAAGCTTTACAGTGATTCTCTGCAGATATGTAAACTCTCAGCTATACAGTGTGGCAGCTCAAATTAAAATGTATGTGATTACTAGTCTCTGTGGTCCTCAAAATGTGCAAGAAAATAGGGATATGTAAGTGACTTTACAGTTTTAATGTTAAAATCAGGAGATCTAGAGCTTAAGGGCATCTGCTGCAGTCCTGCTAAATGTAATTTTTAAATAAAGGAAGTTTATGTGCTAAGTATTTACATGAACCCAGTGTTGTTTTTCATGAATTTTTCATGTCTTAACTCAGTATTGGGGTGTGGTGTGTTCATCTGATAGCAGTTAGATTCTGTACTGATTCAAATATAAATTTGTGTGCATTATGCATACAGCATAACATGTACACATCTCTTACAACTCATTTTTCCCCCTTATTTTGTTCCCTCTTAAAATTCTTGACTTGAATCCAGGTCAAATCTGGTTTGCAGGAGAGATTACAATTCTGCACACAGCAGGAATTAGCTGGTATTAGGTCAGATCCTCTTCTTCGACAACCTCAAGGTTCAGGAGAAAATTAATTACATCACCTGCTTGTTTGTGAAATAAGAGCTTATTCAAACCTCTTGATTAGATATAGATGAGACTTAATGCCAGTAGCTCGGAGCATTTTTTTTTTGCCTTTGTTGGTTTGGGTATTTTTAACTCTTTATTGTTGCTTGAAGAAAGCTGACTTTGATAAATATTTTAGTTCATTAATTTTTAACTCAAGTCTGCCCTGTAGGAAGTAACTAGAAAGACTAATTATTTCCTTTTTCTTCTTAAATGTGTTAGTTTGGCTGCTGCAATTCCCTTAGAATATCCTCAGACAGAGCTGGGGTGATTAAGATCAGAGATCACCAGTTCAGCAGGGAATCAAATTTGCATATGGAGAGATTAACTCGAGGTTGTTTTTTTTTTTCTGTAATTCCATCTGATCTTTTGCTTCTCCTGGGTTGGAGCACCCTTATTAACTTGCTGGACCAGATATATTTTGGTCACTTTCTGGGCTAAATTTGATTTGTCCTCTCTAAGGAATTCATCTGTAGAAATGGAAATTCTTTGTACCCCTGGGACTTGTGGCACCCTCCAGACTTGGGGCTCCTTTGCTGATGCAATATCACCCCAAGCCTTGGAAATCAGCATCACCATAGGAAAAAAAAAAAACAAAACCAAAACAGAAAGATAAATATGCATTTCTGGAATATAGAAAGCATGGTGCTCAGGCAGTGGTGGAAGGGTGAGGGACCACCACAGGCTCAAAGTTTCAGGCAGCTGAAATAGGGGTATAATATAGGGAATAATCCAGAGGGTTCCCCATTAGCCAGCCATGTCTCCTCACGTTCTGGTACCAGCTGTGAATCCTCACAGGATACCCCCAGCATTCCCCAGCAGGGCAGAACCAAAGTACACAGAAATTATAAGAGCATTAGACATCACGTTTTCTTCTTGGCTTAGTCGTTGCTGCTTTAGAGAGTTTGTTTGGTTAAATTCTCTCCATGACACGAGTCCCTAAAAAAATTGTCCTTTTTCACCAATCAAGAAACATCTTAGCCCATAAATACTTGATTTATCACTCTGTGTAGGCTTGTCATCACTTAATATATAGGATAAACTCATAAGAATCCTCTGCACTTTTTTTGGTGTGTTTTAATTGTCCATTTCCAAGTTACAAGATATTTGGAACAAATGCTTTTTCTTTCTTTTCCCCCTACTGCCAAAATCTGCTTTCAGCTTCTGGCCACTAAAGGAACGTGGAATACTAACACGTGTTTAGTGTGATTGATTGGTGTATTTTGTGTTAGAAATAAAGGTAATTTGACAGTGATTTTACCTCATTCCTAGAGCTATCCTGTTGCTTGAGTGATGTGCCCAAATGCTTGAACCTGCCATGAATGCTTTGGTTTTGTTAATGCACCCTAAGAGCAAAATAATTCAGATCACAGTGTTTTGGCACTGCTGTATTTTCAGCTGTAATAGATTAATGTTTTTTGAGAAGGGAGATCTATGCTAGACATATAGTTTTAATGAACTACATAATTTCACAGCCCCATGGGTTTTTTTGTTGTTTTTTTTTTTTTTTTTTTTGCTTATTGATTGTAAGAGTGCTTTGCTCTCTCTGTTTCTATTAGATCTTTAATGATGTCTATCTTGGATTTTATTAGCAATTCCCATAATGGGTTTTTTTTAATGTGTGCTATTTCAGCCACAATAGCCTAGAGGTTCCTAATTTCTACATGCTGGGGGGTGATTCACAGACAATGGGAACGGGTTGTTTCCTTGGGAATCCTCTGGCCATGGGAATGGTTTGGTGCTCTGGGAAGTGCAGTGTGAGCCCTAAACTAGTGAAATGTGACCCCTGAGCCCTGGGCTGGGCTTGTGTTTTCTATCATTTGTGGATAATGTGCCCATAATCTAGTGGCCTGTGCTTGAAATATCACCATGTTTGTGTAAAAGCCAGTGTGCTCTGCTGCTTTATTTAGGCAGCTTAAAGAGAAGCACTGAGATGATAGGTGTCCTACATTGACTGAGTCTCTGTCTCTGAGATAAGTGCCTGGAGATTAAAACAGCCTGTGTCTTCCACAGCACCAAACCACGCAATCTGAGGAGTGTAGAGTATTCATCTAATTCAGGACTTTGCAGACAAGTTGGAGCTTTGAGCAGTGTTCTCAGTGTGCGTTTCAGGGGGGTTGTTTCTGTGCTGTGGCTGCTGCTTGTGGAATATATGGAAACCTCAACTATCTACAAGCTCCTTACCCAAAGAATTTGTGACCATGCCCACGTGCTTAAACCATGAATTTGTCTGGGCTAACAGCATTGCTGTGTCTTTAAATGGGATGAGCTGAAGAGGTTGAGCTTGGCAGATTTTTTAGCCTGCTTTGCTATGGAAATAAAAGTGTTGTCCTGCTCAAATACATTTATCTGTCTCTCTGTGGTATGTTTTGAGCTCATGGAGGAATTTCCAGACACACTTGGCTGGCTGGTGAGTGTCTGTGAGGGTGTCTCCAAAATAACTGGAATACTACAAAGTTTCATGGAAGTAGCCAGGGAGAGGAGAAGGGGGTGCTAAGAGCCTCTTATGACAAAGTTGGATTTTCTTTGTTACTCCTATCTCTACATGGATGTGAGCACTGTCAGCACTAAAATCCAGGTTCATAAGGAACCAGGCTTTTGGAACTACATGCTAAATTCCTTTCTCTGGCAGGCAGCTCTCTAAGCTACTTAAGCTCTTCTCTGCAACCAGAGCAATTGTTATCCAGGAACTAAAGAGATTCCTATATATGGGTCTGACTTGGAGGTTAGGTAAAATATGAGATGGGAAAGGCTGGAAGAGCAGCTGTTGACACTGCACAGGCTGTTTGTTCCTTTTGAACACAAACCAAGCTGACCTCAGGGACTTGGCTGATCCTGCTCCGTGCAGTGGTTGCTCTGCCACAAATCTCTGTCCAGAGAGGCAGCAATTCCCATTCCACTGAGGATGTGCAGCAGCACAGTTCCCCAGGCACTTGCTCCCCCATGGCTGATTTGGTTGCCCTTTGCAAAAAAATGATGTCAAACTGTGATGTGAGAGAGGTGTGATTTAGTACTCGGAAATCTGGAAGACACTGTGAGAGAGATCCATCATTTCTATGCTAGCAAGGAGATTAAGAGGAGCAAAACAAATGTTGTAAGAAATACTTTAACTTAGGTCTGTCTTAAGGAGGATGAATGTGTTTCAAATCACATCTTAGATTTAGCTGGTAGAGCTAAAAATGAATCTGTGTCTGAGTTACCTGGTAGGGTGTGTCTGTAGTGCAGCTGGGATGTGATTAGTTTTAAAGGAGGGATGAAATGCTTGTAAGAGTAGCCATGACAACATAAAGCTCACTGCAGGCTGCAAAAACCTCCTGGGAAGTGGAGTGAAAACTCAGGCAGTTTGGACTTAATTATTATTGCTCCATGTGCAATGCCCATTGATGGCATTTCAAGGAGAGAGGTCTCAGGATGGCTTCACATGGTCAAATGAGAGATCTCAGCATCTTTTTTCCTGTGGAGATTGTCATAGTGGGTTTGTCATTAAAAACAGAATATAGTGGAATATAGAATATAGTTGGGTGGGTGTGATTTGAGGATGAGGCAGCTTTCAGCCAAGCTCATTTCAGAAATAGGTTGGTTTGCTCAGGGCTTTGTCCAGGTGGGTTTTGAAAATGTCCAAGGATGGTGTTTCCTCAGGCTCTTTGCACTGAGCTTGTTGCAGTGCAGTGTTCCTGTGTTGTTAACACAGCTGGCAGTAATATAAATTGGTGTCATCTTTAAAGAGAATCTTATTAGTCTATGTCCAAAAGTGAATGATGAGTCACTTTTTCCAGAGGCCATTTGAAAATGCAAACATCTGAAGTTTGGTAGACTTTGAAACTGAAATAAACCTGGAAGAAGCCTGTGGGTTTTCTTTTTTTTTTGGTGGCCCTTTTTTTGCCTGGAGAGACTCAAACCAGTGCAGGTGCCCATGGTTTGGCCTCATCTGTGTGAAGTGCTGATTTCTCATCCTGCATAGGAGAGTGCCAGGGAAACAGATGCTCTCAGCAGCTGGAGTCACTCCCCTTCTTCTGTTTGTCCTATAGTTTGAAATATATATTCATCTGTAATTGTTTGAAGATGCTTTCCCTCAGATCTCTGTTGTACCTGTATTCTTATTGCTTGTACACAGTCCAGTACATTTATAAAACTGGAAGGTGAAAGCAAAACTTTGATGTGTATAGCAAAGAACATAAAGTGCTTGTAGGAACTGCCATCCAAAGAAGGATTGAGGAGACCAACTGTGTAGATAGGAGGGAGCAGGTAGGATGGCAAAAATGAATATATAAATACAGATAAGAGGGAGAAACTTTGCAAAGAAAACCAACTAGAAATGATGGTATGAGATATCAGGGAAAAAATGTTGTTCTTAAAATGTAATAACCTCATTCAAAACTTCTTTAGCAGAAGACATGACTGGGGAAGTAGCTTGTAATATCAGAATAAATAATGGGTACTTGTGGTCTTGTGAAATTACTGTAGAAATAAAACTTGCAAAGCATTAAAACACTGTTTTGTACCTTGAGTTCAGAAATAGCATTGAATGCACTCTACTAAATAGACCATCTTTCTACTTGGTGCATGTATTGCCATGGTGAGGGGAGAATTAAAAACAAATCATTTGCTGTCGAGAGATCAATAATAGAAGCTACAATTCTGAAAATAGATGTTTACATGGAGAAGGAGATGAAGCAAGGATATTTTAGGTTTACTACCCTCTTGATACGTCTGGGAAGTTTTTGGATTAGCTGGTGATTGCTTTTCTCATCCAGTGGGAGCAGGTTTGGTGGAAGGAGGCTGATGAACAGGGCAGAGCTGCACCAGGTGGGGAGTGTGTGTGGATGGATTCAGCTTCTTTCTGTGCTCAGTGGACTGGGGAACAAATAGCCCAGGCCAGAGGGTTTTTTCTGGCGATTAGTAAGCTTATCCAAGTGTTAGAGTGGTTATGGTTATTAATATAATGCCATGTCCCCGTGGCATGATAGTAGCTAGCATCAGATTGATGTCAGGACACCAGATTGTCATTTTATTCGGTGGATTCAGCAAGTAGGGGAAAAAATAAAGTCAGGAGGGTTTCTTCTGACGTATAAATAACTGCTGTAGTTGCATGCAGTGTGGGGAGGGAAATAGCATGCTAAATATTCTGGCATGGAGGTGGAGAGTGATGGATGGAAGACTTGTTCATGTTGTGGATTCAGGGGGGAGCATGGTCTGTACTCCCCCTCAGTTTCTCAGCTCTTAAGCTATGTTCATTTATCTTCCCTTTTCCCTTCTACCTGAGCAATTGTGAATCAGCATTGGGCCCCTTGGTCCAGAGGGTCGTGGGGAAACTGCTGTTTTGCATGAGGCTTTTTGCTCTCCCTGTGCACTCCTTGGATTTAATTTACTGTTGATATCAGCAGTGGCAGCCCCACAGGTCAGGTTTTCTGTTCAGCAGTTGTGAGGCTCACTTTGGAAATTGTTCCTTGTCCTGGTTAGGAGGACAGGTGTCTGCTAAGACAGGCAGGAGCCTCTCATTGAAATAGACAATGTAAACCCCCTCCCTTCAAATTATTATAATTTTGAAATTAAAGGGTTCTCAGGCAAAGATATGGGAATTAGGAATAGCAGTTCTTTACTAGGAAAATTAAAATAGAAATACGGTATTACAAAGAACAATCCCAAACCCTGCCAGAGTCAGAATCCAAGCTGACACAGTCAGTCAGTCAGGGTGGTGGCAGCAGTCCCATTCAATGGTGGCTGCATCCTCCTGCAGTGGCAGATGTGGTTCAGCTGGAGCAGTGCTCCTGTAGAAGGTGCAGTTTTCCTCTGAAGGTCCAGAGATGATGTGGAAAGGTCCAGTGTTCCTCTGGAATCCAGTAGAAAAGGCTGCCCCGGTGTCTAAGTCTCAGTTTTTCTCTGGGTAGGAAAGGCTTGGGCTCCTGCCCTGGCTGGAGCATCTCCCAGTGGGATGATGTAATTTTATCAGTCACACACTGGGACTCAATGGCCCAGCAGCAGGTGATATCTTCCTGGAGGGAGGATGGGTTGTGGGAAAGATAAAGATGATTGCCCCAGCTGGTTTAAAGATGGCCCATTAGCAGAGAATATGTGCCAGGAGATAAGGATCACTACCCCACTTGGTTTTAATAGATGGTGACAGAATCCACATTTCTGGCCATATCCTGTATTGCAACCCAAGACATTCCTCCATCCAGGGGAGTGACTCCAGGGCACACCTGGAGCTGTGCACTCTGGTCTTTGGGGGAAACCATACACTCATCTGGAAACAGGCAATATTTTCTAAAAGATGCCTTTCTATATAATATTTAACTTCTTTAAACCCATTATATTGGCTTGGTGGTGTTACAAAGTTTATTGGGGCAACCTGGAAAAATTCAATATAATTTACTGTGTCTAATTAATCTATTAGTTATTAATTACTTTATCAATTTACTATTAAATTATTCCAGTTCATCTGATTGCTCCATAGCTCTGCTCTGGCCACTTACTGTCAGTGAAACTGTCTTCAACAAAGGTGGAAAAACTGAAATTTTTTGCAACCAGGGAGTTGTACAAAGCAGAGCAGGTGACTCAGGAAAGGGCACTTCAGCAAATCTACTGCCAGATTGAAAATCCCTGCATAAAAATACAGAAATGCTAAAGTCAGAAATGCTAAAGTTTCTCTTCTCCCTGAAATATTTATATTTCAGCTTTGTTTGGTTGGTTTGGTTTGTCTTTTTTAACAAAAAAAACTTTTTTTACCTGATTAAACTTCGGAATTTGGGACCTAATGAGAGGTTCAATTAGCAGATACAAGGCAGATGTTAATCTCAAATTAGAAATTAGGAGTCAAAGAGATGACATATTACCTAAGCATACTCTTGAACTATTTGTTAGCATTTTTCCCACAGTGTTCAATTAATGCTTAAAAAGTGTCACTGTCACAGTCTAGACATAAATCTGACTCAATCCTGTTTTATGGTGCTAGTTGTAATTGTGGTAGGTTCAGGTTTTTGTATTAATAAAAATGCATTTTCACCCATGCAGTCAAACTATCCATCTTAATAAGTTCAGAAAGAATGAAAAGCTTTGGGAAGATACTGAATTACTGTGAAAATCCACTCTGGAAATTGTTCTTGCCACTAAAGAGCAGCCACAGTCAGAATGTGAGGGAGAAAACAAGACCTAAGTGCCAAGGAAAGTTTGGCTGCTTTAAAATTCAGAGACCTCATTTTCTCCCACCTGCTTTTTATTCAGAGATTGCAAGAGGCTCATAATTTTTTTTCAACTCCCAGTTGGGTTTTCAACTTTGAATGAACTAGTTGAAATGAAGAAAATACTCACTACACCTGCTAGCTCTATCAAAAGCAGGAGTAATTAAGGCAGAAAGTCTTTCTTTGCAAGAGAAATGGAAAATACTTACATTTGAGGGCAAAAATTTCAGTGTCAGTATTTGCTCCATGGGAAAGGCTGAAAATAATAGAGCTGCTAGATGCAGAATGTGATTTCCTGGTGGTTAAAACTTGACATTATTTCCAGTCAGGTAGTGCAAAAGTCTTGAGTTCTTAAAAATTAAAAAATGCTTATTTTTCAGCTATAAGAAGAACTTGCAGAGCTAACTTACAGCTCCAACTGTTTCTGTGAAATTTCATATTTGTAAGTTTTGGTCTCAGTCCTCTTTCATCATTTTAAGTGGATAGAGTTTGCTTTGCTTTTTTTAGTGTCTGGTGTGTTGTGTTGTTTTGTTTTTTTAATCAAACTAAAATCCTGGGTTGTATTTTTTACTCACAGTATGTACTTCATTGTTGATTTTGTCCACCTTCATGTCAAGTGGAGGGGGAGATTGCAGCTTTTCTTGGGAATTGTGTCAGCAGTTCCATGGGAATTGTGTCAGCACCCAGCCTGGTCAGGGTTTCTCAATATTCAAGGTGTTTCTGCAGAAATAACAGTGACCTGCATGGAGAACAAAAGTGGAGAAACCAAATACCTATCACATTTTTTGCATTTGAGAAGTTAAGCTCAGGGCAGGAATATTTTCCAGTTGAGAACTGGTAAGAATTGCTTCCTTTTGTCTGTGCTTTTTGCAAGAGTATGTCTAGAATGTTCATTTTAACTTTCTTACTACTCTGTGTTGGTTAATGTATGCATTGAGTCAACAGGAAAAATTCAACTGGCAGCAGTCACTTTTGTGTGGAGGGAAGAGATTTGATGCTCTTGCCACATTGCCTGTAAAAAAGGAAACATTAGTGCTTGTGTCCAAATGCAAATTTCATCACAGATTTGTGGGATTGCTGATACAGTGAAGCACTTACATAGGGGTTCAGACTGCAGGGGGATGGGAAAAATAATGAGCTGATTTGAGAAGAGCATTGATTATGGCCAGCCCATCCTTGTGGCATTACTTTTCATCATGATTTCCATGCTCTCCTGCTTTCCACTTCCCACCCTTTCTCTGATTACAATGCTGGTTTCCTACACATCATTTCTTACCAAATACCAGCATAACGACTGGGTTAAAATGAAGTTCCTTCAGGCCTACAATTCCTATCTGGAAATTGCTGGACCTCAGCCTGTTTTTGTATCTGTGGGTATATTGATATATAAGCAAAGTGATTTTCAAATCCAGTGTTTTCTGCCCTGATAGTGAGACCTGCCTTTGGCTGAGGGGCATTCTTTGTGTGTCAGTGCAGTGCTACCTACTGAACTCTCTGAGTACCCACACTGGGAGCATTAAACAAGGCTAAACGTGGTCATTCCCTCCATCCTGCTCCTTCCAGGGAGATGGATTGCTTCCTTCTGCCCCACCCACAGCTCCATAGACCTTAAAGCCACACCAGTGTGGTGCTGAGTACAAACTGGTCAGTGGTGACTTAGTGCAGAGAACAAAGTGCAAAATCAGCAGGTCCCTCTGGGGATGTGTTTTACATCTGCAACCCCCTAAAGCTGTGTGTTGTCATTATGGAAAGGGTTTCCCAAGCCTTGGGTATAAAAAGAGTAGGAAGCATGCAGAACCCTGTGGTTGTTGGAGATTTGTTGGCTTATTTTCCATGATGAGCATTTTAAACTGCTTCAGTGTGGTGCTGGTGGTGATTTCACTGCAAGTGCAGCATGGAGTGGTGTGTGAGCTGCTCCTGCCTCTCCCAAGCATCCCTCCCTTCGTGTACAGGGTTAAAGGGATGTACTGTGTTTTTACTGCCCATAATCTGCCCAATTCTAACTCAGGCAGGACACCCTGCCATTCCCTTGGGGTGAGATTCCAGGGAGCAGATACCAGGACTGAAAATATTTACCTGTCCTTTAAAGAACAGCAGTGGACCTGCTGGAGTGTGCTGAGTTGTCCAAGAGCTTCTCCCAACCTGCTTTTGCTCTCAAAGCAAGCTGGAAACTTGATAGATTTTCAGAATTTGGGATTGGCACACAAACTGAACACCAGGTGAGCAGACAGTGCCTGTGATGGAGTGGGCTCAAGTCCACTGTGGCACAAAGCAGGGCTCTTGCACAGACCTGGGAAGCTGGTGGTGTGTGTAAAAAAAGAGGAGAGTATGACATAAGGAAAGGAATAGGAAACTCAGGTGCTAGCAAGGATTAGCATCCTGCTTCTCCCTTTAGGCAGTTTTGTCCAGAGTGTCAGAGTGGGGAGACTGGCTGCCACCAAGCAAACAAAAAAGGCCAGGGAGAAGTTTAAAAGTTCCCAAGAGAAGGAACAAGACTGGCAGAAGGTGTTTGACAACCATTCCTGAGTGAGTCACACTGAGCTGTCTGTCTGGAGCCAGGAGGAATTTGCAAAGCTGAATAATTGTTCCTATTTATTTCTTAAAATATACAGATATGACAGTGTTCTAGCTCGTGTGTTTCAGTGTAAATGTCTTGCAGTGGGCTGGCATTTTCCCCTGGTTTTAATCCTTTTTTCTTTGAAATTGCAGTCTTGCTTATCTGCTGCTGCTCCATCCTGCTGTGCTGGTGGGAGCAGGGATCCCCCTTGTCCTGGGTCAGTGGATCACATCTCTGTGCCTTCCACTGAACATGAAACCAGGAGTAATCTGTGTCCACTTGATTTAGGCTTTCAAAATCAGGATAATTATGTGATTACGTGCTTTGCAGAACAACAAAAGTTGCAGGGTGTTTATTTTTCCTCCTGATGGCAAACAGGTAAAAGCAAACTTGAGCTCAAATGCTTGCAGTTGGGTAAACTTTGGTGATCAGTAATATTGAAGTTTGGGATAAGGTTTGTTGAGGCTGAGTTCTACAAGAGCTCTCTTGAGTATCTGTAAATATGCATATACCCACAAAACCCATCTGATCCTGTGAGAAATGAGGCAAACTTGGCAAATTCACAATTATTATCTAATCTAAATTTAATATGCAATTAAGCTGTTGCAATTCTAGTTCTAAGAAAAATTAATTTTGCATTGCTCATAGTAAAACAAAAGCATGAGACTGCAGACTGAGGGATGACAAATGAGTGTGTGTGTATCCAGGGGAGAAGCAGCACACAAACACCTACAAGCAGTTGTAAGTGACATACTCTAACAGAAGCCATTGTAAGTTTATTAAAACATAACACAGGGATTCTCTTCCTGAAATAAAAGCAATTTGGGTGCACAAGCAAATGTTGAAGTTGTGGGGTGCCTTCCCTGGAAAGCTCAGTGCAGAGCCCTGTGATGTCTGTGAGTATGGGAGGCTGTTTTGTGGGAAAACTGATGTCAGCCTGCTTTGGTGAGACTAAGCCATGACATCAAAGCTGTTTGAGCTGGTTTTGCCCAGGAAACTCGTGACAAACCTCTCTAGTTTTAGTTTCCCTGTTATGAACAGAAAATCCCTATGAAAATACCATTAATTCCTTTGTCAATAAAGAGGTGCTTGCAGTGAGAGGAATTCTGCAAGGAGTTCTGCTTCCTTGTGGGGGTTTTCTTGCAGCCAGCAGATTTCTAAGCAAGTCAGGTTCATTTTGGTTATCCAATCCATTTGTTCAAATAGAGGCAGTGTTAACTGAGAGCGTATGCTGAGGAGAAATTGAATTTGTGCACACTCTCTTTTTTGTGCCAAGTGTGATGCAAAGAAATGGTTGAAATTAAATTTGGAAAACAGCCATTTTAATATTGCTGGTGTTTTCAGCTGTAATAATGTATAGCAACAAGTTAGAGGAAATATAATTTCATCCCTAGTGGTGGCATAAGCACAGTGCTCTTTGCAGCTGTTGAGGAGGCTCAGTCATGTCACTAACATTGCATTTAAGGCAGGGAAGAGGGAAATCTGCCCCTCAGCTGCACTGATGTCAAGTATTGAGAACTGTTTTTTTTTTTCCTGTTCTGGTTGCACTGAGTTGTTTGAATGCTTTTCTTTGTTTTGTTACTATATTCTGTGGTCTTCTCACTACAAAATGCAAGTTAAACAACTGGTTATCTTGGCATTTTTTTCTTAGAGCAACCTAGATAAGAAGGAAATGCAGAAACTTCTCAGTAAGTCTAATTCTGTATGCCTGTGAAATGATCATGAATGTCAGAGCCATGTGCCCAGCTTTTTTTTCTTTCTTTATTTTTAACCTCAGAGTATTGGCATCTCATTAAGATGATGAGTCAAACCAAAGGCTTTTTATTTGATGGAAATAGTCTTATCAAAAATCTCTAGAGATACTGAGCCAAACCTATCGACATAAGTGAAAATTTCTGTGGCTTGAATGCCTTTAGATCAAGCCCAAAGTAAGGAATGGGTTTTAGACAGATAGTGGTGATAATCTTTCACTCTTGACCTTTTCTGGAAATTGACTGTGGTGCTACTTCAAGGCCAAGATGGACAACATTTCAAGGAATGAGTTTTCATCAGATTTCATGATGGTACCATTTTTTTGTTTTTGAGATCTTATTCCTGGTTCTTAAAACTCAAAAACAGACTTACATCTCTGTGACCTCAGTTTAGCTTAAAATTCTTTTCCATACCCTTCAATTTAAAAAATTCATAACAAGCAGGGTTTTCATTGAACTCTGAATCAGCCTTGCATCTCACTGAGGCATGTTCAGGGAAATTAGATCTATATTGTGTGAGAATCTAAGATAATCTTTCTGTCATGCTTAGGTTTCAAAGGCTGGGTCTGTAGTAGACAGTTTGTAATGCTGTGTGGGATGCAATTGAGTGGCTGTCTATTTTTACAGTTTATCTGGAGAATCCCTGGTACAGACTGTTCAAATGGGTACCAAAACTGTTGTTATACCTTATTTGCTTATTTGCTTATTCTCTCTGACTCACTGCTGTTGATCTAAGCTCTGTTTTCCTGCCTACTTAGACACCTGTGGTTGCCAGTGGTGGCTCTGAAATAAATGAGTGGATATTGCTTTTAGTGCTGCCATGGCAGAGTGGGCAGGAGTCTTGGGATGCTTTTTTGCAAAGCCCTGAAATAATATTCTCTCCATTGGTGCTTCTGCATCATGGGGTTCAGGCTCCCAAATTCCTCATCCCAGAAAGAGATGTGGTACAGTGCAGGAAGTGGGAATCCCATCAACAACCTGTTGTCTTCCTGAATACTTTCCTGTTATCAGGCTTGTTTGCTGTGAATGTCTCATTTTGCTTTTAAAAGCTGGATAGCCACTGCACTTTTGTCTTTCAGCAAGAAGAGTATTCTGTATTCTGCAGGGAAAAATTATTGATTACTTATAGGCATTGATCATAAGATAATCAATGTATTTTTGTGTGGAATGTCCCAGAAATGTCCAGGAAAATAACCTGCTACCCCTGTGGCAATGTGGTATTTCTGAAGGGATCTGTACTTTCATTTATCTGACAAAGAAGTATGGGCAGAGCCACTGGAAGCTTTCCCTCATCTCTGCCCTGGCTCTTGGGTAGCTGCTGAGTATTATTGAGTTTTCTGATTTATTGATTTATTGAGTTTCTGAGTATTCTTGGGTTTCCTGATCTCAGAAGAGGTGAGGGAATAGACACACTTAGGCTGGTGATTTTCTTGCCTTTGAAAGAGAAATAGCCCAAGTTGGATCATCAGAAAGGTTGGAAGGGCAGAAAATATACTGAGAAAAAAAAACGTTTTCATGAGCTCCTGGTTTCTGCTGCTTTCATCTGTTCCCATACTCGTGAAGCAGCTCATGCAACAGGTAGATCTCATTTTGAATAAAAAATAGGTTTTATTTTCCTTGTGTGTTTTTGATGAGCAGTGTTTGTAGAATTCTGAAAAATTGTCAGGAAACTCTTGATGGGCAACAAAATGTCTTTTATCTTTTGCTTCTGACTTGCAACATCATTAACCCTTCCTCACAGGCAGGGTTTGCAAATTTATAGAGACATCAAGGAGGCTTAGAAAACCTTGATCTGAAAAATTCAGTATTTTGAAATGTGGTGGTGAAAGGCAAAATTCAGTGTTCTAAAAGTTTCACTCATTTCTCAAATAGCAAAAGTAGGTAAAATACCAGATTTCAGGGTGGGGCCAAGATGATCAGGGCAAAATATGTCTGTAATTGGTTTCATGGGTGTAGGTAAATGTGGCACAGCAGAGATGGCAAAATCATGTTTAGAGAAACTGAAGGCAGAGGTCTAAGATGTAAATACTGCTTGCCACAGTTTTGTTGTTGTCAAGCACATTAATTCTTGCTGGGTTGGAATATTAGGATCAGTGGAGAAATTTCCAATTTCATGCTCATATTCATGCAAACATCATGAAAGTCAGAGGGATTGCACACATGTGACAACAACAAATTAATTAAAATCTGGAGATCAAAATGAATATACTGTCTTACAGAAGAATTAGTGGCTTAATTTTTAATTTTGAGTTACATGTCATGAAATGCTGCAATGTGCATTTGGGGTTTTTTTTAACCTGACTTCTTAATGAAATGGGGCTGATGCAGTCACTTCTGTCATTCTCCCCTCTAATGGCTTTGAATTTTGGCACATTCCAGTGACATCTGGCAGAGGTAGAAGTCTCCAGGAGATTTAATCATTAGGACTTCCATGAATGTGGAAAGCTGAGTGAAGGAGAGCAGTTGTATTCTGACTTGTACTGGGAGGCATATAGGATCTTTTGGAAACCAGAGAATCTGGGTGAATGTGGGGACTCAGGACACAGCTCTGTCCTTGAGTTTAGGACAGTGGGGTCAAGGCTGAGCCCCTCAGAAATGCTGGTACCACCTCTGGGAGGGTGTGCTGGAGAAGGAAGGTGAGAAAGAACTCCACAGCAGGCAGAGAGAGGAGTGTAAAGATGTGGGAGAAGCCCAGGAGATTCCAGGGTCAGTGCAGGAGGGGTAGATTCCCCTGCAGCCCCTGGAGCAGCTCCTTCTCCCTGCAGCCCATGGAGATCCCTGGGATGCAGAGATCCACCTGAAGAAGGCTGTGACTCTTTGGGAAGCCCAGGCTGGAGCAGGTTTGCTGGTAGGACTTGTTAACCCTGCAAGGGACCCACTCTGGAGCAGGCTGCTCCTGAAGGATTTCGCCCATGGAAAGGAACCAGGCTGGAGCAGCTGGTGAAGAACTCACACAGGAGGAGTCCATGGAGACTGTCTGCTGTGGGAGGGACTCCATCTGGAACAGGGCAAGTTTTGTGAAGTTCTCTCTCTGAGGAAGAAGGAGCAGAGATGAGTAATGGACTGACCATTCCCTGTGCCCATGCACTGCTGGGCAGGAGGAAATACAAAAAAAAAATCAGGAAGTTGAGCCCAACAAAAAAGGGAGGGGTTGGGAGAAAGTGTTTTAAGATGTGGTTTTATTTCTCATTTCTGCACTCTGCTTTGATTGGTAATTAAATTGAGCTGATTTACCCACATGAGTCTGTTCTGCCCATCACAGTAGTTGGTGAGTGATCTCTCCCTGTCCTTACCTTCACCCACAAACCTTTCATTGTGTTTTCCCTGTCCAGGTGGGAAGGGGAGTGGCTGAGCAGCCTTGGTGGGCACCAGTCCTCCAGCCAGGGTCAGCCCATCACACCAAGACATTTGTCTCTTTGTCCTTTTCTTGAGAGGCATGGAAATAAGGGAGAGAACCCTGAGGGATGCAGAGCATTTAAGAACTTTGTCATCAGAGCAGATAAAAGATCAAGACCAGGCTGGATGGGGTTCTGAGCCCATTTAGGTGGTATTAAATTCTGCTTCCAACCCAAACCATTCTCTGATCCTGTGAAAGAAGGGAGAGTACTAAAAATCCCCACGGTTCTCAGTGTGACTGAACAGGAGGAAATGAAGGTTTTGTGGTGAAAGGTCAGTGCTAGAGCGTTTTAGGAAAACAAGGCAAAAATAATATTTTACCAGCAGGTCTTTAAAAATTCAGGGTAGGGTAAAAACCTATGGGTAGGTTTAAAAAAAAAAAAAAAAGATAATAGTGCTGAGACTTGCTGTCTTAGACTGGGGCAGATGTTTACTTCTTATGTTCTTCACTAAGCTGATCTTAATACATATGTCAAATGCAGAAGTGGTGCTTTTCCTTGTTTCAGCAAATACTGATTTCCACATCCTGCCATGGGACACAGCACAACAGCTGCTGACCACCTTCTGCCTGTCCCTAAATTGCCTCCTGTCCTACATGGGCAGGGATGCAGAAAACTAAAGAATTCCTGGATTAAGGTTAACTTCTCTTTATCCAAAAAGTCAAATACAGTTAAGTGAGGGGTTGTCAGAACAGAGACTGGCAGGTTCTGTATCCAGCAGTGGAAATGGAAGGATCAGACAACAGGATGAGAGGAAGAGGTCTCAATGTGTGCCAGGAAGACTCAGGTTGGACATCAGGAGGAATTTCTTCATGGAAGGTGCTGTTAAGTATTGAAACTGCCTGGGGAAATGGTGAATTACTATTCCTGGAGGTGTTCAAGAAGTGACTGGATGTGAGATTTAGGGCTGTGGTTTATTTTGTGGGTAGTGGTTGGCCAAAGATTGGACTCAGTGATCTTAGAGGGCTTTTCCAACCTTGATGATTCTATGGTGCCCAGCATGTGGGGCAGGATGCTGCTGCAGGAGTGATAAATCCTGTTTTCCATACCAGGAGGGATGTGTCCTTTGGGGTCTGTAAAACAGCAATGTCCTCAATGTAACAGACAAATACCAGAGTGCCACAGACTGATCAAAGGCAAGAGGCTGTGGAAGTGGAGCTAAACCATTTTATTTGAGGATAGATAATCCCTATTTCTCCTTGTGCCATTTGTGTGTGCTTTGTGCCCTGTCTGAGAGGAGCCAAGCTCTGAAGCAGAAGGCTGTAAGTGCTGCTCTAAGGACTGACATAGAATCATGTTGGAAGAGCTTCCAGGATGCTCAAGTCCAGCCTTTGAATGGTTTGACACTGGACACAGCAAAGCTGCTTGCACATGGCTCTGCAGAGGGCAAGCAAGAGGTCAAGAAATAGTTGAGGGTGTGGAGGGAATTGTTCTTTTCTTGTTTGTTTGAACTGGCTTTTGAGATACACCAGATGAAGAGAATGACTCTGGCCTTGGAAGTGAAGAGCTGGATGTTTAATGTCTGGCAGTATTTGTTAGAGTGTGCCAGTGGAAAGGACAAACAAGCCCAGTGCTGGGGAGTCACTGGATGCCAGCAATGTGTGAGCACTGGGCTGTTCTGGCTGTGTGAGACAACTGCAGCTTTAGGAGGACTCCACTTGTTCCTTTTTGAACAGAAGCCTCTGCTTCCCAACAGCTGTTCTTAAAATAATTTATTAATGGAAGAAATGTTTATTTCCTCCTTACAGGAAAACACTGGGAGAATTCAGATTATTTATCATGAGCTCCAGTACTATTCATCTTGCTTTGCTTTCTGTGGTAGGCACAATACTGGCTGTGTTCAACCAGGCTTTTTTCTTTTTGCCTCTCTAATGTGCTTCTGAAGTGGGTAGGTTACTAATGATGCAAATGGATGTTAATTGTGCAAAAACTAGACACTCTGTGCCTTGAAAAGCTGTACCTGATTGGTAGAAGAGAGGATAGAAAAACAACAAAATTGCTGTGGAGTTTTATAAATAGCAGTAGACTGTAAGCAGGTGGTGAGTGAAAATTATTTGATTCTCACAGCTGGCAGGGACTTTATTTTCGGACAGTGGATCCACATCACCTTGGGATGCCTCATTTGTCAAAGTTATTTGTTACCATCTACTGCTTGATCTGGGCTTTTGCCACACTTGTAAAAGCTGAGCATGAAAACCATCAGCAAGCTGTGGCTGTGGCAGAAAATCAGGCTCAAGTATTTAATTTTTGGGTGAAACTTCGAGGCTGTGGTTTGACAGCCTGGCTGGATTTGCAGTACCCAACAGGTCAAACAGGCCAGTCCTGGATAATGTGGGGTTTGCAATAAACTCAGTTTGGTGGCTTGGTAAATACAGTTTGCTGGGTTAACTTTGTGCTGGCAGGATTTGTGGTGGATCAGGCTTGCCTAAGCTCCTGTGGGGTTCTGCTGGTTCAACACTGCCAGTCTTTCTGCAGCTGGTATAAATGTGGCACATGCTCAGAGCTAAGTGCTCTGGCTAATTCAGTGGAATCAGGATTCTACACCAATGCCCTTTCCAGTTCAAGTTTGTACTGCTATGTAGCCTAAGGCTTTTTTATCATTTTACATTTCCCCCACACACTCTGGTATATTTGATCACAGAACTGTGGCTTGACAAAGTGAGAAGTTATTAAACCTGCTCCAGCAGGGGTTTTGAATGTGGGAATACCTGATTTCCATTTCCATGCCTTAGTGCTTGCCAGACTGATGCTGTGTGTGACCAGCCCTGCTCTTTGCAGGGTGAGGTTCCAGCTGCAGTTCAGCACAGCATCCCTGAAGATTCAGCCCCTGTTTGCCCATCAGGGCTCTGCTGCTCACTGTGAGTGCAGAGCTCTGTGTTCCTCCCAGCACTAACTCCCAATTATGTGGTATTTGTTGGAAGAGAGGTATGAGATTAGTCTCCTCAGCAAACAGTAATCTTCCTAGTGGGCTGTAAATTGTAAATAATGATTCCTTCCTATTTTGGGCAGGGATACTAACCATCACCAGTTCATTGTGTGAAAACCTGCACGAGGCAGCCTTAGAGAGCACAGTGTTTATTGGGTTGGATTTACTCTTAATGAATGAGCCTGGACTGTTTCAGGGCTTTTGCTTGTCTAAATCCACTCTCCCTCTGACTCTTTTCCTCCTTGTTGGTTTTTTTTTCCCTCCTCCAGGACAATTATTCTGAGTGACGGCCCTTGCACACGCTTCTGAGTGGTTATCATGGGCTTCATTGCCTTCCTGAAGACCCAGTTCATAGTTCACCTCCTCATTGGGTTTGTCTTCGTTGTCAGTGGACTGATCATTAACTTCATCCAGCTATGCACCCTGCTGCTCTGGCCCCTCAACAAGCAGCTTTATCGCCGAGTCAACTGTCGCCTTGCCTATTCCCTCTGGAGCCGTGAGTATGCTGGGGTGGGATGGGAGAGGTTTGGCTTGCTTTTGCTTTGGTTAACCAGAAAAAAAAAAAAAATATATATATATATATGGACATGCATCTGTTTGCACATAGAGGTGAGAGAATGGTAAGTTAGATGTAGATTCTTTCAGAGCACGTAAAAAACAGTTTTTTGGGTTTTTTTTCTGGAATGCTGGGAATTCATACAGAAGTCAAGGGTCTGATGTGTATTGTCACTCTGTCATTCAAAAAAAGTGGGAAGTGAAGCTCCTCTGCACCTCCAATCTTATCTGGACTGATAGGAGTTCCTTGTGTCTCAATGCCTTTTTCATCCAGGACCAGCACCTGTGCTGAGGGACAGTGAGACTGGCTCAGGTCCTGAGCACATGAGCAATAATGGTCATGTAGGAGCCCAAGTTTATTGTGTGGGCTGCAGAGGCAGAGGTCTATCTTAAAGCATCTTGTGTAGATGTCTCTGCAGCTGAACTGTGACAAAGTTCAGAATCCCCTTACACCCTTCAGTGCCTGCTCTGAGGCCAGGGTCTCCTTTTGAGAGCAATTTGTTGGTGTTTCCTCTTCTGCCCATGGGCCAGCTCTGCACTGAGTGCAGCTTCTTTGTTCTCCTCTTCCAAACCTTCCTCCCTGTGAATGCCTCCTTCTTCTCCTCACAGAGCTTAATAGAGGGCTGGATTTCTGAAAATGTTTAGAGTGTTTAGAAGGCTCCTTAGCCCAAATGTCACCTTCTGTTTCAGCAGTGAATCATCTAATCACTTTCCATTCTCCATCCCCCCCAGTCTGCTCGGCCACTTACCTTAGTGCTCAGCTCAGCATCCAACTCCCACCTTTGGGTAAATGAGTCACCAGAATGAACACTGAAATTACAGTTCAGCAGTCCACTGACAGGCACCCACATTTTGTAAATCATCAATACGAAGTATCACCAACAAAAACTCTCTGAGGTGTCTGGTTCAGTCTGTTTCTAACCTTGTTGTCCCTGCCTTTACTGTGCTTTTTGTCCTGCCTACTGAGAAGCACAGGAGAGAGGAAATTAAATAGACTAGCAGGCATATTGTCAGAAAAAAAGGTATTGTCATAGAAGAGCTTAGTAGAAACTTCAAAATTAGTTTGATTGGATGAGAGTGGGGACATATAGGGCTTTTTATTTTTAATTTGCTTGTAAGAATTTCCTTGTGCTTTTAATAATCTAGAATCTGATCTCATGCTGTAAACTATTGCTACATTAATAGTTAGGTTTTTTCTGAGGATATGAGCTGCTTGTTCTGTAAGGCTTTAGGCTCAGCCCCTAGTTAGCATTGTGCATGAAACAATCACACTGTAAATGCTGCTGCCTTGTATCCTGTAAACGCTGAAATAACCCACACAAACACACACAAAGAGGTTTGGAGAAGCTGAGTAGATAATTGGGTTGTATGTAGGATAACCCCTAGTGTATAGCCTGTTACAAATTAACACATTGGGAAATTAGACTATGAAAATTAATGTAAATGTTATGTGGGATTGCAGAGAGCTGATGGCCTGTAATGGAAGAGCTGACAGAATATGCTCTTCAATTATGATTTATAGCAATTTAGATAAGCTGTGTAAATGCAGTGTTGCCATTCATAATGAGATATATTTCAGTATGGAGAAGTTGCAGGTTGGTGTTCTGCTTTGGATACTGCATTTTGCTCACTTTCTCCAAGCTGTTTGTGGTTTTAGGCTGAGGGTCTGCAAGAGAAGCTGCTCTGTCCATCTGGCAGAGGATCAGTGTGCAGGGAGGGATACACAGGTAATCCTGTATGTGGCTCTGTACTGACAACCAGGCTCTGTTCTTACTGTATCTCCTCTCAAATACACAAAGCCTGGCTTCCAAAGGGGAGTGAGAGAGGCTCTGTCCAATGTTCCTGACAGGCATTTGGGGAAGGAAGTCTCAGGCCCCAACATAAACCCATAAATTCGTGACAGGTAGTCTGTACTTGCAGCTCTCCCACGTCAGCTCCTTCCAGATGAATCACACCTTTGGAGAGTGCAGCGTGTTTGGGTTAGTCCAGTTGCAAAAATAACCACTCAAATGTTGGTGCTCTCAGCTGAGGGATGTGCTGTGCCCCTTGTTTTCTTTGTTTTGAGGGGTTTGTGAGGCTGTAAATGCACCTGCTTTGGTGTGTGGAGCCCAGCCACAGGGGGTGGCTGCAGCCAGGTGTTGCTGATTCCCTACAGGAGCTCTCCTGGGCAGTGCAAGCATTCCCATTCCTTCATTCAGAGGGATCTTCTTGCTGTAGCATTGGCAGGATGGGTGCCACACAAAGAAGCTGTAACCCACACACCAAGAAAAGGAAATGAGCCCACTCCTGGTTATAATTACATCATTTGTCAGCACACTTGTAAAGGACAATCTGTTTCCTCGTGTTAATCCTTGGGCTCGTCAACCCTCCTCTCTCAGTATGAACTCTGGCAAATCCTCCACTCTTTTAGGGAGAAAGGTGAAAGAAATGTTCTGCAGAAAGTCATCCACACTGACCTCTGCAGATTTTTTTTTTCTCTGATTTTGAAGAAGAAACGCACCCAGGTGATTATTATTTTTGTAAGAAAATGCAGCAGGTACACAGTCAGCTATGGAAAGGGACAATTGCTCAGAGTACCATGATGTGTTTGGTTCCACTGCTCCATTCTCCTGGCCATCTGCTTGGAAGGTGCTCTGGGAGCACTCTTGCTGTCCTCTTTCCCCTTTTACTGAGCCAGGATAACCAGAGAAAAGGAAGTGAGTGAACACAGAGCAGATGAGCAGAGTGAACACAAAGCTGGGAAGCAATGACAGAAACCTGCACCTGGTCTGAAAGAACAAGACAATCCTGCCTTTCCTCTGCCATATTTCTAGTTGATTTGGGTTAAAACAAAGTGCATAACTTTGTAGTGCCTCCAAATGAGCAAGTGCTGAAAGTGATACAGAGAAATAACCTGGTGGGTGAGTGGTCATGAGTGAAAAAAAATCCATTCTAGGTGAGCTCTGTGCCCTCAGCAGACCAGGGCTGGTTTTCCCCATTGCTCACCTAAATCCTGTGTTTGCCTTCTCTCTGATGGTGCAAGACTGGATCCCAGACTCTTGTTTAGCAGTGTGATTGATGACCTTGTCTGATCCCACTGATCAGGAGCTTTTGTGCAGGAAGATGCTGCCCTGTTTGGCAAAACCAGAATCTCCCAGTGGGAAGCTGAAAAACCTCCAGGCAGAGCTTGATAGAGGGAACAGAGGGGGAACCCTGCAGGTGTACTCATGTGAGAAGGGTTGGACTCTTTTTAACTGCTGTATTTGTGCAACCACATTTTTATTTCATCCCTGTCTCATTGAAATGAGAAAATACCAATGACTGTGGTTTGCAGGGAAGCAAATCTTCCTACTGGGAGGATGAACTATTCTCATACTTTTTATAGTTGTCCCATGATGCAAGCAATGCCTTCCATCTGCCTCGATGTACTGAAATGAGGGAAATAAGCTAACCATAGCAACTACAGTCAGTGCATGCTGAATTTAAGTAGAAGGGGGTTTTATGATGAAAAAAGGGGAGGTGGAAAATAAGAAAGGGTGAAAAAAATGTTCAGAGTGGAGTCAGAATTGCTGTGTTACTTTAAAGCTGGAGTACATGGAGGGAAAAGGGCTCATTCTTTTGCAGTAAAAGGAAGACACAATTTACCATTTTTGTCTTTTCCCAGGTATTTTGATAAATTAGCTCAATTCTCTGCTGTTTTTAACTCTGTGTTGATGATCATAATGCAGAACAATTAGAACCCTGTGTTGTAATATTAAAATCTATCACAGAAGATCTATGTCACTGCATCCCTGGAAAAGACCTTTATTGGTCTGTTTACCTCCATAAGGCTTGTTTCATGTGGAGCAAAAGCATTAGGCTGCATCTATACATAATTTGTACCCCACCTGGGAGGAACTGTGCTCATTTAGTGGAGCAATCAACAGCTCCACTGTCTGTTTTCAGGCATAAAAGTCTTTGGGCTTTTTTTCCAGTGGTCATGAAATTTTGCATTTGTAATTGCAATGCCCAGACATGCTGTTAAAAACTTGCTACATTATCCATAATGCATATGTGTGGTGCCTTAAATACTGCTTAGGGGTGGTAATGTGGTTTGGTCTGTACCCTTCCAAGCTTTTTTTTCCCCTCTGCTGGGTGGGTTTGGGAAGGGGACAGTGTCAGGGGAGGCTGGGCAGGGAATGGGGTTGAGGATGGAACTCCAAATGCTTTCTGTAAGGGGTACCCCTAACTCCCCTCTCCACCTTCACCATGTCTGCTAGAGTTGGTGATGCTGCTGGAATGGTGGTCAGGCACAGAGTGCACCCTGTTCTCAGACGAGGCCACGGTGAAAACCTTTGGGAAGGAGCATGTCATCATCATCCTCAACCACAACTTTGAGATCGACTTCCTGTGCGGCTGGACCATGACGGAGCGCTTCGGGGTGCTGGGGGTACGTGGGCCAGCAGCTCTCCCTCCTCTGCTCTCTCCAAAACCCATCTATAAACAGTTTATTTGCATTCTAGTTCCCAGATACACCTCCACCATCTTAGCTTTAATCTGTTTGACCTCGTTGCACAAATCAGCAAGTGACATTTTTGGATTGTCGCTTTTGTTTGTTTTTTTTTTTCTCCAAAGAGTTCCAAAGTTCTTGCTAAGAGAGAGCTGCTATATGTGCCCCTAATTGGCTGGACGTGGTACTTCCTTGAGATTGTTTTCTGCAAAAGGAAATGGGAAGAGGACAGAGATACAGTTATTGAGGGATTGAAACGTTTGTCTGATTATCCTGAATATATGTGGGTAAGTGTTGAGTCTCTCCTCTGCTGTTGGCTGCTAGGAGTGAAATGGTGACAGACTGGTGCCTGTGGCTTTGTGTGTCAGGAGAAGGTGTGCTTGCTCACTTCCAGGAGCTGTCACAGAAAAACCATGCTCTGTTTCAGGAGGTTTTGGGATATGCTGGTAGGAAACTGCTGTTGGAAGGGAAGTCATTTGGGAAGCAGCTCAGAAGCTTGATACTCACTGATAAATCAGTGATGCTAATGATATTATCCAGACTTAATTTTACCCATTAAAAGCCTGTATTTGCTTACTCCATCTGTATAACATCTTCTGAGGTAGGCTGAAAAGACTCATAAATAAAAATCCTTTTTGGAGAAGTGAGTGAATTTGACTGCACAGATCATGGATTTTGATAGAAAGTTTCTGTTAGTGTGTTCCTTGATCTGTGAAATTACAGGTTTCCCAAAAAGTCTCTGTGAGAACATATGGCAAGCTTATATCTGCTTCTGCAGTTATATTTTTTTTCCTTTTTATTTTGGCATTATTTAAAATCAAGGGTAGAAGATCTCTGTTTTATTGTGTGCAGTTCTGTTAGACTTCACTGCAGCAGCACAGTGGTGTAATCAACCCATTAACCTTCTTAGAGCTTCAAATGCAAAGGTTTTGATGAATTATCAGTTCTGCTTTTATAGCAGCACATGTAATGTACAATTATTTGGCTTATAAAACATTAAGAGGCTTTTTATGCATTTTAAGTTGATTTTCAGTGTTATCCAGCACAGCTTGTTAAAATGAATAGTGAAACATTAAGCCTTAACTAGAACATTGTGAATGCATTGTAATTTTCTGCCATTACAAAGATAGAAGAAGTAAGAATCTGGGGAATGTATTTTAAGCTACTTAATTGCTTGAATATATGGATATGAATTATATTGAATATATCTTCCTGATTAGTGTGGGGAAGAAAAGAAAAAACAGAAAAACCCTACCAATTAAAAAATCTCAAGACTGAACTTGAGCTTCAGATCTATACATTTTAATGATTCTACAACTGAAACCAAAGACTAGTCACTAGGGAAAACAATTTTAAAAATATAAGTGCAAAATGTAGTTAGCATTGATTATTTAAATCAAGACTTCATGCTTTGTAATTGAAATAATGATTAAAATTGACTTGAGCAGATCAATTTCCTAATTTCTGTGCATTCTAAATGCCACAATTAGGGCTGTCTTTTAGTCACCTTAATTTGGTACAAGTGTTGTTAAATGCAAAAATGATGGTAAATGAGTTGGGAGCTGGTGCTTATGCCTAATACTTGCTGAAGAGATGAGACAGTTGAAATGTGTGCACGTGTATGTTTATTTTGCACAAATTCTCAGTGTACTGCTGGACTTGTTTAGATATCTCAAGATCTCCTCGTGTGTTTTTTTGCTTTTGTCTGACACAGTTTCTGCTGTACTGTGAAGGAACTCGTTTCACAGAGACCAAGCACCGCATCAGCATGGAGGTAGCTGAGTCCAAGGGGTTGCCTAAACTGAAATACCACCTGCTGCCCAGAACCAAAGGTTTCACCACTGCTGTCCAGTGTCTCAGGGGAACAGGTACTGCCAGGCTTTGCAGCACTTGCAATGTGTCTTTAGCACACTCTGTGTAGCTGGGCATAGTCTGCTCTGTTGTTTATTACAATTAGTGAGCTGGCAGTAATGAGGATCTAGTGTGTCAGCTGGTAATTTGCAAATTGCCACAGAACTGTCAGATGCCAGTCTTAAAAAGTACTAAAAACCTTTTTGTGTTGCTTAGTTCATCAAGTCATCTGGTGTTTTAGAGAGCTGGGAGTGTCAGGGAGCTGGTGCAGATAAATGTGATGTGTAAACACAAAATAGTGAAGGACTCTGGTACATCATTAATGCAAGGCTTGCACAAGGCTCTGTTGCTATCTCAAGCAAGGATGCCAGAAGGTGCTTGCTAGAAGTGCTGTTGTAACAGCCCTGTTTTCTTTTTTCTTTTTTTTTTTTTTTTTTTAACAGTTTCAGCAGTGTATGATGTAACACTAAATTTCAGAGGAAACAAGAACCCGTCTTTATTAGGAATTCTTTATGGAAAGAAATATGAAGCAGATATGTGTGTAAGGTAAGCATATACTGATGGAGGTGAGCACTAAGGTACATACTTGGGCACATTGAGGTATATTCAGATTTTAGAGGGTAATTTCCTTTCCTACAGTCCATTTCTTCTTGTCCTTCAGCTTCAGTGGTCCCTTGTAGTAAATAGTCAAAACTCCTTTACATGCCAGTTTCTCTCCCTCACTCAACATGGCTTGATCAGCAGATTAGAAATTTAAAAATGCTGAAATTCTGACATTGTAGGAATGAGGTGGGACATTGCTCACACTCCTCACTGCTCCTTTTCCTCAAAGAGTAGCTGCTAGCACCTAACCCCATGCAGCAGGTACACGTTTGCATGCACACACCTCCCCCTTCTCTTTCTTGCTTTCTCTTTGCTGCCTTCTGCTTCAAAGGCTTCCTTGTGATCATAAACACTACCAACCCTGTTGAGTTTCTTCTTCTCCCTTTTATGTTTGGGCCTGAGACATGACCTGTTTATTCTTTCCACAGTTATTTGGACAGTTTGCTTCTGCTTCTTTGGGGGTTTCACCCACCCTTTGGAAAATATTGCTGTATTCTGGTGACGAGGCTAATGATTTTTTTTAAAAGTTAAAAAAACAACAAAAAAAAGCCTTTCTCCTTTCCTCCCTGGCCTTGGGTCTGTGTGTTGCTGCAACATCCACAACATTTTAGTCTCTCAGCTGAAAAGATGACTGTGGAGCTGTCCAGGGAAATGTGGAGTTGCTCATTTGCAAGGGGTTTCATTTTCTCTATTTACACTTGCCAAACATATTCTTGATGAGGAAAGTGAGCAGACAATTTGCCAGCCAGCAAAACAGCTGGTCAGGCAATTCCACCTGTAATTCCACACTGATAGCAGGTGCATGTGGAATATCTGTCTGGATCTGAGGTGCACATGCATGGATGCACATCTGTATAATCATTAATTATATACTGAACTGTGGCAGCCTTCAGTTAAATATCCTTTTTTTTTCTAACAGAGGTGCAATTTTATTGCATTTCTTGGAGGATTAATGAAGAGAAGAAGAGAAATGTAGTTTACAATAGCATTAGATGAGGTTTGGGTTTGTAAAATTCTGTTGAGGATTATGTTGCCAGGTAAAATTACTAACTATGCCCTACAATAATAGATAATTTATATTATTACATAATTTTGATTTAAAATGTGGATGGAATGAATATTCTCAAGGTGCTTTTCTACACTTTTTCTCTGTTGTGGGGAAGTAACTATGAGAGTAAGACTATTTTTACAGATTTTTTTTTGAAAATGGAACATGTCCTTATTGTTCCAGGAGATTTATTGTAGCTCAGAGAAGGGAGGCACATAAGCTCTCTTGTTCTTTGTGTGTGCAGACGTAGTTACCTGTGCAGAGGTAAGCAGCTTAGCTCTGCAGTGGATCCAGTCTTTATCCCCACTGTCTCCAGAGGAAATAATTAGGAATTCACCAAAAGTTATTGCTGTGACTCCCCTCTAGTGGTGACAGCAACAGCACAGCAGCTCCACCAGAAAGCTTTCAGCAAATGACTTTTCACTGAGCTTTTATTGAGCATCATTTATATGAATTGAGCAGTTTATCTTGTTAGAGCTCATGTAAGTAAATCTGCCAGATCTGGTGTTTAGTTGGCTGATGGGATGCAGAAATCATTAGAAATGTGTTGGAGCATATTCACAGAATCACAGAGGGGTTTGAGCTGGGTCTCAGAAAATGAAAGGATGCAGGGGAATGCATGGTTGGCTCAGGCAAGGCTCCTGTTCTCAGGGAGGGCAGGGCAGGGCTGACATGGCCATAATTGCCACACACCCCCAGAACTGCCCCCTCATCTCTGGGACTGCAGGGGCAGAGGGGCAACATTTTCCTTAGAGATGGTATAAAGTGCATGTTTAGCCTCTCCCATTTCTTCCAAAATAGGGTTTTCACTACCTTTGTACAAAATGTAACAGTTACCCTTGGCTTTTCCACTTGCTTGTCTTTTCCCAGCTCGTCAGTCTGAGCTCACTGGGGATTAGCCAGTGGTGGATCTGGTGAAGGAGGAACAGTGATTGAATGGGAAATGCTTATTTTACTGATGTGCTCTGAAACTGACAGGAGCTTGTACACTATATTTTGTCTGAAATAGTACCCAATTCCCAACCTAAAACCTCAGATTCTTAAGTCCCAGTTCTCTGTGTTTAAGACCTCTGCCATCAGTGACAGTATTGCCTGTTATTTTATACCCTTTAGTGAGTGGAAGTCTTCCCTAGTAGAGGGATAAAATCAGATACCTGGATTTTCCCTTCATTCTTTTTTTTTTTTTTGTTTTCCTTCTTTCCATTTTTTAATCTCTCTACTAAACCAGGAGATTTCCTCTGGAAGATATCCCTCAAGATGAAAAGGAAGCTGCAAACTGGCTTCATAAGCTTTACCAGGAAAAGGTAAACAGCTTTGCTTTCTTTTCTTTTGGGACTTGCACAGGGGAGTGCATTAAGGCAGTGAGTAATACTCACTCTTGCCCTGGATGGAGAGGATATTATGAATAACTAGGCAGCCATCCCTCAAAGTGCTGGCAGGAGCAGGGCAGAGGAGCCCCTTTGGCAGCAGAGGGCTCAAATTGCCAGGAAACAGTGGAATTCAGAGATTTGCCTGAGATGTGGAAGACTAATAGCAATCCACTGTCTTTTTACATTTTTCAGTGCTTGGATCTCTGTCCTTCATTTCTAAAAGCTCCATTTTCCCTGTGGGTGTTTTTAGGCACTTGAGAAGAGTGATAACTGTCTGTCAGGGACAGCCAGTCCTGGCTTTCAGCTGCAATTGTTCTTTGCTTTCATTTTTCTCCCACTGTCACTTTCCTTCTGCCTCCTGGTAATATTCTGCAGTTGTGTGTGACATGGGACAGACAGTCCCTGGGATCTGCTACCAAAAACTGACAGAGCACATGCCCACTGTGCCTTCAGATGTCTCAGAGCTTTTCCTTGTGTCATTTCTTTTTCTAACCTTAGATGGTTATTTTCTCAACCAGAGATTTAACACTTCTGTGGGGAGTAGGAGAGAGCTGTAATTGTTGTCCAGCCCTGAGTGGTGGATTATTGAACTTGAAAAGTGTATTTTGATTTCTGTGTTGCTTATCCTTGTGGGAAGATAGCAGAGCACAGAGAGTTTAGGTATCCTGGGCTTTCCCAGCTATAAGATCTGTGCTGCAGCATTGCCAGGCTTATGCTCAGCCTCTAGGTAGGCAGCAAATTGTTTTGAGTTTCATTATATTTATTTCAACCTAATTTGAATATCTGAACTCTGATTCAGTTAAGGAGAGAGGTAATCTTACAAAGAGCAGTAGTTCTTCTTCCCCCACTTTCCCTTAGCAGGTCTGTAGAACCAAAGAGTCTTTGAGGTTGAAAAAGGTTCTAAGAGCATAGAGTCCACCTGTCAACCCAGCAGCACCATGTTCACCACTAAACCATGTCCTCTAGTGCCAAATCCATATGGGTTTTTTTAACTTCCAGGGATGATGACTCCACCAGTTCCTGACAGTCTTACTGCCTGACAACCCTGAAATTTTTTTTTCCTAATGTCCAATCTGACCCTCCCCTGGTGCAATGTGACACCATTTCCTCTCATCCCTGCTGATGTTGGCTGTACCTCTGTTCAACTGTGTTGTGAGATGTTGACAGGGAGTTATTACACATGTTGATTTTACAGTGTTAGCAGCACTTTGCAACTGGAATCCTCTCATTCCATTTATTACAATGACTTTGTAAGGGAAATCCTCTTCCTGCACAGAGGATGTGTCCTCAAAAGGCTGCTATTGGCAGGGAATGCCTTGCACTTCTCAGCCCTTTGTAAGAGAAATTTAAAAAACAAATAAAAACAAGAATTAATCAGACTTGAGCCATCCTTGGTAATGGCTTGGAAACTTTAAGGGACAATTTTACAGCCTGAGGGAAGGTGGTGGGCTGTGTCCAGGATTGCACCTCTGCAGGCTCAGCCTGGGATGCAGTGGCTCAGTGGCAGGGCTGGGATTTGGGCTGCTGTGGTGCTGTCTCTGCTCTCAGCTCATGCCTTACCCTCCCCTCCTGGCTCTCCATACAGCATTTTTCTGCTGAGCTTTGCTGAATCATGCTGGCCTTTCTGGAAGTAAAAACGGGAAGGAAAAGCACCCAGCTAAGAGGGCTGGCAGTGTCTGAACTGGTCTGTGGCCTGAAGCTGCCCTAAATTCCTAAGCAATTAACAGGCAAGATGAAGGTATATGGTAGTGGAGAGGATGATCAGGTTTCAGTTTGTGATGGTGCCAAAACTGCCTTCAAAAGGCTTAAAGATCACTTGGATGGTCAACAGAAAGAAATGCCCAGACAAGTGACAGCAGATGGAATTGGATGCTGTGCACTGTTGTGAGTTTGTACCACAGATACTGTCTTGGAGCTGACTAATCTTGGGCTATTTGCTGCAAACATTATGAACCTGTTTTCTTTCTCTTTCCCCCAGGATGCTTTGCAAGAGATGTATAATCAGGAAGGTATATTTCCTGGCAAGCAGTTTAAACCTCCTAGGAGACCATGGACTCTCCTAAATTTTCTTTTTTGGGCCACAGTTCTCCTCTCTCCTCTCTTCACATTTGGCTTTGGAGTATTTGCAAGTGGATCACCTCTCCTTATCCTTGCATTCCTGGGACTTGTAGGAGCAGGTAATAAAAGCAGAGAAGATGCTAATCCCACACACAACAGGATCCTTTGTTTCCAATAAGTTGTGTGTATTAATTAACAAGAACGGGGCTTGAAGGAAAAGCTTTGGAGCTCACTTATTAGTCTTTCTATTGTACAGCATTTTTATTGTTTCCAAAGCTTTAATCTGGGCAAATTTGGTTTCTTATCTTAAGCAAAAACTGTAGTACTAGCAGGGGAGTCTTGTAGCCCATTATTATGGTGCCTGAAGGAAAAAATACTTTTACTGGACAACTTATCTGTGAATTTTAAAAACAAACAAACAAAACCACCACCACAAACAAAAAATACATAAATACCACCAAATTTCCCCCCACCTCCACAACAAAAAACCCCTAACAATAAAAGTAGGGAAAGTAGAGGGAGGGTTCATGCTACATGTCCTGTTAACGAAGAGAGCAGTAATTATATTTTTAAATCTGCATTTTCCCTCTATTTAAGTGTCATTTGACCTGTGATCCCTGTGCAGCCTTGTACAGCACACTGGTGGTCAGTGCTGACTTGGGGATTGGGTTAACTCATGTGGGTTCTGCTTGTGTGTTAACATGTAACTTCCTAGATGCTTGGACTGGTTTTAACATGCCTCTCATTTCTCTGTTATATTTTAAAGCTTCCTTTGGAGTTCGTAGACTGATAGGAGTAACTGAAATAGAAAAAGGCTCCAGCTATGGCAACCAGGAATTCAAGAAAAAGGAATAACTGACAGCTGCAGTTCAGCACATATAACCAGACTATGGTATCTGATTAACTTCAGTTAAAAAACAACAACAAACACTTAGAAACTATCTTTTTCTTAATAACTGATGACTAATATTAATGAATAAAACTTGAGCCAAGAATGAAGAAGCTGGAGGCATCGGCTGAAGAGAATGCACCAACCTTCTGCCTCTTCAAGGATTACTGTAGTCAAGCTGTGGGAGAAAATCTGGGATGGGGTGGAAGAAGAAACTAATTTTTCTTGCTTTGTTGGGGGATTGGGGTGGGGGAGAACAGAGGGCACTGGCCATGGCCACGTGTATCTTCAGATGACTGAAAACACTGGTTTCTGTCAAGAGCACTACACTCACTTTTACAACAGGAGCCATTGAATGTTTCCTCTTGCTAAAGCCAACATAATGTTTATTGATTTTCAACTTCTCTTACTAATGAGCCAGGAAAAACACCCTCCTTAAATGAATTGACAGGTGTTCCTTGGGTTAGAGTCTTTTTGGCTGTGTTGTCATAGCTACAGATGAAATCCTGTTTGTATGTTACACTGACATTTCTTATTTTCAGGCAACATCTTAAGACTTTTGTAATGCAGGAGAATGGACAGTGCAGTTTGGAAGCAGCATGCCCAAACTCCATCACATCCCATAGATGTCCAATCCATCAGCACATCCCATAGAACAGATCCAGTAGGAGAAAATTCTCATCCTATCTCCTGCTAACTGCTCAAGGCTGTTTAATTTCAAAATATTACATCAGTCTTGAGTGCTATTTGCCCTGTGTCACATCAAACATGTTCCATAATTTTTAATCTGTTTGGGCTTGTTTGCAGTTGCTTGAATTAGTGGTTGACTGTGGGATTTAGAGTTGTGCAAAGAAGGAAATTTTTTCAATTCTCCTTCAATTTCTGTTCACATCTCTCATTACCAAAGTCCAGTTCAGCCAACCTCTCTCAGTAAACTGGGAGGCAGCACTAGAAATCAGCACAATAGTTTTCAAAATGTGAAAAGGAGAAGTCTGTAGCAGTCAGATTTTGAATGCTGACATCTCTTGAACTTCTAATGAGGGTTTGGACATGGATTCAGATGGGGCCAGGACCTTACCCTGTGTGTGTCAGGATAGGTGTGCTGCTCTTTTGACTTGGTCACGCTTTAGATGTTCATGTGAAGTTTTTTGCAAGGTGAGCTGTGCTGTTAAAGCATTAGAAAGAGTATAAGGTCTCTTCAGGGATTTTAAGTATCTTTAGTTTTGCTTGTTGACATTTTAGTCTTTTTCACTGAAAATTAGAGCTCAGAATCATGTCTGTACCTTTCTCTTTTTTTCTCCTTTCTTTTTCTTCCTTTTCTTTCCATTTTTACAAACGCACATTCAGAGATTTCTGTAGGTTGCTGCTGTATGCATAGCTGGAGAATCATTTGCAAACAGATGGTACCTATACCTGTATGTTCAAGTCTGAAGGTCACAGTCTGTGTTTGGCTGCTGGCAGTAGTGGGTGAAATGAGTTGCAGATCTGCAGCTGAGGGCAGAAGCTCACCCTCAGGGTCTGTATCTTTAACCCAACTGCCACTAGAATATTTATCTCACTTTTGTAAAGAGCAGATTTTATCAAAGCACCGGTTGTTGTTTTCATCTTTGCTTCAGTAATCAAGATAAGAGTTATATTTTACCTTCTTCCTGAATTTGCTCTTAACTGTTGGAATGTAACCTCTTCTCCCGCAGGTTTTTCTGTTTTCAAACACTGGAAGAGCAATTTTGTAACTTAGAAAAATATTTTACTTGGGGTCATTAATCACTTGTTCTGTCATGCACTTGATTTTTATTTGTGGTCTTTTCAACAAGAGCATTTGAAGGATGACCTGAGTTCTGTCTGTCTCCTGTTAGACTCCACCTTGCTGAATCCTTGTACCCAGACCCCCAATGCTAGTGTGTCACCTTTGTCCCCTCAATAAATCTTCCCTAAGAGAGGGGCTGCAAATCTGTTGCAAATGCTAGTGGAATTTGAAATATCCTTTGGGAACTGAGGAGAGCAGAGCCTAGCCATAACTCTGTTTTCCTTTCTGGATGTTTTTGTACTTTGTCTTCAAATACAGTCAAAATACAGACATCCAAATGCTCATAAAGTTAATTCTGGATTTTCCCTGTTTTTAACCAGAGGACTGAGAACAGTGGGGAGGGTTCTTTCTTTTTTTTTCTTTTTTTTTTTTTTCCTTAAGTAATTCAGTAATGGGTATAATTCTTGCTTCCTAGAAAGGTGTTTTAAATGCTGTATACTTGCTTCCTGAAGATGATATTGAGTATATATAAATTGTACTGGCTTAGCAGAAGAGGCTTGCAAAGCAGGCTGACCATTGACTATGTTTTATACTTACATTTTGAGCAGTATATTAATGGGCATGACAAGAATTTCACAAGATAAATCCCTTCTTAATGCTGAGAAGAGGGGAGCTACTTAGAGGAGAAAGGAATTAATAGCCTTTCTCTTTACAGGATCCTTTTCTCCTCTTAGTGCATGTAACTCCCTATTCAGGATCATGGGATTAGTGCATGTACATCAAGGGGAGAATAATCAACATGTCATATTTTCTTATCATAACTTATTGGTCATGCTTTCTTTTTGAAAATACAATAAATACATCATCAGATACTTAAATTTTGCTCTTCTAAACAGACATATCAGCAACCACTTGAAAAACTGAAACATACAGCAGTGCACAAAAACAGTCCAAAACCAACACAAATCTCTTCATTGTGGATTTTCTCAAATAGGGGTTTTTATACACGCGCACGCACACGTACACAGAGTATGTATAAATTACAGTGACTGGAAATAGCTGAAGTTGATGTTACTAATGAAGATTAGCAGGTGGATTGGATTGGAAAAGTGAACATAGATTTTATATCTTATTTTCTTCTGGTTTAATAGAGCATAGCTTGTATATTTGACTACCAAGCCCTTTAAGAGCAATAATAAACAAAAATATATCATGTTTTTCGTCTTTTGCTTTTCAACCGTGCTAGGTTTAATAAACTTACAGCTATGGGAGTGTTTTTTCTCTCCACCTTTCAGAATTTTCATTTGTTGCTTATTTGTTTGGAGTGAATAGAGTTTTCCAGTATAGACTTGCAAGCTGACTGCCATGGAGTTCAGCATTGACTCAGAAGAGGAATCTCAGACTAATGTGGACAGATGATAGCTGTGTGCTCTTGGCCTTGGCAGCACTTGTCATTGTCACCAACAGCAATGCTGCTGCTCTCCCAAGTGGGATTTGCAGTCCCAAAGTTGACCTACTCTGGGAACCTGGGGAAAGAGCTCGGGGACTGCTGGCCAAGTGGCATCTCTGAGTTAGGAAGGCACAAAGAGCTGATGCTGAAGAAGGATGTGGTATCCAGAGGCCTTGGCTCAGTAGGATTACAGTTCTCTCTTGCTCACTGTGGGCTGAATGTTCTCTTGCAATTGACTTTGCATCACTGAGCAAAATATCTCTCTCCTGCACAAAGAGCATGGGCAATGTTCCTTTGTTCTGCTTTAAGGGCTCTACATTTAATTGCTGACCAATGAATCTGACTGCTGCCTGTGTCCTAATTGCCTGGTATTCACAGGAAAAGTGAGTGTGTCTGCTCACTTCCACGTGGTACCTCTTGTCTCCATCACTGATGTCTGTATATTTGCTCACCTGTATCTTCTGCAGATGGCTTGGTTCCAACCTCAGCAGGAAATTGGAACTTTCCAGTTCAACCAGTCCTACAGCAGTTGTCTCACATGGCTGGGGTTTTCTCTTCCTGAATTTTGGAGCTGGTTGAAGAGCCCTAGGTCTGAAGTGACAGGGTTGTGTTTGTGTTATGTGATAACACAACTTTGCTGCTTCAAAGCAAAACTTTTAGCAGGGAAGACCTTCCCAGGCCTGTCCACCCAGGCCCTCCCTACCTGGCAACAGGTCCCTCTGGTGAAAGGGAGTTGGGACAAGGTTTTTACTAAGAGTTGGAATAATGGGAAAGCAAGGGAGTCACTGTCCATCAGATATTTGCTGAAAGTACTGTTTCTGTCTTGGGACTACCCCAAAACCTGGTTTTGCTTCATGTACCTTCTGAAGAAATGTGGAGTTGGAGGCTTTTAATAATGCTGACTTCATGCTACACAGAGTGTTTCAGATTGGAGGCAGACAATCTGATGTACTTTGGCATCTTGGAGAAGTATTTGCTAAGAAGTCTAAAGCCAGGCTTGGGCAGACCTCACCCAAATGTTTCATGCAGATGCTGGAGGCCAACACAGATCAGAGTGAAGAATCCATTCCTTGATCTCCTTTGAAGATGGGATGCAGCAGAATAGCTCACAGCATCTCCTGGATGCCATGGTGTGAAGTTCTGATTCCCAGCAGACAACTGCTGCAAGTTTTGCTGCGTGCCTGCACCAAGAAGCTCATCCCTGTGATGGGAATGCAGAATTTGTACTCCCACCCAGTGTGTCACAGCTGCTTGTTCCTGTATTCCTGAATTTTCTGATCATACCAGGCAGCTCCAGAGCTGCTGGAGTAGAGTGGAGCTGGGGTTTGAAGCAGGTGACAGCAGTGCTGGGAGCTGTGAGGACAAGGAACACTGTAAGGTGCATCTCTGGGAGGAGCAGGAACACTGACAGGTCCAGCCAAATTCTTGCTCTGGGAAAACTGAGTGATCATCAGGAGCTTTGCAAAGCAGAGACAACTATGTGAGAAGCAAGCTCTGACTCTAATGTGGATGTGAGACCTCCCTGTGACAACTTAGATAGTAATCCTTGCTGTGTCCAAGTGATTTGGGTCAGAATTCCTCCTAAGGGCTTGTTTCAGATAGGGACTCTCCTTCTGCCCTGTTTATCTTCAGGCTGGTTTGTCTGATTGTCTCTGCAGCAAGGTGCTTGCAGGCTGTTGGTTGTGTGTTAGTTACCTGCTCTGGTTTGGAGTGAGAACATTCTAGTTACAGGGTCTGTGCCACGTGTGTTAGCCACCAGAAAAAGTCATGAAAATATTTCACACTTCAGAATTGGGAAGACATGGGATTGGCATCTAAGAGAAATGTGTTTCTCTGATCCTTGGTGTCTCTAGGCTTTTAGAAAGCTGCCTGTATTTCTTAAAATGTTATACCTGTAATTACCAGCTCCTGTTCAGTTTTTGAAACTGTAAAGAAAGATTATTTGTGCACTTTCACTGTTGAGAACACTTGAGTGCAGATAAGTCTATTTCTAAAAACCACTAGCAGAAGCAGCATTTTATCTTTTTAGGAGAAAAATGTCTTTTAAAATTAGACACTTCAATGGCAATCAGAATATAATAGCACTTTTAAAATTTAAATTAGAAGTATTCCTTAGTGTGGGGGTTACCACTACCAATTTTCAATCTTACACAACTTTTTTCATTTTGGCCAGCGTGCATTCTTAAGCAAAAAACACTGAGTCACTAATTACTAAAATACAATTTGTGAAGGAAGGAAGAGTAGCAGAGCCTGACGAGGAATTAAATTTTACTCCCTTAGGCATGAGCAGGTTCTGTGTACCTCCTTTACTCCGTGCATGTGCATCTGTGCAGAGAGCCAGGCTGTGTCCCTTCGTGTCCCTTTGCTTCAGCAGTATCCCAGCTGTCCCCTGTGACATCTGAATGCTGAATGCCCGGCTGCAACTCAGATCACCAGCAACTACTGTAGCTTTAATCAAAACCTTCTCTCCGAGGAAACTCGCCCTCCTTCAGCTGATTGATGTCTTGCACACCCGGCATTCGGAGGGAAGAGTTAAGTCACCAGATGATCATTATTAGCCAAATCTAACGAGTAATAAAACTATACAGGGTATGATGCATTTACTGTGCATGTGTATATATTTTTGTACATTTTTACAGTTATTTCCTACACTTGATTTTATGATGTTCAGAAGAAGTGTGTCTGAATCTGGTGAAAAACAAGAAGCTGTTGAGAAAACCTGACCCTGTCACTTACTGTAGTTTTTACAGAGAACTGTGCCCAAACAAATACGCAGATTTACAGTGCTATGCAAATTTTACTTTGTAAGTTGCCTCTTAAATTTTGCTTAAGTAGTTGACGCTGTTTTTACTGGGCTTTCAGAAAAAAAAAGATGAACGCAAAAGCCTCGTCTTGTAAAATAAAATAGCTTTGGCTGTGTGAAAGTACTGTATATTAGAATCATTCATGCTTTCAGTTGCTTATTTAACTGTATGTAACATACTGTGATGGAATAGAGGGTGTTTAATTGTGCTTGAATGGAAAAGGGTGACTGCCCAGCATTTGTTGGTTTTTTTCCCAGTGTTTATTGAGCAGCCCATAATGTAACTAGGAGATCTGCATCCTTTTACTACTTGCCACTCTGCTTTTTGTAACTAAACGTGCACTAAGGGCTATTTTATTTTTGCTTTGCTTGGTTTCATTTCCATTTATGCTTTTTAGTCTCAGTCTTGCAAACTGACCCATGTGAGGGCCACATGTCTGCAGCAACCTGGATGGATCACTTTGTGGGGATGGGAGGCAAGAACCAGATTAACCCTAAGGGCATTCCCTGCACAAAGCCAGTCCTTGGGAACTGCACAGGGATGGATCACTGCTGAGGCACTCATAGCAGCAATATAGAAAGCTTTGCATGGCTCCTCCAAAAGATCAGAAAGTGGATGAGGGTATCTTCCTTTCCTGAAGAATCCTCCAAAGTAACACCAAAGCAGTATAATCTAAGAAGTTGAGACTGCAGCAGGGTAGGGTAGCTGTACACAGAGATGCTATAGATTAAACTAATTTGTCAAACATTTGTAAGACATATTTTGAGTTTGTATTTTTCACTAGAAGATAAAGCACTTCCTCCTGTGTACAACAACATCATAACTGTACCTTGATAGATGCTCTGTCCCTTGGGCTATCAGCTCTTCTTTAGCCTATGTGATCCTTTAGCAAATTACATTTGTGTCATAATATCACATTTCTGGGCCATTTCTTTCCTACCCTGCAAGCACTGGGTTCTTGGCTTCTCCTGTAGGTTTTCTCTTCCCATATCTGTTCCCCTTTGCATAGTCTAGGTTGGGCTGAGCTGCCTTAAAATGGCAGATGAGTGGTGTCATGTGTCACTGTGTGGGAGGACCTATTTTTGTGAAGAGGATGGGCTTCCATTCTAAGAGTATGCCACCAGAAACCTTTTTGTGTTACTTTTGAGTTCTCACAAATACAGCTTTTCTTACCTCAGTGACTCTATTGGATCTCCTTGGAGCCATAATTCCTTTTTAGAGGACAGTGATTTTGATCTGGAACCAACCAGTGTCAGACATCACAAGTACACCTGTAAGAAGCAGTCAGCAGCAGAGTTTATGGGCAAGGGGAGGCCAATGGGGCAATGTGGCCCTGCAATGTTTGACATAAAGGAGCTGTGGAAATAGAAGAACATGCTTGCTCCATGGATAAAGGCACAGGGAATATTGTTAGGTGGTTTGTTTCTGTGCTAAGCAGTCCACATCACAGTGATCTTTAGGCTCTGGGAGCTTCTTACACAGCCTCTCTTTAAGTTGCAAACACCATTGGAGGCTGCTTGTGGTGGTGGCATTTTCTGTATGTACTTTCATCTCACTAATTCCACTCTTTTTCTTCCAATACTGCATTAATGTATTTGGGAAAACAGCCTGGAATTCTATAAAAGCAATGCTGTGTCCTCCACACCAGATACAAGCAGCTGCTGCACTGGGAGCTTGTTCCTGGTTCAGATGTGCCAGCCTCCTGAGTGCTGCTGTGTTGGGCAGAGAGCTTTTGGGGTGAGGAACAGGCTGATGCACTGTCTACATGCTTCTAAAACTGGAGTCTGTTCCTGAGAAGCTTGACAGATTCCTCTGTGAAACAAAACTGTGTAACAGGATTTTGTAGGTAGATACAAGACTAATAGCTGTGGTATGGGTTAATGAAATGTTTTCCTGGATTTAATCACTTCCTATATTATATGTCAGAGTCCAGTGCTTTCTGCCCAGGTTCTTTCAGCCATCCGATGCATGGAGAGGATAATGTTTATTTAACTCCCTTTCTCTTAGTGTAATTTTGGGAGGTATTTAGACCACCAGCTGATCCACTCAGGTGTTGGCAGCTGCTGATCTGAACTAAAGGCCACCCCTGGTCCCTGTTGTACAGAGCTGAAGCCAGCTTGCAGTGCCACAGCTGTGGTTTGTCACACCCCACAGCAAGGGACCTTGGCAGGCCTGAGAGGTGGGGCTGGTGGGAACTTCATGGAGCTCAACAAAGCAAAGTACAAGGTCCTGCATCTGCTCTGGGGCAATCCCAGACACACCTAAGGGTTGGGTGGGGAAGGGATTGAGGGCAGCCCTGCAGAGAAGGACTTGGGGGTGATAGCTGATGAAAAACTCAAGGTGAACTGGCAGTGAGCAATCACAGCCCAGAAACCAACCCAGTCCTGGCCTCCATCAAAAGGAACGTGGGCAGCAGGTCCCAGGAGATTCCCCACCTCTACTCTGCTCAGACCCCACCTGCAGTTCTCATGCCCCCAACATAAGAAGGATGTGGAATTGTTGGAACAAGTCCAGAGGAGGCCACAACCTTGATAAGAGGACTGGAGCACCTCCCTTTGGAGACAGGCTGGGAAAGTTGTGGCTGTTGAGCTGGAGAAAGTTGTGTGGGGAGCTCAGAGAACCTTCCAGAGTCTGAAGGGGCTGCAGGAGAAGGACTCTGTCAGGAACTGCAGAGACAGGACAAGGAGTGATGGGCACAAACTGAAAGAGGGGAAATTTAGGTTAGCAGTAGGAGGAAATTCTTTACTGTGAGAGTGGGGAGCCCTGTCACAGGTTGTCCAGGAAGGTAGTGGATGCCCCATCCCTGGCAGTGTTCAAAGCAAGGTTGGATAAGGCCTTAAACAACCTGGGATAGTGGGAGGTTCATCATCAGAACTAGATGATCTTTAAGGTCCATTCCAACCTCTTAAAATTCTATGATTCCATTATTCATTCCCCATGTCCATCACCCTCACTGATCTCCACTGAGCCTTCTCTCCTGCTAGGTAGGGGTTATGGGTCACCCACAAAAATAGCATCTATAATATCAATACATGCACATATAGAAATCCCCTATACTGCCAACATCATTGCATTCTGCTGTGATAAAGGTTTGTGCCAAAGGGACAGCACTGCTATGATGATGCTGCTGGAGCTGGAATGGTGACACCTGAGCTGACAGGGCTGGAGCAGGCATTTCTGCTCTCTGCTGCAAAGACAAAGCTCATTGCTTCCCGAGGTGTTTGCTAGGAAGCAGAGTGCCAAAAGCAGGTGTCCCTGTGCCATCTGTGGCCACTGCCTCTGTGCAGACACAGCACGTGGCTGATGGGGTACAGGGAACACTGAGGACAGGTTCTTTTACTTTGCTGTGCCTTGTGGTGTGAACTCCCTTCGTTTTTCATCTTGCTGATGTCAGGCAACACTTGCAAAAGCCAAATTCAATGCTGGCCTAGTTGTGACATCTCTTTTTTTCACTTCTCCAATGAAGTTACAAGTAGTTAAGTGCTAGTAGTTGCTCTGTTTATAAGGAAGATCAGTAGAAGAAAGAAACTAACCAGTATGGGAAGACATACAAATCTCCCACATTTGATGCAATGAAATATGAATTCCACATGCATTTTCAGGAAAATACTAATTTTTGTTTGCTTCCTATCAGCTCGGAGCTCCTTGTCAAAGGTAGGAGAGTGCTGCCCTTTGCCCCTGTGCAGCAAAGCTGCTCTGTAGGTGATGGAAGTGGGTTCCACTCTGCCACAGAGCTGAGCTGATCCCCTGGGACTCCCTGGGGGAAATTCCTTCTCTCTGAGGTTACTCCTCTCTTCCCACAACTGCTGCAAGTGTCATGTTTGACCAAATAAGGCTTTTAGGCACAGCTGGCTTTGTCCCAGGTGTGAAAGACTTTTAGCAATTGCACAAAATTGAAGTACAGGAAAAATACAATTGATGCTGAATGGGAAGTCAAAATTCTGTTTTGCTACTTTCTTCTCCTCATATTCCACCTAGCACAAATAATTCCCATAATTTGCAAAGTTTTATGGCAAAATTCAGATTTTTTAAAAAATCTAATTTATTGTGTTAAGAATTTGAAAGCTTTCAATACAGATTATTTATTGGGATTATAATGGCATAATCTGCCAGAAGGATGCACTGCTTCCTCTCTCTGCTAGCAGGTAGGTCCAGAGCAAGACTCTAACTGAACACAATAAGAGTTTACCTATCAAATCCCATTTCTTTTCTGATTTATTTAAGGAAAAGACCTCAAACTGCTAAGAAATGCTTTTATGAAAAGGTTTTTGAATATTCTTCAGCTGTGAGGTATGGACAAGACACAACCCTGTGCAGCAGACTGGAACTCTGTATTTTTGGGAGGGAAACTTGCTCACACCAGGGTTAGCTCCCTGCTAGATGGGAAGAAAGAAACCACATCCTCCCAGCACCCCTGACCCAGAACTCCAGTAAGATTAGAAAGGCAGACAAGGGAAACCTGCAAATTTGTTATTTCCTGAGGGTGTGCACTCTTTTGCTGGCAGCCATGCAAGAAGGCAGCTGGCCTATCTAAATTAAGTACTGCACATAATGGAACATAAATTATTGCTGTTAACTCCAAAGCGATAACGTGGTTAGGGAGAACAAATTGCACAGAGGCAATATGGGGGTTTTGCTTATTCTCAAAGGGATATCTCAGTGGAGTAACCTCTGGAGCTAATGTTAGGTCTGGGAATTTTACATGCACTAATAGGATTAGGCACATGACTTCCTTTTCAGTCTGATGGGAGTCAGTGTTTAATTCCCTTGGGCTTCTCAGATATTTCAGTGCAGGTTCAGAAGTGTTGCCCAAACCATCAGTAACCCAGATTTTCCCTTTTGTCTCCCCCAGACAAGGAGATTTGCTATTCCACCCATCAGAAGGGTAAAGGGTCTTATACTTGGTGCTCAACCTGTGACAAAACAGTACTCACTCCTACTCAAGATACAAAACAAAACATCTTAACTATACAGCATCTCTACAAAAATGAAATCTCAGAATTTTGTTGTTCCACTTGCAAGAGGAAACCTCATTTCTCAAGAGCTCACTGAGGAGAGTTCAAGCTTAGTTTTATTCACCTTCAGTTTAGTGCTCAGGGCAAGGCTCTCAGTACCTGTGCTGCTACAGGATCTGGATCTAAACAGCATCATCTGTTAGAAATATTTGCTGCTGTATTATTTGGGAGGCAGTGGTGGTCAGAGCAAGAACTGATGAGAGATTTCATTGTGCTTTCTCTCCCATCAATGATACATTTTGTTTTACAGCCGTCTCTGTAGCTTTATTACTAAGAGCACCAGGGTCTAATAGGATCAAAGCCTGGAATAGGAACCTGTGGTGGAAATAGCCTGTGTGGCCTGAATGTCTTTATGATCTCAAAATGTACACTACTGCTGAGTCTCTGGCTGTTTAGCCCTCCTCCTTCACCATGAAATCACACATACCCCATCAATTTAACCTTCTGAGAGGGTCTTGCTCTCATGGCAGGACACAAAAATAAAAATAAGGATTCTGAAGGGGAGGATTCTCATCAGAATATTTACCTCTATGCTTATTATGAATGGCTTTCTGGGCTTCTTCTTCAGATTTCATTATTCTTGTAGTACTTCAATTTTGCCACCCAGGGAGGATCTGCCTAAGATAAGCTTGCAAGGGAATCTAATTTCTAATTAATAATGCATTTTCATTTAATAACTAATAATTTTACATTCTAATTTGGAATTGAGCTTTCCCTTGATGAATGCAGAGAAGAGTATTTAAGCAATTGTGTAACTCACTCTAACAGTCCCTCCTTCCTTATTCCCATCAGTTTTGCATTATCCCTTGGACACGTGTGAGCTCTTCCTCGGGCTGGTGTGATAGACAGAGATTAAACAATCATCCTTAGACAATCCTTAGAATAGATCCCTATTGTCTAGAAAATTGAATTAGAAATTTTATTGTGTCATTCTTAGCAACTTCAGCACTCTTCAGAAGCTGCTCCTAACAAGGACAATAAACAAAGTACCAAAGCAGAACTATGATATGTTTGTACAAAAGCATAATTAGTTAGTAAAGGGGTATTTTAATAATGTTTCCTGTAATTTGGTTCTTAAGTGACCACACATCTATGTTTCTAATCATGTAGTAAGTAAAAATGAATAGAAATTAATATAATGTGGAGGAAAGGGTTGCCAGTCCCCAGCTGAGAGAGTCAGACTGCAGAGTACAGCTGATAAAAGAACAGTGGGTTACCTTGTGAGCTGGGAGCAGGGAGCTCCCTGGCTGTGCACAAGTTAAATACACTGTGCTCTCTCCAGGCCCTCATGGCAGGCCATGACAGGTTTCCTATGCCTGGTGATGAAATCACCTTGCTGCTGGTGGTACCAAAGCCCCTGTACTTGAGTTGTGCATGGAAACATCCCATGGTGGTGTCCCTTTACCTCCTCCTTTTCCAAAGAACAGCCAGTATTCAAATGTTCATCTTTCTGTGCTTTTAACTCCTCTCAGGATAGGTTAACTTCCCAGACAAACAACCCTTTGCTTCAAAGGTCTCCAGTCTCAAGAGGAAGTTCAGAATTATATTGGGGTGTGACTGTACTGGGATTCTGCCTTGGGCACTCTGCCACTCGTACTCATGGCAAAAATGAGAATGAAAAATTCCTGACACAAACCTCTGTCATGAGTGAGGAGAGTTGATCTTCATTTTCACACAGTTTGAGCTGATATTCTCCTGACAGCTACTACAGCTCCATGCTCAGCAGGGCTGGATAGCAGGGAAAAGGTGGATGCTCATGGAGCAGAGGCAGGTGACACAGAGAAGTAGCATCCATTAAAAACAGGGAGAGTGCTGGATGTTCTCAGTTTGAATCTTGTTGTTCAAGACTTGCTAATTAGCCCTGTGCCTCCCTGCTGGCAGCTGAAATGTTTGTTTTGCAGCTCAGGTCTATCCTGAAAATAGTCCAGAGCTGCAGGAACTCCTGGGGCCTGAGGGCCTCTCTGAGCTGGAACCTGACCTTGTTTCTGCCCATACTGGTTGAAAAGTTGCTTGATTTCAGAGAGCTGTGAAAGGCTCCAAGATCACCTCACTATTGCTAGTTAGTTACTAAATATGTTTGAGTGGCTTGGGAAATGGATGTAAATGACATATTCCTCTGGTCTTCAGAATTAGCTTTTTATCTAATTAGCTGCTTCTTCCTCTTTCTTTTATGTGGTTCATGTGGTACAGGGGGAGCAAGAGCAGTTGCTGGTGCCATTAGACACGTAACAACATCCTGGTAACGATGTTTCTACTTTCCTACTCAAAATTTCACATTCTGAACTTTTTCCTCTTTACTGAGCTGGGTTGGAGTGCTTGTAACACACTCAGCACTTCATCTGAGTCCAGATGCCTTTCTTGTGTCTGCAAGGTAGAGCTGCCTCTGGTAGCTCAAATTGCCTTTTTGTGGCAGCCTCCCTGGATGAACAGGATTTTAGAGAACTATTCAAAGCAAACTGTTTGGAGGAGGAGAAAGAGGAAAGTCTGTTCAAGGGTGCTAGAAGAGAGGCACTGCCAGGAAAGGAGATTCATGGAGTCCCAGAAGGCACAGACTGATGTTGAAAAGATTGTGAAGATAATGCTGGACAAATAGCAAATCTCCTTCTCCTTGCTGCAGCTGCTCTCCCTGGCTTGCTGGCCAGTATTTCTGTAGACTCTTTTCTTAAATATTTTCAGAATTTTTATGATTTCTCTTTTTCTCTCTCCTTCTAAAGGCTGTTCATTTTTCCTGGCCATTCTTGAAGGTGTTTGATCCCACATTTCAACTTTCTCCCTCTGGTTTGTCTGTGGCCATTTACAAGTTTCAGAACAGGGACACAGAGCAGCTGTTCCACAGTTTCTGTCTCTTTCCCTGCATTCCCATTTCTTCCTAACTCTGGTCATGGGGAACAGTTCACAATATACAGCAGATTCTGCTGCAGGAATCTATGGATGGAATGAAAATGCTCTTGAATAGAGCTTCTATGGAAATAGGTTTCCCACACTGGTTTTGTTGCTATTAAATACATTTCTGTCAACGACTAATTCTCAACAATATGAAATAAAAAGCCAAAATTCTGATTATTATGTACCACTAATGATTTGTGGCTGACTTACTAATTCAAAAAGACAAGGTAGCTTTTAAAGTACTCATTTTTAAAAAATGAATTTACAATCTTATAAAATTATTTTCCCAAATATAAAAATCTTGCCTTTTTTTCTTCTGTTTCTGCAGGTGGCTGTGATTTCATGAAATCAGTTAAAAACAGAATTCCCTCACATAAATTTTCTGTGCTTTTTGGTTTTCTGATTGCTGCCACAAATCAAAGTGAAAACATAAAACTATGCATTTGCTTCTCTACTGACTCCTTGAAGTATTTTTTCTTCGGGCAAAGTTTCCTTCACTAATTCTGTAAAACTTAGTTAGAGTTATTATGTTGTTCTATTTTTTATCCCAAACACTGTATAGAGTGATGGTCATCTCATTGGGAGCCCATGGACTCCAATATCCATTTTTCCCTAAATATTAATTACAAAAAGTATCAAAGGAAAATTTAAGAAATCCTTACATGCAAAGATTTATCCTTTAACCTTATTGGAAAAAAGTTGTTTGAACTTTCCCCAGAGGTGAAAGTTGATGCTCAGCATGAAACAAGAGGCTTTCTCTAGAAGTTCCTTCAGTTTTTCATTCCAAACCTTGCTTCTGTTGAACACTCAAATACTCATTTTCTCCATAAAGTTTCTTTTCTACAATCATTTTCAGGTCAGACAGAAGTTAAAACTTTGGTAAAAAAAGAAATAAGCTCTCTCCTGCCATTGCACCCAGGACTGTCCATCCATCTACAGGCTCAGTTTTAAGTAGTGGTGACAATATGTCGAAGTCTGGATATTATTTCATTAATATCTCATAATGGCATAATCCTACACTAAGTAATCTCAGGGACACCAACCCAATCTGTTAAATGGGATTATTGTAAAAACAAAGAACTGGACACCCTTCTTCTCCAGCAAGTAGGTTGGGATAGGCAAAGATTGTGAAAGGGCTTTGCTGGGCCAGCAGACCCCAACTGGCCAAAGGGCTTTTCCTTACAAACAATGCAATGCCATAAGGTCATGGTCACCAGGAAAGTCTGGGATAGAGAAAGGGAGATTTCTGGCTTCCAAGGTGGTTTCTGCTTGGAGAATGGCTGGTCTGCAGGTGGGAGGTGGTGAGTGATTTCCTTTGCTTCATTTCTGTCTCTTTCCTTCACCTAAAAAACTGTTTTTATCTCAACCCATGAGTATTCCCACTTCTGTTTGCCTTCTTTTCTCTCCTTGTCCTGCTGGTGATGGGAGAGTGAGTGTTTGTGTAGCTGCTGGCCAGATTCAACCCACTACATCCAGCAGAAATGTTAGAGTGTGGTCAGATATGGAGAAAATAAAGATAAGATTTTTCATGGCAAATCTTTACTTGGATTTTTTATGAATGAGAGGATACAAGAACTTCATTATTGTTATTGCTAGCAAATCCCAGGATCCTGGGATCTACCATAATACCCTTGGGCCCTGATTATCTTATAGTCACATAACACTGGAGAGGGGGAATTAAATTGCCCTGTAAACACTGCTGGTGTTGTCTTCATCCTGACTGTAACCTGGCATAAGAATTTTACTTTCCTCCTATCCAACCCTCACCTGCTAGTGATCATTTCCTTTCATCAGCAGCATTCTTTCTGTTTATCTTTTTCTCTCTCTGCCTCCCCAAAATAGGATGGTTGTCATGATTTTCAAACTCAGCAGGAACATTTTCAAATGTGAACTTCCCCCTGTAATGGACATTACATCAAAACATAAGGCAATTAGGGATATACTTTAAGTGCTTTCCTTTCAATTTCCTGCTGCTTAAATATTTGAAAGAATTTCACCAAGAGTTGTCCCAATAGAGACCTGAAGACTGACATCATATTTTAGCATTTAATGTTATAACAAAGAGCCAGGATTTAATTAACCTTCTTGCTCTCTGGGAGACCTGAGACACAGGATCCAGTTCCTCAGAAAACCACTGCTGCTTCTCTTGCAGTTACTGAGCATTAATCTCTGTGATATGGTTCTTAAGGGTGCAGATGTTTTATTTTGATCAATTTCAATTGCCAAATATTTTACAATGAAATTTCTTGTCCTGCCTTGCAGAGCACATCATTTAAACACACCAGTAACAGAAGAAGAGCAAGGGAAAAAAAGAAGGAAATGGAAATTCAGGAGCAGAAAAAGGTATGGGATGCTGACTTCTCTGTTTGCCTGACATGTGTGCCACTAGGTTTGTGCATATAAAATATGACAGAACAGGACAATAAGAAATTTAACCTTTGGTTTACATTAACCACCACACTATACACACAAACAGCACCTCTGAAACCAGTTTCCTCCTGTGAAACAATTCCCACCTTTCAAGTCAGACTCCATTTCTCCTCTAGGAGGAGGGAGAGTTCCCAAAAGCCACAGAAACTGTCCATGAAGTTTCTTACCTTACCTAAACCCAGCCAGGTAGTACTGATGGGACTGCCATCTGTGGCAGTGGGTATTGGGTGTGTAGATCTCCAAGTCATCAATAAGAAGAAACATCACAGAAGAACAACTGTGCAAAATTTTGACAGGAGAAAATTTTGAATTCTGTATGGTAACTTATAAATGTTATTGCAGAGAAAAGCTGTGAGCTGAGGGAGAAGTGATGAGGCTGCATGATCAGAGTGCACAGAGTGAAAGCTGCAAGAAGAGACACCAGCTCCTGCTGATGAAACAGTTAATGAAGTGCAATTAAACCAAGTGAGTGTGATGTGTGTGTGTACATACAACGAGTTTTTGTGCCTTGTTTTGGGAGAGAGTCTATTTTTCTGAGGTTGTTTTTCCTGCCAGAGCCCTGTTCCTGTAAACACCCACCTCAGAGTGTTGATGGTGTGTTCTATGGCTCTGCTCCAGCAGCACATCTCTGCTCTGTGCAGAATCCAGGCTGTGAAGTAGGGATCCAAAGAAAGGCTGCTTCTGTCCACACCTGAATTCCACAGGAAAATGAGATGCAAAGACTTGGAAACCAGGAAGCTCTTCCTGGTTTAGTAATATGCATGCAGTCTTTCCATCCAGTTATACAGATGCCCCCTAGATTAATCTGCTCCCTTATACTCTGCCTCAAAGTCAAGATCCATCCCAGAGGTGACCTACTTGGGCACTAAGCCTGTGGCTGGAATAGAAATGATAATGCTGATAGGTAAAAGCACTTGCACAGGCTCTGCCTGGCCATGAACTACCTCAAATTCAGCTCCTCCTCTCTGACTGACTCCTCATTCAAAGTGCAGGCATAATTCTGCCCTGCTAATGTGGCAACAGAAAAGTTTTAGGTACCTGATGCCCAGCAGTCTGAAATGGTGAAGAGAATTTGCTTGGCTAAAGAGACTGATTGGTAGGAAAGAATTAAATTTTATTTTGCTGTGCATATGAGGTTGAAAAATTGAAGTGAACTGTAGCATCACAGTAGCCTGGTGTCTGTAATGATTATGTTTTGTGGATGCAAAATGAATATTCACTTAAGACATAGAATGATTTCTAGTAGAGACAGAGAGTATTTTAGTTGGTGTAAAAGCAAGAGGAAAAGCAAAATTCCAGTTGCCCTTCAGGTGGTCCCTTTTTCCATTTCCCACATTCTCCCAAGAAGGAAAATTTCATCCATTCATTTCAAAATGCAAAGTAAAAGTACAACACTGTCAAAGTCTCAGTTTCCAAATGCTCAATTTTTTCCTCTGTGCAGTTTCCTACAAAACATCTCCTTTTCCCATCAGAGACCAGTTGATCTCACTTCCCTGTCAAATTGACTTTCAAGTATTTTTGTCAAACACCTGAGACAATGAAAAGTTGTTTTCTTTCATCTTCATGCCTATAATAATGAGTCTGTCTTGTTTTTTGGGAGGGAGAGGATTGTTTAGGAAAAAAACACAAATGGAAATGTATTTGATTCACTTGCTATCAAAAACAGCAAGCAGAGCTAGGACAGGGGTTTTCTTTTGGTTGGTTGTTTTGGGGGGTCAAAAAGTGTTTTTGTGTTTGTTTTAAATAGAAACAACTATACTGCAACATAAAAACTATATAGGAAATTGAATTATCAAATTCCATAGTGATTAAAATGTTAATCCAAATGAAATTATTTGCCTTAGCTCTAATATTTGAGAAAAATGGATAAATCTATTTGACTTGAGTTTACCTGTTTCCCTGTCTGTCCTGTTCAGGACCATTTGACAGATGCACAAAATGAGTTACTTTGGAGCTTACTGGAAGGAATTTCTAACTTTTTATAAATGCATAAAGAGTGGGGTTTTTTTCTTTTCTGTTTCAGTAAGTAATTTTTGCCCTACACTTATCACTTATGCTGTAAAACAGTGTTTAAGTGCTGACATTTTAAAAATAAAATTGTACCATGACATGTCTTGACTTTCACAGCATTGAAAAATGTTCATGTCCAGCTGCTCACCTAAATTTGGAAATCAGGTAAAACATTTTATTGTGCTATTTAAGATTCTTACAGTCTGACTGTGCCAAGGAAGCAAGCTTTGTTACAACCAAGGTGAAAGTGAATTTCTGTGAAGATGTTGGTGAAAATATTCAAATAGGAAACAACCAATAATCCCCACAGTAAAATGGCAGAGATAAAACGGAGTATTCAGCACTATTAAGGGATGAAATATATTACAAGGATGCTGTAATTATTTTTTAATCAACATTTTAAGTCCAGAAGAAAGGACTGAGGTTTTACCGAAAGAAAATTCTAAACCACTTCTGTGAATATTTGAACACCCAATCCACCTGAGCACAATGTCACTGTGCAATAAAGAGTTATGATCAATTCACAGATTACTTATAGTCCTACCTGAGACTACATTTGGTTTTACACATGTATGCAGCGTTTTCCATTTTTTACCCCTTGTGGTAGTCTACTTTCAATATGCTCCTACAGGTCTTTTATTTGAGACAATAAGTGCAAATCCTATAAGTTTAGGATTCTTGATTCTGAAGAAAGTGCAGATGACCAAGGTGAACAGTAGATTTATTTAAAAGAAAGGAATAGCATCTCAGTCTAAAGTAAAGCAAGGGTCAATTTTATGGATCTAATACCACTAATTAGACCCAACAGAAGTGTAATGGGATGTTATTATCTCCATGCATTTAAAACCCCACATTACACACCATTAAACTTCAAGGGCCATATTCACTTATATATTTGAAGTCAGTGGAAAATATGATGACTAATGCACTGAACTAGCCAGAAACAGCCATGGGAATGACACATGGGGCAGCTGCCCACAAAGCCCACCAAAGCCTCACAGAAGTCCTGCAACGAATTTAAAGAAGATTCATTTGAATAAAGAGCATCTCTTTTATGAGGAGAGCCTGCGGGAGCTGAGCTAGTTTGGTCTAGAGAGGCTGAGAAGGGATCTCATCAATCCATATAAATATCTCCCAGGAGGATGGTGCCAGACCCTTCAGTGGTGTCCAGCGACAGGACAAGGAGCAATGGCCATAAAGTAAAACACACGAGGAAGAACTTCTTTCCATTGGGGCTGGCAGAGCTCTGAAACAGCCGTACAGGGAGGGAGTGTCTGGAGACATTCCAGACCCTCCTGGATGTGTTCTGTCACTGCTCTGGTGACCCTGCCCGGGCAGGGGATGGCCCGGGCAGGGGATGGCCCGAACAGGGGATGGCCCGAACAGGGGATGGCCCGGGCAGGGGATGGCCCGGGCAGGGGATGGCCGGGGCAGGGGATGGCCGGGGCAGGGGATGGCCGGGGCAGGGGATGGCCCGGGCAGGGGATGGCCCGGGCAGGGGATGGCCCGAACAGGGGATGGCCCGGACAGGGGATGGCCCGGACAGGGGATGGCCCGGACAGGGGATGGCCCGGACAGGGGATGGCCCGAACAGGGGATGGCCCGGACAGGGGATGGCCCGAACAGGGGATGGCCGGGGCGATCTCCAGAGCTCCCTCCAGCCCCGACCATTCCGTGATTGCCCGTTCTGCCGGCGGTCAGCGGTGAGGGCGGCCCGGGGGGCTGTGACCCCCTCAGGGGCAGCCCCGCCCGGGTCCCCGCGGCTGCCGGGGCCGCAGGCCGGGCCCGCCGCCCCTTCCTCCCTCCCTTGCGGGCCGCATCGCCCCTTTCCGGGTTCCCCGGCGGCGGCGCTCCCCGGAAGCGGTAATGCCTGCCCGGTGATCCAGGAAGCGGATGAGCCTCTCCCGCCCGCCTTCCCCTCACGGAGCGGCGCTGCGGGGACGCGGGGAAGGGGGTGGGGGGGAGGCGGGGGGGGGGGGCGGCAGCGGCAGCACCACCCCCGGCCCGGCCCGGCTCGGCCCGGCCCGGCCCAGCCCCCCGGCGGTGTTTCCATGGCGCCGGGCGGGCGGGGGAGCCGGGGCTGACGACCCCGCCCGCTCATGGACCCCGCCGAGGAGGAGGAGGGCAGGGAGAAGCCCCCCGTGATCTACACCATGGAGAACAAGCCCATCGTGACCTGTGAGTGCCGCTGCCGGGGCCCGGGTCCGGCCGGGGCCCCCCGAGGGCCCGGGGGAGGCAGGAGGGGGTGGCTGCTCTTGGGGGCGCCTGCTTTTGGGATCTGATGGCGAGCTTTGCTTCTTCACTGCTCCCCCCCTTCCTAATGGCAGTGGGCGAACTTGGGGTTGTTTCTGTAGTAAATAACAAACCCAATGTCGTGCTCAGAGGTGTTTAGGGGAAGAGGGTAAAATACGGGAATAAATCGTGAACCCCAAACTTCCTGCCAGCGGGCTTTGTGTGGCTTTGCTGGTGCTAAGAGAAGTTGCCAGGAGGCATCGTCTGCGGCGATCCCACCGATGCGATCCCACTGACATTACAATGGAGCTGCTGTGCTTTGGCTCCAGCCCCGAGGCGCTTTAGTTGAATGAGATCTCGTACTTCCAGCGGTGAATTTGTCCTTTCAGGTATCCGAGACAGGCAGGTGGTCCTGGTGTAAACATGAGCCCCCTGCTCTTACAGGTATAGAGGGTGCACTCAGAGTTCACTGAAAACAAGCACGTGGACTGGGCTGGGCATTAGGAGGCATTTCTTTAACAGCAGAAGGGTGAAGAGGCTCCTTAGAGAGGTGTCCAAATCTGTCCCAAGTCTGTCAGTGTCTAAGAGATATTTGGACAGTGCCCTTAACACGCTGTAACTTTTGGTTAGCTCTGAAGTAGTCATGTAGTTGGACCAGATGATCCTGGTAGGCTCCTTCTAACTGGAATAGTCTTTTTTATTTTAACTACATCCATAATGCTGTTAATAAAAAGGTAAAGTGAATGAGATCAGCGTAGAGAATTCTGCTTTTTTAACAAAAGGTAGCCTGTGGCTGGTCTCAGTCAGAGGGATCTCTACTGATGATGTAACTAAATACATATTTGCACTTTATCACTAGAACACTGGGAATGCTTTATGTGCCTGTGAAATAGAAACTTGTTTCACAGTTCTGTGTTGTCTTTTTATGGAGTAAGCATTTATTGGTAATTAAGGTCTTAGACCTTAGAAAAAGTATCCAGCTGTAACCTTGTAGCTGTGTAATTGTGGAACTCTCTGTGTATGTATTTTCTCCAGACTATTTTATAAATGTGCTTTTTTCTATCTTAAACTTCTTTCCTTTTTTTTGGATGCAGTTCATAAGCTGAAACGAACAGGATCTGTACTGAATCTTCTCTACTCAGCTATTTCAAGAATTTTGAAATCCATTTCACTTCAGATTTAAAGTCAGAAAAATGTGCATGTCAGAAACATCTGGAGGATATAGTTTGCTGGTGTTCATGCTGCTGTTCAGGCTGTGAGGGCTTGCTTTTTAGATTATCTGGCTTTATTTGTATTCAGAATTGGAGAATCTCCATGTGTGTGGCAGGGGGACTTGGTGGTGCAGGTCAGTCTTATTTGAAAAGTAACATTTTAGTCTGTTGAAGTACAGAAAGTTTTACCTCAGAGTAAAACCTTGGGGTTTTTTGTTAGTAGGTGCTGAAAAGAACTCTAGCCTCTTTGCACAAGGAAATTTTCAAAATTCCAAACACAAAATTTAACCAGATTTCAGTCAATCCCAGTTGTCTGATATTGAAAACAATATTAGTTTTGTGTGGTGAGTGAGCATACATCATGGTTGTAAAATGTTTTGTCCTCAGCCCCATCCAGTATGGTAGGAGCAGGCTTACAAATGAGGTAAGAGGTGAGCATTATGTGTCATTTCTATGCCTCACTCCTGGACCAAGGCAATCATTCCCTGTGCTCTGGACAAGCACAACAGCAGTATCTTTACAGGTGAGGACTGGAGTGGCTTGGTCTGAGACTGCCTAATTCAGTAGTTAAAGATAATTCAGCAGAAGTGCTCAGAGAGTACCTCTCTGGTGAATGTAGTAAGAGTGACTTGCTACATTTTAAACAGAACATTTGATTTCAGTGGGGAATGCATTTTTAGAACTGCTTTAGTTTCCTTTTCTCTCTGTTGGGAGAAGTGGAGTACTTAAGAGACTGTAGTATTTCAAATAAGTGCATTCACCAATAATGGCTTACTTGAAGGAAAGCTCCTCTAAGCTTTGTATTGCCAGAGATTTACAGAGAGCTGAGGCTTGGCCTTCCAGGGAAACAATTTACTTGGTGTTGGTTTGTTGCAAAAAGCATTAAAAGCCATGGTGTTGGAAACTGCTCAACAGACACAGTTTATCTTTTGTCTGTGGTTCCAGTTTCAGGCAGTTGGAGCTGTCTGGGGTAAGTGTCCCACCCAGAAGGTGCAGGTGGGGGATAAGTGAGGGGATGGCTGGGTTCTGATTATATAAACCAAGAGTGAAGGTTAAGTGAGGGTGCTTTTCAGAACATAAGTGCTTCCTTTTGCTGCAAGATTGAGATTAATCTCTGTCAGGTAAACTCCTGTATCATGAAATAACTCCTGTTAAGTCTTAGGGTTTGTTCTTAGTAAGAGAGAACTGAAGAGAGAATTTTGTCCATAGTGAAACTTCTTTTCAACACTGCATACCAGAGTTGTTTTGTAAACAGGTGTTTTTACCTACCTGAAATAAATTTGACAGTGCTCTGAAAGGAATGCTTCTTTGGTAAAGAGAGTTATGCTTTCCAATCTATGACTTAGTCTCTATTGTAACAGCAGTTACTTGTTATATTGATACAACCCTGAATTCAGCACTCTATGTACAGGTTTGGCCTATGGAAAAAATGGCAGGTTCCACGTGTCTTGAACACCTGATGCCAATTGCAAATGCAGTTTTTGTCAGTACTTTTTTCATGTTAGTGCTGTAACTTGATTGTTTTGCCTTCAGAAGCTTTGCATAGGTGACTTACCCTTGTTTTTATTGTGTTTGCATCACTGGAAACACCTGTAGTTTTAACTGAGAGTTTTTAGATTCATAGAATTTGGTAAGGCAAGACAAACTTCTGGAGACTCTTTCTCCAGGCATACAGGCAACCATATTTTCCAAGTCTGGGAAGAGCAGTATATTCACAGAAAGCTGCTGTTCTTTAACATGTTTTCTCTTTTCTCAGTATGGCAGCACCCCTGAGTGTTAAATCACTCTTGTCAGGTAGGACTGAGTGCCATGATGACTCAATTCCAAATTAATTTGAGCCATATTTTTTACACTGTCAGTCTTACTGGATTGCAAAGGCACTGGGGAGTTTCACTGTCCAGCTGTGCTTCTGCTCTCTCTGGCACCTTACTTTGAAAACTCTCAACTCAAATTTGTAGCAATTTATCCTCATTGCCACCAGAAGCTTAGAAAGTGTTTTGAGTCATCTTACAGCTTTCTCACTGCTGTAGAAGGATTATTTTTTGCATCATTATTTTTTTTGGTTTTTTTTCAAGAGGCAAGTTGAGTGTTTGTATCAAACATCTTGAACTTGAGTAGTTTCTGTACAATGTTGACTTTACAAAATCTATAAACCAGTGCAGATGGCTTTCCTAGGAAACCCATTGTTGTTTCTTTCTCAGGAATCCTATTTGAAACTTTGAGGAAGTCTTTGGAGCTTCAATATGATGTTGTTGCACATATATATCAACTAAAGAACTCATCCTTATGTAAATGATTTGCCCTTAAATTATTAGCTCTATCAATATGAAGAGAAGGCTGAAGACTAAAGGCAATTCTGCTAAATGAAGTAATTAATAGGTTTTTCACAGTTTTCTTGACAAGCTATTCTTTTGTAATTATCTTCATGCAGTATGGAATATTCCATTATCAGCTCATAGTATCTGTTGATATTGTCTACTGTCTGTTTATATTGTGTGTTTGCATGTTTGCTCTCACTAGCAATAATCTGTTTTAGCACAATGGACTTTTATATATTGTGGGGGTCTCTCTGTAATCTTTGAAGAGAATGGTATGCATCATTTTTATCTGGTCCTTGTTCAGAATGTGCTGTGATACAGCAACAGAAAAACCATCAGTGAAAGCTTAGAATAGAAAGAATAGAAAATAGAAAGAATAAAAGAATAGAAAATGTTTGCAATTGTCTGGAACAGAAAGGTTAATGAAAATAAGGGGTGGGAAAGGGAAGAATTTTGCATCTTTTTGTGGTGAAAATAAATACTTACAGCTAAGAATATTGTTCTGGGATTAGGAGAGCTTGATTCAAAAGTTATTCTGTTACTAGTAGATAGATGTAATAAAAAATGTGCCATCAAGAAGCAGGATGTAGCCCAAGTGATTAGAATTATTTGCTGCTAGTGAGACCATTTAACAACTATATCCTATAAATGCATTTTCCCTTTTCTCAACCAGAACTCCTGTATTGTAAGTCATCACTGTTGTGTAGTTGATACATTATTCTGTGCTTAAATATTTGATCACATATATCATGAGAAAAAGTGGCAAATACTTGTTAGTGTTAACCTGGTTTTCAGATTTAGAAGTGCAACAGTGAAGTTTTGCTAAAAGGATTTTCTTCTAGTGAATCAGCTATGGTTTATATATAGCAATTTAGCTGTGTTGTGTTTTGGTTTTTAGACCTCTTTTGAATATGATTTTGAATTGGGAGAAAAGAGGACCTTTAATAGATGTAAATATAAAAACCACACAAAACTTCAGGTAGATCCACTTCTTACAGGCTAGTGATTTAAGAAAAAAGATTCATAGTAGAATGTTCAACTGGTGGAAAAATAAGTGGGGTCAGAAAGATTAGCTATAGTTAGTGATACTTGGGGATAAAATTCAAACAAAACTACACTGAAGTGTAGTCTTGGCCCTGTGTTCTTGTAAAGGTATTCAAAGCCTTTTATCTTAGTTGACTGGTATCAAAGGAAAATATTTGTCTTCTTTAGTCATCTGACCTAAGGAGTTTTTATTTTAAACTGCCTGTGTAGTTAGTGGGTTAGGATAATTTCCTCTAGAGGAAAAAAAAAAATCACTGTGGTATATTTAGATAGTGTAGTGACAAAGCCTTTAAGCATCTAAGAAGTTTGGAAATGGTTAGGAAAAAAAATAGATTATATGAGATTTTGGTGATTTTAGGCAGGCATGAACCTAAAGAATGTCAATATTTTATGGTTCTTCGGTATTTATTAGACAGCTGCTACAAAAAGTACATATTCCCTTTGGAAGCCATGGCTAGATGGTCATTCTGTTTTTTTTTTTTTTCATTGTTCCTGTACAAATTTAGAGTAGAACAAATGTCCTAGATAGGGAAGGAGGGAAGGGAAGAAGGCTGCACTGATTTGATCTACCAAAATGTCAGGAAGAAAGACAAGGAAGAAAGAATCACATGACTCTTGGGATTGGAAAAGGCTTTAAAGATCATTCAGTTCCAAACCCCTGCCATGGACAGAGACACCTTCCACTGTCCCAGGCTGCTCCAAGCCTGATCCAACCTGGCCTTGAACACTTCCAGGGAAAGGGCAGCCTGTGCCAGGGTCTCACCACCTCAGGGAATTTCTTCCTGATGTCTAAATTTACCCTCTTTCAGCTTAAAGCCATTGTCCCTTGCCCTGTCACTCCAGGCTCTTTTACAAAGTCCCTCTCCAGCTCTCTTGGAGGCACTGGAAGGGGCTCTAAGGTCTCTTCTCCAGGCTGAACAACTCCAGCTCTCAGCCTCTCTCCATAGCAGAGGTGGCCCAGCACTAAGCACCTTTGTGTCCCTCTTCTGGTCCCATTCCAAGTGGTTTATGTCATTCTCATCCTGGGGACCCAGGGCTGGAGGCAGCTCTGCAGGTGGGGTCTCACCTGAGCAGGGCAGGGGGGCAGAATCCCCCCTCCCCTGCTGCCCACGGTGCTTTGGATGCACCAAAGGACACTTTTGGCTCTTTGGGCTGTCGGTGCACATGGCCTGGCCATGCTGAGCTCCTCCTCGACCAACACCCCCAGTTCCTTCTCCTCAGGGCTGCTCTCATCTGTTCTCCACCCACAGCACTTAGGGAAGTGCCAAAGGCCCTGCCTTTTGAACTTTGTCATGTGGACAGAAAGGAAACAGGTGCTTTGTGCTTCTCCTGAGGCTTTTCTTCTTGACTTATATCACTTGAACATAATGCTTTCAGTTGTTGTGTGCTACCACTTCATGTGCAGAAGCACCCTGAACTTGGTGTGCTATCACTGAGTTACTGTGTTCTTTCTGAATTTGTGGTGTGTTTATTGACATCCAGATGGGGAGCAGATTAATTCAGACATTCATAGTTTAAAAGCTGGGTAGGTGCACCAAGAGGTTATCAGACTCTGATGTTACTCCCTAGTTATCATCTCTGTGGGATATTTCAGTCCTATTTGCCTGTTGGTTCTGGAAGATGAAAACCCTTCTCTAGAAGGCTTCTTGGCTTTAATTATGATAGGATTCCAGAATTACTTTTCCTTCCCATATATGCACATTCTTCCTTGGCCTTTTCAGTTGTGTCTGATAACCATTTACACCGTGGCCCCATTACTGACAGCCATAGAATGGTTTGGGTTGGGTCTTAGTGTTGAGACCAATCCACTGAAATGAATTTGCTGTGATACGTGGAGTCATCATCTTTTTTCTTTTTTATTTTACTCTCCCAAAACACCCTCCTCACCAACTTGCAAAAAATGACCAAAAAACCTACAAAATAATCTTTGAAGCAGTTATCAGACTTTTGTGCAGACTTTTTGGATTTGCTCTAAGTTTGAATTCCAGGATTACTTGGGGCTTTGGAATGCTTCATTCTAAATTCATAGAATTCAGTCAGATACAAGCAAAAATTCCTGTAGTGGTGGTGTTGTATTTTCTCCTTTATTTCTTCCTTATTTTTCCCTTTTTTTTAATATTTTGGAAAGTAGATCATAGACACCTCAACTACTGAGGTATCAGAGGCATATATATAGAGAAGAAAATGCGACTTCTGCTGTGCTTGAGGTCTCTTGAGTCGTAGGAATCTTGCTCAACACCACTCCAGAAATAGTGATCTTTTGGGACTTTCTGTTCTGTTATTTGTGCAGGTCATGCTCTTGTCTGCTTGCTGTGAGGTGCTCCCCTCTCTCCCTGCAGCCCAGTAGCAGCACCCAGTTCACAGTTTGTTGTGTGTCTTGCCAGTCTGTAGCCCTTACAATTCCTTGCTGTACTTGCTGGTCTCAGTGTTGGTCCCGTGTCAGTGCTGTGCTGGGGTTGCCTGCTGATAACTTCACTTTTAGTGTTCTCAAACGTGCTGATTACAGTAGGTACAGGGTCCAGTTCAGCAGAACATGAAATGTTGCAGCCCTTTGGGAGTTGGAAATACGTGGTAGCAGCTTTGGTCTGTGTTCAAAGACAGCCAGTGTATTTCACATTGCAAGTCTGTTCTCTCTTTTCTTTTAATCCTACGGGGTTGTGTTGCCTTGATCATAAAACACATTCTTATGTGTATTTGATATGCCCTCAAAAACCAATGCAGGAGGAAAAGCTGACTGGTTTTAAAATGAATATACCCGTTTTAAGCTGATAATGTGATGTGGCTGTCTGGAATAGCAGGGTGCTTACACATTATCCTTTAGTTCCTCTGTATTCAATAGTAGTCCTTTTTACTTAAGATGTTGAATTCAGGAATATTTTTGTGGCATACATTGAACTTTTAGGTGCAGTGTAGAAAAAATACTTTGCTATGCTCCAGAGGTAAAATATGTGGCTTGTTCTTTCCAGCAGGCTTCGAGCTCCAGACTGTGATTTTGATGTGGTCATCGTGCTGCTGCTGCTAAGTCACTAAGCCATGTTTCACTCTCTGTGGGCAGTAATGAGTTGCAAATCAATAGATTGTTCTGAGCTTGGCTCACAGAGGTGTAACTTGGTATAAACCAGCATTAACAATACGACTAATGCTGGTTTCAGTATTCATTCAGGGCATTTGTTTGTGGTCTTAAATAGCATTTGGTAGGTACACTTAATTCAGTGGGGATGAAGGTGAAGGATCAAGCATAAAGTACTTTCCTGGAGAAACAGGCCTAAAGTACTAATTGGTTTTGGTTTTTTTTTTTAGCTATTTGATGAAATTGCATTGTTGAATAATAGCTAATGAGATCAGGCATCAGAAGAGCTGTTTTTGCTTGTTCTTGCACTTAATCAGACTTCTAAACTTTAATTTTTTTAATATACTTTATTGTGTGGCGATAGAATTGTGATAGTGCTCGTCATCAAAATACTATGTGTGAGAATAATAATATATATGAGAAAATTGGGGAGAGTGGACAAGAAAAGGATTTCTAAGATGAACTAAAGAATGCTAAGGAAGGTGGAGGCAATGTCTGGCTTTGTTCTTGTGTGTGAGATTGTGGGGTGGGAGGGAGAAGAAAGGATGTCAGGTACTTCTTCATTGCAGCTTCCAGTTCCACAGGAAGGTGAGAAGAAGATCTTCCTGTTCTGGTGTGCAGAATGATTGTGAAAAGGAAAACCACCAGAAAATAGCAGAATTGCCTATAAGGCTGTTAAAATCTTAATGTCTTGTCCTTGTCATATCCTCCCTGTACCTAAGAGAATTTAAGAATTGTTGTTGAAAGGTTACTGGCAATTTATTTTTTTCCTTGTGGTAGACACTACATTTTGTTCTGACTTGTACAGAAGTAGCTCCTGCAGTGGTGGTGTATTTAACGTAGTTGTGTGAGACCTGCACTGTGTTAACAGACCTCATGTTTCTGAAGACTTCAAGAGCAGTGTGGTAGTCAGGGAGGTGTTTTTGTATTAACAACAGCTCCAGAAAATGAGGAGAGAGGAATCACATCCAGTAAACAATGGAACATGTGCTAAACCAAATTATCTCAGCGTAGGCCCAGCTACAGAAGGAAGGGAACTACTCTCTACCCAGTCTTCTGGTTTGGAAAATCTAAATTATGGAGTATTTTTAAATATACTTTAAAAAAAAACCCAAAAAGCCAATTACTCCAGCTGAGGAGCTGCTTGTTTTGTTTTTGGAGTTGGACCAGCTTTATGATACTCTCTTTGGTATATGGATCATGTAGCTCTGTGGAAAATCTTAATAGGAAGCTGGTAACTGTGTATGTATTAAATGCCTGCTTAAAAGTGTTACATTAGGTCTTGATAGTGATTTAAAAAAATCTAGATCAGTGCTGGACTCCTATTTCCACACAGCAGACAAAATTAAATGTTCTTAATAACAGCAGACCATTGGTAGAATAACATATTAATATAGATTCAATAATTTGCACATGCTAATGTATTAATGCCTTTCACTTTTAGGTGCTGGAGATCAGAATTTATTTACTTCCTTGTATCCTACACTTTCTCAGCAGCTTCCTAGAGAACCCATGGAATGGAGGAGGTAAACTTACACTTTATTCTGTGATTCTGTTTCAGTGTCTGGTTTTGACTTGGGTAAATGTGTATTTGTTGTGTTCTGAGGAGCCCTTACAATAAATTGAGTTGAACAGAGCAACTGACTTGAAGAAATTGGAGAAATTGGATAATCAAAGTGAATGTTGAGCACTTCGGGATGATTTTTTCAACCCTTCAACTTTGCCTAAGGAAAAATGATAGTAATGCTGTGTTTCTCTTCTTGATTTTGTGGTTTCTGGGTTTGTCTTGGTGTGCTTTGATGTACTTTGGCAGCTGTGTTCTGAAAGTGCTATGCTTTCTTCTCAGTGAGAATATAGGTAGAACTTACATGGAATTGGATGTACTTCCCTTCAGAAAGTTTGGTATGGCACTGTTTTGTGATTGGAAAAAATATTTGGGAATTCTCTTATTTGGTATTTTCTACTTGTCTTAGGGATACAGAAAATCTTTTACTGAAAGCTGAAGGGCTTCTAGTTCCTATTCAAAAAGGAGCTTTTATCTCATTTCAAGCAATACCAAATTTTAGTTATACAAACTGAGTGTAGTTTGTGGGTTTCCAGTGCAAGAGTATTTCAGTTTATTTCTCTTCCCCACAACACATGTTTATTTTCCTATTCTGCCCACTAACATCAGTTTTTAAACTCTGTAGGTCTTATGGCCGTGCTCCGAAGATGATCCACCTGGAATCCAACTTTGTTCAGTTTAAAGAGGAGCTACTGCCCAAAGAGGGGAATAAGGCTCTTTTGACTTTTCCCTTTCTTCATATTTATTGGACAGAATGTTGTGTAAGTAAAAAACTAGTAAGGTAAAACTAAGATTTAAAAGTTAAATTGTTCACATAAGCATGAGCAGTAAATTAAAATAACAGACAGCACAAGCAGAAAGCCAAAACAATTCAGGGGTTGTTTAAGCCCTGGGTTGCATAAGCATGCATACCTGATACATTGCTGGAAATAAAAGTTAGCTTGAGCACTTCTTGACATAAGCAGTATCTGTTTGTAATGTTACTTGACACTAAGAGGACAGGCATTTGAATAACCTGTTTTCAGTACTTTGTAACAAAACCCCCCAGGATCTTACAGTGATCCTGCAGTGGCACACTGCACTTTCTTTGTAACACTGAAATGTGGCCAGGGTCGTTCAGTTATGATCTGTTGGTGCTGAAATCTAAAGATCTGCTTTCTTTTCTTTAATTCCATCTTCTTTGCGTGTGTCAGGTATTGGTGGATGTCAGCAATTTAACTGGGCAAGATTTGGAATGTCTTAATCCTGTTTATCTCCAGTTCACTGCCTTTTGATTTGCCTCTGTTGTGAATTAATTATCCACTTGAAGGACACAGGTGACATCTGATCTGTGACCAGTCAAAAAGAATCCAGAACAGTCTTAAGAATTATCTGAATTTATCTAACACCAACCCAGAAGCAGAATGATTCCAAACAATGCTTCTGCTTTAAAAAAAAACTATTTTTGTGAAAAAGCTTTCAAACAGGTTGATAATTGAGCAGTGCAGAAGGTGCAAATATCACACTTTTGTTGTTATGTGAGAATAAAACAATTCAGCTTTGTTATTTCAAACATGTTTTTACTGTAAAGCTCCAGAAGGTGTAAAATAAAGAGCTTAAATGATGTCTAAAGATCATAATCTCAGTCATCTAAAGAATGATAATGTACCAAATACTATATTTGCTGTTAACCAAAATACTGGAAATTAATTAAATTAAAAGCCTAGAATTTTACTATGCTTTACCTCATTGGATTTTTTTCAATAAGTAAACTTACTGTCACTAATTCCATTTGATATGTCTTTCTGTTTGCCTTCTTTTGGAACCAAACTTGCCTTTTGAAATTGTTCAGAATGTCTGTTTGATTTGATGATTCACCACTTCTCATCCCAGGACACGGAAGTGTACAAAACCACAGTCAAGGATGACATCACCAAGTGGCAGAATGTTCTCAAAGCTCACAGCTCAGTGGACTGGCTGATTGTGGTGGTTGAGAGTGATGCCAAGAAAAAGAACAAAACCAATATCCTTCCCCGAACCTCTATAGTAGATAAAATAAGGAATGACTTCTGTAACAAGCAAAGTGACAGGTGAGCAGACATTTTCATCTTTTGACCAGTGTGCTGATTTATAAACTCAGCCCTCTATGCAAGACATTCCTTGCTCATTTAAAGACTTCCCTTGGTGTCCAGCATTCAGACTGGTGGCTCTGTGAGGTCTGTGCTTTGAAGGGAGAAATTTTATTTTTCAGTTTTCCTGGGTTTGTAGAAGCTTTGAAATGTGTTTCAGTTAGATTTCATCTATCTCCTCCTGGTTAAGAGAGGTTTAAGGGGAACAGTGTGATGATAATCAGCTGTTAGACCTTCAGGGTTTTTTGTTTCCTTGCAAAAATCTTAGCAGAGTTACAGGTGAGTAGGGAATATGAAGCCAATAGAGGTTATTTTTTGCCATTGTGCTTTCTTTCTGTTGTTCATTTAATCACCTTTCTACTCTGAGATAGTTGACATAAGGCCAGTTTCTTCAGATGTTTTTATTCTAAGGAAATAGTAATGAATGTATGAAACCATTCTTGCTTTCATTAAAGCCAACAAAATAGGATTTTCTAACAAGAAATAGTATTTTAGTGGGATGAGAGATTTTCCTGTCATTAGAGAATCATTAGTTTTTTGAACATTAATAAATTGTGATAGAAAAACTGAGGAAGGAAGATGCTGTGAAAAAGTTGATTTATTTGTCAATTAATGGGATCTGCTTATTTTCTGAGAAAAGCAGAGGAAGTTTTAGCACACAGGATGTGTAAAACCAGATTGAGATATTTCAAGAATCTATTGTGGATGATTATTTCAAGTGAGTTAGAAAAGGCTGAATATATGTGATCTAATAGATCCTGATTTGTATTTTGTATAATACAAAATTATATGCCTTTGTCAGGCATTGCTATATTTCCTGTTCTGCTGATTTGTATTGCTAGGCAGACTTTTCTTTTCTAGGATAGCTACAGCATTACTTGTATTTAAGTAGTTAGAATAATGTATCCATTTGCTGCTTAAAAAAAAAAAAAAAGCTGTAGTGTTCTCATTCTGGGCAAAACACTGAACTCTTCTCATGAGCTATATCACATGTAAAAGCTAACAAGCCCCAACCAAAAAAAAACCAAAAAAACCCAAAAAAACAAAACCCCAACATAGCTGCCTCCAAACAAACAAACATAACTTCAACCTTGTTTTTTTTACCTCTGATTAATGTGGAATGGAAAACTGAATGTTGTTCACTCTCTATTTGTCAGGTATGCACCGTATTCAGCTGGACATTTATATGTGAATTATGTATTTTCCTCCTCAAACACAGTTTTATCAATCTCTTTACAGATGTGTGGTACTTTCTGACCCTTTGAAAGACTCTTCCCGTTCTCAGGAATCTTGGAATGCCTTCCTGACCAAACTCAGGACATTACTTCTCATGTCCTTTACCAAAAACTTAGGCAAGTTTGAAGATGACATGAGAACTCTGAGAGAGAAAAGGACTGAGCCAGGGTGGAGCTTCTGCGAGTATTTCATGGTTCAGGTAAGAGTCTCTTGGTATTGAAGAAAATACTTGAGTCCCAGTTTTAAAAATGGTGCTGTTTCATTGTGGTTGGACTTCTGGTACTTTTAATTTTCTGATCATTGTTTGAGGGTGAGGCAGGAATTATGGAGACTGGTTTAAAAACAGCATTCTTTGATCCTGTTTGCAGCAGGTTTGGGTTACCTTTTAATACAGTTAATGCAGTAATACAGTTTCCTGCTGTTAAAAAAGCAGAATCTCTTCAGGCTTGTCAGAGTTTTATGAACCTCAATTAAAGCAAATGAATTGAATCTAAAAAGTGTTTTAGTTTATTTTGAATTTGGGGTAAATGTCCCATTACTGTGCATACACACTCAAACTTGCAATTGGTATTTAATATGAATGCTGCTCTTTGCTCAGATTGTTATCAGTATTTATGGAGGTGATGTTTAGAAAAGTGTCTGTTTGAAGTAATAAATATAGAGAGTGAATCCTATTTTATAGAGTCATAAATGCAATTAGTATATAAATCTAGTTTTAAATACATTTTTGTATTAGCTGATTTAGAGAAAAGCAAGAACCTCTGGTTTGATAAGATTAAAGATCTTGATTCCTTTGGAATTTTCTGGTCCCTGTACAATGCTGATCTCTCCTTCACCACATCCTCATGTCTCCTTTGAATGCATGTGCTATCTTTTGCATAGGATATATCTAATTATGAGGCCTTTTCTACTTAGCAGTTTGGCTTTGTGTACAAAAAACCCTTTTATGATATGCTGCAATTGATGGCTTCACAGTGTAAACTGAGGGGAAATCATCAGTACTATTATGGGAGATGAGTCTTCAGCATTTATTCATTTATTTATTTAAATTCAAACTTTTAATAGATCTGTGAGCAGTATCTTCAATCAGGATCTGGATACACATCAGAATTTACTGGCAGAGCTGTATGACTTAATCTCCTTTTGTGAACCTCCCTGGGTTGGGAAGATATTTGCTCCAATGGCAAGTTTGTCTGTATATGTGAAATGAAAATTGGAAAAAGTAGATCCTGGAGCTCTGTGGATGGATGGGGACAGGCTGTAATGCCAGACATGAATCATGTCAATAACATGTTCCCTGTATTGCTTGTGTGCCAAAAGGAAGAGCTGGCCTTTGTGTTTGAGATGCTGCAGCAGTTTGAGGATGCCCTGGTGCAGTATGATGAGCTGGATGCCTTGTTCTCTCAGTATGTTGTCAACTTTGGGGCTGGTGGTAAGTGTCTGAAAATGTGAAATAAATGTTGAGTGTCTGAATTCCTTCACTGTGCTGAGCAGCCCTGTGCTTTGGGCAGTCACAGGGAGGCTGCACCAGGCAGTTTGTGCTCTTGTTTTATGCTGTGTGCAAACACAAGTGTCCATCAGTTACAGTGTTAACAAAATTTTGTTTCTGGTCTCTGAGGCTTAGAAGTAATTTTTAATGAAAACCTGTGTTTTGCTCTAATGGGATGATTGTTACAACCAGAGCCCTGAACTATGAAATGACACAAGTATTGATCTGGCTGAGATACAGCTGCTGTTTTTACAGCTCACTGCTAGGTTTTTCAGTAAAGAGCTTCCTGGAAAAGTGCATTCAGTGTTGCCTCAAATTACACAAGATATTTGGTAATCACTGCTCAACTTAATAGAAATAGATGCTTAATCTGCACTGCAGAAGATTTAACTTCATTTTTGGGTAAAATTACCATGCAAGAAGTATCAAATAGCTTTGAACTGTTTTAATGAGCTAAAGCACATGCTGTTATATAACATCTTTAATCTGATATGTTTTATGAATCTGGTGAAAATATAGTGCAGGAGTAATTGCAGTGAAATACATTTGTGCTGACTGAACCCAATGCAATACCTGGCAGTGGGGGCACATCCATCCATGGTGGCTGAGTAAGAAATACTTCAGCAGATAAAGCCTGTTTGTTTTGAACTTCAGGTAGGCTTAATTGCTAATAAATAAATTACAAACTGGTTGCCACTATACTGATAACAAACATACAATTAAGTCAAAATGCCTATGGGAATTGAATGTGAAATTCAGTTATCTGACCTTGCTGTGGAAGTTCTGGTATTTTTTTGGTTTGCTTTTTGAAGTTAAGACATTAAGTCATTTATCCATCTGACAAACTCGGGAAGGACTAAGGCAGCTCCCAGGCTCTGGAGGAAGGATGAAGAGGCTTTCCTAGCAAGCAGTGCTTGACTCTTGGCTATTCCCTTGTTTACTTAGATGGTGCAAACTGGCTGACGTTTTTCTGCCAGCCAGTGAGGAGCTGGAACGGTTTAATCCTGCGGAAACCGATAGACATGGAGAAGAGGGAGCTGATCCAGAACCAGGAGGCGACGCTGCTGGACCTGCGCAGTTACCTGTTCTCCCGGCAGTGCACGCTGCTCATCTTCCTGCAGAGGCCATGGGAGGTTTCCCAGCGGGCACTGGAGCTTCTCCACAACTGTGTGCAGGAACTGAAGCTGCTGGAAGTGAGTCAGTGTTATCCATTCCGTTATGTGAATCATTTCATCCAGTGATGACCTAACAAGATGTTTTGAGTTTAGCTGTTCAGTGAGCACTGGCTGGGAATTAGCAGAATGATGCTGTAATAACAATTGTGCTGCAGTTGATTGTGTCATCATGAAGATGTCTTTGGCAAGAAATAGGAGGCATCACATCTGGGAACCAAATCTGTTTAGTTAAAGTGTTTTAGTCTTCACCTGGAAAGCTATTCTCTAAGCTGGTAGTCATTTGCCTGCTTCTTTCATGGGTTTTTCACCAATCTGTTGAACTGTAGTTCCCATAATTTAAGTCTATAGTAGTGTTGTATTGAAGGAAATAAGGCAGAATGGTTATTATGCTGTTATGCAGGCTAATCCCCTGTAACAAAAAAAAGAGATTATTTCTGAATATCACTTTGTGGCTTACCCATATCCTCATCCCATGGGTGCTCTGTTAGTTTTATCTGTGCCATTATAACAGCAGCTGCTAACTTTTGCCTGTCTGACGTGGTAGTATGTTCCATCTGTTCATCTGCATTTAAAAACTGCAAATCTGCTTCAGATGCTTTGCTGACACCTTCATGTGCTCTCAAACTAATTCCCACAGATAGTATGATTTCTGTGTTTGAAGGCACTTCCTACAGTTCTCTTTTTTGCTGCACCCCAGGTCTCTCCTGTGTCCCCAACGTTTGGAGTTTTCCTCTGCACTGTCTCTTATTTCTGCTGTTGCTGTCTTGCTGTGGTGATCCAAACTGAATGCAGTGTCCTGTGAGACAGTGACACTTAACTGTGCATAGCTTGTACTTATCCCTGTTGTGATCCTTTTTCTTAATGCAGGCAAACTTCTTACAGTGGCTTGGCAGCACTGAACACACAGCAAAAATCTAACCTACTCTGTTCTTAGGATCTTTGTATTCCTGAAAATTCTTTCAGAATTCAGATCTTTATTATTTCTTCAAGTTCATTATGCTCATACTTTGGACTTTCCTATCCCATTAGTCACCTAGTTTATTATGGGTTTTAGGACTTTATAGTCTTTTAAAAAAGAAATGCATGGTTGTGAACAGGATTTTGAAACACCATTATTGTGACTATATTCCATGTCTTTAGTTATGCTCATCTTTATCTTAATTCTTGAAAAAATTCTAGTATCAGACTCTCTTGTCTTTCTCTGTCTTTCTCTTTTTGTGTTTCTTTGTTTGTTTTCATCTCCCTTTTTGAATTAATTGTCCATGACAGGTGTCTTATCCTTCGATTAATAAGTTTATTTTTGTGAAGGAATCTTAGAGACTAATTTGTTTTTTCCAGGTTTTTAACACTTCTTTATACATTTCATTTCAGTCTCAATTAGAACTGATGTCTCCTTAGGAAAGTAGTAGTCTATTTACAAAAATTTTTCCTAACTCTGTTTTTTTAAGCTGAGTTTTCAGACTTTTGGAATTTTTCCAAGACCTATTAGTCTTCCTTTCCTTCTCTTGCATCTTGATGAATGTGTCAAATCTAGTTAATATGTTTTGTGAGCTAATATATGTAAATTATTCAGGAGGCAGCAAGAGTTGGGCTGTGCTTTGTGTATTCTGAGAGTGAACTCTTCCAAGAGGTTTTGCTGTGTTGTATCAAGAAAAGTACTTTTGCTGAAGTATTTTCTCATCTGGTGATAGTTTATTTCCCAGTTAATTTTATCTGTTCATCTCCAGGTCTCAGTTCCTCCTGGAGCTTTGGATTGCTGGGTGTTTTTGAGTTGCTTGGAAGTCTTACAGAGAATAGAGGGCTGCTGTGACAGGGCTCAAATAGATGCAAATATTTCCCACACAGTTGGCCTGTGGAGCTATGCCACAGAGAAGGTGAGTCAATGATGTGGGGTGGTGGTATTACAATGTTGAAATAAAATATTTGTTTCCTTGGAACAGATTTTATCCTTTTTATTGTGGAATTTAATACTGGGTTCTGCACATTGTCTTGAGTCTAGTCTAGATGAGACATCCATGTTTATAGTCACTTCTTCCTCTGTCATTTGAAATCTGGGGATTACAAGGGTCTGTCCTCCTCTTTTTCTATCCCCTCCTTTCTTCATCACTAATTTGATAATTATCACTAGTTTGATTAAACTCCAGAATGTGCTCAGTCCATGTTGACTGAGAGGGAGGGCATGTGAATTTCAGATACAGCAGAAAAAATGCCCAGATTTGGATGCATTTACCATTAAAATAGAGATATTAAATTTTAATTTTATTTAATATTAAAATAGAGATTACAGCAGCCTGTTTGCACAGGTCAGTATTTCTCCAGCATGTTAGTACAGCAGTAAGACCCCTTCCTTCATTGAAGGTGTTACCCTTGGTGGCTTGTGAAAGAGGCAAATAATTTCCAATTTGCCAGTTACCAGTCTTTGCCATAAATGTTCTAATGCTGTTTGGTTACACTGCTTCTCTAAATTTCAAGTTTCACTTACTCTGTTCCTATGAAAGAGGTGATGTTTGAGGTTGCTACTGCTTTCCATTATTGAAAAACATTTTAGAAAGAAGATAAACTCCAGAATCTACTGAAATAGTCTACTGTGGTATTTGTGGATGTTTTTGAAGACCAACATCTTTGGAAGACTCACCCTCTTGTTTGCATAGCCTGTAGAATATTTGCTATTTATTTTAATCATAGTTTGGTAAGGTTTCAGTAGACTTAATAGTCCTCTAATTGAGCCTTTGAGGTCCTTCTTTTATTACAAAAGCAGGGAAATGAAACTTCACCTTGAAGAGTTATTGCTAAAAAAAAAATAAATGAGGGGGGTGGAGATCAGAATAAAGGAAGCAAAGAATTGTTTAAATCAGATTCTTCCCATGCTCCTTAGATGTTTCTATGGAAGATAAGTTCCAACATGAACTGGAAATGTTCTTCCCTTCCATCATTTTTCTAACACAAAGGGTAAATGAAGAATTTTAGGATAATGAGTAGCAGTAAGGTGGAACTGACTGAATGAAGAAATGAAGCAACTAGTGACAAAATTAAGTAGAATTTAAAATAAATTTTTTAAAAAAGGTTAATGTCCATCCCTATTTTTGTGGTGTGGAGTAATGTGACAAGCTGTGACCTTTATTCTTTTGTGAGCTTACCTTTCTGGCTGATGGAGTTTTCTAAGTAAATTAACCAAATGGCCAATAGATAAGAGCTTCTTTAGGACAGTATTCTGGGTGCTGAGCCACCAGCTGCTGTCTAGAAGGGGTTTTATGGTAGTTAATTGTATTAACACTGTTAGCTGTGATAATGTCCTTTTCAGGAAGGTTTTCACTTGAATACAATACTTCAGGTGAATTTGCAAGCTGCCTAATCACTGTACTGCAGACTTGCCTGCTTTCCTTGATTATTCAGTTTTTAAAATTACAGACACAGCTATTAGAAATAATCTTTGGTCATGGCTGCTGAACATCTGAAGCTTTGTGTTGAAAACCAGAAAGATTCACTCAGATTAGGTGTTCTGTTTGTAGGGATCTGTGTGTTTAGGCACATGTTCCTAAATTTGAGTCAGCAACTAATGGGCAATTTAGTTCCTTAATTAAATTAGTTAATTTATACTGTGAGAATAGCAATTAATTTTGAAATCCTATAAGCAGCATAATATGAAAGTAATGAAAATGGAATGTTATAATAGAACAGGAGGAGTTTTATATTGATTTTATAGCCTGTTGAAATCAAGCATCTGGCTTCTCTTACAGTTAAAATCTCTGGGTTACCTGTGTGGACTTGTGTCAGAGAAGGGACCCAATTCAGAAGACCTTAACAGGACTGTGGATCTGTTAGCAGGGCTGGGAGCAGAACGTCCTGAGACAGGTATTGTCCTTCCAATAGCTGGCACTGGCTGAAATGCACAGCTTAGAAGTACATCAGCAATAAGAATTTCCAAGCATCCCCACATACACACACACAGAACTTTATCTCTTACAAGTTCTTTTAATGTCTGTTTAGTATTTCAAATTACCAGTGAATCTCCTTACTGTTCACTTATAAGCATTTAGGTCAATAATCTTGAACAGCACTGGATTTGAATTAAGTTCCTAATGCTTCCAGACAGGTATTTAAAATAAAAATTATTAGAAAAACAAATGAAGCATTCTTAATCTTGTGCAAATAGATAATCTGCTCCTGGAGCTACAAAGTGATACTAGTTTTTAGTTTTCTCTCCACTTTCTACTGAAGAAAAAGCAGGAATGGGGGTGGGGATGGATTCTGTTCTCAGAATGTTTGTAAGTGACACATCTTGTCCTGCTTTTTTCCAAAGCCAATGCATCACAGAGCCCTTACAAGAAACTCAAAGAGGCCTTATCATCTGTAGAAGCTTTTGAAAAACACTACTTAGTAAGTATGAGTTTTGCTTATTTATATTAATTTTGCATGTTTACATTGTGCATTGAATGGGGCCAAAGTTTTCAAACCTGAGAAGACATAAATCTGTATTTCCATGTTTTTATATCAAAGGTTATTTCTTGCACACTGAGCACAACAAGGTTGATTTGTTTAACAGCTGGAACCCTGTCAGGGCCCCAAGTTTCAAATATTTGCATCAACTTTAATATTTACAGTTATGAGCTGGAGGTTATTATCTCTGGGTATGTATACTTAGTTATTAAAAAAGCCAATGTCATGGCTGTCATGTTCTGCTATCCCAAATTCAGAATTAACTGACTCTTTCCCAGAAGAATATTGATGTGTGAATTTCCTTCCTTTTAAATGGTTTGGGTTTGCATTTTGCAATGAGTATTACATTATTAAATTAATACTGTTGATTTTTTTTTTAATATATAATCTGTGGGACATCTGTGGATAATGGGGTTGCACCTGGCATAAATTGATGCACAATGAGGATTCTAATATTGTGCATCTTAATTTCCTGACAACTTCTCTACCATTGCAATGAGCCATTGCAATGATTTCAGGTTTCTTTGTTTTGGTGGTTTTGTTTTTCAAATATAAGATTTTTAAATAAAACAAAAAACTCCTGCTGTCACAGCAATGTGTTTGATTTTTGAGGGCTTGGTTTGGCACTTTTTGTTGGGTTGTTTTTGGTTTTTTTTCCTTAAATAATTTTCCTTTAAAATTTCTCATATGTGCATCTGGCCAGTAAGGTTTGCTAGATAAAGCTTGAAAGAAAATGGATTTTTCCTTTTTTTTTTTTTAATTTTGAAACAAGAAAACTGTGTGGTACTCAATTTTACAAAGTTTTATCAAAAGAAAAAGTCTCAAAACGTCTTGTCTGAAGATTCTGGGTTTCACTTTTTTTCAGTTTATTTATAGGAGTAGTTGTGTAGCTGGATCAGAATTAAAATCTTAGAGTTGCCAGCTTCTCTTACCTATTCACTTCCAACTTGCACCTAAAGTTCTCTGCTAAGTTCAGTAGTAACTTCCTATATTTAAGAATCTAAGTGGGGTCTGTAGTTTGCCAGAGAAATTGCCAGTTCTCTTTGTATTTATGACTGCACTTTTATGCAGCAGAAATTCAGTTATCAGATACACTCTTAAGATGGTTTTCTATGTAGTTATCATGTAAATATATAAATTTTATGTATGCCCATATTAAATCTTGCCCTGTATTCAGTGGACAAGAACAGAGAATTAGATAAAACTTACAGACACACCTAAGATAATTTATATTAGCTTTAAAAAAAAATCGTTTCAGTTTCAACCTATTCCCCTTTATCCTGTCACAATGTGATGTATTTTTTATATTTTGACATATCTGGCCAGAGAATATTATGGACTCTGGAAGGAAGTTGGGTGGTTGAACACTGTGTGTGTGTTGGAACTGCCAATTTTGTGAGAAAGGTTTCTTGCTGTTATTGAAGCTTAGGGCAAGGGGAGCAAGGGGAACAAGGGGAAGAAGGTGACACTTGGACACTGTGGCTGCATTGGAAATTAAGGTTAAATATGAGAGATAAACTTCAATTTGGGAATGAAAGCAGAATTCCTTTAAGGCACTCTTGTGAAAATAATTATTCTGATTATAACTTACCATTCAAAGGTATGGGATATAACCTGCTGCAGGGGGAGTGAAGGTGACCTGTTACAAACTGCTCTGTATTTTGTGCTCAGGGCAGATGTGACTCATTCTGGGCATTTTGTTGCAGTAACTTAGTCACTATGAGTGTGTGAAATGGCCATACAGCTGCCAAAAATACATAAAGCTTATAATGTTCTTTTTCTTTTAAACAGGATCTGTCCCATGCCACCATTGAAATGTACACAAATATTGGAAGAATTCGCTCAGCTAAGCTTGTGGGAAAGGACCTGGCAGAGTTTTATATGTAAATGACTCTTTAAAATATCTTAAATGCATTGCCTTTGAAAAAATATTATCCCTGAGGAAGATAGGATGTAATTAAGCAGGAATTTTAAAAATGTAAACAAACCCTATTTCAGGCTGTATTAAAAAAAAAAAAAAAACAACAAAAAACTAGCAATCTCTTTCGCCTTAATTCTCATCTCATGATTTTGTACTCTTAGCTTTAACTGTCCTGTGTTCTTTAGCTTGATCCTTTCTTCTTCTGGGGAGGAAAGAGTAGGAAAGATAACTAAATACATATATAGACTGCATCTATCTAAAAAAAGCCAGGAAACATGTCTTTGGAGAGTAATGCATTTCATATTTGAAGTTATGATTGCAAAATGGTTGTTTCCCCTCCTGTGAAACAATGATTTTATTCCTGATTTCCAAATATATTTTTTGTTTTTATCCCTGCTCTTCAAATCCACTGAGAAAACCTCCTGCATTTTTCAGTGTCATTTTGTTTCTCTTATTTGGAAAAATTTGGGCATCATAAGTGGGTTTTTTTGGAAGATATGTTGGGGCATGCTTCCCACCAATATTCCCTTAAACAGTCTGATCTCCACATTGAAACAGATTCTCCTAAATTAAATTTTTACCTGGGGGAGTAATGTTGGGTTTAAAGACTGCCATAGAAGTGCTGTGTGGTGATAAAATTTTCATTTAAGTATTCTTCTGCTTTAGAACGTTTGAGTAAGCAAATTTTTAGTTAACTGTCAGAAGCTTTATGTGGCCTTTGTTTCATTTGTGGGAAGTTCCTTCACCTCATTTGCTCTGACTTGGGGTAGATCTGCATATGGAGCCTTTCACTGACATGGAATAATGACATTAATTGCAGTTCTACTTGCTTAAGTGAATTGCAGTAAAGGAAGGCCCATGTGTTGATCTTTTAGCAGAAAATTAAAGATCATAATGGTTCACTGCAGTTTTTCCTGCATTTACTTGCAGTGTTCCTCCTCCATCAGCTCTTTGAGAAAAGATGTAGAGTTTTCATGGCTGCAAAGGTTCTTACATTGCTCTGTGCTCATTTTTTTTCGTTTTTCCAAGGAGGAAGAAAGGTCCCCAGAAGGCAGAGGTGTATCTTCAAGGAGCACTGAAAACCTACCTTGCTGAGGGCTGGGCACTGCTGGTCACACACACAAGGAAGCAACTGGCTGAGTGTCAGAAGCAGCTTGGGCAGATAGAAAAGTATCCTCTAACAAGCAGATCCAGAACAATCCTGACAGGAGAAAATGATGCTTGGGGTTATTTTTCTGACATATCTCTTACTTTTATTTAACAGTAGAGACTGCCAGACATTCTGAGTTGAGACAGCTGAGTTATTTGATACCATAGAGTGTGTTTTTGGGAGTTGTTCTGTTGTGCTGATTTTTTGTTGGTTTGTGTGCTTTTACAACAAGAAACACACTATACATGTCAGCTTCCTTTGCAAATTCTCACATCACTTTTAAACTTTAAACACTCCTAAATTTTTCTGCATAAGGATTCTGAGCCAGTAATATTGCATTCTTAGCTAAATATTCAACTGATCATTTATATCCTCAGCACTTAAAATTTAAAAGAATGTCTGATGACTCAGTTGTAAGTGATGCTGTAACAGCTGGCAGATTCTCAGCCAGGTAAACTGAAATAAAATAGAATATTCAGGATTATTTAGTGCTAAATGTTGGCCAATGTGATGCAAGCCTCTGTGTCATTAACTTGCACACTGCATGGATTGTTGTCAAATAATGAATTTTCTATGCTCATGAATCTTTTTAGATGAGGCAAGATTGCACTGGTTAATAATGGATCATATTTTTAGTAGGTTGTATTTTTAGTATTGAGATTCTGCAGTACTGTCAGATGATGGTAAATCTTCCATTGTTTGTTTTCTAGTGGAAAAGTGCAGTGATGCTAACAGCAGATCCTGTCTCTAAAGATCAGAAAAGCAGTACTTGAATGTCTTGTTTTCAGTCAAATTTCTAACTGTTGTGGGTTTCTACTTCCTGTTTCCTTAACTTCATCAGTTATCTCCAAACCAGCAGCCTTTTAGCTGGTGATAATCACTTAACAGAAGAGGAACGCAAAAGATTTTGCCAAGAAATACTAGATTTTACCAATCAGCAAGCAGAGAACCAAGGTAAGTCTGGGTCTTGAAACTTCAGCTACTCCAATCTGGTTGTCCCCTAAAGGTAGATGAGGAATTTTCTGCCTGGGTTCATTATTTTGTGTATAATTTCTGAGCTTGTGTTTTTCAAAATATTTATAATTCTACACTAATTAAGAATTGTCAAAGATGAAAGGATAATTAACGTTTTCATCCTGAATACTGTAACATCTTTGTTTTCCTTCAGTTATGTTGCTGTACTTTAACAGCCCATAACTTATTGTGTGTCAGGTTTTTTCAGTTCCTAAGCTGTCATTGTCTCTCACTGCTGGCATGCAAGGGGCAGCTCTGTGATGGTACTTCCTGGATTTTGATGTTAGATCTGTGCTCATCCACTTGCATTTTATTATTTTGTGCATCCCATTTCCTCTCTTTATTCTTCATGCTGCTAATATCTTCTTGTCAGATATTAATAATAATTCAAATTAATATTAAAAACTATCTGTAGCTCTGAAGACTGCTTATTTTTACACAGATATTTTTCTTAATAATTAGATGTACCATAGGTAATATGTTATTTTAGATTTGATTCTTAATTAATTTTAGGTACTGCCTTAGAGTTGTTTTTGGAATGTAGAAAAGAGAATGAAAATCCCTTGCATAGCAGAGCTGCTGGCTCAAGGCACCAGCCTGATTATTAGTTTGTTAAACATGTACAAGCTCTGGGAAGTTGGTAGCTTAATACTACTGTGTTCTGTAGTAGTGAAATATTCAACTTCTGCTTGGACAATCTCTCTTAATTCAGTTGTTTTTAATAGCCTGGAAATAGAAATTGTAGTCTAAGTAACTGTTGGAAAACAAATCTCAGCATCATTTAACTCTCACACAAGATAAAAAATTGTAAAGCATCGATTTGTTGTGAAACAATTCATTGTTGAAAAGTTGTTGATCCCTTTAATTCTAGGGATTGCATTTTTAAGAGAAAAATTTTGCTCATTTCCAGCAGCACTGGAGAATAGTAAAATCCCTGTTTTTGTCTTTCTAGGTCAAAAGGTTTTATTGCCTATGCACTCCTTTGCCCAGCTGAAAACTCTGCATTTTGACCCTCCAAATGCCGTTGTCCACGTGGGTGGAAAGTTGTCCATCGAGCTGACTTTGCTGAGCCAAATGCCCATCCCTGTGCAGGTGGACCAGGTCGCCATCCACGTTCACTTCAGCATTGAGAAGAACAGCTACAGGAAAACGGCCGAGTGGCTCACCAAGCACAAAACTTCCAACGGAGTCATCAGCTTCCCAAGTGAAATTACAGGTTTGCCTGTGTCCAGAAACAGCCTGCCAGCCCTGGAGCTGTGCGAGATGTACGAGCGGAGCCCCTCGGACAACGCGCTGAACACGGCGGGGATCATCTGCAAGAACGCGCACGTGCTGCTGCGCCGGCAGGAGAGCAGCAGCTCCCTGGACCTGCCCTCGGGGCTCACTCTGGACGATGGGGCTCACGTCCTCAAGTGCAGCAACTTGACTCTGGAGCCAGGGGACAATAAAATAACCTTTGACATTCAGGTATGTTTTTTGTGGCTGGGTGATTGTAGCACTATCGATAGAGAAACTGAAAATGCTGGCTGAGGAAAGAGTGTGGTGCTGGTGGGTGGTGCCTGCATTGCTTCCTGTTACACTTGGATCATCCATTCCCCTTGCAGCTTTTTGTTGTTTGTGCATCATCTCCCTTGAAAGGATGCTGTTGTGTTTATGCTAAAACATACAGATGACTCTTCTACTTGAAATCATTTGAGTCAGCCTTCCTAAACATATTTTTAAACATCTTGACTATTGCTGCCAAAAATTAAACTGATAAATTCATGTTCACCAAGTGTGCCTGGACTGCTGAGGTCATCCAGAATGACATCTAAAAGCTTTGATGTGAATTTTTTTTCTAGCCCTTCAGTAACTGATTGTGTGGTTAAATTTGGTTGACAGAGGGTTTTTTCTTCTCTCCAGAGGTTTTCATTTGGGAGATGTGGTAAACCTACCCGCAAGAATTTAAGATCAGCTACAAGTATTTGAATTTAGAAGATGTTAGAATTAAAATTGGCCCCATAAGTCATCATCTAAGTTAACTAACTGATTAATTACTAGTTATCATCTGTGGAATTTGAGCTACCTACTGACCTAACTTCTGAGATTTCTCATCCTTTCAAAGGATTGGGACAGGTTAAGGGGATTTGCACCAGAGGCCTTGGTGGCTGGAAATGCCATATTCTGTAAATGAATTCACATGTATGTAAAATTGGATTTCAGATTAAGGAGCATTACTAGAAGAAAGCTGTTAGGGACTGTACTGAGCTGGTATTTGGGGTTAGTGGGATCAGGAGAAGAAATGGATGAAAAGCTAGATCTCTGTTTTGAGTTTGCCTGGTCCTGCTGTGAATCTGGTGGCCACTGGAGGATGGACACCCTTACTTACATAACTTTGCTATTTTCCCAACCTTCCTTTCAAGAAAATAACTTTGTATGAGAAGACTGCTCAGTATGAATCCCACAATATAATTGTTTAAGGCATAATTTACCTGTCCTTAAAGGGAAAATCAGAGAACACTATAATTTTAACAGTGTATGACTAGATAAAACAATGAAAGCCTCTCTAGCTTTGAGCTGCAGTATTTACAAAATATTTACTAGAAATCCATTATCATTTTAGTAATACACTGTGTCACTTCTACTGGATTACACAGCTGGCCAGAGGATAGAAACTGCTGACAGCTTGTTTTCTGAATTTTCTTAAAGTAATGCTTATTGCACCACTTCTGCATGACCCAGTGGGAGTTTGATCCTTTCTGTAGACCTTACACTGATGATTAGCATTATTTATGCTGACAACAATCTTCCAATTTTTCCATGCCTGAAAACAGATCAGAAAGCATTTTCTAAATTCTTTAGACCAGTATTTCCATCCCATGTTAAGATTTAAAATATGTGTATATTATGTATTAATTTACTCATGCTTTTCTGGTTTTTAGGGCTAAAATGTAGTGACTTTAATGTCAAAATGCATAATTCTGAATTTCAGTCTGGATTTGCCATGTAAATAACTGCATGAGGTTTGACTGTTGAGTTGGTACAGCTTTTCTCCATAACTTACTTAATTCTACCCAGCATTGGTATTTATGTATTCCACTTGGAAAGTGACACATGAAAAAAAGAAATCACTTCCCATTCCATAGTAGTCCCTAAGAGCAAATAGAATCAAGAATAAATATACTGAAGGTGTTACAGATTTGCTTTTGTTTTTAATCTTACTGAGAAACATCCAGAATCTCATTACTCACTGTATGGGAAGAGTTGGGAATTAAATATGTATGTGTTACTTTCTTGTAAACATTGACTCAGGATGTGTGGTGGGGAGTGTGTGAAATCAATAGCTGGAGCTGAAAGCTCTGCCTTATGTAAATGCTCTAGGATTTTATAATTGTTTTTATGAATCAGCCAAATGAGCACAGGTATTGTTTAGGTACTTAATAATGTTTTTTCATATATGTTGCACTTTGGGGGGGAACCACCCAAGTAACAAGGCAAAACACAACCCAAAATAACAAACCGAGAGCATAGCTACTACATCAGTTATCCTGATTATTAGTGCTTGTTAATCATGATGTTTTCTCTTGAATCAGACAGAACTTCAATTTTAATTGGGCAAAAGGTGCTCCTTTGTGTAAATCTTGTTATTTACTCAGAAAACTGAGTTTTCTGAAATCTGCAGTTTTAATTTACACACCCAAAGTACCTGATAAAAATAAGATGAAAACATGCTATTCTTTAGTAGAGGGCTTGTTTTAGAAGTATTTCCTTCAACTTAAAAAAACCCCAGTGAAATGTTTTTCTTCCAAGGCCAAAGAACCTGGGACATACACGCTGAGGCAGCTGTGCACTTCAGTGGGGAAGGTGCAGTTTGTCCTTCTCCACATCTACCCCATCGTGCAGTACGACGTGTACTCCCAGGAGCCCCAGCTCAAAGTGGAGCCCATGACTGGTAGGTGCACTGCCTGTGCTGAAGCTGCTCTGCTGTGGGACTAGAGAGAGTGTTTCATGGCTTCAGTGTTAGCAGCTTGTCTTACTCTGCATTGTGAGTCTAAAATGCACCCTTGCTTTTCAAATTATCCATTGTGATGTCCTGTCAGTGATGGCTGGTTTTGAGCAACTGATTCCAGTGCATGGCTCTGGACATAGTGTCACTTTTGAACATTGATTTGAACATGTAGTGTCACTGAAATATCAGGTGTGATTTGAGCTGCCACACTGATTAGAAGTGAATATTTACATTTTTAATTGACTGAGCTCCTTACTGTTTGTGATCGCAGGATCATTTAGGTTGGAAAAGACCTTGGGATTGGGTCTAACCTATGGCCAAACACCACCTTGTCACACAGACCATGGCACATCCAGTCTTGCCTTTAAACACCTCCAGGGACAGTGACCACCTCCCTGAGCAGCCTATTCCAATGTTATTCTCCCTTTCTGTGAAGAAATTCCTCCTAACTCAATACTAGAGCCCCTTTGTTATTTACAAGAAATAAGTAAGAAATAGGATTCTCTACAAGAGAAGATGAAATAAACTTACTAAAAATGAATACTGAATGCATCCATTGGTTTCAGGGACAGCTGAACACTAGTTGTTGTAGTGTTTATTATAAATGGAGGGTAATAATGATTTGCTTTCAGGCTAACGAGTGTGGCAGCTGAGGAGTTAATATGAATTTTGTGCTGGCATTCCAAGATGCAGTGTATGGCAAAGAAAGGACAGGCATACTGAGCATAAATCAAATTAGGGACTCCTATGAAACTGATTGCCAGTGTGCACACAGAATGACAGCTTTCTTGTTGTGCTGATCATGTAAATAGAGCATGTGGGTATGACTGGAATCACAGGTGTGAAAATACAGAGCTGTCTGCAACCTGAAGAGTTTTAAAAGCTTAGTAAATTCTTTGGGGTTGTTGTATTTCACTGAAATCTGTGCTAGAGACAGCTCATCTAAGCCATCCAAGATGCAGTGGGTTTGGGCTCTCAGGCTGAAACAAGTGGTTTCCCCACCAGTTGTATCTGAGCTGGGTTTAGTTTGTACCATAACACCAAAACCCCACGCTTGTAAGTTACCCCAGTGTGTGACAGCCTGCTAACAAGCTTTACTGCATTGTAACCATGTGCTGGAATGTGTTAACAATTGCTGCTCTGTCCTTCAGAAAGCCTTTTGGCTGGCATTCCCCAGAAGGTGAAGTTCACAGTGACCACAGGTCACTACACCATGAAGAGTGGGGACACTCTGCAGCTCAGCAATGCAGATGCCATGCCCATCCTGTACCATCCTGAGAGCAAGGCTGTCATCTTCTCCAACACCAGGGGTAAGCCAGGAACTGAAAATCAATACCCTTTAAAAGCCTGGCAAGTTCAGTCATCCTGAAACAACCTGTGCTTACAGTATTAAGAGTACTGACACTGTTTTTCAGTAGTCATTAACAATTTTAGGGATTTGCAGCTGAGAACTTCACTGCAAGAAAGGTCTTAAATTTTCACCCTCAAAGTAGTAGTATGAGCTTTGGCAAACATAACTGGGCAATTTTACTTCAATTGAAAAAATGCAGAAGACACATGACACTGCTACATGTGTGTGTGTCCCAGGTTGCTTGAATTAACTTTGTAAAGGGGACTTAACTTTGTAAAAACTTGAATAATTGTCATATTATGGGCTTAAATAGCTCTTCAGCTGGTTTGAAGTTTGTTATTAAATTGGTCTCTCAGTTCTTTCCTGAACATTAGAAGGAGCTTTTTGTTAATGGAATAATATGTGGTGGCTACCTTCCTGCAGTTAAAAAAGGCTAGAGCATTGCTCCTAGGAAGTTAAATATTTAACATGTGCAGATTCTGGCTGGTTTGAAGAGGTTACTGTGGAGTTTTTTAACATGGTTTCTCATTTCTGTCTTTATAAACATTGCTGGGAAGTGATTATGGCACCACATATTTTTATATGATTTTCTTTTTTTTTTTCCATTCTACACATTATAGAAAAGATCTCAGAGTCATCATTAAGGATTCAGTCTTCTGAGAAGATCACAAGCATCACCTTGCCAGTGGCTCCTGCTTATCATGTGATTGAATTTGAACTAGAAGTCATGTATTTGCCATCAGCCACAGAATCTGCAGTGGAGAAGGAAAATACTACAAATAAAGAAAATCACAGAAAAAACAAAGAGAAGCAGAAACAGGACAACTGCATGGCTACTGTTGACCAAAAAGTAAGATATAGTTTAGCTTTTTTATTATGAAATGTATTTGATCACAGGGATAAACACTTCACAAAAAAGAAGTGGTGGTGAGGGAAAACTTGCTTGGTTGGTACTTATTATAATTTTCCTTCAAAAGACATATATGCAAAAATCATACCAAATATTAAAATGTAAAAAATTTGTAAATATAAGCAGAAATATAGACTGTGATTAATAAACTGTTAGTTGTTTCCTTGGCTAGCAATCTAACTTTTAGTGTTCTAACACAGTTTATAAGCATGAAGGGTACCAGTGTCTTTGTAAAAAATAACATGGTAGTCTTTTAATTCCAGCTTCTAATTAATGGGAAAGATGCAGTCAAGTGTGCTGCTTCAAATTAAAATAAATATACATTAAATGCATTTTTTAATGATTTGAGCTTGTATTTAATATATTAAATTATTATAAAGACATTTAAATAATAGATCTTACAGCAGTTTATTTGATACTTTACCAGTTTTTTGTACTAAAAAGCCATTGGTGTCCTTTTATCTTTTCTTCTATTCCCCTTCCTTAATTTATAGTCTTTAGAACTTGGTATGTCAGTTCTTAGAGGAAAAGCTGCTTTGAGATTTCATATCCCACTCACAGGCAAACAAAAACCTATATTTTTTCAGATTAGTTTTTAAACACTGATTTAAAAAAAAAAATTCTTCCTCTCCTGGATGCATTAGATATAGGCATTTGATGAGAGAAGTCTCACTTAGAAAAGAGAAGAAAAGCAAAATCATTGTGCCAAAGACCATTACAAATTAGAACTGTGTTCCCTTTTTCCTTTAGGTGACCATTGATTGTCCTTGGTCGATTTACTCCACTATTATTGCATTAACATTCTGCATACCCTTTAATGCCAAGCATTCCTTGTTGTCAGCTGGCAAACGGTAATGTACTCATTATTTATTTATTGTTTCTTTTTTCTTACAAGTGTGGAGATGGGGTTTCATCACTTATATTTATAGCAGCCTTTTTTTTTTTAATATATAAGTTGGGCTTTTACTGTCTTCCCCCTGGTAGTTTGTGCATTTCCTTTCTTTCATGACAATAACACAAATGTGTGGTTTTGGAAATAAGACCACAGGATGAACCCAGTTATCCTGTTTCTGTGTTTGGTTTTGTTTAATGTGAAGGAGGATGTTTTACAGCCTTGTTTTATGGACATAGACACTCCCAGTGTAACTCTTCAGCTTTCATTGAGAAAACTGTGTTGTGTTTTTCAGGAAATATGTGCAAGTCTGCGTACAGAATTTGTCAGAACTCTGTTTCCAGCTTTCAGACTACAGCCTAAAAAATTCTGCTGAGTGTACAGATTTGCAGCTGGTACCTCTCAACCCTGCATCTCAACAGGTAAAATTCACTTGATGGCTTATTCAATTTATTCATCTTATGGTTGCAGTTTGTTACTGGGTTTTGGGGAAAAAAAAACCCAACATATGGAGACAGTTTTCCAATTAAATACAGCTGTAAACCAGTTGAGTTGCAGAACAGTTTCTTACCATAGAATCATAGAATGCTTTGGGTTGGAAGGGGATTTGAAGATGATCCAGTTCCAGTCCCCTGCCCTGGACAGGGACACCTTTCACTAGACTAGGTTGCTCAGAGCCCCATCCAACCTGGCCTTGAGCACCTCCAGGGATGGAGCATCCACAAGTTCCCTGGGTAATCCTGAAGTTTCTTTCAGCCTTGTCTGAACATATTAAAATGTTCATTCTTGGTGCCTAGAAAAAGTATATAAGAACATACTAATAATTCTATTACATTTCACTTTTGATTTAAATATTTTCAAGTATAAAATTTAACTTTGCTTCACTGAATGTGGAGTGCTTCCTCTTGAAATGTTTGATTCTGACAGTGAAATAGATCTTTCCTTTTACAAAGACATGTGTTGTGAAAAAGATTCACTGTTAGTCATTTTGTTCCTTATTTCCCTGATGATTTATTGAGTTTGTTTCTATAAACTGTACCAATGTCAGAACACACAAACATGAATATGTGCATTTCCCCTTTCTCAGAGGAAGGAAGCAGCTAACACTCTAAACATTCTCTTTCAGGTGGTGTACAGTAAGCAATCAATATTCTTTGTATGGGAATTGAAGTGGACAAAAGAGCTTCCTCTCTCCTTGCAGTGCCTGTTTTCAGTCAGCTTTTGTCCAGCTACCTCTGAAGAACAGTCTCTTACCTTGAAGCCGTTCACTTACGAATTCCAAGTGGAAAATTTTTTTGTAAGTACTTTTCTAAGTATAGGGTAGCACATCTTAACTGAATATGGTTTCCTAATAAGTGAAAGGGGAAAATCAAGAAATATATTAGAAAAATTCTGTTTCTATCATGAGGTTGATACCTACTAGAATCATTAAAAAGTCAGTTTGTGAGTGACAGAACTGCAGCCTGATATGATGCAGTGGAATCATATCCTTACCACAGAAATGGGATGAGGGCTAAAACACTTTGCTTAATTATGTTCCATTTTTTTACTGTTTTTACCTTCCTGGGTTGGTGCCATGGAGATTGTCTGCAGCTTACTGAGCTGCTTTTTCCCTGCTGGCTTAAGATTGTGCTCTCCAAGGCAAATTGCAATTTCCAAAATATCTTTGCTATTGAAAGCATCTGAGTAGTTTTTTGCAGTGCTTGAGATGAGCTCCTCTAATGAAATATTTAGCATTTTCTAGGCCATTATCTGAAATGTTTAATCTTTCCCTTTATGGACAAACTTTTTATTCCTTTGATCAGCTAGGAAGCTCATAGGCTAGGTAGAATTCCTTTAATAGAAAGTTTTACCAACATTATTTAGTATGATCTCTAAACTCAGTGTTACCCTTTGTGCTGCTTGGGTAAAAAGCAGCATCATGAGAAGACTCTTGTTTTTTAAATCCTTTTGTCTGTTTTCAGTGTTTTCTACCTGCTTGTTGCAAGCTGGCATTGAGCAACATTTCAGGTGTTTGTCTACTGGCATTTTTGGCACCTCTATCAGCATATTTCTGGAGTTTTAAAAGACTACCTGTGTGAAACAGTGGGGGTTTTCTGGTAGATATTTAATTTTGTAGGAATTAAGAATCAGTTCTTTGAATTGGGCACTGTTATTCCAGGGAATATAAAAGGAAGAGAGATGAATTAGTTCTGTATCACTCAGAACCTGAAGGATGGGTCTGTAAAAGGAGGAACTAAGAAACTGATAAAAATTGTTTAAATAGTAAGATTTGTGTCCATTTAAGAGCATTGAAAGGCTGTGTTAAAGTACAGAAGTGAAGGAAAAAATTATATTTTCACTGCTGGTATCAAAAATAGATTGAATCAAATTTGATTTGATCTAGTGGAAGGTGTCACTGCCCATGGCAGGTGGGTTGGAACCAGATAGTCTTTAAGGTCCCCACTATTGAACAGCATTCCAGGATCCCATGCTTTATGATTTTCTTAAACTGAGCAAGATAATGAAGTGAACATTGCTTATTCTTGCATTAAGGAGATTTAACAGGATGTGTCTGTTACATGTAAAGTTGGTACTGCACCCATTGTCCAGTTCAATTTAACACAAATAAAATACCCCTTGATTCTTGATAACAGCACTGTTTTCTTCCTGACAGACACTGTACCATGTGAAAACTGAAATCTTCCCACCCTTGGATGCAGAGTACTGTAAAACAGGCTCACTCTGCTCCTTAGAGGTGTCCATCACCCGGCTTGTTGAGCTCTCTGAGGTTGACAGAGATGAAGCATTAACAGAATCAGATGGATATTGCACAACAAAACTTATGTATGAAGGTAAGAGCATTTTTCTTAAGCATTTTGATAAATTTTCCCTTTTTTTTTTTTGACAATGACATCTGCCAGGCTTGCTGTGGCATAAATTCCTTTATTGTGGGTACAGCTGCTTAGTAAAGCAGTTTTAATTTTGCTAGATTTGAAATATTTTATTTTTTCCCCATTAATCTGCCTTCCAGTGGAATAGAAATGTTCATCAGACTGGATGGATTCATGCTTGAGGTCCAGCTATGGTCTCTTCTGTGTAGGGCTGTTTTGTTCCCTTGCACAGCTCTTCACACATAAAAGCTGGTGGGCTTTTAGATGCTGCTAAAATGCAGATTTTCACAGTGCTCTACAACTATCCTGAGGGCTCTCCATTTTTACCACAGAATATCTTTACAGTGTTTTCTCTTTTTTCTTGCAGTTGTTGACAACAGTAGTAACTGGGCAGTGTGTGGAAAAAGCTCTGGAGTGATTTCTATGCCTGTAGCACCTCGAGCAATTCACAAAGTCCACATGGAAGTGATGCCACTGTTTGCTGGGTATCTGCCTTTCCCTGATGTCAGATTGTTTAAATACCTCCCTCACCATTCTGCTCACTCCATGCAGCTTGATGCTGGTAAGGACATTTTGACCACGTGGCTACTTACAGAAATTACTCTGCTTTTTCTGTGTTCTTCAGTAAAGAGAAAAGCAAAGTAAGAAATATACTGACAATATATGGACTCAGTCATTTATGGACCAGATACCCACAGGTGTTTTTGCTACCTTGACTCACAGACCTTAATTGAAACTTGCTCTAATGGGAACTTTGAATTTGGGTTGCCACCTAAATCTCTGAGGAGGAATAATAAATGCATTGTTCTCTTAACAGTTCCTTTAAAGATTAGTATGCAAATCAGTTGTCACTGGATTTATAATGAAATGAAATCTGTTTGATAACCCTCTAATCCTGCAGTTCCATTTTCTCTAAATAGTGTCTTCCATTAGCTTTGAAATTTTTTCCCAGTTTTCAAGGGATTGAATGTGAAATAAAAGAACTGAAAATTTGGGGTGTTCTATTAGATGCAGTTTAAATCACCACAGCCATGTAGAGTATTTTTCTATACTGATAAATAGGCCCAGTGCTGCAGTGAGAATTCACTCAGAGAAGCAACATACCATTTGTCAATGGAGCTGCTGCCAGTGTGCATCCTTCTAGCTTGTGACAGATGTGAGGTCATGCTATTGAAATTTTCCTTTGGAACCAATGTAATTCACTCTGTTACATCTGCTGCTGGCCAGAAGTGTGCACCTCAGCAGAGATGATCAATAACTGTGAACATCAGTTCAGCTGACTGTCAGAGCTCTGAAATGACCTTTTAGAGTTAACTGCTAAAATAAAACTCCCATTTATTTTTTTGCTTTGTTTTCACACAGATAGCTGGATTGAGAACGATAACCTGTCTGTGGACAAGAATGTGGATGAGCAGGCTGACAGCAGCAGCATCAGGAGCAGGGGCAGCCTGCATTCCACAGCCAGCGGGGAGCACAAGGGCCTGCCCATGCCCCGGCTCCAGCCCTTCTCCCCGGGCCAGGTCTTCAACAGCAGCACAGGGATGCAAATCCTTGTCATTCCCAGCAAGGATGACCACGTTCTGGAGGTCAATGTCACGTGACAGCTCCGAGTGGAGACCAGGAACCCGTCAGGAACTGGATATGAAAGCACTTTATGGGATAATGACCTGCTCAGTCTTCGTTGCAGCATTAACTCCAAGGAGACCTGTGGCACCCGGCAGTACTGGCCATGGAAGCACCAGACAATTGTATCAATTTCAGTGTACAGTGAGGCTTGTGTCAGCTAGTTTATATTGCCACTTTAGTATGTTTTGTGTCAGCTATTGGGTTTTCTCCCTGCAGTCACATCCCTGCATCACAACAACCAACACAGGGCAACAAAAAGCAAAAAATCCAAATCTTTGGACCACTTCTTTATTTTTGTCAGGCAGCTGAAAGATTTGTTTCATGCTTCCTACATATTTTAGAATGTAGAGTTGGATGATGTAATTATCCAAATCTTGAATTTTTTATGTAATAATTTACAGGCTTTTCCACACACGTGCCAGAAACATAACAGAGCATACAATAAGACATTCACTGGTGTAACAGTTGCTTTTCTGGTTTGGTTTTATTTTGTTTGTTTGTTTGATCATTGTTAATTCCTGCCATTGCAATTTTATATTAAACTTCCATCATTTGCATACTTAGATGCATGGAAGAGCTACTGCTATAAACAATCTTAACTGAACAAAATTCCTTAATTTTCTGAGGCTTTCTCCTTCACAGAGTAGACACTGTGATGTCACATATTATATGATTTTTTTTTTTTGGGATGGGCTTTGGGTTATCCTCTTGCGTATTTCTTACCAAAGAAAGATACTGATAGAATTTAATAATAAATTATTTGGCTTATTTAGTTCCCAGATTAATTTCTTTTGTTACCATTTCCAAGTGGCTTGGTTTGCTGCCCCAATTTTTTAAGTTGGGGCAAAAATTTCAGTATGATGTGATACTTGAACAGTCAACCTTTCATCATAAAGGCTTAATGTAATTATTACTGATTAGAGGCCACACTTGTGCATTCATGATGAAAGAAGGAGGTTGGTTTGATACAGGAAAGCTTGCAGATGTAGAATAATCGTGAAGCAAAGTTAAAACATGTAACTTAAAGAATTTCATTATTTATATCTGAAATGTAAATACGAAAAATGTAAAAAAAAAAAAAAAGTGTAATTTTTGTGAATGTTGCAAATTCACCTGTGACTGGAAAAATTACAACTTCTTCTGATGTCCTGCTTCTGATATTGAAACTTGTGCATTTAATGTGAGAATGACCTTTTCTACTTGCAGATCTATAATGGTGCATTGTCAACAGACTCCACAGAGGAAACAGTCCCGTGACAAATACTTGTCAGCAGAACTAAAGTGAGGAGCTGCTCATTAGACAAATTAATTGTTATTATTTTATTTTCTTCTGCTAAATTACAAAGGGGAAATAAAGAACAAACCCTCTTTCCAAAAAGAACCACAAGCAAGTTGAAAAATAAATAGGCACCCTACACTGGCCTAAACATTTTACTTTAATTTTATTTTTTATTTAAAAATTCTAAATAGATGTATAAAGTAGACCTGCTAGCTGAAAATGTTCTATTATGCATCTTCTTTCTGTGAAGGAATGCCCCTTCTCTGTGGAAATCATACCATTTTACTCTGGATAAAACCCAAAGCATCATTTAGTGCGAATGACTGCTGGGATTCTTTGACTGGAAAAGGTAACAAGTTAGTGACTTTGACACTGCAGGTATTATTAATTCCATTTTCATGGTTTGCTATTAAATCATTTTTCACATTGTTCTGTAATATACTGTTAGATTAAACACATTGTACTAAGATTGTTTAATGAAATTGTAAGCGTTACAGTTCTAAATATACATGTTTTAAAAAGAAATCAACTTCTCTGCTGCTGTAAGTTCTCTTTGGTCTGGAGTGACTGCTTCATCTGTTTTAATCAAAGCTGCTTTTGTCTGCAAAATTCAGATTTGTTATCTGGTGTGCAATTATACACTCAAGGGAGACATTGATTATTTATTTCAGAGTTCTACAAGCCTGGAGGCACCACAGTATTCTACAAATCCAGCACACCCCTCCAGACTTTTCCTGCTATTATTTATACACAGAAATTCAGTGTTGGCAACCTCTCAGGTACAGCCCCTCTATTATGAATGGTTAATAATTTCCACAAAAGTTGTGTAATCCCAGCTGATTTCTGTGCATTCTCCAGGGAAGGGTTTTCACCTGGGCAGGGTCTTTTTTCCCTGTAGGTCTGACTTTAAGTATTACAATGGAGATAGTTCAGTTAAAGGGTACCTGGACCTGAGTCTTTTGCCAAGTTAGCAACATTTACATAGATATACATTCATATCTTGATTTACTGCATCCTTAAAGCTCATTAGTTCCAGCATATACATAACTAAGGGATGCTGCTCTCTGTACCACCAGTTAATTCTCCTTCCTTGCTGAATAGGCTTGAAAGTATACAAAGATCAGCCATCAAAAAACATCCTGACTTAATTTTGACAAATTACACATTTTGCAACACTGCTTTAACACCTGTGAGTGATTACATGAGGACCCAGTTGAAGGAGCTGGATTTAATGGTTGCTGTGCCTCAAACACCAATAACCATTCAGATGAAGATAGGGCAGCATCTTTCTGGTGCCAGTTTTGCTGTTCAGGTCCACAACCCCCAGTGCAGGTGCAGGAGTGGGGTCAAGGAACAGGCAAGACAAAGAGGGGGAAATTGAGACAACCAAGGACCCCAAAGCAGCCCGTGACACCTTTTGGAACTCTCCCTCAGCAGGTGGTGCACGCCCCAGTCTCACATGAGACATGAAGAATTCCCTTCCTGGGGAGAGATCTGGGTTTTCCAAATCTATTCTGAATGTACATAACCCGAGGAACTTTTTTTTCTGTGGGCTCCCATCCCCAAAGGATCAAGACTGTGACCATCTCTCTGACCAAGGGACATCAAAATGACAACACTCAAGTCTCATCACTAGATCCCATGGGTGGTGTTACATTCCCACTATCTTCTCTTACCCGTTCCTTCCCTTTCTTTTTCTTATGAATTTTCTTCATTATATTATTACACTTCTATTAAAAAGAATAAAACAGGCCACCAATATCCTTTCCACTGCAATTAAACTGCTTTAAAATAAACCTCCCACATCTATACACTGGGCACTCTGTGTTGTTCCACTCTAATGACAGAATCACTGAATATTCAGGGTGGAGGGAGCTCTGGAGATCACAAAATCCAACCCAGGGTCACCCAGAGCAGTGACACAGAACAGCCAGGTGGGTCTGGAATGTCTCCAGAGGGGGAACTCTGTGTCCACCTGGGCAGCTGTTCAGAGCTCTGCCACCTCCATGGAAAGAAATTCTTCCTCATCTTTGAGGTGGAACTTCTTGTGTTTTACTTTATAGCCATTGCTCCTAATCCTGGTGCTGGGCAGAGTCTGGCATCATCCTGTGACACCCGCCTGGGATATATTTAAATAGATCGATGAGATCTCTCAGCCCTCTCTTCTCCAGACTAAACAAGCCCAGCTCCCGCAGCCACCACAAGGCATTTACTAAGAAATATAAATACCGTGATATATTTACAAAAAATAAAAAAAATCAACAGCTCCCCCGGCTCCAGTGCTGCGGAGGGTGGTGGCGGCGGGGCTGTGGACGGGAAAGGGGACACAGAGCGGTGCCAATGACAGCCTGCGGCAGCACCTCCACCACCTACCTACCTACCTACCTACCTACCTACCTACCTACCTACCTACCTACCTACCTACCTACCTACCTACCTACCTACCTACCTACCTACCTACCTACCTACCTACCTACCTACCTACCTACCTACCTTCCCTCCCTACCCCCCTCCCTACCCCCCTCCCTACCTGATACTGAGGCAAGTGCGGATCCCGGCCCAGTGCCCGCCCCTCCGCTCCCGGCTCTCAGCGCCGCCCTCACACCCGCCCGCCCTCCCTCAGCGCCGCCCCTCGGCCCCGCCCCTCGGCCCCGCCCCTCGGCCCCGCCCCTCGGCCCCGCCCCTCGGCCCCGCCCCTCGGCCCCGCCCCTCGGCCCCGCCCCTCGGCCCCGCCCCTCGGCCCCGCCCCTCGGCCCCGCCCCTCGGCCCCGCCCCTAGGCCCCGCCCCTCGGCCCCGCCCCTCGGCCCCGCCCCTCGGCCCCGCCCCTCGGCCGCGCTCCGCACGTGTGGCCGCCATGCGCTTCGCGTACCGGGTGAGCGCGGGCCGGGGGGCGGCCCCCGATCCCTTCCCCATCTCCCCATCATCTCCCCCGACCCCCAGCCCCTCTAACTCTGCCCCTTCCTGCCCCCGCAGTTCTCCGGCCTGCTGGGCACCGTGTACCGCCGCGGCAACCTCAGCTTCACCCGCGATGGTAACTCGCTGATCAGCCCCGTCGGCAACAGGATCTCCCTCTTCGACCTCAAGAAGTGAGAGCGGGGAAGGGCCTGGCGCTGCCAGCGCGGGGGTTTCGGGGGGAATAAAGCTCTCTGGAGGTTTTGGAGCACAACCCGTGGGGCTCCCCGGGGTGCTCGGCCTGCCAAAATATCCTGGAAAGAATCTGCTTTAGGATTAAAAGGTAGAGGCCCGCCTAGTGGGATAGCTGTCACGGTGGTGTGTGGGTACACCCATGTGGAGAATAGCCGAGGAATTATGTAAAGGTGTATTTCAGAGGGGAAAAAAAATGAGAAAGAGATTTATTTTTGATTTAGTTGTATGGTTTCTTTGTGTGCTTCTCTCTTGTATATAACAAATGTTAGAGCATCGTCAGCGTCTCCTGTGCCTGCATTCAGGCAGGAGCCTGTCTCTTATGCAGAGTTACCATCCTGGCCTGGAAGGACCATCGAGTCCAACTCCTGCCCCTGCACAGAACAACCCAGCACTTCTTCATGGGATTGTGACAGCTAAAGAAAGTTGTGGGGGTTTGACATCCAAATTATGTCTGTTTTCTTCACAGGTATCAAGGCATATTTCACTGAGATTGAAAGTGTTCTTCCTGCATTGTTCCCGTTTTACTGTTCTGTGTTTTTGTTGCAGTAACAAGTGTGAGACATTGCCCTTGGCAACACGGCTCAATATTGTGTGTGTGGGGCTCTCTCCAGATGGAAGCCTTGCCATTCTAGTTGATGAAGGTACTTGCACAAACAGATGTCTGTTTTGTAAAAGAATTCGGTAAAAATGCAGCCTTGAGAGGAGAAAATCTGTATTGTTAGGTGTTCGACCTTAACACTAAATTAAAATGACATTCGAATTTTTGGGGAAGGTATCTTTATTTACAGAACTTAAAAATAACTTGTTTACAGAATTTGGATAGTGTCTCATAATTTGAATTGCATTTTTTAATTTTAATGATATTAAGCACACTGTCTTGAAAAGTTTTCCCCCCTCATCTTTAAGAAAAGGTTTGCTAGGGTTATGATTTCTTCGGGAACTCAATTATTCTCGTGCTCCTTTTTTTCTGCCCTTACAGAGGGAGCTGCCTTGCTTGTGAGTTTGATTGGGAAGTGTGTGATACACCAGTTTTATTTTCACAAGCCAGTTCACAGTGTCAGCTTTTCCCCTGATGGCAAGTAAGTAAAGAGTGCATGCTTTAGAACAAAACAGCCAGAATTGCCCCTAGAATAAACTAGTTGTGATTATGAAGACATCCTAATCAATCTGTGAATGTTTCCTATGCAGGGGAGATTTTGAGCTGATCAGAGTCACTTTATCTGTGAACCTGAGAGGGCTAGAAAAGAAAAGCAAAGGCTTGGAAATAGAATTGGGTGTTCAGACTTTTCATTCTGAGACTTGGAGAATAAGAATTTCATTATTCAACTTCAGTGATTTTTTACTTTTCTCTTTTATAATGCTGAAGTGGGGGGTAATTTCAATCTGCAAATACTTTGTTTTTTGTTCAAAAGCAATCAATTTTTATAGTTTTAGTAGTGCAGGAACCATTTAATTATTGTATTGTATCATTGTATTGCAGTATGTACTGAACAGTTGTTTGCTTTATCAACTTTGTGTGCAATTATGTCTTTTCCCCCTTTTATGCCAGGAAATTTGTGGTTACAAAAGACAATCTTGCTTATCTCTACCATGCTCCTGGGAAGAAAAGAGAGTTTAATGCATTTGTTCTGGACAAAACCTACTATGGCCCATATGATGAAACAACTTGCATTGACTGGACAGATGACTCCAGGTGAGTTGTTAAACTGAAGCACTGTCTGACTGCACATGTTGATGTTTGAATGCACATTGCAGTCCCATTTTCTTTCCTCTGAAGTATTGTACTAGCTTTAAAAATTCTGCCTTTAATTAGAAAATATAATTAGGCAGACTAGAAAGTATAAAAAATGCATATATTGGGGATCGAGAGTGGATTCTTGCTTGAAAATGCATAGTAATTCATAAAAGGAGCATATCTTAGCAATGTGAGTGTGGTTGACCTTTTAAATGTTTTTAAACCTTTCTGCCTCTGCTACAGTCACCACCCTCAGCTTACCAACTCTGTTTGTAAAATAAAGTGGTGACTGGTAGATTTGAGCTCAATATTCTCCATCCAGTGAAGAGTTTTTCAGTCCAGTGTTCCAACTGGAACCTGCCTTTTCTTTTGCAGGTGCTTTGCAGTGGGGAGCAAGGACATGTCTACGTGGGTGTTTGGAGCAGAACGATGGGCAAACTTGATCTACTACTCTCTTGGAGGCCATAAGGATGTCATAGTAGCTTGCTTTTTTGAAGAGAACAGCCTAGATGTATGTATAATAATACAACATGCTTAAATTTTAATATTAAAGGAGCTGAAGCAGAATCTTATCTGTAGGTGACTGTTTTGACAGTATCTCAGAATTTAGAATCTGCAGAAGTGTCTCTTGATTGCTCTGCCATAATTGTGTGTTTAAATTTGCCCCTTCAAAACATTGTAGCTTTAAATATGAAACAATTATTTAGCTTAGCAGTAATGCTAACTGGTATTCAAGTTGCCTTTGGTCCTTGCAAAACTTTTCAGAGGGCAGGCAAAATAATTTACCAGTTCTCAAGACAAGTAAAATTTCCAGTTCAAAGTACCTTGGACTATATCCTGAGAATAGAATGCCCACTTGATAACCCTTCTGCAAGTCCACATTCATGTTTTTGCAGAGCACAGAGCATGGGTATTGGAAAATAATAATTTGTGTGTTTGTATTCTAGCTGTACACAATTAGCCAGGATGCAGCTCTGTGTGTGTGGCAGTGTGACACTGAGCTGGATGGTTTGAAGCCCATGCCCCCTAAGGATGCAGCAAAGGAAAAGAAGGCAGCAGAAGATGATGAAGAGCTGCTTGAAGAGCCAAAGGGTGAAGAAATTCATGGGAAAGCTGATCCAAGTGAACAAGAGACTAGAAATAAAGTTAAATATTCACGTGTTGCGAAGTAAGTGGTTTTCAGTTATCAAAAGTCAAAGTTCTAATGGGGATTTATTGTACTGGGCTCTTCTTTTCATCTGTTATAACTTATTCAAAGCAGTATAAAACTGTCCAGAATTTAGAAATTTACTGCAGATCCCATTTTAAGTAGTTCTGATAGAACTCCTGTGTGTCTACCTTGATTATATGATGTGTGCTACCTTTCACCTTCAGAATAATAGCTGTTTTTTTAACAATGTAAGAAATACTGACTCACTGTGTTAATTTTTGGAACTCAGAAAGTGTAAGTGGGATCTTTATTGCTGTGCTCTCTCAAAGTCTTGAGGCTTTGATTTGTTGCCAGAAGGGGTTGGTTGACTTCAGGAGATGACATAAAGGTGGCTCATCAGCCTCTTTGCTGAGCTGCTTAGAGATGCATCTCTAACAACAACATATTGTTCTTTAATATTCACCTTTTATTTTATTTCTTGGGTGCCAGGTATTTTTTCAATAAAGAGGGAGATTTTAATAACCTGACAGCTGCAGCCTATCACAAGAAAACACACCTTTTAGTCACTGGTTTTGCCTCTGGAATCTTTCACCTCCACGAGCTTCCAGATTTCAATCTGATCCACTCCTTGAGGTGAGGTTTGGGGTTGTCACTATATTTGGTTTGGATTTTGTGGGGGAAGGGAAGGGGGTTTCATGTTTGTTTAACTGAAAACACATCATGTTAAGTTGTGAAGGATGAATAAAAAGAGCACAAAAATCTTAAAACATGACCGTCTATTTAATGCTGCAATTTCTGTAAAGGCAAAATCATAAATTTGTGTAGTAAACACCATATAATTCCACTCCTTATTTTGGAAAAGTGAGGTCTAAATAAGGAATCTACTCAGGACTCATGGTTATTGGCTATAGACTTCTTTAACTGTGTTCATTTAAATATTTTCAGTTTCTTTGTAGAAAATATTAGCTGGAAAGTTTTGCATATGTAAAGTTATCTGTAAATTGTGTCTAAATTGAGAAATCAAATCAGTTTCTTTTCCATAGCTGTAGGATGCCTGCTAAACAATTTCCATGTACAAAACCCCCTGTTTTATTTTCTTAAACTTGGGTAGTTTTACTCTGTGTTGGCAAGCACATCTTTGGATTGCAGGTACTCTGCCTTCCTTCTGAATAAGGAATATTTGATGGTTTGGAGTGGAATAAAGGAATTAATCTTGTGATTTTTGATGTTGCAGTGGTACAGAAATTCAGTAGAACAATCAAACAATTTGCATGAACAGCATTAATAAATATTAGACTTGAAGTTTTATCACACAAGTTTGTTTATTGGTTAATTCTCTTACTTCAGTATTTCAGACCAAAGGGTAGCTTCTATTTCTATCAACTGCACTGGTGACTGGATTGCTTTTGGATGTTCAGGTTTGTCAGGTTTTTTTTATTCTGTATTCATGGGAAAAATAAGGAATGTGGTGGGCATGAGGCCCAAATTCCTCTTGCTGATTTTGACTCCAAAGGTTAAATAATTGATAGTCTCATATCTGTGGTATCTAGGTATAGTAAAGCAGCTATCACTGATGGATCTCTCACAGAATACTGATAATTCAGGAAAGTATTTTGCTGATACAGGAAAAAAAAAAAAGTATTTTATATAGGAAAGCTCTAACAGAGCTAGAGTTAGGGAGAGCCCATATCCATTGTAGTTAATTTCTGCATTCATTATGGGATGTTCTCTCTTCTTCTGCCACGTGTTGCCATTTTACAAACTTGCCTGGATGTTCCATCATTCCCACCCTGCCCATAATGGTTTGCATGAAACCCAGAATTTTCTAAGTAGCCCTGCTTTTCTTTCTCATTTATCAACTGGTTGATACCATTGCTGTTGTAGTATTAAAAACATTATTCCAAGTTACAGCTCATGGAGGAAAATTTTGGAAAAATTGCCTTGAAGTTGTAAAAGGAAAAAGCTCTTATTAGAACTGAAAGATGCAGAATTCAGCCTGTTTTTTTTTTTTTTTTGCAGAAATTAACCTTTGGGGTTTTTATACCCACTTGGCACTGTGTGTTTTGTGGCTTGCAGTAGCAGGGTCATTGTGTTGATAATTGTGGTTAATCCTGCTGTGCTTACAGGTCTGGGTCAGCTCCTGGTGTGGGAATGGCAGAGTGAGTCCTACGTGCTGAAGCAGCAGGGCCATTTCAACAGCATGGTTTCCTTGGCATATTCTCCAGATGGACAGTACATAGTCACTGGAGGGGAGGATGGCAAGGTAAATGAGACACTATTGCTGGAATATCAACTTTTAGTAATGTACTAAAAAAGCAGCTTGACTTCCCATTTTATGTAGAAAGCTTTGTTACTGTAGCTAGTACTTGTTTTTCTTATTAAAAAGTCATACATTTTTATCCTCTCTTCCCTGAAATGTTTTGATTTTTCTCTCTATTTTGCTTTGTTATTGCCTGTGGCTGCAAATTGCATCACTTATGCTTTCAAGCAGATAGTTTTTAAATTATTATAGGTCCAGTCACCATAAGCACAAAAATATCTAATTCATTAAGTGTTCATTTATTTGTGGTTCCGTGATATTTTGGGATGGACTTCAGCCACCCAACTTCTTGCCTTTTAATAGTTGTTTTTCAATATTAAATTAATTTCTAATTATTTATAAAAAGTGTATTCTTTTTAGAAATGTACCATTCCAGAAGCTTGTTATTTAAAAGAAAAATTAACTTCTCATGGATGACTTGCATTGAAATGATAGGCTGTGTGTGCAGGTACTTTTAGTTTAAAAGAGGTCTTGCCACAATGTCTTGGCACAAAAATGGGACAACAGTAGTAGCTTTTGATTTCCTATCAAAACTTTTAAATGTCAGAGAAAGATCTGCCACTTCATGGTTTCTGCCATTCAAGACAAAAATTAGCCAAAACCCAGAAGTCTCAAAACTGCAGAAAGCTAAATGCATAACAATTTGCTCAGGGGAAAAAAAACCCAAACAACTCAACTGCAATATCATCTCAATTGTAACTTCTGTAATGGCTTTAGAGTTGGTTTTGAATTTGGCACCTGTCTTATTTGACAGTATTAGCTTGGAAGCTCCAGATGCTCACCAAGTGTAACTTTCCTTTAACAGTAACTTTGTTTCAACTTTGTGTCTCTCTCCACTTGGATTTTATGTTGCAAATTGTATTAAGAGGTTTAATGATAAACTATGGCCTCTTGACTGCTATTGCTGAAAATCTTTTATGCCATTGGAGAGTTCTAGATTTAGGTTTTCTTTACTCTGCTGCTGCCTTTCCTTTATTTTCTCTCTTTACTGACGATGGAGATTCTAAGCATTCTTTTTTTGTCTGTCCTGCAGGTGAAAGTGTGGAACACTTCAAGCAGCTTTTGTTTTGTCACCTTTACAGAACACAACAGTGGTGTAACTGCTGTAACTTTCACTTCCACTGGTTACGTTGTTCTGAGTGCTTCCCTCGATGGAACAGTGCGTGCCTTTGATCTGCACAGGTAACTCTGCATGAAAGCTTTTGTCTCTCATTTAGTCCTCAGCTTTCACACTCCCCCCAAAACAAAGCAACTTCTGATTGCTTGTTTGGAGTCTCATAAAGGTGAGCAGCACTGCCTTACTGGCTTGGTTCAGCCTTTGATTTAAATTTAGGTAGTAATTAGGAATGCTGTTAGTCCATCGAGTTTCTGTGAAGAAAATTCTGGAAGAATTTCCTCAGAGAAGCTGGAAATGCAGGAAGATCATTGTCTTGCTGTACTCAAATGGGGAGAAGGCATCTGCCTAAGAACACTTTCCATAGTATAATACAGCTATGCACAGAACTGGGTGTGTAAACAAGCCCATGTTTCTAAAACATGTACACATGCTATTTAATAGAAAAAAGCTCCTCAGAGTATTTCTGTCTCCTATTTCTGCTGAGTTTTTCATACTTCTTTTCAATCTTGTACTCATGCTGAGGCATCACATCTAATTTTACACCAACAATATTTTTTCTGTACATAGCTTAGAAGTCTTTACAAAAAAGAATGGACTCCTTTTGTAAATAAACTTGTTGAACACAGGTTGAAATCTGCCTAAAATGTTCTCATCATTTCTTCTCACCTCGTCACAGGTACCGGAATTTCCGTACCTTTACATCTCCACGACCAAGTCAGTTCTCCTGTTTAGCTGTGGATTCCAGTGGTGAGATTGTGGCAGCTGGTTCCCAGGATTCCTTTGAAATATTCATCTGGTCAATGCAGAGTGGGAGGCTGCTGGATGTAAGGACCCACAGTGTTGGGAGGGCTCCACACACTGTGGAGTGTGGTGGTACTCAGTAATTTTGGGATTAGTCAGGGGGTTTCAGTACAACATGAAGTGTTTTCTTATATTTATATTCAAAAACTGGAGCTACACTATGTTGCTCTCAGTATTTTTTTTATTCATTGCATGGAGATCACCTTGAATTTGTGTGGGAAATAGTTTTTTTAAGATTTTGAGTAATAAACTATTTCTTGTGATGAAGTAACACCAGTATTGATGAGCTGTATACATGGGCACAAGAGTCTTTTCCTCCTTGTTCACAGATATTCTTTTCCACATATTTTCTGCAGGTGATGAAGAAATTTTAATTGCTGTATTAAGACTGATAGAGATTTTATGAAGGGTTTTGCTGGAGCAGAGCAGGGGCATGATTTTTCAATTCTTAAGCATTCCTATACATCTTATACAAGTAGAAGAGCTCAGTGATTCATGTATTTGATTTGGCACAGGATATACCTGGATCTCCAGAGTTTTGAGTTTAGTTTCTTTCTTTGGTATTTTTTTGAGGAGTGGAGCTCCATGAAATTAAAATCTCTGTTACTCTTATTCTCAGTTTTTATTTTTGTTTTTATTGTTTTTTAATTTTTTTATTTTTGGTTTTATTCTGAAGTGTTACCAGCTGCAGGAGATACTGAATTCTCAGAGCAATTACTTGTTTTTTTCATAGCTTGTCTGATTGTTTTGAAAGGAGGGAGGAAAATGGCACACTGCATTCCTAAAGTGTGTGCATAGGAGTAATTTTAGATGCCTGTATACTGGTAGCACATCAGAGAATTTTTTTAAAACTTGTGAAAATACAAAATTGAGAATCACTGATGTGTATCATGCCCTGTGTCCAAAAGTGATCTCAAACATATGTGGACAAGTCAGGCATGTTTTATTGGCTATATCTGGAGTTTACTGAATGCAGACTACACAGATTTCAGTTTCTTTCACCTAATTCCAGGTGATTTTTTTCTTCTTTTCTTAGGTCTTAGCAGGTCACGAGGGTCCCATCAGCAGCTTGTCCTTTAATCCAATGAAGTGTGTTCTAGCCAGTGCCTCTTGGGATAAGACTGTCAAATTATGGGATATGTTGGATAGCTGGAGAACTAAGGAGACATTTATGATGAACTCAGATGGTAATTTGTTTTATTTTTCATCTTATATCAAATATAAAAATACTATGAAAAATATGTCAATAAGATCTTAGAAAAAATAAGGGTGTTTTCTTAGAAAAGCATCTGACTGCATTTTGAATTGTTATTGTCACAGTTCTGGTTGTTGCCTTCCGTCCTGATGGCAAGGAGCTGGCAGTTGCTGCTTTGAATGGGCAGATAACGTTCTGGGATCATGAAAGTGCAGTGCAGACTGGCTCCATCGAGGGCAGGCACGACCTCCAGATGGGCAGGAAGGAGCTGGATAAGATAACAGCCAAGCAGGCAGCCAAGGGCAAGTACGTGCAGGGGGCTGCAGGGACACGAGGGTGCCACTGGGTTACTTCTGAATTGTCTATTCGTTTGTTTTCTGCATGAAGATTTCAGAGTGCATCTGCTGTTCACTTATTTCTGATGCTGGATTTTAAAAGCCTGCCTGACATTTAGATACCTCCCTTTTGTAGTTGGCTGTGTTCTCTTACTGATCAGCATCATTCTGAGCACGTGTTCTTTCTCATAACTTTCATAAAGTTCATAACTTTCTCAGTTATGAACTGGGGTTGCCAACATAATATTAAGTTCTCAGGCCAAGTAGTTAATTTGTCATGGGTTAAGTTTTTAAGTAGATACCTTCCTACAGAAATACTACCATACAACCATTAGTATGTACAAACTATTATGTTTTTTAAAGAATATAATTAAAGTGTGGGGTTTATTACCTGTTGCTATGCAACTTAAAGGCAAGTTGAATTTCTGTGCTCTCAGAAAGTATATCAAAATGTTTTATTCTTCTCTTTCCCCCTCCTTTTTTTTCATATTGCTTTCAGTTAAAACAAATAAAAAAATTTTTTTTTGAAAGAAAGCAGTATTTTTTACTGGTGAGCTCTCAACCACTTCTTTCAAAAATGCCATGGCATTGGTTTTTCTGTAGCTCTTCTGACTGTTTTTTAATGTTGTGCATGGTGTAGTTGAGAGCTCATTGACTGAGGTGTGTCTCAGATTCAGAAGTATTTCATAAAGCTGTTGAAGTTCTGAATTATCTGTGATTCATAGTAAGGCACCAAATGCTTTGTATTAAATTTGTGTGTAAAGTACACAACGTGAATGAAGAGCTCCACTTTTTCCATGGAGTGGTTATTTTGAGTCTTCACATTGTACTCATGTCTTCTAGCTCAGATGTGACAGTGAAACTAAACTGCTTTCTCTTTTTTTTGTACCAGATCTTTTACAACTCTGTGCTACTCAGCAGATGGTCAATCTATTCTGGCAGGTGGATTGTCAAAATTTGTCTGTATATATAATGTCAAGGAACAGATTCTTATGAAAAAATTCGAAATTTCATGCAACCATTCTTTAGATGCAATGGAGGTATGTGAGCACAGGAGTCTTTTTTTCATTTCCTCACCCCCACAGGACTTGGGTTTTGGCATAACATCTCATTAAGAGTGATTCATGAATGTTTTTTTTTAAGAATGGGTTTATTTTTGTGCAAGAGAGGGGGAAGGAAATGTTCCTCTTGGAACAGAATTAATTCCTGAAACTCTTGCCAGATTTGTAGTGTGCTTGTGTTGAATGGGCACAACTCTCAAGCATACTAAGTTAGTTGGCACTAGACTTAAAATGGAAGTGAAAATATAAATTACCATAATTTTGTACTAAGCTAACTCCCTGGGTGTCAGTTTGTGTTGGCAAAGAATTTAAGGTGGGGTTTTTTTTTGTGGACATAGAACAACATCACTGACTTTTATAAAGTCTCTCTTTCTGAATATTCCAAATGCCAAATTAAATTCCTTCAAAAGTAAAATGAATGATGAAAAACATCAGAAGGAAAAAAAATCCAGTAACCCTTTTCACCATCCCTTTACCAGGAAGAATGATTATAGTTCCTTTGTTCATGTCAGGCTGTATCTGACTGTGATGCCAAATATCCTTCTTTATCAGCAATGGTTTATGAGCTGGTGTAGTTCAACATTTGGGTGAAAGAAAGTGAACCAGCTGAAACAGAATCCTGGAGGGGATGGGTATTTAGAAAGGAGTATTTAGAAATTTAGGAGGTCCCTAAAATCTCACATTGTGAAGTCCCTAAAATCTCATTTGCAGTGTTCTGGCCACACAGCCCTTGCATTAGCACAGTGCAGTTATGCACCCTGCAGGGCAGAAAGAGCAGGGCTGCAGTGAGGAAGCAAACAGTTCATCTCTGGAGTAGAACAGAGTTATAATTATGTGAAACCACAGTCTAAACTGAGCTCTGCTGTTTGAGAAGAGATTCAGTGCAGTGAATGGAACTTGCCTGTTTTTCCAGGAATACTTAGATCGGAGGAAAATGACTGAATTTGGCAGCATGGCTCTGATTGATGAAGGGGGTGGAGGTGACGAAGGTGTTGCCATCCCTCTTCCTGGTGTAAAAAGAGGTATGGCTTTGCTGTGTTGTTTCTGCTTTTATGTGCATCAGAATCTTTGGCACAGATAAGAAGGGTTTGACTTGTTGAGCTCAGTTTTGACATCAGGATTACAAAATTTGGTCCCATCACTTAAGGTGTAGTGGACTACTCTTGGACATGGACTGTGCCTTCCTTACCTTTAATTCTACCAGGTTTTACCATGCTGCACATTATTCAATGGTAACATCATAGTTTCAATGGTAACATCATAGTCAGAGCTGATAACTAAACTGTGAATTTGTGGTGAGTATGTTAAATCATGTCTAAATTTCTCTTTTAGGTGACATGAGCTATCGACACTTTAAACCAGAAATAAGGGTGACTTGTGTGCGATTCTGCCCTACAGGTTGGTCTCAACAATTAATTTAAGATTTTTTTTACTCCATATAAAACATACAAAAAAGAGTATTGGAGAATTATCATTACTCTACTGTTCCCATTCTAGAACTCCTCTCTTTTTTGTTAAATATTGTTACTTTTCTTGTAGGACGAAGCTGGGCAGCCACCACCACAGAGGGTTTGCTGCTCTATTCACTGGACTCTGGGGTAATTTTTGATCCTTTTGAGCTGGATATTGATGTCACACCCAGCAATATACGCAAAACGCTGAGTCAGAAGGAGTTCACTCTGGCTATTGTCATGGCCTTCAAGCTGAATGAAAAGAAATTAATTCAGGAGGTCATAGAGGCTGTCCCTAGCAATGAAGGTGAGTGGATCTTCCATGAAACTGGGCTGAGCTATCTGCAAACACATATGCAAGCCAGAATAAGTTGAGGTGGAAAAGTAGACTTAAGTGTTAATTTATGTTTTGATTTTACCAATCTACTTCATGCTCATTTAGTGAGCATGGAATTTGGTCAGGCCTAGATGTGCAGGCAGAGCTTTTGGATGTCATTTCTCAGAAGCAGCTGTTGTTGGAATGGCACATCAAGTTTAACCTAAGCACTGTGCCTGTGTGATGAAAACCATTAACCAGTAACCAGGATGTCATCAGCAGTGTGAGGAAAGTGATGAATCTTGTCTGTTGAGCACTTGTGGCACCGTATCAGGAGCACTGTGCCTAGTTCTGGGACTGACAGCACAAGAAAAGACATTGATTCTCCAGAACATCTGGTGGAGGGCTTAGAAAATGATTGGAAAGCCAGAGTACAACTGAGGAGAGGCTGTTGCAATCCAGTGTTAGCAGGATGATTGTGTGCCTGTTTCTTTAGCAAAAGCTATTTTTGAGAGTGTATTATTATAATGAGGTAATTTAGTTATATGTGAGATTATTTTGGGTGCTTCTAAATTGTGTTTCTTTGTGCTGTGCAGTTGCTAACAGCTTTCAGACACTTCCTGTGTGGGCAGGTGACTTTGCTGACTTTTCAAGTATCACTTCATGCCTGGTTGTTGTGCATAACTAGTTCCACTGAATACAGAAATGTGAATGAAGTCAGAAGCAGCAACAATAAAGTCTGTTTCTTAAGAAAAGAGGAGGAAAGGGTGGAAGTAAAAATTCTGAAGGAGAGCTGCTGGGGAGAGTTCTCTGCTAGGAGGAAGAACTTGGAGAGCAGTTAATTTCTTGCAGTAGTGTTTGAAAGGTTCAAAGAAGGAACATTTGTCCCCTGAGAGATGGTGGTACTGTACTCTGAAATACTGCACTATATACCCACCACATGCCAAAATGCTGCTTTCTTCTCCTTCCCCTTATGCTTTCCTGTGGTCTCTTATGTTATTCCAAGTAGTAACTCAACTCTATTGAATGTTTATGGGCTTTTTTCCTTTTTGCACAGTTGATGTTGTCTGCTCATCACTGCCAGACCTGTATGTGGAGAAGTTACTGGAGTTCCTGGCCTCTGCATTTGAGACCTCTTGTCACTTGGAGTTCTATCTTATTTGGGCTCATAAGTTGCTTATGCTGCATGGACAGAAGCTGAAAACAAAGTGAGATCCCATGAAAATCAAAATGCTGACAAGGATATTAAAATTAAAAACCTGTTAGTTCAAGGCTTTTACTTAACAATTACTGACATTCTAGATAATGTCTGGAATTAAAACTCTTCAGTTTCACAACTTCTGTAGTAATGATAAAAGTTACAGTTTTGATCTTAAAGGTCTAAAAATATTCTAAAAAGTGTGTATGACAGAATTGGAACACATTGCTGGATTTGAGAAGATATATTGCAGAAATATTTTTCAAATGCAACAAATGAAAAATTTGCTTGAGTTGTTTAGACAGTAACTGCATAGTGATTTCAAGAGTGATAGTAAGATTTTGGCAATTGTGTTTTTAAACAGTTATGCACCTTAAATGTAACTGAAAGGTGATATGCAGGTATTGATTGCATTTTTACAGACTTAGCTTGTGATTGTAGCTGGGTAGTACCCTGCCTTCCTACAGAGTACTTCACAACTGCACTGGCCTGGTCTGTGGATTATATTCAGTCCACCCCTAATAGGGAATTTTTGGACTTCTAGGAACAAAACCAGGCAAATGTACAAATTTAAAATAGTGAGCGGTAATCTGAGAAGGAGTCCTGCAGTTTAAAAAACAGTTCATTGTGTAACTCTTTCCTTGCTTTAACATAGGTATTAATGTTTTAGTTATTGAAATGGCTGGAACAAAAATCTCTCCTTTTGTTCCTGTTAAAATAGAAGACAATTTAAAACAAATTTCCCCTTGTTCAGGAAGTCTTGTAGTATCTGAAAGGAACTGTCATTGCTGCAGCAAGCAGAATTAGCTCTTCAAGATGTAGTTGGACATTAGAAAAAATATTTTTAAAAATATATTATTTGTATTGAGTGTAATCATTGTGGACAGAGTCAAAAGCAGAGAGCTTTTGTTTCTTTAGGATTATCTTAAAAAGTTGACATAGAAGTTGTATGCTTGTTAAAATCTTGAGAGTGTAGAAAAGTCCTAGATTTCCATATGTAATATGAACTGCACTGCAAATTGCTTGTTTTCTCCACCAAGGTCAGTGAAGCTGCTCCCTGTGATTCAGTTCCTTCAGAAGAGCATCCAGCGTCACTTTGAAGATGTTTCAAAACTGTATGTATTGTTACATTTGAAAGTTCAAATCAAAAACCTGGAGTGATTTGGGGGGTGATAGTGTGCTGTTGAGACTTTTGAGAGTCTTCTTTTAGAGTTGTTTTTATTTTAGGAGGAAAACAGCATTTTCCTGTTTATTTTTACAGCTGTGAGTGGAACATCTACAACATCAAATACGCCTTGGCCATTTCACAGCAGCGGGGCACGAAACGTCTGGCAGAGGAAACAGCAGGGGATGAAGAAGAATTGGATTCTGACAGTGATTATCTTATGCAAGAGGCTCATAAGGATAACTTGAGTTCCTAATTACTCTTTGTCAGAGGGAGAAAACCTCAGACAGTATTTTATGCAGTGGTATTCACTGAGAATGAGTGGCCCTCATAGTGGCATCAGTTCCTATCAGTGTGATGGAGTTCTGTGGGAGGTAGGGATGGAAATGTGGGATATGCCATGGATGGCACTTTGCCTGTTTCCTCTACTGTTTGGCTGTAAACTTGACAATATAGATTTCTTGATTAACTGATTTCTTTTTTTTTAAATAATTCCTGATTTCTAGTAAGAAAAGAAAAAAGTGTTCTTAGTGAAGTTAGAAGTATGACTAGAAGAAGTTTCTTCTTTATTAAAAATGCCTTGCATATTAAGTGAATTTTATAGTGCAGGCTTGTCTGTGCTGGACTCTGAATTTTAAAAAGGATAAAAGAATTTTAAATGTACTGGTCTCAACTTGTTTTAAATGTTGTTTTACTTGGATTTAATATGTACATATTTCTGGAACATTGTTTTCTTACTTCTGTAACCTCCAAATGTGATGAGATTTCAATAACAAGGAGAAATGAGGACCCATATCAGAAAGTATTGGAGAAAATTTACAGGGCTTTACAACTTGTGTCGAGGTTTGATTGACAGTTTTGAGATACTGTAGTAAAAATTTGTTTGGACATTACCAACTCAATAATGTAACTTAAACTGTAAGAGAATGTGTTAAAAATATCATGGCTTTTTGTTTTTGTTTCTTGGGGTTTTTTTATGAGAGCCCTTTCTTGTCTTTTTTTTTTAATGTTGTTTATTAACACATTAAAACCTGAAACTTTTGATTCCCTCTGTTTTTGTGAATTGATGGGAGAACTGGCTAGTAAGAGTGGGGACCTGAATACAAAGAATTGGGTCTGTCCTTGTAATACTTTCAAGCCACGTGCTGAAAGGGCTGCAGATATCACCAATGATCCAGAATTGATTTCCTCAGCATATTCTGCTCTTCTGGATTTTCTGGCCACTTTTCACTGTTGGAATAGACAAGAGGTATGATTAAAAGTAACTGCAGTGGGGTCCCCCCTCAGTCCCTTCCAGGCTGAATAGTCCAAGTTCTCCCAAGGCTTCTCCTCAATGCCTTCACCATCTTCTCTGCCCTCCTCTGGACAGCCTGATAGTTTAATACTTTTCTTTTCAGCCTTTCATTCCCCAGTCTGTCCACACATCCAGGATTGTCCCATCCCAGGAGCAGAATCCAGCACTTCCCAACTTCATACACATGGTGATTGCCTATCTGATTTATCAGGGTCTCTCTGCAGGCCCTCCGTGCGCTCGAAGGACCCAACAACTCCTCCCAGTTTTATACCCTCTGCCACCTTGCTTATTTCCCCCCTATAATTTCCGCACCGTTATCTTTTTGCCCTCATTCCGCTTCCCACCGCAGCCATTCCCGGAGGGCGAGGGCCGGGACGGGAGCCCGGCCTGAGGCGGCTCCTCCCCGCCGCCAGGGGCCGCCGCCAAGGGCGCAGCGGCCTCCGGGCGCGGCCATCGCGGTTCCCGTGGGCCTCAGCCGCTCCCCTTCCTTCCCGGCTCCCCCGCTCCCTTTCCCGGTTCCCCCGCCTCAGCCATGCTGCCCTCCCGAGCCCCGGCGCTGTGCACGGCTCTGCGGCGAGCAGCGCCCGGCGGCCTCGCTTCCTTCCACTCCTCCGCTCGGCGCTGCCGCGCCGCCCGCGTCGCTGTGGTGAGTAATGGGGGAGCGCGGGCCGGGGCAGCGCTGAGGAGAAGCCTTTGTTTGTGTGTTTGTGTTTTTGCTGTCTGGCTCTCCACAGCACCCTCGGCGCTGAGCCGGGGTCGCTCCGGCGCTGGGGCCGGTGCTGGGGAGGGTTCGGCGAGGGGACGGCCTGGGAAAGCCTCCCCTGCTGGCTGCGACCGCTGGAGAGACGCTGAATTCGAGAAGACAAGCCTGCTTACAGTTCAGAAACCTGGAGGAAACCAGACCAGGAGTGGGAAACATGTAAAAAATTGGTGTCTGTAGTTTTTGTTGGTCTGGAGTTGGCTTGGGAAGAACCACAGAATGGCAGGATGGGTGAGGCTGGAAGGGAGCGCAGTTAAACCAGGTCCAGGCTCCTGCTCAAGCAGAGCCAGCACAGGGCACAGGGCACAGGGCACAGAGCACAGGGCACAGAGCACAGGGCACAGGGCTGCATCAGACACTTCTGGAGTATCTGCACTGAGGGACACTCCGTACCTTCCTTGGACAACCTGTCCCAATGCTCGGTCACTGCGCAGGAAGGAAATTCTTATGTTCAGGTGGAACTTTCTTTGCATTAGTTTGTGCCCATTCCTCTCATCTCATTGCTGGGCACCTCCAAGCAGAGCGTGTCCCATCCTCTGACACCCCCTATTTAGATATTTGTACACATTAATGAGGTCTCCTCTCAGCCATCTCTTCTTGAAGCTGAACAGCTCCCTCAGCCTTTCCCTGTAGGATTCCTCGGTCTCTCACTCATCCTCACTGCCCTCCACTGAAACCACTCCAGCAGATCCATGTCTCTTTTTTGCTGAGGAGCCCAGGAGGATTTCACTTGAAATAGTTTATGGTGTTACTGGGTGAGGTACTGGCAGTGAGTATATTTAAATTGAGTTATGCTTTATGGCAGGAAGGGCATAAAACATGTTAGAAATAGAGAAGAAAGCAAGGAGATGGAAAAGCTACAGATTGCCAAAGGAAAAGAGACGTGGTGTTCCAAATGGATACACAGCTTTGGAACTCAGTGGACAGTCTTTGAAGCTTGAACTTTGCCTAGTCTAGACAGCATTAAACATAAAGGAATAAGAAGGCATTAGCATCATGAAGAAATCTGTTTGGGGCAGAACTGGCTTGGGAAAGGGCAGAATGCTGGTCCAAATGGCTAAAAAGTAACCCAACAGGAATGGTGTCATTTTAGCAAGTCACAGCTTTTTAAATAGAGCTGGGAAAACAAATGTGATTTTCTACATTAGTGATGTGAATTTTTGTCTGTGGTAAAAGACAAATTTGTTACCAAGCAGGTACTGAAATAACAGAAGAGTTTTTATATACAATAATAATGCTTCAGTATTTTGGTTTCACTGAAATTAAAAAAAAAAAAAAAAAAGTTGCTCACAGAGCATAATTTTATCATAGTTGCTTGTCTGTTTATTCACTATAAACTAAATGAAAGAGAAAACAAGAAGTTATGAAGTAAAAGACAGCTCTTAAATATCAGAACAGGATCAACATGGACAGAAGAACATTCATGTATCTTGCTGATTTGGTGAAGTGATGGTGATATTTGGTGGGTGCCCATGGTAGTAGACACCTGGGTATTGTGACCTGAAAGTCCCTTCAAGTCTGACATTACCAGCTAAGATTTTTTTCAGTTATGAGTTTCTTTTCAGTTGTGAGTTTCTTTTCAGTTGTTTCTATTCATGTATCTATGTTTAAAAACTCTCAAGCTTCAAAAAAAGAAACAGCTGGGGAAAAACTAGGAAGGAAGAGATTAAAGTAAGAAAAACCAAAACAATAAAAAGAGAAAAGGAAATTGACTTCTTTACTGGATTTTTTCTTTCAGAACAAAAAGCCAAACAAAAAGCCCCAAAAGAGTTCATCTGTATACTTTTAGGAACTTGAAAACCTTTGGATTTTTTTTTGGTCTTGTTTGATTCTTAAAGTGGCTTAAAATTTTTTTTTTCTCTTTCTACATTGTCAGATTCTCCACCCACACAAGGGTAACTGACTGCTTTGTGCTTTTTATTCTCTGGTGTGTATAAAAAATTAAAAGTAGTATTTCCACATTGTTAAAGAAAAGCAAGGCTAATAGAGCAGAATTATATTATTGCTTTGAAAGTGATTTAGCTGTTGATCTCTGATGCTCAGGTAAAATACAGCAGCAGGTAAAGTAGTTTATTTTAAGTGCCACCTCAAGTGCATTTCTGTCCCTCTTCTGATTGATGTGCAGCTGGATGAGAAAGTGTTTCACATGGATGTGGACACTTCATAAGAAAGATGAATGACACTCAGAATAACCCACTGTGTGCACAATAAAAACATACTAAGGGTTAACATGTCAGTTTATTAGCTGTGGTATAAATATATAAGCCAGGAAATAAATAGTGGTTATTTCTGAGCCCTGTGGTGGGTTGCTATAAATAGGAAATACCAGTTCTGCAGTGTGTCAAGTGGTGACCCCAGTGCTAATAGCATAGTGTTCACTGGCATAGTAAGAGCTTGTTAAATTGTCATTTGTTAACTATTTTAAAAATGTTACCTTGTGAAAGATCCTGTGGGGAGTTCTGTGTCAGCTGCAGTACTCTGTTTTCTCACTGCAGGTCCTGTCTGGCTGTGGTGTCTACGATGGCACAGAAATCCACGAGGCATCAGCGTAAGTTCCTTTTGGGACTGTGGGCTCCAGAAAAGTCTCCATTACATTGCAGCAGTTTGTTTAATTTAGTTTTCCTGTCTCTGGCCATAAGAATTACCCTGAGAGCTGAATGATGAACCTTTCTCACAGTTTTCTCACAGCATAATTGTGAGCTCAGGCTGCATTCTTGTGATTCATCTTTTGTCCAAAGATGCAGCACTGTGCATGTGATACCAGAACAATGAGTCTGAGAGAGACTCTTCAGAAATAGAAATTCAGAATTCCAGATTCAATCTCAGGAGAGTAAAATACAGACTTAATTTCAGAACCACTTGAGTTTTCATTCCTGGGGCTAAATCTAACAGTAGAATTGTTAATGCTTAAGTGGAATTAACTCTCACTGTGAATTAATAAGAGATGTGTCACCTAGACCTAGATTAAATGTTAATGGCTATGTTAATTGTGGGATTCTTTCATAACACCTGGGGACTTGGAAAAAGGAAGTTTTTGTTGTGCCTGGTTGCTTGCTTTGGTAGGATGTTTTTCCTCATCTTTCAAAGTCAGTTGGTGGAATATTTATAGCAGATTTAGCAATCAGGTTGAGCCTCTCCCTTAAAGTTTTCTGCATGCTGTATCTCCATTTTTGTAGTGTCCTGGTGCACCTGAGCCGTGGGGGAGCTGAGGTTCAGATGTATGCTCCAGATGTGCCTCAGATGCATGTCATTGACCACAGTAAAGGGCAACCAGCTGAAGCTGAGTCAAGGTAAGTCTGGGATGTGCTGGGCATTCTTCAGGTGTAACAGCCTGCAGTGCCTCTTGCAGCATTTGGCTGAATGCCTTTGGTAGCTTTATGCCAGCTGTGGTGGTTTTGTTGGAGAGAAGATATTACATGAGTTTTCTGGACTTGATTATATAGTCTGTCAGTGCCTGTGTTTCCCAGAACCATGAATAACTTCAGTTACTAAATACCAGTGTTCTTGCTTCCTCCCTTCCTCACCCTCCTCTTCTTCCTCTGCAAAACTGTATTTACACTGTTCTGTGTGCAAATGCTTAATTAATCACATTGTTTTATTTCTGGTTGTTCAAGGAATGTTTTAGTGGAATCTGCAAGAATTGCTCGTGGTAAAATCACAAGCCTGGCTAAGCTCACTACAGCAGACCATGATGCTGTGATATTCCCCGGTGGATTTGGAGCTGCCAAAAACTTGTGAGTGCCAACTAAGCCTCAGATTCCTCAACTAAATATTCACAATTAACTATGCATAATTAGCCTGGCAAAGAAAAGGCTTTGGGCTCATCTACTGCAGCCATTCAGTACCTGAAAGAAATGTACAGAGAAGATGGAAAGAGTCTTTTTACAAGGGTCTGGTGTGACAGTACAAGGGGGAATGGCTTCAAACTGAAGGAGAGTAGGTTTAGATGAGATAGGAAGAAGCAGCTGCATGCTGTGGTGAGGCACTGGAACAGGTTGGATGGAGCTCAAAGCAACCTGGTCCCTGCTTATGGTAAAGGAGTTGGAATAAGATGATGTTTAAGGTTCCTTCCAGCACAAACCATTCTGTCATTCTGTGAAACAAGATTCACACAATATCCATAAATGACCTTATTTACTACATATGTAAGTCCTAATTTATAAGGATACTCCTTTCAAAATCTTGTCATTGTCTTGTTTTAAATTCTCTGGACAATGTTGATGAGAATTCAAGAGTTTAGATAATACATTAAGAAGTCCTTTTTCCTCCCCCTAGTGGTGTTCCTTTTTGGGTCTGAGGGAAATGAAGGTAAAACTTGAATGGTTTCAGGTGCTTGTTGTGTTATTATTCTGTTTCTTTCTCTGCCTACCAAAAAAATCCCCTGTTGCTTTATAATTATAAAACAACAGCTGTCTCAAAAAAAAAAAAAAAGGGAACAAAAAGTGTTAGCCATGTGGAATACTGATTATCTTGCTACTGAGATGCTTTTTTTGTTGACTTTGAGAAACGTGAATGTTACTTCCCTTTTCTTCTTACATACTTTTCTTCTTTGAAAAGATTGCTGTTCAACTTCTCAGTTATCCTAGAAAGCTGATTTGATAATTCTCATTTTGAGATGCTTTTATTAAATAAGGAACTTTCTGGCAGATCAAAGTCTTAGAAGAAAGACATTTTGGCTAAAGCATTGATGGTCATCTTCAGAGTGTTTTTAACCAATTTTTTAGTAGCTGTTAAGTTTGGGATGATCCTTTGGAGCCAGTTTCACAGCAGATAGGCAAATACCTCTGTTTGTAGGTTTATACTGAGCTTTGTGTAAGTTTCTTGTTGTGACAGATCTACCTTTGCTGTTGATGGGAAGGACTGCAAGGTGAACAGAGAAGTTGAGCGAGTCCTGAAAGACTTCCACAAAGCAGGCAAACCTATTGGGTATGTATGTGAGTTGGATGGCATTTGTGTGAAAGTGGGAGCTTGGAGACAACCTGTGTCTTGTTGAAATGTGCAGCTGTTGTTGGAACTGGAAAAAGTATCTTCTGTTTTTATCATTTTTAGCCTGTTTCTTAAATGTATTTTTCTAGATTTATATGTGTAGGTGTTTGTCGAAGGAGAGGTTGAGGGAATGCTAAGAAGAAGTTTCCTTGTGGTGTGTCTCAGATTTTCAAGCTGTGTCCATTTGAATCTTGTCAGTTGTGAGAAAGTTCTGGAATAGTGCTGTTGTAGAATTGCTCTTACAATTCCTTCTGTTGCAGCCTGTGCTGCATTTCTCCAGTGCTGGCAGCAAAGGTGCTCTCTGGTGCTGAGGTGACTGTGGGCCATGAAGAAGAGGAAGGAGGCAAGTGGCCTTATGCTGGGACTGCAGGAGCCATCAAAGAGCTGGGAGCAAAGCACTGTGTGAAAGAAGTAACCATATCCTTTCCTGGTAATTTCCATGCTGGGAGACAGTTTAGAAATGTGTCATTAAAGGAATGAGCACATGTAGGATCTGTGCTTTTCCACATAGATTTTCATGGGAATGTGCAGTGGGTAGCAGATTGCAGTGCAGGGTTAGAAACTCTCCTGTACACAGCTGTGTAACTACTGCTGTAACTGCTGTGTAACTCCACACTGGGAGTTAGAAATTGTTCTCAGTCAGCTCCCCTGGACACCCAGTAATACACTAAGTGCTGGATGAACTTGCACATAAAACTGGTGTGGGCTACAGATGGTCAGTTCTCTATGAGATTCTTATACTTTTCCAGAAATCTGATGCTGCAGGCTGTACTCAGAGACATTTTACTATCATCAGTGAATTTTGTAGGTTTTCTGGTGTTTCCACAGGTTTCTGGCAAAAATACCTCATCATAGCTTGGAGTATAGGTAGCAGCTGTCTTTACAGCTGGATGGTATCACATATTTGGAGGAAGTTTTTATAGAATAGTGGAGCTGTGAGGTTTTGTCACAGTGCTGGTTCATTTTGCAGGCAGCATCTGCAAGTGCTGTGTTTTCCTTAACTCCTTTGTACGAAGCTCATGTGGATACAAAAAATAAGGTGGTGACCACCCCAGCATTTATGTGTGAAACAGCATTGCACCATATCTTTGATGGCATTGGGGCAATGGTAAAGAATGTACTAAAATTAACTGGCAAATAAAATCAGAAATATTTAAATTTAGGACATAGTATCAAACATATCATGGACCAATGGAGACATTTGCACCTGCTTGTCCTGTTCAGACTCTAGTGAATGCTGATATGAAGCTGATTGATTCCCAGCTGCAGGATTTTCCATGCCTTTTGGAGAGAGAGGCATTGCAGGGGACAAGGAGCCTGTGCTGAGACACAGAGCATTTTCTTGAGCTTTTCCATCTGGAGAGAGATGACTGGATGTGTTCTGAAACAAAGTCTTCCCAACACATCAATGTCAAACCAGCTCTAAGGGGGGAAAAAAGAGACTCAAAGCTTTCAGAAGCTGAGGGTAGGTGAGAGGAATGAATGCATGGTTCAAGGTGCCTAAGCTCAGGCCTGTGACTGGGAACTAACAGCCAGGGTCATCTGCTGAGGGAAATGCCATCTTCCACATCTTGATTTAACTCAGTATTAATGAAAAGATTTTGTTTCCATTTTGAAGAATTCTGCTTTCACAAAGAAACACCAATCAGCAGCAGGACACAACTGCCACAACAGTAGCACTTTGAGAAACTCATCCATTGGCCCATTAGAGTTAAAAGGTCTTGAACTGAAGAAGAAAATAATATCTGCTGACGTGACGCACAACTCCTAAGGACAGCACCTCTGTTAAAGCAATTGTATGACAGGTAGTGAATGGAATAAACAATCTCAGATTATCCTAACTTCCTCTGCTTTAGGGTCATAAAGCTTTCTCCAAAGAAGTATTATTGTATGTCTGGAATAATGATGTATAAGTAAATAAATTTCTGCCTTTATCTTATTTTTGTCCTTTCACTTTTATTTGGGAGCTGCCTTTGATAACTTACACTGGTTGATACATTTTAGCAGTTTTTTCTGCTTCTCAGTTCACCAATTTTGTGCATTTTTTTCCATATAGAATCCAGCAGAACCTTGTCTACCTTTTCCAAGTTGTCACTTTGTATTGAGCATTTCTATTTGAATATTTTTCAAGTTCAAACAACCAAGCAAGCAAAATTACACCCCTTACCTTCAAATTTGTCTTCCATTACAGACTTGATGAAGTGAACCTGTATATTCAAGGGAGAATTGTGTGCTTATAAATGAATCTACAAGTCTTAAATTGAGTTGCTTATGGCAAATGCCATTTGTGGCTGTACACTTGCCAGGGGAGTGGGGTGACATTTTTTTATTGGGGTGAATAAAGGGGAGCTTGAGTGTGAGTGTTGGCCATGCTCAGCTTGCTCAGTCAGGGTTCAGGGAATAAGCATTTTTGCTTCTGGAGCCTCCTAATGATTAATTTTTGTTCACTAAAAGAAAAAAGTCACATTTGGATGTAGAAGGTTTGAATTTGTACTTCATTGCTGGCACTGTTTTCTTGGGGGATTTCAGAGATTGTCTGTGCAGATCACCGACTCCAGTGAGGTTATAAGGGAATCACACAGACACCAAGTCATTGTGAAAGTAGACATGGATCATGAAGTGGATTTTGGACATTCTCTGTAACCTTTTTTTGCATATGCATCAAATTCTTCATTAAATTTTCAGTATGAAGTTGGTAAGAAACAATTTAGAACACTGCCACTATATAACTCAGTGCAAAAACACCCCTTCATGAGCTTCACTGTATAAAGTGGATATTTTTAGGATCAATTTTATGCACAGAGGCTTAGCAGAGGATGGGAGGTCATTGTTCATATAACATGTGATAACATTTTAAAGTGCATGTGTTTCCCACATCTGCAGGAGGTTTAAAGGAAAATTGGTAAGAGAGTATCACACAACAGAAATGGCATTGAAATCCCCAGGGTGGAAGAGCAGCTGCTGTGCCTGTGCTAACAGCACCTTCCTCTGCTGCAAGAACTCAACTCTGGGCAAAACCTTCCCATGAACTCCCTCCCCACAGCAGAGCTGAGGGCTGGAATTTGAGATTTCTCATATCTACAGTTCCTAGTAATGAAGATGTGGTGGCACAAAGCTTCCTTAGATGCTCAATCTTCAGATTCAGGTGCCCTGAGAAAAAAGATGATCTTTCAAAGAAATTGCTGTTACCATCAGTGAGCAGATGTGGGAAGTTGGTGGTTGGATCATCCAGATGATGCCTCTTTAAAGTCCTCAACTCCTTTTACCCTTCTTTTTTAATTTGTCTGAATTTAGAGAGAATGGTTTTTTTTTAAGAGAGAAAGTATCATAGACCAGAATTGCCTTTCATTTTTTAAATTCTCTCTGATTTCCCAGTAATGTACTGAATAGAAACCTCTGATACACACATTTTTCAAGGATTTGGTGGTGTGGGTTTTTTTGGTTGTGTTTGTTTGCTAAGTGTTTTAATTTTGGTGGAAGATGTAGGGTTGTCATTTTGGCTTTCAGCCAGTGTAAATTTGGAGGGGAAATTCCACATACATTTAGAGATTATTATTAGAGATTTGTCTGCAAACTGGGATTTTCCTTTCCTTCCATAGAGTGGATTGATGCTGGTGAGGGGTTTACTACTTTCAGCCAAGTGGGCAGGATTTTATGATTAATATGTTTTGCTAAATGCCACCAGAAATAAGAAGTGAAAGAGGCTTCTTGAAGCCTCCACCAGGAGTCATGCAATACCTGGCTTATCCTGACATTTCTTATCCTTTGGGAAGCATTTAAGAGCTTTGTGCTGCTGAAAGGGAGTTGTAATAATTGTGTTGCTGCTCGAGTTGCTTTTCTAGTGCTGGCAGGATTAACTTGCAGGGCTGGGAGGAGTTTCTGCCTCAGCTGTGATTCTGCCTGTCCCCTTTTGTCTCACTGACTCTCACACAAACCCCGTTTTATGAAAGGTTTCTCTGCTGGCTGTGGCATTGTTCACAGATTTGGCAGCGGTGTTTTTCTCTTCTAAAAGCAGAAATGAGAGTCGGGGTTTGAGAAGCCTGTTTTGTTTTTTACCCTTTGGTTTGTGGTTACAAGAGACACTTTTTGGGGGAATAGAAAGCCAGCAGAGGGCACTTGGTGAACAATGTTCTGTGTATGGTTCCACTTACCAGGGACAATAACCTGGGACAGTTCTGTAGGAAAGCTTTTTAGATATTTTGGACCCATATGGAAACTAAAACAATTATTTCTTCCTTCTAGCTTCACAATAATAGATAGGACATCCAATTCCATTGCAATGAATGCATTTGTCCTGCTGTGTTGTTAAGATTCATTTCTTCAGCAGTTATTTATCCCCCTGAAAATATAGTAGTAAATGCACATCATTTAAGCTCTAGCCCTTTCCTGCCATATAGATATCTTGGAAAAAAAATGAAGAAAAGTACAGTATAAAGTCATAAAGGTACGCAGTGAGGTTTGGGGTTTTTTGATCAGGATGGCTTTTTTTTTGTTTCATTTTCTTGTTTGGGTTTTATTTCAACACTAGTGGTATTATGACCAATGTGACTGAAAATGAAGGTTTGTTGGGAAGGACTTTTAGAAATATCCCTGGAAGGACACACACTGTTTCTTGAAGTGTCTGTGGCTTTGCAAGCTAGCAGATTTTATATGTGTGAGTATGCACTTAAATTTTTTTTCAGGGTGGGAACTTAGATAATCCTCCACCTGCAAATAATTAAGAGTTGCCTGCAGTCCAGGGCTTGAGTCTTTTGTTTGATCTGGTTTTCTTCTTCCTGTGGCTTCAAATGCCCAAGGGGAAGCTTGCTTATGGAATGGGTGAACCTTAGCCCTCAAGAGAATTAAGGAGCTGATATTTGGTTATTTTCTCCAGGGTGATTCCAGTGGTGGGTAACATCTCTGCAGAAAAAGAGAGAGTGGAAGAGAAGGGGCTAGATTGGGACTATCCCAAAAGCTGAAACAGAAGTTGCAGTGAAGATTGTAGCAATGTGATTTCCTGCTGTGTATTTAAAAATCATCACCTTCCTTGCTTGTTTTCAGTAGTTTTCAGTACTCTTTGTTCCACTTCTGGGTGTCAGGCTATGGAATGACTGCCCTCAGGCTTAGCTGAATTAATGGTGAAAATTCCAGTCCAGTGGAAGGTGTCCCTGCCCATGGCAGGGGGTAGGAACTGGATAATATCTAAGGCCCTTTCCAACCAAACCATTTTGTGATTCATCAAATGTGTGCACATTAATTTCCTGCTGATGTTCTCTATGGGCCATTTCTCCTGCATCACACGAAGCTGAAGGGAGCTGACAGAGGAATGCATTAACCAGTTAATCTGGCCTTGCTGTGAACTTAGAAAAAAATAATCAAACTAACTCCTTGTTGTCTCTTACCAGTGTCACTGCCAAAAATAAAAGTCCTTTACAGCCATTCTTTGGCAATAATAATGTCCAAAGACCTCTTAAAATTTCTTTAATGTAACATATTATCAGCCATATGCTCCTGCCATATGGAATATGTAGGTGTGGGCCACCAAGGTACTGCAAGTGAGAGAAGTGGAGATCACTCCTTAAATGTGTGATTTTTTTTGTGTTCCTTAGTTTTCAAAGAGATCCCTCTTGTTTCCCAGTGAAACTCTGGAAGACACAAGAACTGGGCACAGTCCAGACTGTGTGCTCCTCACATTCTGCACAGTGAGGGAATTTTCAAGACAGACATTTCCTGTGTCATCACCCAGCCAAAGAAGGACAACTCAAAGTCTGCTGGTCACTCAAAAGTTCACTTGCAGGAAATTGAAATGGTGGCTGTAGATAACAACTGGGAATGGCATGAAGTACAGGCCTGGGAAAATACAATAAACAGGGATGTTTAAATATCCCAAGTGCTGCTGCAAAACTGAGTCATAAAAAAGGAGAGTTGCAAACAATGTTTAGAGGTCACCCAGGCCCTTCTGTAGTCACACAGCTCACACAGCACAGAGCAACACACAGAAATCACAGCAATAACCAAATTTAAAGGCAGATGGATGATACAACAAGGAAATAAATTATATTTTCCCAACAGCACAGTATGTGGACTCAAGTATAAAAAGTTTATGCCATGTGAAGCATTTTAAAAAACATGGAAGCATCAGAGTTTTCTTCATGTCATGGCTTTACAAACCAATTTTAATGGGCTTGATTTACAGGTGATAATCTATTAACACTAATTTTTTCAGTAACTTTTCAAAACAGCTATAAAAACTGAGTTCTACAATTTTTTTTTTTTGGTGGAAATGAAGTAGTATATAATCTAGCTCACATGTTTATACTGGACCTATTACTAAAACTGTCTGTTCTTGTACAGTTATTACAAGGGTTTTATTTCAAAATACACTCTGAGAATGAATGCATCAGTCCTTTTACATGATTGGACTTCTAAAATTTTTCAGTTTATGACCAAGAAATTATGATTTTGATAGAATAAATGCCCAATACTGTCTAAAACAATATCTAGGAAGTTTCTCCTGCTGTTGGCACAAAACAAAGTGAGGAATCTTGACTCAGGTTTTTGATCTGTCAACAATGCCAGCTGGAAAAATTAGCACTGCTTCAGCTTTCTCTTCCTAATCCAGGAATAACCCTTTTCCAGCACTGTGCAGGGATAGTGTTGGGGAACTCCCTGAATTTATAAAAATGCTTTGAGCTGCCTGTATCTAAAGGCCTTTATATATATGACTTGTCACTGGGAAAATACTACCAGTGAGATTTCTGCATTAGTGTATTCTAGGTTTAAAGCAATTGGGAAGTTTGCCTCCCTTCTGTGCCATAAAGGGATTCCTGTGAAATGCTCTGATTTGGGGCTGAAATTGCAAGGTTGCTTTTGCCATGCAGGTGTTACTGAAATGGATTTCCTTGTGTTTTTCTTCTACTTTGTTGGAGGGCACTGTGAAAAAAAGGCAGCAGAAGTCCTCTCTTCATTCCAGCAATAAAGGTGCATCTGGGCTGTGCAGAGGGACCCTGTGCTACCTCTCTGGATTCCCTAAATGCAATTTTAAGACTATTTGCATATTTGGTTTTACAATCTACATAACCTATTTACATAACAGTTTACATCATAAACCTATTTACATTAAATTTTTCAGTGCATCACATCTACCAGTACCTGGTGGGCAGGGATGCCAATGAAGCAGGGCAGGTGAAAAGCAGCATCCTCCAGTGTCCTGGGGGAATTACTTGGGGAGGACTGCAGGTGGCTCTTGGGGTTGCTTCTGTCCTTTAGTACTGAGCACAGCCCTGCCAGGATCCTCTGGGTCCTTGCAGCTCAGTTTTTGCTACTGCCCTTGCACCACTCATGCCCTGGCTTGGTCTCTCTTCCCCATCTCTGGCCAAGAAGCCCAGCACAGCAATTTTTGGCAGGCAAAAAAGATTGGCATCAGTAAGTGTAATTATTTGGAAAATGCCATGAACTTCCTTCTCCTCCTCCCCTTCAACTTCATTTGTTTGCTCCAGATCCTCATTCTTAAAATTCTTGCTTTTAAGGAAACTGTTTGGCCTGTGTTCTTATGCCATACCCTGAGTGTATTGTGTGCAGTGATACATTTCTGATAGTTCTTTCTTCTCAAAGGATGAGACAAAAAAAGCATTTAGGGAAAAAAAAAAAAACCCGAAGAGAAAAAGTGATTATAAACTAGGTGTGGGAATATTTTTGTTTTGGTTTAAGTTTGTTTTATTTGTTTTTTGCTGTTTCAACTTTCTTTTGTGACTTGTGTCAAACCTCTTTCCATACTCAAGAAGTATGGAATCACCTTTTTAAAGCCATGTAGAACTCCATGCTGTTCTTAGTATGTAATTGGCACAGGCTAAATCAGCATTCACACAGTGGCTGTTGATCCAGAAGGGATGAAAGGCAGAGCTGGTGAACTGATGTGGGGAGGGGAAAGGGAGGAATTGGGGCAGAGGGAGTTTTAGATGTCATATGTAAAGTGACTGGAAGGCACTTGGGATGACATATAAACCCAAAATTTGGCCATAGTTTAGAAAAGAAAGGCTGAAAGAAAAGGTTTAAGGAAAAGGCGAAAGGAAGAGAAGAGAAGGGAAAGGAGGGGAGGATGTCACCACACCTGCACCTCCAAAAAAAAAAAAAAATCCATCTGCCTTGGCTAAAAGATGTGACCTTGTCTTTTTTGATGTGGCTGTCAGTGCTATGACTAAGGAATTTTATAGTTCCAGTCTGGACTGTTGCTACATACAGCACTATGTGGGAATGCAATTAGCAAAGCTAGAGCAAATTATTTCAGGATGTGCTGTTTCAACATCCCTTTGCAAAAGGGAAATTTGCTCCAAAAACCCACTGGCTCCTCATTTCTTTTCAAGTGTGACCCAAACCATAGAGTTTAGCATATAAATTAGATATGGTTTGATGTCCTTGCTCCTGACAGACTGTTTTTCCCTGGCAGCCCTCTGGCCAAGGGCACTGCTGGCAAGGGAATTTGTCTGTAGTGTCTCTCTGCCTGCTGATCCATCAGAGCCATGTCTGGACACAGGAGAGGGTCTGTCCTCACACTGCTGGCACCAAAATGCTGAGATTCTTTAACTGAACTGCCACCCCTGGGGGAGTTAAAAGATGTGTAGGCTCTGAGGACATGGTTTCATGGTGGACTTGGCAGGGTTGAGTCAAGTGTTGGACTTGATGATCCTTTCCAGCCTCAACTATTCTGGGATTCAACATTTCCTGAGAAATGCTGGGCTGCTGAAATGGCTATTAGATTTTTAGAAGGGCAGGCAGTCCAGGCTTTTAAGGCCAACAAAACTACACAGATGTTACCTTTTAAACCTTCTGATTGCAGAGGAGCCTCTCTAACTGTAGGAACAACTGGAATGCAAATAAAGAACTTTTATAGACCAAGTGATTGCTCCCATCAGGGTTTTTGGTTTTATTTCAGGTATTTATTTGTAATCAAATTGTGTATTGAAAAATACACAAAATCTGAAGCAAACATTTGGAGGGTGGGACACAAAAAGACAATCACAGTGTGTACAATTCATGAAGACAAATCTCTCTGTGCAGTTGGACCCCAGCTGTTCCACTGAGCTGCTCTGTATGCAGGGTAGCCAAATATGAGCTGAGCTTCCACCAGCACCAGCACAGGCAGTGTGTGGGATTTTATTTCTCTTATCCACCATAGGGAAAGGGCCTTTAGTTAAGAAATTCAGAAGTAACTGTCTACTTTACATCCATTTTAAGCTGATTTATTCTGACCCTTCCTTGTGAAAACAATCTTATCTCTCCATTGGAAAAAAAAACCAAAAAAGGTGCAACTGTTCCATGTGGAAGTGACTTTGTGCATCTTTGTGAATCATTCCCCCTGCTCCTCCTTCAGCAACAGGGATGTGTTCAGACTCTCCTGATGACCAGTTCTGCTCTCTGGATGCATTTTGGTTGTGAAACAGGGTAGTTGCACTTCTGGCCTCAAAAAAACCAAACTTCTGCACTTCCTCAACATTGTTTGTATGCAGCACCCAAGTATTGCACAGGACACCTCTGCTACCTGAATTGAACATTTCCAGAAATAAACCCATTTGGTTTGCATAGGTATCAATTACAATTATTCTGATGAGTTTTAATATATTTTTCCCCTCCAAAGGTACTGTTTTTAAAGGAGTAACATTGTCACAGTAAGGATTTCTCATTGCACAGTTCCAGCTTAAGAATCCAACTTTGCCATATTTCATGACAAAAAAAGAGATAATACGGGATTCAGCCTTCTGATTTTTTTTTCTTATTTAGCAGTGGATTTTGTAGTAATACATCACTTCCTTCCTCTATGTGGATATTTTTTGAACTTCTACCCTCTTTCTCAGTCAGTTTCACCCTTCTGCTGAAGAAATACTACGTTTCTGTGTGGAAAAAAAGGGTTCTTACTGATAGCCCATGACGCTTAGGAGTGAAAACAGAAGCTGGAGTTCCACATAATCAAGTTTCACAAAGCTTCCATCCTTACATTTCACTAAATGGGAGCATCTTCCTACTTTCAGTTTTTGCCTGACACAGCTGCCCCCACTCTTCCTTTCATTTGTCTTGAAGGGCAGCAGATGAGAGGCAAAAGATCTCACCAGCATCAGCTGTAATCTGAGTTTTGTGAGCCTTTTATCCTGTCATTAAAGCCAACCCACACAATCCAAAATAAACTGTACATCCTGGCAGCATTGAAGCTGGGCTCCAAGATACAAAGCAGACTTGTCACCTCAGAGTTTTGCTGCCCTTGGTTTTGTGGAACACCAGGATGTGGGATGGGAACACCCAGTTTGTTCTGTTCTGAGCTCTTGGTGCTTTTTCCATGGCTCTGGGGCAGATGTCACACTGACCCCACACACCTGGCCTGCCCAGGAAGATCCTCTGGGCAGGAGAACTTCCCAAATTCAAGGCTGGCTCCCCCTGTCACAAGTGCCAAAGCCCCAGGAGGAGGAAGGAGAGGGGAAGCAGAGCCAGACATGGCCCATCCATGGGGCTTCCAGAGGGGAGCTGATTCTGCTCTGAAAAATTAAACAAGAGAAAGTCAGAACTTCAGTGATGGCTAATACACAAAAAAGTGTATTGCAAGTTTGCACGACACATTTTGCATGAATGCAATGATGGAGGATTGTTTTTAAAGCAATGTGTTCAGGCTCATTTCCAAAATTCTCTTTTGTGTGTTTGTACAGAGTCCAGATAGAACAGTCTCAAGGTACTGGGAAAAATAATATTTTTTCTTTTTCACAGAGAAGGTGCAGAAACTCAGCAACAATGAAAGCAACTTTTCTGGATGACTGAGAATCCTTGTTTAAAATCCTGAGAGAAAAGCAACAACCAGGCAGCTCTTTAGTGCCCCTGCCCATGGCTGGGGTTGGGAACTGGGAGATCTTTGGGATGCCTTCCACCCCAAGCTATTCTATGATTTTAGGATTCATACATTTTCATTCTCATTCATTTGAAATCCATTTTCATTCTTGAAATTCAACAAAATACATTTTCATTCTTCCTACTCAGGACCTGAGGCACATGTTTTGATTAAGAGTCCATAAATAATTGTAATAAATATTAAAAAAACTACTATTAAAACACACACTTTAGGTGGTAGCAGCACTGTGTGCCACTCTTGGTACAAAACCCACAGTGTGGACACAGGGCACAAATTACCCTTGGCACAGGTGCTCCCTTAAACACAAATAAAGAGATTTTTAACCCCTGACTTAAAAAGAAGATAATTTTTCCTGTAAATGCTCCAAGTCCTTCTCTGTGAAGAACAGGCTGTATATTGATTTTTGAATACCTGGGTTGCTCCTATTGCTGTGGTATCAGCTGTCAGTATCTCACTGCAATTAAGTTATCTCTAGCCAGGTGCTTCCCCCATTCCTGGAAGGAGTTTGTGATATTAATGTGTAGAGAGCAAGTAAACATCAGGCAGTCCTCAGCAATGCTTTGAAATAAATGTAAGGTTATAGCAACAAGTCTCCTGGCCATTTTTGTTTTCTTCCAGGCACAGGTCCTTTCATTTTTCCCAGAAAAAAAAAGTGTTAAATTAGTTTTATTGACCAAGAAGGAGTCTTGCAAAACACTCACAGTGAAAATAAAATTTGGTTCTTTAAAGTAGTTGGGGGAAAAAATGTATGCAGCAAACAAACAGATATGCACCCATAGTGAAACAGATGAAAATTGTTTCTGTTTTACATAAAAGTGGTATTTGTTGATCTGGTTGACTGTGAAATGTGAGAACTGTTTCTGTATATAATGCCTTTGTTCTCAGCAGGTCATTTTTTAATTTCCTAAGTCTCTTCTGAAATAACAGCTAATATAAAACAGATTCCTTTTCCCTCTTTCTTAAGAAATTGCTGAAAATAAAATAAAAAAAAAAGGTGGGGAGAGCTGTGGCTGATGATTTTCTTTAAAAGATGTTGACAACAGGGAATATATTTTTCCTTTTTGCAAAAAATGACACTTATAAAGTTAGGCTTTTGTTCTTTCCTCATCCCCAAATCCCTCAAAATCCTCAGTACCAGAACCATCAGCTCTCAAAGGTGTGATCAGTTTGTACTCCTGTAGCAAAGTGAAACACTCCCCTTTTGTCCCAATAATTTGTTTTTCTCTCTCAATGAAAATGCCTTTCCATTTTAAGAAATAGTTTATATTCAGGGGTAGTTGTCAGGAAGGTTTGGGCTGAGTTAAACACATGTACAATTATCTCATTTAAATGCAACCCACTTACATTTGGTTTTAAAAATCTTCCACTGTTTCTGCATTAAGAAGTTTGACCCTCAATAATTTCTGATATCTTGTGGGATGTAACAGCTGGAGATATTCTAATTCCTGTTCTATTTGCTTTTATAAAGTAATGTGAACACACATAACACCATCTTGAATTTAACTTCATGTATTTAATGACCTTTAAGCCAGCTAGACTACCTATCTTAGGTCTAAAAATGGATATTTCCTGTATTTTTTCAAGTTGTTTTTTGCTCATCAGGCACAAGAACTGTTGGTTTGTTGTTTTTTTTTTTTCCTGTGTGATCATGAGATAATACACTGGGACATTTCTCTTTCTTAGTTTCTATTTGAGTTTATTGCAGCCTAATCTGTCTGTAATGCCATAGTGTGGCAGAACTTTTCATGTTAAATGTAATATAATAATTGCTATGTAAAGGATCATATCTTCCAGCCCCACTGAATAAAATAAAAATTTGCAGCTGTTGATTTTATGTGACAAAGTGTTATAAGTTTAGTGCCAATTTAAATCTTGTAATGCTAATAAGAATCATCTGGATTGCAAGGAGGATTTTTAGGGAAGAACTTACTGACAATGGTATCTAGAAGCTGGACACCCCTTCTGCATTGAATTCACTCCACAAGTGTTTACAAATTATTTTAGTGCAGTAACTTCTCTGGAATGGATAAACCTAGATCATAACATCTGCACTGTATTTGTAATATTATCCTTTGATGAAATCTACCTTAATTTCCCAGAAGAGCTTATGTGGAGTCGTTAATCATGTATTTTTTTAAATATTTATTAGCAAAAGGACCCCACAGATCTCTTGATCTGGTTGATAACTTCAGAGCTACCTGAGAGGATTTTGTATTGGGTGGGGGTTGGTCCCTTCTGCCATTCCTCAAATGAAAGGATGAGAGGAAATGGCCTTAAATTATGTCAGGGGACATTCAGATCAGATATTAGAAAATAAAATGATCACTGAAAGAGTGGTGTAGGCACTGGGATAAGCTGCCCAGGGAGCTGGTGGAGCCACTGTCCCTGGAAGGGCTCGAGGCACTGGATGTGGATCTGGGATGTGGTCTGGGGCTGGTGATGGGGCTGGATGATCTGGCAGGTGTCTCCCAACCTTGATGAGCCTGATTTATTCATTCCAAGGTAATTTACAAAGGCCTTAACTCCCAAAATCCAGTGGCTCTGCCTTCCTTGTTTTTTAGTGATTATTTCTGGCACTTCAGCATTCCTCTGAGTCTGGGTCTGTCTCAGTGCTGGAGATACTAACCTGTGTTTTGTGTTTAAATTGTGTTTTGTGTTTTTTGTGAGAGAGAACAAGCACCCCAAGCTTGCTGGACTCTCTCTATTCAGCACACTTTACCTTGCAGATATAAAATAAAGCACAGGATAATCACTCAGACACTTAGCAAGTTAAGGAGTGTTGCCTTACCAGAAGGGGAAGGTGGGTCCTCGATCATAGGTGGAGCTGGGAAAAAACCCCACAATAATCAAAGTTAATTGGTTGAGCCTTGAACTTTTTCTGTTTCACTGATAAGGCTTAATATTATTTTTTTTTTTCTACATTTGTCAAACAAACTGAAAGTTTAATTATGATCACAGAATTATATCAAAGACACCTTACTGCTCCCAGACTTTAGATGATGGAAATATTTTGATTCTGCATTTTCAGAACATCTTTTTCTTTTTTTTTCAATTTGAAAGCTGCAAAATATTTCAATTAGAATTTTTTTGAACAAATGTTATTTCACTTTACATTTTGTAAACATTTTTCTATCAAGAATTATGTGCATTAAAAAAATATATTAAAAAGTTTATATTATTTGAAAACAATTTTTTTGTGTTTTAAGCACAAGTAAATTTATGTGGTTGAGAACTATGAAAATTTCCAGATAATTTATTCCAGCAAGACACCTTAAAAACGTATAATTTGTTTTGATGTGTATCCCTTATTTTTTGATTTTCTTTTTCACTTGGTAAGCTGGTCAAACTCAATGCCTCATCCTTCTGGTGGCTATGCTTGTGGGTAGTTCAAACATATTATCTCAGTTGTTTGGCATTATCCAAACATGTTTTATGGTCTCCCTCATTTTCCTAAGGAGGAAAAATAAAAATTCTTTTTGCATCTGTCTAGCCATGCCACCAGAACCACATCTTCCATCTGCCAGGGAAAAGGAAAGGAGCAGCTGGCTGCCATCCCTCTGAAAGGGTCTGTGACCTGGACTTTGGATTGCCAGAAATTAAACTTCTGCTTCACAGACCCACGTGCAAACAGTGACATTAACTCTCCTGTTCCTCTGGGGCAAAGTGGATCAAGGACAGTACAAACCCATAAATAACCAAATGCTTACATTTGGGGACATTATTCCATTATGTTTCCTCAAAGGGAGGAGGAAGAGGCAGGTGCCTTGCCTTTAGTGCTGAAGCTTAACAAAGAGGATTTATCTTTTCTTTCTCTCATATTCTTGCCACAAAAGCAAGGAACAGAATGAAACTGAATGAAAAAATTGCTTTAAAAAGTCAAGTAATCTCTCTCAATGGCCACATATGGCTTATCAACAAGAAATGGTGCCCCAGACTCACTCCTCTGTAGTAAAAAAAAATATATATATCTTACCTGATACATTGAGTTTAATTGTAGATTTCTTTGTTTGGTGGCTCTCAGTCTGTTTGTAGATGCAGGAATATTCAGCATCATCCCCTAACTGGACATTGGACAGCTTTAAGGAAAAGTTGCCATACTTCATCTGGTCTGGAAAAAGACTGGTTCTGCCCTGGAATTTTTTGTCCTGGTCCTCGGGTGAATCCTGCCCATTTTTAAAGAAGTGCACCACCTGCCTGGTGCCAATCTGCCAGTAGAGCATGGACTTGGCCAGCTCTGCAGGAGGGCTGGTGCTGCAGGGCAGGACCACAGTTTCTCCAACCAAGGCATGGCACGTGGTGTCCAGCTGACCTGGAACAAACCCAGACCCTTCCATCAGCATGCAGCAGGGACAGGAGCTCCAGCCTTCCTGCAATTTGGCTTCACCACATCACTATTGCCATCTCCCTCCCAAATCCTCCTGTTTCCATCCTGTGTGCTCAGAGCCCAGCCAGCTGTGCACAGGACAGATGTTGATATGTGCAGGTTGCCTCCACTTGGCAAGTGTGGCTTTTGCTTGAGCTTGTTTCTGCTTGTCCCCTTAGCTGGTGGTTTTTCTTCCAGCTTTTGGGGGATCTCAGTCTTTGGGGTTAGGTGTCTGATTTGACTTTAATTAATAGGTCAGTTCACAAGTGGAAAAGGGGATGCAGGGGTCAGGGAGTGGGGAGATATGATTAAGCAAGTTCTGGTTCTGTAGGAAGTCTGGCTGAAAAAAAAAGGAGAAGTGTGAAAACAGTGCTAGACCAGGAGAAAAATCCTGGATGAGTTTGGTCGCCCACAGGTCCCATTATTTGGGTACCAGATCATGATTCCCAACTTGTAAACAATATGCTGGGGGCTCCCATCCCTCTTCCCCTGCAAAATTTTGCAGAGGGTCTGACAGAAAAGGGCTTTTTTCTGCAGGTCTGGCTTAGTGCACTCTTGCTGATCCCTGTCTCTTACTCTTTGGTGTTAACCTCCAGCAGCCAGAAAGAAGAATCTGTCATTCCCACTTCAGATAAATGGCTTTTCCAAGCCCTTGGGGGGACTTGGAAGGTGTCCCTGACACCAAGCAGAGGTGTTACCAACCTTCCCAACCTTCCCAGCCAATTCCAGCACATGCAAGAGCCAGGATGAGTGGATCCTGCAGGTGAGAAAACAGGCAGGGCAGCCAGCTGCACCCACTTACACACACTGTTCATTTAATAACTTTGATGCCAATTATTTCCATAAATCCTTCCAAGTTAGCTGAAAGCACACTAAAACTTCCAAAAATGGGTGAGTCTGCCACTATCACGTAGGACAATTCCTATCAGATTGCAGTGCTGCATTTTCTAGGGGAAAATTGGGTTATGGAAGAAGGTTTTTATGTATTTATAAAGAAGGTATTTCCATCACAGAATGTGGGTTTAAATGAGCACTCTGATCAAACCTGCTGTGTAAAATAATATTTTAAATTAAAATGCTGGTTAATTAATTTAGAAGAAAAAAGTTATTCCCAGCATGGAGCAGAACAAAAGCAGCATGAGTCTGTGACTGCACCAAAAAGAAAAGCTAAAATTCACTATGAAACAACTTAATCTGCTTCCATGGCCAAAGTTCTGTGAAGCATAAGGGGCAAGTTTAGACTCAATATTGAAATAAATATTCGTGGTTGTTTTGGGGTCATTCCTGTGCCCTGGTTTGCATCAGCTCTCTGCTTGTCAGGCTAAAGACCAAAGAGAGTCCCGATTTCCCCCTGAAGTCAGTGACATCAGCCATGGCTCAGCTTGTCACATGCTCTGGCAGTTTCTCTGTTTCCATGTCAATCAGCCTTCCTTGGTGTCACACTGTGTTCATCCAGATGTGAAAGCAGAAGGAAAAGCATGATCCAGACACTGAATCTCAGAGCCAAGTAAATGTCTTAGGTTATAACTCTATCAGCACACATCTGCTTTTCTTTGGTTTTCAGAGTTTTCAGCTGAAAATCTCAGTCCAATTTGCCCAGCAATGTCAACTTTTAGCTGAAAAAACCCACATATCCCAAGAGATTTTCTGGTTTGTGGTGGAAGGACAATCCCCTTGTTGTGTGGAGAGCTGGCCATTCAGTCCTTATGCTTTGGCCATGGCAAATAATTCTTCACAGAGTGATTAGAGCTAGGAACAGGCTGCCCAGGGAGGTGGAATCAACACCCCTGGAGGTGCTTAAGGACAGGCTGGACGTGGCACTCAGTGCCCTGGTCTGCGTGACACAGTGGTGTTTGATCAGGTTGGACTTGGTGACCTCAGAGGTCTTTTCCAACCTAATTGATGCTGTGGCTCTGTAATTTTCAGAATTGAAAATGTGAGTTGCTGACTCACAGCAAGTTGTGAGTGTGAGCTGCTGACCAGGTTTTGCTTCTCAAAGGACACTTGAATTCCAGCAAAGCTCAGCCTCCACCGTGCTGTGCCCTTGCTGCCCCAGCACATCTCATCCTACAGCTCCCTGCAATTAGTGACACACCCAGGCAGGGCCATCAGCTGTCCCAGCACACCTGGAGGGGTCACCAGGGATGCAGGAGGGGAGGGAGCACCTGAGCCCCTTCCCTGACTGTCTGGGGCTGGGGACAGGCTGTGCTCAGCAGTGTCCCTGAGGCACAGCCAAGTGGGACAGCTGGTTGTGGTTCTGGCTGACCATGGCCAGGAAACCACAGAGGGAGATGAGTGTGCCTGAGGCTGCTGCAGGGGCTTGGCAGGCAGGGGAGGAAAGGAGCCTCCAGAAGGGGAGGGAGTGAAACTTCTCTGGTGGGAAAAGTCCTGTCTGCAGGGTGCTGTGGGGAGAGAGAATGTTTGCAATGCATGGTGCTGCACTTGGATGAACAAAATATGATAAACAGAGCTTGTAGCTCTATCCAGAAAAATGGACAATTAGGATTTTCTTAATGAGCAAAAGAGGGAGAAAGGGTGTGGGTTCTATCTCCTAACTGTGCACACCTCTCCATTTGATACTGGCATTGCAAGTGAACCTATTTGCTCTGGATTCTTTTTCTGAAGATGGGGAACACCAATATTTAGCATACCTGAGCTGAGGCACCCATTCCCTCTCCTCGTGACACCTGTGAGGACTCTACAAACACCCACAGGGTCCAGCCCACCCCCCCTCAGGGCTTCCAGCTGCCAAAACCAGGGCACAAGGGGACAAAGAGGAGGCACTGCTGAAGCTGGGATGGGAGCAGGTGACTGAAATCTGCTGTCAAGAGTTGTTCAATCAGCCCCCAGCTGCACGAGGTCTTTTGTAGATAGGGAAAGCAGATTTCTGAGGGCAGGTCAAGTTTGTGTCCTTATAGAAGCCAGTCTTGAGGAGGAGTAAAGTCCTGCTGAAGGCAGTGATGCTGCTGCAGCAGGAGATGTGGAAGCATCTGTGGAGCTTCCTGGCCAGAAAACTGAAGTAACCTTGTGCTGGCAGCTGTTGCTGAAGTATGTAAATCTGGATTAATAGTGCTCATCTTATCTACCAACTAAGTCTGCACATGGAAGTGGCAGTTCTCCATTTGGAGAAGATGAATGTTGCCACACAGCTTTCACTTGCAGTTGTGAGGCTTGATTGGAAAGTGGGATGAGTTTATTTTGTGGATTTATTTTAAATGATGTTTTAAATATTACTGAAATGTTTCAGCCTGTTAAGATGAAGTTGGATGTGACAATTTAACCAATCTGTAAGATTCCTGTAATGAGAAAACACTCCTGTTTCAGCAATCAAGGTGTGGTGCAGGGAAGCTCATGAAAATGGGGCTTTTTTGATTCCCCCTTGTTTTCCAGGTGAAGTGTAGCATCCTTAACCACCACTTAACCATCCTTAACCACAGTGTCTGGCAAGTGTGAGGCATTTCTGGGCAAACAGAGGAGTCCTGGCCACACACAGAGCTCTTACTCCTGACTTTAAATGTCAATAAGGAAACTGCACCTTGTATAAGGTTCTCTCAACAACATGTGCTACTTTATCCTTTGCACAGGGAAGATAGCATCTAATTCATATAATGTCAGAAAGTCAGCCTTGCTGGAATTAAGCAGAGGCAAGATGTTTGGGGGTTGGTAAAGGATGAGATTCCAAGTCATCTTTAATGTTATGGAAATGGTGGGGTAATTTTAAGGATGTGGTGGGATAAACTTTATAGGTAAAGGTTTATGGGTGTGAAACACCTTAAATTTGAAAACCACCTCTTTTGGATACAGAGGTTTATCTGAAGGTTATGACCTGTGTTTGCAAACCTTGGACTGTGATGAAATGTATGCAAAGCAAGGCATTCATTTGTTCTGCTTTGCCCCAAGATTCTGCTTGCAGCTTCTGTAAATGCCTCTGCAAATTCCTAGGTGTGCAGTATGGAATATTTACCTGTGGGCAGAGAGGCAAGCAGTGAGCAGGCAATCATCCAGAGAGCAGTCTCCCTAAGGAGGAGAGAGAAAAGAGAAAGGTCAAATGCTTTGTTGGAATGCTAGAGCAGAGATCAAAGACCTTTTCTCTGGTGTAATTGATGCCCTCTTTCCCAGCTCCCTCATCTGTGGAGGTAATTTGGATATGAAGCTGGATGGGTTAGAAACCCTGTCTTGTTTTGCCATTTAGTCTTGGGGAGGTTTTTATCTCCTCCCTGTAGAACTGAGGTTTCTCAGTGTTCATGGTGGGACAAGACTTCATTTGCCAACCTTGCTAGACCTCTGCTTCCCTCTTGTCTTCACATTTAGACAAGATTAATTGCTTCTATAGAGTCATTCATTTGATTTTGAGATTATTTTCTGTTGATAATTAAATTCCCTTTGCTCCCAAACTTCAGCTCCTTCCCAGCCCAAGGAAAAGCATAGCTTACCATTTCATTTTTGTGCCTCCCAGCCCTTGGGAATGTGTCCTGTCAGGAGCTTCACCAGACACTTGAGCTGCTGCTTGTGTCTCTGCAAAAGAGTGAAAGGCTCTTAATTTTTGTTGTTAGAAGTGTTCCTTGTAAGTCAGAATAGGTTATTTACTGCTGCTCCATTGGCTGTTTTCTTTCACTTTGTGTGTGTAAAACATGGTGTGTTGTTACATAATTTCTGGGTATGTATAATTTACACTCTGTGCATGTAGATTCACTGGGTGTTTACATTCTGCATACACTCTTGCAATACAAAGAATGTATTTTCCTGGGTAGGAGGGATGTGAGTCACGAGCCCTGCACTGACTGGCCCTCAGCTCTCAGCCCAGTGAAGGGATTCTTGTTCTGCAGCCAAACAAAGTGGAGAAACCTGATGGGTGTTGTATTTATCAGGAGCTGTGGGCACCATCCTACAAACTGCCAAGTACCACCAAAGCTGCACATCCACCTACAAAATAACAACTCTGTAAGGAAAATGAAAAGAGTTTCTTTGAGGAGGCTTTTAAATCAGGTGCTTTGTCAGGAAAAAAATCCAAAATGGAGCAGGAGTGGTGATGGGAAGAAATGTGGAGTTTGGGGTTTCTTCTGCCATCCTTGTGGGATCTCAGAGGTTAAGGAGTACAAATATCTGAGTGGCTGCTCCTCTCTGTGTGCTCCAGAGGTAATGCTGATGGTGGCAGCTCTCTTCCCCCTGAGGAGGCTCAGTGTGGGGAAGGTGCTGGTGCAGTTCTCCTGCCTGCTGCTCCTGGCACAGTGTGGCTTCCTGGGGTGAGCAAGACCTGAATTTGTGTTTTTCTCCTCGTGCCCAAGCCCTGGTTATGAATTTGTCAGGAGAATTAAGCCACAAACACCAGAGGCTTATGTCCAAAAAGGAGACAGAGGAGTCCTTTTTTGCTTTATTTGAATAAAGGGAGAGGCCATGGGCCATTCCCCTGGGGTCTCTCAAATTTCTGGAGGACACAGCCTCCCTTTTTATCCCAATTTCCTGGCCTCATTTCCCTCTCTTTCCCCACTGGCTGAGGTACTTGAGAGATACAAACTTCACAGAAGACCTGACACCTGAGATTCCCCTCCAATGTATAACCCTCCCTTTTAATTCTTAATTCTTATAGAATTCATAGTTTTTCCCCATTGCTTCTTTCATCTTTCAATATCCAATCTCATCAGCAAACCTACAGTTTGTTTGTAAAGGCAAGTATCTTTTTTTTTTTTTTTTCCATTCACCAATCACTGGAATCCATCCCATTTATTCTTTTGTCGCTCAGTGCTAGTCTTATCTACCTGCTTCTTTGCAAAGACAAATCCATCATTCCTCTCAAATTATTAATGCTGCTGGGTGCAAACCATCTGTCTGCTTCTTTCACATTGGCAGTGTGTCTCCTGCCTGTCCCTGCTGGAATCCTGTGCTTGCCTCTCTCCCCACTGGAGGAGATTGATGTTTCAGGTAAGAGTGTACATTTGTGGAATATTTGTTTCCTTCTTGCCTATCTGTTGTCAGTGAAACTGAGGCACTGATGATCACTCCTATCACAGAATCATTTAGGTTGGGGAAGGCCTCTGAGATTTGTCAGCCAGAGCAGAAGGCCATGTCCAGCTGACTGCACCACCTCCCTGTGCAGCCCACTCTGATACTCAACACCCCTTTCTGTGAAGAAATCCTTCCTGATGCCAGCCTGACCCTCCCCAGCTGCAGTTTGAGGCTGTCCTCTCATCGTGGCTGCTTGTGGCAAGAGTTTATCTGCCCTCTCAGCTTTGTGCAGATGCTCCACTCCATGAAAGGCTGCAGAGACACCAGGAGCAAACCTGTTCTGGGGTTCCACAGCAAGCTCTGGCCATGCTGGGGGTGTCTGCCCTAGCAGCTGATGCTCTGTGGTGCTGTGGCTGTGTATCCCTCTGTCCATACAGGTAGGTGCTCCTTATGATAATCTCCTTGCCCAGCAAGCCCAGATAAATGTTCTGAATAGAACCAAACTCCTGACTGCTTCAAGGCAGAAGTCAGCTACAGGGTGCTTAAATGCAAACAAGGTCTAGGCTTAGACTGTCACCTCTTTTGTGATTTCATTTTGCTTGCAGCACTCTCTTAGCCAGTGAGAGAAGCAGAGATCTGGGAATGCTGCACAGAAATTCTGTAGGCAGCTTTATTTTTGCAAAGGGGTTCGACAGCAAATCCAATTACATAGAATATCAAACGGGTTTTATAGGGTTAAGGTGAATTGAAAACTGACTAAGAGAATTATAAGCTGAAACCCATCCAATTACTTTAAGGTTTTAGGTAGGAAATGACCAATTACCTAGAAGAAATAAAGACCAATAAAAACTTCTAAAAGATAACACAGGGGTCTACAGGGGGGTGAACATTTCTCTAGCACAGAGTCATCCCAAGGAAGGATTTATTCTTAGGGGATAAGTTCCCATAGGGGTCCTAAAGGGGTGTCTGAACCATCCACATCCTTATTCAGAAGCAGCTGGAAGTGTTGGGATGTGTGGCCAGGTCTCTTCAGAGGTGCAGTAGCAGCAGACAGGAGACCCCACCAACCAGAGCCCCAGAACTCTGCCTCACCCTCCTGGAGGGTCAGACACTGACTCAGGAGAGCAGGTTCCAGCACAGCTGCTTTGTTTGTGTCCCTGCTCTGGCTGCCTCACTCCCACAGAGTCCCTGTGGAGTTCTGGTTCTCAGAAATGCCTCTTTGGAAGTTTTGGGCTGGGGAGTGACTGAGATCTGACTCGAGACACCAAACTGTGGCTGAATTTCGTGGGAATGTCGAGCTCTCTTTTCATCCACGTGCTGGTGGAACTTCCCCACTGAAGTTGTGCAAAAGGAGAGAGCAGTGCAGGTCTTTTTAAAGGAAGCAGAACTGAACTACAGGAATGCTTCAGATGGGTCTAGCTGGAGCACCTGACCCTTAATTTAGCTTAATTCAGTGCTGTTTAGTGAAAATCACATTTCCTTCTGGTTTGAGCTGACTGAACTTGATGCTCCTAGTACCCTAAAGGAGAGATTTGTTCCTGTCTGTTCAGTGGAGCTGGTGCAAGATATTTCATGCACCACATGGATAAGCACTTAAAACAGCTCCTATTTGATATTTCATTTTTCTTATTTTCCATTTCTTAATTTAAATGAAATGGAAGTTTGGAAAATAGCAGTTATTTCCTCATAGTTTTTTTTTCTGATTTAAAATTTGACCCATTCATTGTTTATTTAAATCAGTTGGAGGGATTATTTAGGACTTTTTCCCCCCAAAGATTAAATAATTAACTGAGTAAGGCTTTGTAAAGAATAATCACTTCCCAAAGAATTCAAATGCTAATTAATAACTCTTCAACATGCCAACCTACTTGAACTAACTAAGGCATTGGGTGCAATTAAAATGTATTATTATATTGTAAAATGTATGATTAAATTGCAAAGCATATAATTAAATTGTAAAATCATTATCTTCTTGACAGTCTTTGTCATCCAACTTCTGTGTCACATGTGCAAGGCCATTTATTAAGCACACCAACTCAGCCTGCAATAAAATTAAATTAATCAAGTAGGGAAGTAACCAAGAGTCCCCAGTAGAATAGCAGGGCTTTGTTTCCCAAAGCAAATGGGTTCCAATTGTCCCTTTCCAGTGCAGGAGGGATGGGGTGAGAGGCTCTAAATGCTGCTTTGCTCTTGGAGCACTAAAACTCTCCCTGTGTGGTGACCACAGGGTGTGACATTGGTATCAAAGCTGTGAAATTAGTGGGCAAGACAAACTGGAGGAACTGATTTGCTTTTTCAGCTTTTCCATTTCATCTGCCATAATCCAGCACTGGGCACTGAATGAATGTTCAGACAAGGTGGAGCAGACCCCAGCTGGAGAAGGCAGCAGTAACTCTGAAAGGATGAGCCAAAATCACCCAGCAGAGCAGTGGGAGCTGCTGCCAAGGTGGAACCTTCTCATTGTGCACCTGGCAAAGATTGGTAGCTTAGTCACTGGTAAGTTTTTCAAGTATGTTTCTTATTTCCCTCCCTTCCTATGCCTTTGGCTTTAGAAAACAGATTTATGCAAAGTGGCTGTTCCTGGTGTTTGTAGGAGGGTGGGGGAGGCACCTTTCCCCACGACCTTGTGAAATCCTGAGAGTACCCAGAGCTGAAAAATGCCACCTTGCTAATCCTTACCCACATCAAGGCAATTTTCTGTCATTTCTTTGAATGCTCTCCTCTCATGTAACCACAGTAACAGTCCTTTTACCTTTAGGTAAAAGCCAGTAGTTAATAGAAAGCTAATGAGTGAGTTTGCAAGTGGAAATTACAGTCTGGTTTCTTAGAGAAAGTTTTATGATGTAACAGCCTGTACTGAAACTGGGTGATTACTTCTGGTCTTAGCTGAAAGCAACCTATAAACAACATGAGGCATCACTTACAGCCCTGTCCTATAATTAGTTCAAGGAGAGAGATTTAAGGCATCTTGGAGAGGGACACATGCTGATATGTAGTCAAAAACAACAGTGGCTTCCTTTTCAAGGGTTCTAGGTTTTGAAATTACCCTAATTTGAAAGCAAGGATGTGGGTGATGGCAGTGAGTGTTCTGCAGCCACCCCTGTGGCCCAAGGCAGGGAAGGGGTGTCCTCTGCTTCCCTGGGGGACTGCCTGGGGCTCCAGGCTGCAAAATGTGCTGTGGTGACAGCTGAGTCTGGGGTTAGGCTCCTCTTCAGGTGCCCTGCTGTGGGGGCTGGCCTGGCTTTGTTTGTTTGTTTTGGCAGACTTTATGCAGTTGTAATTCTCTGAATTTGTCCTTATCTACTGAGCAGTGGGGCTCTGTGTGCTCTGTCTGTGCTCCAGTCACAGCAGCCCAGCTGTGGAGGTGGTGGGTGGGGTGCTGCCTTTGGGCTTTCCTGTGTTTCCCCATGCTGCTGGAAATTCCCATTGCCTGCCTGAGGCTTCTTGTGGCCACAGACAGGCTCTGGGGGCTGAAAAACTTTCAAGGGCATTTCTAATCTGAAAAAAATCTTCCTTCTTGGCGATAATGAATGAGTGATGGTGCATGGTTTGCTCCTGATGGAAAGTTGTAGAATCAAGGAATCATTAAAGTTGGGAAAAGATCTTTAAGATCATCCAGCTGTCAAACCACTGTGTTCACCACTGAACCATGTCCTCAAGTGCCACCTTTCTTTATTTTCTCAACACTTCCACAGAGAGTGGCTCCATCATTTCCCTAGGCAGCCTGTTCCACTGCTTTAAAACCCTTATTTTTTTCCTGATATCCAATCTAAACCTCCCCTGGTTCAACTTGAGGCCACATCTGGTCCTGTCACTTGCTGGGAGAAGAGGCTGACCCTCACCTGGATACAGCCTCTTTCAAATAATTGTAGAGAGATAAGGTTTGCCCTGACCCTTCTTTTCTTAGCTGCTCCTCACCAGATTTGTGTTCCAGACTCTTTTCTATCCCTATTGCCCCTTGTTTGCTCCACTGTACCACATACAGGTACTGCAGCAGGAACTTAGATCTTCCCTGGCCTTTAAATAAATAGCTTTGGAAGGGAGGAATTTATCTCTGTATATGGAAATAAAATTGTAGAGAAAGCAGGAATCTCAGTTTATAATAGATCAGTTTCCAGAATTCAAATGTAGAATTCAAATCTTCCCAAGGGTTTGAAAGAAAATAGCAAAACTCCAGAGGTGCCTGGCCAAAATGGACTTTGAATGACCTCGCACACTTAGCAGACTGGAAGCCTCAGGAAACTAGACTATGTTCTTGATTTCAGAAGAGCCATTCTAAATAGCTCTGACTAAACTGAAGTAGTCTGTGGCTTTGTAAAATGGGAAGGGTTTGGTGGCCCAGGGGACTGGTGCTAAAAGTGGCACGTTTCATTTCAAGTTTCAGGGGGAAGGAAACACGCTCTTGGTGTGTGAGGGAGCAGAATTCAGCCCTGAGCAAAAGTGTTGCAGCCTGTGAGCACTTGGTGGTTTCATGTTAGGTCTGGTCTGACTGAATTCTCAGACAGCCACGACCCATGGCATCCATATTTCCAGCTGTTATTTCTGAGAAGTTTCTGTGTCTGCCTCTGCTCAATCCCCTGGTGTGAAGGCAGATCCAAGAGGGATGTTTGTACCCAGATTCCAGAGGGACATTGTCACTGCTGCCTGTGGGGCCAGCATCAGGCAGTTTTGGCAGGACATCTCTGTAATTTTCAGTAGTGGGCCCTCATCCCATTTCTCAAAACATGCTTAAAACATGTGTGAGAACTGTTGTGCCACACTGAGCTTTTCAAGAGTGCTGTGTGGCAGGGCAGTGCCTTTCATCTGCTTTCTTCCTGTTGGAAAGACTCTTGGCATAGGGAGGAATTTCTTCCCTCTAAATCCCTAACAAGTGTTCCCAGCCCCACCTATCCATTATCCACTTAACCCTTGCATGTCCTGATCCTTTGTGGGGTTGGGTTCTGCAGGTCTGACACCTCAGCAAGCACAGCCTGAGCAGCAGGAGGTGCATCCCCTCCTTTGCCTGACCCTGTGCTCGTGGCTGAGGTTCATTCCTTGTCACCAGGGGTGTGTGGTGGTCTCATGCCCTTTGATGAAGCTTCTGGAATGAGACCAAAAACCCCATTGTTCCTTTTTGTAAAGTTCTTATTTTTCTCAATTCCTTTTTGCTTTTCTGAGAGTTTCCACTGCTCTTTATTTTCCAAGTCAAACAATTTTCTTTTTTCCTCTTTTGGTGAATAACTTATTCTTATCAAGAATAAAGATATCATCTTTGAAGAGATTAGTTATGTGAAAATAGCATAGGTGCATGAGGTTTTACTTTTTAGGAAACTGTAGCCTTAAAGAAGGAGCTCCCAAGTGACAAGGCAGAAAGAGACAAGGATTTATCCAGCTAAATCCATGTTTCATGTTTTGAATCTATTTTTTCATATTTTGGAGACAGTTCCTGCCTGAACATCTGCTTCTAGTACTCTCTGCATAATGTTTTATTTTACTGTTGTTTAACCTACAGAGGTATTGTAAGCTAGAATGTTAACATGGAAATAATGATTCAATTTTTTTTTTTTTTCTTTGCTGGGGACATTTTTCCTCTGGTATCTGCTCAAATTAACCCTTAAATCAGTGGTATTGCCTGACTCTGGAGTACTCAGCTACCAAGCAGCTGAGCTGATACTTAGATTAAATTATGTAAAGAGTCCTGGAGGCATTATTGATTAAACTGATATCAGTGAAAATGTTTGGATTGATACAACACTGACCAATACTTCTAAAGTGGGTGATCTGGAGAAGTAGAAATGAGACCTGGTTTTGAAGAGTGATGATCCAGTTTGGATTAGTAGCTCAACGTCTGTGCAAGTGTGCCATAATCTCTGAAAATATTATTTAGCCTTCTTATTGACTGGGATGTGTGTGAGTTTCTTGCTAGATACAAAGTGGGGAGAAACTTATTGGAGTAGGAGAGAAGATGGGCGAAATAAAAATGCCTCAACACCCCTCCTCTGCTTCTCTACATGTGAATTATTTATTAATTATGTCAAGTGATAGGAATTTCTGAATACAGATACAGGCAAGAAGGACCAAAATGGACTGAAATACATGGAAAGTTCTTGCACAGTATGGGTGTGGCTGGCAGGTATTTCTCCTTGCTCTGTCTCATGGACTTTCCCTCCTCTTGCAGTTATTACTTGCCTTAAAGGGCTCTGTTCCACCTGGATTAGAGAAATATGTGACATAATTCTGTCTAGTTAAAGATGAGGGTGGAAGCCTAATCCTGTTGTTAGTCTGTTACTTGCAAAACCTCCCTGCACTGAAATGTCTCCACCTAGTTTAAATTTCTGCCAACAGTTTGCAGCTCCATGGCTCAATGGGCTGAGCTCCTCTGCTTGCACTGGAATTTCCATGATTATTTGAGCTCTTCCTCAAGGAAGGTCAAGCTAAAGGAGCCCCTGGTACAGGCACAGCTACACATGTACAAGGCTGGTTCAGGCTCCTTGGAGAAACAGGGTAAGGAGGGTATTGCTGTGTGAAATGATGGAAAGGCAGAGCTTGTGGCTGCCAGAGATGTCACAGGATGCTCCCTCTTGCTGAGGAGGGATGAGCATCACAGGAGCAGCAGCTGCCTCTTGCTTCCCAAGCCCAGCCAGACTCCAGCCCTCTGGTCCAGCTGGGCTCTGTGATTTAAGTGGCAGAATTTTTGGGATGCATTTCCAGCTTGGGCCTGGAAATGCTGGAAGAATGCTCCTGTCTGACCTCAGCTCTCTACCCCACACCTGGGATCTCAACAGCTTCAATTCCTTCCACTGCTTCATGCTGCTAAGTGTCTAAAAGCTCATAAAAGTGATTCCTTTTATTTTTGCTCTCCATCCTGACTGTCCAGTGTCTTGACAGAGTGCAGCTGAACACCATAAAACTTAGAGAGGATATAACTTGACAATAATTGAGTTCCTAACACCAAGAAAAGGCCCAAAGCCAGGATGGATGGGGCTCTGAGAAACCCAGTCTAGTGAAAGATATTCCTGCCCAGGGAGAGGGGTTGGAATGAGATGATCTTAAAGATCTATTAAAACCCAGATCACCCTATGGACAGTGTTGAGCTGTTAAGATTGTAAAGCTCCAAAAGAATCCATTTTTGAAGTGTGGCTTTTTTCCTGTCCAGTCTGCAGTTACCTTTCACACAAGCCAGGATTCTAAAAGCCCCTTGGAAAATGTAATCAGCCCAAGGAAGGAAGGAAGGAGGAGTCCTCACTCCCCCTCCCTTGGTGGTGGTTACAGCCTCATCACAAGGGAGAGGGAGAAAGGGGAATTTCTTAGGAAGCAGAAGGGAAACTATTTCAGGCTCAAGAGACTGCTTTGACCTGACAGAATAGTCAATAAATGCCTTTATTATTTTTGTTTGATGCCTTTTCTAGGAGGAAGTATAACACACTAATGCTGGAGAACTTCTATTGTCCAAAATGACTTTCCAGCCCAGTACTGTGAAAGCAGGGAAAATCCTGACCTGCAGATATTTATTTTTGCTAGCAACAAGCTCCAGGATTACCAGTTTCTTTTCCTTATTATGATTCCTCTCTTCCCTTAGCTATTTTTATTTGCATAATGTCTCAAAAAGAGGTTGTTTCTACAAGATGCAGTTGTTAGTGGTACATACAACAATCCCACCAAGGCTCAAAGTCAGTTTATGTTTTTCTCTATCAGACCTCTTAGGACAATATATTTCACCCCTAACTTGTAATGCCTAAATAATTGTGTTTATATTTCCTATGAGACAAGATGAGGAAGAAAGTTGGACCAAGTTCAGAAAATATATTTGTTCTATAGAAGGGAGTTAAGTATTCATCAATAAACTGATGAGCCTGACAGGTAAATGAGGCTAATTAGCAGCCTATGCTGTTGAAGCTGCTGCACTGGATGTGGAAATGCTGAATGAATAAATGGTGGCTCTGAAAATGGAAATTCAGGGTGAGAGGAGAGAAAGAAACTGAGGTTAATCAAGGGTGGTGTAACTTTGCTTGGCTCTTCCCTGGAGAATAATGTTCACTTGTGACTGAACTGACAGAGTCCTTTGCTGGGAGTTTGCACACCTGGAAGATAAACCCTGAGCCAGAGAAATCCTCTGAGTCACATCCAGTGTTCTTCTACTCAGCTATAAAATGCAGTTGTTTGAACATGTCTGTAAGTAACTGCTCCTCATAAAGTTTTTATAGACCTGGAACAAATCCTGGGCCAATCAATGATATCAATTATTTCTCTGATGTCAGAGCTACTGAACCAAAAGCAGCTGGTCTCTGCCTGAGGTGATCTCTCAAGGAGTATTGCTCTCTTAAAGCAAAAGTGAAGGTGTCTGAGTTTTATTTGAGTGTATTTTCTCACAATTCTTGTAAACAGACCCACGACTGTGGTTTGTGAGAGCAGAGGAGAAAGGAGCTCTTTATAGAATAACTTTTCCCAAGTGATTCATAGCATCAACCTAATACCACAGAATTATCTCTTATATTTCTGCAGGTTAAAAAAACGTGATGGGATCTTTTTCTTTTATGCAAGGAAAAAAACAGATGAATAAATCAAGACATAGAAAAACTGATCCCTTCTCCAGGAGCCAATCTTGGCTTTTTCCATGGATGCCCATTGTAAAGCTCAAAATACTCATGGAATACTCTGTATTAGTAAAAAGATGGAGTCCTAGTGTTCAAGGAATCTTGAACCAGTGACAAAAATAAGACTGAGACTTGCCAAATATTGCAGGCTTAAACCTGACCCTCTCTTCCCCATGGAATTGCTTTCCCAATCCCTGCTTTTTGAAAATATTTGTGAAGCTGAAGCCTACACAGTCTTTTAAACCTAGCTGCTCTGGTGTTGGAGCAGAAAGCTTCCAGTTGTGTGGCTGTGTTACAACCATGGACATATTAATGTCCAATTAACTACTGTTTGTCAGAGGTAGATATGAGCAGGATCCTAAAGCCTTTAAAAATACCTGTATGCACTTCACACTTATTTTGTTAATGTATAAATAATTGTTCCAGGTGCAGAACTGTCATACAGAGGTATTTTGCCCAGGTGCTGAAGGACTGTAGACTTTTTGGCTGAATAGTTGAGGTGGGTGTGGTTTTTTTTTATCTGAAGAAAATGTCTGTAACAGTCAATTTGTGTAAATAGGAGAAGGAAGAGTGGGGATCATAATCACTTCCTGCAGGCCACATGCTCTGGAATGTTTCTCAATGTTCTTAAAGCTTTCAGATCTTTTTGATGCCTGGTTCAGATTTAGTTCAGCCAAATGATTTTCTATCTGGAGCACCCATTTCTCAAGCATTGCATAAGCATGATCAGACCTTGTCTCATTCTTGTCCCACCAACAAAAGAGCAATTTCTGTTATTAGCCCAATAGCACTAATAGCATTTTTTTTATCCCTGACTCTAATCAGTCACACAGGGAGCTGCTGGCTGCTTTTCAAAGTAAAAGGCTTTGGGTTTGGAAGCAAAGCAAGGAACTCCTCCCTTCTTTTGAACCTCCCTAAAAGATCACTTGTGTTTCCTTCCTACTTACGGATTTCTGCTCAGAACCATGGCAAGAATCTTCCCTCCTACCTTCTCTGATAACAGTGCCCTATTCTTCCCATGGCTGAGTGCATGCAAATTAATTTTTATGTTGCCTGGTCTCTCCTTTAGGTCTACTGCAACTAGTTTCATTATTGTTATATGTGCTCGTGTCTTGATGGCAAGGGGTGTGTGTTACTTTTGCTTTTCCTGTGGTGGTTAAGAGTTTTGGCTTTCCTGTTGGAGAAACCTCTACTTGGTTAGAGTGTTGCCCTTCTAGGGTTGGAAGATGACCAACAGCTCTGGTTTTGAAAAATCCAAACCCATCTCCTCCATTCCTGTTCTCTCCTTTCCCCCAGTGGACAATAAGAGGTCTCTTCCCTCAGAAGAAATTGAAGGACCAGTTTAAAGGTGAAAGCCACATTTTTTTTATGTTGTCACATTTCTTATTGCAATTTTTCTGTGACTTCCCTTATCTAGGATAACTAGGACAGAGAATAGAAAATCCAGTTACAGTAGCATTACAGATGGTTTCACAAAGGATGAATTTAGAACTGAGAGTTGGCAGCAGCTGACATGGAAATGTTTGCATTGGATGTTGCATTCCCTAACAGGCTGGCTGTGTCAGAGGAAGGCAAACTCTTGTTCCATAACTCCTGTGGGAAAAGTCCACAGGAGTGCTTGGAAGGGGCAAATCAATTCTGGCATGGGTTCTCTGATGTCTCCTGATGTTAATGCTTTTGCCCTCTAACACAAATTCCCTAGACTCAAGAGCTAACTTTAGAGGACTGTCTTAGTTTTGTCTTTTCTCTTGTCTTGAGAGGAGAATCTCTTTGGAGTTTTTTTCTTATTTTTCCAAGATTTGTCAAAGGGCTACAGGGGATATTGGGGGGAAGAGGGAAAAATTAAGCAGATGTTTTTCTTGATCCCACAAACCTTGCTTTTCTTAAGAAAGCAGGTTGTGAACTGTTAATTGCATCTTTGTGCAATTGGCTGGTGCTGATCTTTGAGTTGTGATAGAATGGGAAAAGTTAAGATGGTCCTTGAACTTTACCACTAAAGATGACAACCCAATAGGTAAATTTATTATAGCTTCCAAGAACTAGGGGAGGATAGAAGTCCTAAAAGTTACTGACTTTTAAAATAGATTTTAGTTTGGTCTTCTAAGGTGAAATGGTTCAGTGAGAAAAGAGCTCTGGTAATGAACTGTCTCATTACTTCAGAAGGTGCTCATTTTGGTTGTAGCCACATAACTCTTTCACCAGTGTATATGTTCAGTGCCAGAGAGCACAATACTTTTCCTCTGAAAATAGGACACAGCTGAAAGTAGGCTGGGGAATGAATATCTGAAAGCAGCCAGATGGTATCAGGCTAATATATTCTGCCCAGATGTCCTGTGTTGCAATAGCATCTGGTGGTCACTTGGTAGTGGTCAGCAGGGTCATCCTGTGGGCTGTGGTGGAGGTCCCCTTAGATATGGCCCTGGGTCCAAGCAAAGTACTCAGCAATGAGTCACTGGATCGACTCTGTGAGGTCCTTTCATAAAGGAAACTTTCTGGCTTTGCAGGCAGCTGCTGCTACAGCAGGGGAGCAGCACATGGATCACTGCTGTCATGTCTTTTTTGTAGTCTAGAGAGCACCAAATGAAACTTTCTCAGTGTCAGAGGTGCCAAGCACCATCTCTTTTAGATGCTTATGCTGTTTGGAGCAGGTTGGTAAGCAATGGTTTGGAAAGAAGGAGCAGCAGTTTGTGCAGAACCACGAGGTTTCATGGTGTGAAAGATCAGCCTGACCTCTTTGTGGTTCTATGCTTTCAATGTAGGAAATCCCCCTGAGAAAGTTTTAGGTGAAGTTTGTTTTGTAGCCTATTTTCAACTAGCCCTGAAGTGGAAATTGAGGGTGTGAAATGCACAGACCAGATAAAGCTTGAAAATTCAGCAGAGCATTGCACTGACCCACAGTTTAGAACTTGCCTTCCCCCAAATGACTGAGCCCTCTCCTTTCCAAAACAGCAACATTTACCTTCACCAGTGCTGTTGGGAGGTCTTGGCAGTGCTCTGGCTGAAGCACTCCTTGTGTGACATCTCCCTGCTCCCAACACTCATCCTTACTTCCCTTGAACTTGTGCTCTTTCCTTTCTACTGAATAACACCCTGTGAAATCTCTTCTGTTGCCATCTCACACAGATTTTAATTTATTTTTTTTCCCCCTAGGGAGATCCAGCACCTGCTTCTGCAAGGGCAGGGACAGGCTGCAGCTCCACAGGTGTGATCTGGTATCTCTGGGCAGCTGCAGGAGCTGTTTCAGTCTCTGCAGTGCCACAGACACAAAGCTCCTCTGCACAGTACCAAGTGCCTGTGGCATCTCTGCTTTGGCACCCTCTGAGGTCTTGGCTGGAGCTGTGCACAAGTGATGAGGTTTTGCATCTCCTAGATAACAACAGTTCTTTGGAAATCCAGGAAAAAGTGGGTTGGGGCACTGCAGAGGCTATGTCTGTGCCAGTGATTTTGGAAACACTGTTAAATATGTGTGTTATATGGCAGCTAATTGCTGACTGGGTGCATGATGTGCCTTGGAGCATAAAGGGCAAAAAGATGCACTGTTTTTTCCAGCCATGTCAAAAATCAAGAGTGTGTGTGAGTGGAAATCTCTAATGGAACTCTGAATCCTTGGATATCTTCTCCTGGGATATCAGAGAACCAGTGTAACCTATAAGGCCATCCATAACTGAGCAGAGGGGTCTGGCTGTGCAGTGTCAGGGTCAGCCTTCTCAAATGTTCCTCTGTTCACATTTCTTTGATTCATGACATGAACACTGAGCATCCAAGCTGTGATAACTCTTAAACTGGTTACCCCCAAGCTCCTCTGAGAGTCTCTGCTTTAGTGATCTCTTAAGGTGTAAACAGACCCAAATTAGAGACAGGATCTGAGCTTTCTCTCATATCACACACTTTGAGAACTGTAAACATCAGTGGATAGCTCTGTTTTCTGTGAGAGCAAGACATGTAAACTACCAGCTGAAGGAACTGTTTCTAAATATGTGAGAGATCATTCTTTATCTCTGGGTCTCTCTAATAAAGAATGCCTGCTGTACTTTCCCTAGAAAAGACTACCTTCCTTTATTCTGTTCTTGCACCAAATGTTTAAAATCATAGGCCAAATAACCCATTATTTATCCATGTGCAGGGACCATATCTGGCTGGGCTCTTTTGGCATCTGGTAGAATGCTGTGGATATTTCATTTGGATGGAAGGGAAGTCCTTATTTGCATGTCTCAAAGTACTTATCAGTGTGTTTCCACTACAGTCAAACTCTCCTAAAACACAATATTCTTTGGTGCACAGCTGTTGCTGCTAAAGTAAACAGATGATTTTTCTGCTTTGCCATCAGATTCTAGGGAAGTAGACACTTCCAGGGAGATGTCTAACAAAGCTGTATCTGGGAGGATTTTTGTCATTGCAATGTGCTACTTTAGACAGATGAAGCAACTGAGTGGGTCTTCTTGTGGGTGGGAAGAGATGTTTTCCTGAGCCTGTCCTGTTCCCACAGCTGGACTGTCTGAATTCACATCCTCTCTTGCCACCTCTTCAGGAAAAACCCATCTTTTCGATTTGCCCAAAGCCTGAGTTCTGACTGTTTGTGGCAAGAGATGGCCAGACTTGGGGCTTCAGAAATGACTAAACTTGAGGTGAAAACTGCACAGAAACTTTGATTTGGAAAGGCAGGGATTCCTTCTCCAAATTGTCTTTGCTTATTGGTAAAAAAGAGCTGATTCATCCAATGGGAACTCGAGTTGATTGATCTTTGATGTGGCCATCACCTCCTTCTTAGCCAAATTGTGTCTTGTAACTTCAGCTGGGGCAATGGGGTGGAGTGTTGGATGAAACTTCTGTGCAGCCTACTGCAACTCCAACTCTCAAAGGAAAAGGGATGTCATGTCCTCAGATGGGAAAGTACCAAGTGCTAATTGATTAGGTATGGCATTGTGCAGAATTTACAGGCAGCTGCCAAACATCTTGAGGCAATAATGCAGGCAAACAGAGCATTGAGTTGGGATGTTTAAGCAGTATGGAATGGCATTAAATATTACTGCTGCCCTTTTTGCAGACACAAATGTCCATTTGTGAGAATGTCATGGAATAAGTTGGGTTTTTTTCACCCTTCCCTTGCTGATACATTTGTGGAAAGTGAACTTGTAGTTATTTGGTGTGATTTGTCCCCTGCTTTAACTGACAGCTGTAAAACAAAGTAGTAGCTTCTGGGTTCAACCCAAGAGAAAAATGATTTGTAGGAAGCACTCAAGGTATGTGAAGTTTACATGACCTAGTTTTGAAGCATTTCCTCAGAGCACTCACAGAAATCTTCTCTAAATCTTAACATGCTGGTCATGTATTTGTGGTTCAAAGTCCTTACATTCCTGTCCTGCTACCAGATGGATTTGAAGAGCCTTGTTAAATTTGTGTCTTTCAATGTCCCAGATTGTGAGGAATTCAAAGTGCTTCTAGGACTGGTTATTTAGAGGGCTCAACTAGAAGTGTTACATGTTGGCTTTTTTTATAACCACTCAAGCTGTAAACCATGATTTGAGAGGTTGAATTGGCAGCTGAAGGACAGTGAACACCTCAGAGCAGCTCTGAAACAGAACACAGATCTCAGAAACTGAAGCAATCCTATTTCTGTGCAGTTGTTCAGGGATGGCAAAACGTCTGAGCCTTGCAATTCCTGTTCTGGAGCCGCCCAAGGTGAAATCCCTGCCTTGGTCTAACCAGAGCAAGACATGGGGTGTCTCTGATCCACACCTTGCTGGTAGGGAGTCAGTGGTGGCCTTGCCATGATTTGTGTTACCTCCCTGAGCTCTCTTGCAGCTGTTTCATCCCCAAATCCCTGCATTATGGGCTGAAAATGCAAAGTACATTGGAGCTGGTTTCCATAAGATAGCCCTTGACACCAGGGTTGTTTCTCAGTGGGAACTTGTTCATGCATCTCAACACAGAAGAGTAAGAGAAAACAGGAACCAAGCTAATAAATCTGGATTTATTCTGGAGCATTCTCTCCCTTCTGAGGTGTGGGACACATCTGTGGTTGGGCTGAGCAGGGACACACTGCCAACCATGTCAGGCTCAGTAAAGCTGAGCTTAGTGCAGGTCACACTGTTGACTTGTTCAGCTTCAGTGAAAGCAGGGTTTGGAAAACACCTGCAATAAAATGGCCTCATTCCATGACCACCATGAAAATTGTAGCCACAGTGAGGTTCTCAAAAGGTGAAATTAACTGTGTGGAGGATAATCTTTGAGGACAGAAATTTCCCTTGAGGAAATTCAAAGATCCCCTAGACAGACCTACCACACAACCCTGCTAGCTCTTTAATCAGGTGTTTTGCTTTTTGGTTTGAGACTCTGAAGGGTTCATCCAGGCACTTGTGCAGCCTTATGCTGGTGTCATAAAAAGAATTTGTGCTCAGCAAAGATCTGCTTAACATGGGCCCAAGCAACATCTTTGGAATTAAGCTTCCCCAGAGTCCACTTATTGGATGGATGACAGCACTCTGGTACAAATAAACACACTTTTCTGCTCTATTCCTCTGTGGTGAGTGAAGAAATGGAGGAGGATGTAATAAAATGTGCTACAGCACAGGGACTTATATGGGTCTTTGTGAGGAATGAAATGAAATTCTGACCTCTGACTCTCTAGCTTGTCTTGCAGAGGGGATCTTTTCAGGAAAACCTTTTAGCCCTAAAGCTTTTCATGTCATGTCCCTGCTCCTTTTCCTAGTAGAGAATTTTAAAAGTACAAGAGAAGCAACACAACATGGCGACCCAAGGGAGCTTTCACTCCCATCCTCACATGTTGTCACAGACTTTCTTACAAAGAAAAAAATCCTTCCTTAAATAATTCTGTAAAAAAAAATATTGATTTGGTTATAGGAGACAGTAGAAGCTCTGATAGATTTTGCTCTATAGATCCTATCACTATGGGCCTTTAGAGTCACACAGGGTCATGCTTTGCTTTTCAAAAATCTAAGTACAGTGCTGCCAGGAAAACTTAGCTTGCAGCCTGAGTCTTCAGAAGCATCATGGGTGAGTGAGGAGTGTATGGGAGTGAATTAACCATGGAATGGCCTTTGCTGGGTCTGTGGCAGAGATGGAAAAGTGGTGACACTCCTGTCTCCATTTCTTCTCTCCTTGTGGGTTTCTCAAATGCTTCTGGGCATCTCCTTTTTTCCCATTCATCATTGTTATTGTTATTTAAAGAAAATGTCATCCTCTGGATAGTGAATTGCATTTGGGTAAGGGGACAACCAAGTTTAAGCTGGTCTGCCTCAAGGAGGTATTATGTGGAGTTCTGTATTCTCTTCACTTTCCTGATGTCAAAATAAATCATCTTCTTTGGAGATATAATGGGAAAGATCTGCTTGGCTCTAGCTCTGATCTCTCTCTATGGTGACAGCAATCATTGACCTGGCAAGACTACTGATAAAGGAGCTGAAAGCAATTTTGCTTTCACAAAAAAATTCTGGTTCAGAACTTAAGTACATGCAAATATAGAACATGGGTGCTCAGATATTAGAAGAGAAGCCAGAGGTGGAGATTACATTTCAATGCACTTAGTTGAGAAATGTGTTTGGACTGTACAATAATTAACTATATTCATAAGTTGATGGGAGGCAAAAAAAAATATTGAGCAAACAGTAGTCACCTTCATCTCATTTAGCCTGCTCTTTTCAGCAGCCTTGCAAGGAAATTAAAAGTGGAATAAAATAATATGGAAAATCGTAAGATATACATGAGGGATGTGAGAGAAAAAGACATGAAAAACTAAATTGTAGAAATAATTTTAAAAACTAGAACCCTATAGATTATAACCCATCATAGTGATCTAGATTAAATAATTGAAAAAGTTAGAACCCTATAGATTATAATCCATCATAGTGATCTAGATGAACAATTTGTCTGTTTTTTCCATCCTACCCATCCTACAATAAAGTTGTATTCTTCAACTACACTATGCAAAAGCTGGATTGCACCACTCACCAGAGGGTTTTTGTTTGTTTGTTTTTTAATAGAAAATAAATGAATTTGGAGTGAGATCTCGGGTATTGGAGTGATGCAATTAATAACCCCCCTTCAGCACATGGAATTCATGCCCCTGCAATGCTGCACTAGGACAGTGGCACATCTCCAGCTCCTGTTAGCACAATCTCAGCTCTGCACCACACCTTGCTCTGGAGTTAGGATTTGCCTCAATGTGTTGAGATGCTGTTTTAAAAATGCAGGAGCATTGATGTGAATCAGTTCTGTGATGTAAATCTGTGATCATCAGATCTGAACTGAAAACAATGAATGGAAATCTTTAAGAAATATGACTGTAGGTGCATTCACAATGTATACATATCCCCAAATGCCCCTAAAAATTGTCAGTGTTCAATGAGATACTCAGTGAAGTATGTCACATTCAGAGTGTGTGTATATATTTAATGGACAGTAGCAGAAAAATATCTAATTGCTCGGAGGACTGCTTATATGCATTTTCCTCTCCCTCCCTTCCCTTATTCCTCTCACCTGTTGAACCCCAGCTCAGTCATGGACATGTCACCTGTCACTTTGGTGGCTGTTTGCAATGCCAGGTTCCAAAGGAGGCAGTTTTGTCTCCAGGCTCCTTGTCCTGAGAGGGAGGGAAGGCTGCAACAGTTCAGAAAAAAGAAGTGAGAAGGGGGTGAAAGACAAACCAGCTAAACTCTTTCAAAGGATTCTCAAGTACTCATCACAGAAGCATAGAATGAGTTGGAAGTGACCTTGAAAGATCATCCTGTTCCAGCCCCCTCTGCCATGGGCAAGGACATCTGCTAGACCAGGCTGCTCATCCAACCTGGCCTGGATGTTCCCAAGGATGGGGCATCCACAACTTCTCTGGACAACCCATTTTAGTGCCTCACCACTCTCATAGTAAAGAATTTTTCCCTAATGTGTCACCTACATCTTCTCTTTTTCAGTTTAAAATTCTTGTCACTACAGGCCCTGGTAAAAAGTCTCTTTTTTTACCAGCACATGAAAAGCTTCTCTGAGGTCTCCATGGAGCTTTTTCCAGGCTGAACAACCTCAGTTCTCTCAGCCTGTGTTCAGAGATGAGGTGTTCCTGACTGTTTTTGTGGACTTCTGTATCTGCTTCAACAGGTCTCTGTTTTATGTTAGCAGAAAACTGTAGGTGCCATTTACCATGATAAGGTGGGAAAATCCAAGAGCCTCCCTAAAGAGTTGACTTCATCTCTGTGCTAGTGGTGTTGATTTTTTTTTTTTAAGGATATCTATGTTTTTTTCTTTTGTGGAATGAAATATTTTTCTCATACACCTTCAACCACTGAGTGGCTTCTCTGGAGAAAAAAAAGTCCAGAACTTTTAGTGGTGACTATTCTACCCAAAGATTAGTATCCTGAATATAGTACGTACCCATGCACTCTTTTTTTAGGGCTTTCCCAATGGGGAAAAATGTAACAGATTTTTTTAAATGCTCATCTTGCCAAATATTTCAATAACCTGGTCTGTATTACAAGAAGAGTGCTTGGAGCTGAAAATTTCCTATCATCTCCTTTTCTTTTCCAGAAATAGACAAATAATTTCTCTGGAATGAAAAAATCTGTGCTGATCTCCACATTTGCACTACTTACACTTGTGTTACCAAGATAAACTCCAAATAATGGCAAGCATTTTAGTTCAATGAGAACTGAAATCTATAGCTCTGTCATTTCACTTCTTCCTTGGGATTCACTTTTAGTCAAGTGGTGAAACATTTCTATTTAGCTTTCAGAAAGGCAAAATTGCCTTGTCTGAGTAGCAGGCTTACATTGAGGAGGTGTGAGAAATTGGACATTGTGGCAGCTGTTGCTCTGTGCTTTTCCCAGGTGTCCTTTTCCTACCTTCCTCTGTCCCTGCACTAATTGGGTGGGTACAGCCCCCTCTAAAGCCAGCAACGAGCTACCAAGAATAAAATTACATTATAAGACAGGAAATCTGTTTTAAATGCCCTTTGCTAGGGGCTGGATTGTACATCTATTGCTGTGTACTTTTGTGGTTTGTTTTCTAAGTAATGTACTATAAATCTATTAAACCCAAGGCGCCGAGTTTGTTTGCAGCCTACTTGTGCAATGAAAGTTGGTTTCTTTAATTAATTAACTATTTTTTTCCTTCCAAAGCTCACTACCACTTGTAACAGAAACCACAGTGTCTTACTTTGTGAAAACCCCTCTGTGAAGGTGTTTGCCCTCTTTGTCTTGCCACTTGATTTCTTCACTACCTGCAGCCTGGACCTTGGGCTCTGTGTGCTGCTCTGGCACCTCTTGCTTTCCTTTTCAGCTGCTGTTACCCTCTGCCAGTCTGTGAATCTGAGAAATTACCTAGAGCTCCCTTTTTGCTGGATGCTGAATGTCTGGAGCCTTTGCTTGTGCTCAGGTGAGGTTTTGAGGCAACAAGTGTGATTTGATTATTCTCAGCCTAGTGCTCGTCCTCTGAATTTGACCAAACTGGGACTCCCTGTTCAGTCACTTCTGTCAGTGTGTCACTTTAATGACTAAGGGAAAGCAAAAAGATAAGATTGGAAATAAAGTCAAAGCGGTGTTCAGTGAGGAAATTAGTTGGAAATGCCTTTTGTTGAAGTGGTGGCCTCACTTTCCATTTTGCACACCCCAGCTGGGAGCCAGCACAGGGAGAGCAGTTACACAACTGGGAACCCCCCAGCCTGTGACTTTTCCTCTCTGGCAAACTGTCACTTATGACAAAGAAAAAAAACAACCCCCAAGCCAAATCCACACAGTTTCTTTTTCATTTTTCCTACGGCTGCATCATCTGAGACAAGTGTAAAACACCTTAATCAAAACCCAGAGCTCACATACTTCGACTTTATCAGCTGAGACAGAAAACTTGATCTCTTGCTTACCTCTGTGGAATCTCCCCGTGCTCCCTCTGCATGTGCTGAGACCCAAACGTGCTGCTGCAAGGAGCTTCTGCTGTGAATGAGGAAGTGCTGGAGCAGAGGATGTGAGTGTGACTCAGAAATTGGGGGCTGGTTTTCCAGCCAAGCTGAGGAATAAATGGAATTACTGTCAGCTCTCAGTGCAGCACGTACGGCTAGTGTAAGGACTTGCAAGTGACCTAGAAAAAATTCAGGAACATCCACCTTTGATCTTTTCCCAGAATTAGGTATTCTGGGAAATCATAGCCATTTATGATAATGCAGCCTTCCATTATTGCAGCTCTTTCTAGCAGGACTGCCTACCTTTTGCCCTATAGTTAAACATTTCTTTGTATGGATGTGCTACTAGATGTTCAGAACAAGGATTGCCAGAGTTTCTAAAAAACTCTTGTCTCTTAGCTTAAGCAGGCACTTGTGACTTTGCTTAGTTCTTTCTATTGAGAAAAGAAAATAATTAAGAACCTCTTACCTTAGTTTTGACTGATGTTCCTGTATTTGGTTTCCTGTACAGCCGAGCACAGAGGATCCCCTGGAAGTTTCTAATGCCTTTCCAAACCCTACAGGGCCAAAAAAAGCCCTTTTATTTGCTCTGCAATCAAGCACTGATTTTTCTCTGACTCTCTGCTTTGATGTGCAGGTACTGAGCAATATTTACCCCTTATGTTTTCAGCCAGCCATGGCAGAATCTTTTCTCCTTGAGAGCTCCTGCATCTTGCTGAGCTGTGGGTCTGGCATAATCTGCTGTGGCATTTCATAAAGAAATCTGTTTTGCTTTCAATTGGCATTTTCTGCCAAGGTCATTTCTTCTCTAGGGTGGGTTTTTTTTGCACATGGTTGCATAATTTCACAATTCAGTAATTGTGAAAAAATATATTTGGTGGATTCTGTTCAACACTTATTCAAAGTGCCAGTTTCTGGGTCATGTCTCTTGCATTGAATTGAATCCTTCTGACATCTCCCTCTGTTTACTTTACAGATGGATATACAAACTTCTTAATGCACTGTTAAGTGTTGAACTTCACATTATATAAACATGCCATGAAAGGCATACCCATTGGTTTTAATTATTATTAAAGAGTATGAATTAATAATTACTCTTAAAAATAAATAATAGTAATACAACCACTGTTCTCATTCATCTCACCTCCTCCTCTATTTGGACTAAGTAGAGAGCTTGCTATTTAATCATCTGGATGAATTTAAATATTAATATGTAACACTCATACAAAAAAAATCACTTAAACTTTGGAATAGGCCTAGGTCTTTCTTTTCTTCTTCTTTTTTTTTTAAATATTAAGCTAGAAGTTTAATAATTGAAAAAAGTCTAAAAAGTCACCTTTCATTAAACCAGAAAACAAACAAAGCCACCCACACTCTACTTAATTGTTTTAAAAGTAAGACTTGATAAATCAGTCAGCTTCACGGTAGTATTTCAGCAATATGTAATTTCTCACTGTAACAGGGCTGTAATGGAGTTGCTCATTCTCTCCTGTGGCAGTGATAATCCAGAGTATTTCCAGAGGCACTTCACTTTTGGAAAGCTTTGAATGCCTGATGCAATTCATATTTAGATGGGTGGAAGATGCAGTAGAGGAATAAACTTGTGAGTTTGTAGAAGTTATTTTCTCTCTAGCCCTGAAACACAAAAATGGAAGGCATCCAAGACTGTGATTCCTGATGAAGTACCAAAACCATCTATGGCTGCACTAATGTCAGGAGAAAGTTGGTGGTTTTTCCCCTAGTGCTTTTCTGAGAGCTACTCTTCTGGAAGATCCTAATCCTGCTCTGAGAGCTCCTCTCACAACAGGACGAGCATTGTCCAAGTTAATTGCTGGAATCTGACTCAGAGGTGGTATGTGCTGCTCCAGATAAAAGAAAATCATAACAAAGTTTAAGGATGTGAGGGTGTTTCCTTAATGCTTTTTAGGCTAATTCCTTCTTTATGTGCTTTGAACAAGCCTAAATTTAGACCATCAGCTGAAGTAATTTTCCTCTGTGTCCAATGATTTCAGCAGCTTTTTCCATTACATCCCTTTAAGGTTCTATGTTTTTAAACACAAATTTTCTTGTCTTTTGTCTTCCAAGTGCTCTGGCTTGGTGATTAAATACCACCTAGCAAAAAAAATCATGAGAATGGAAAGACTATTGTGCTTGGATACCCTCTGTGTCTTCCATTCTTTTCTCATGTTGTTACTGTCCATCTTGCAGGAGGAGGTAGCAGATATGGATCACTAATGCATTTTTTCCAAACCTCTCAGTGTACAAAAATGCAGGAGCCACAGACACCTGTGGTCATTTAATGGAGTGAAGGCTGTGGGTCTGGTGGGCATGGCCACAGTTTTTACTCCATTTGATTTTCAGTAATAAATACACAGGAGTCACACTGATCTGTGGTTACTGCTCACCAGGATAAGCCTTTCCTGTGTGTGGCTGAGCTTTGGAGTTGCTTTTTGTTGGGCATGATTTTTTTTCCCAGGTTCATCAATGACTCATATGACAGAAGGGAGGTGTTGTGATTGCTCAGTGTTCCACTGTGCTACCCTGAGTGTTGTCAAACCTGAAAGAAAATTAAGACCTGGCAGCAGTGCAATACTGGCTTATAATTGTTTATCTTGACAGAAAAGACTGGAAGAAATGTATTTTTTTTTTCTTCCTATCCTTCCTATTCTCTCAACATCATCATATTCAATTTAGTGTAGGTTGAGTGACCTGAAGGAGGAGCGCTGTTATGGCTTTCAAAATCCAGTCATGACTTTTTCACAGTCCCAGAGTAGTTGAGCTTGGAAGGCACCTCTGGAAGTGATCTGGTTCTGTTCCCCTGCTCAAGCCAGGCCACCTACTTATTTTCAGGCAGAGCCTCCTGTGTGTGCCCATTTCCTCTGGTCCTGCCCCTGGGCACTCCTGGCTCTGTCCTCTTTGCTCCCTCCCTGGAGGCATTTCCACACCCAGCTGAAATCCCACCTGAGCCTTCTCTGCCCCTGGCAGGGCAGCCCCAGCTCTCTAAGCAGAAGAAATACTTGTCTCTTCATTGTAGCCCTTCACTCTCTCTCCTTTAGATTGATTGTACAATTAATTAATTGTAGGAGGAGCCCAGAACTCCAGAGGTGGCCTCATTAGTGCTGAGCAGAGGGAAGGAAGGGATCACCTTCCTCAGTATTTTGCCTAGTGCAGGTCAGAATGCCTTTAACCTTCTTTGCCACAAAAATACAATTCTGACTTGTGTTCAACATTGATCCTTTTCATTTCTCTTGAAGACAGAGGTGATATTTGTTCTCCTCTGCTTCTCTGGCACTGCTCACAGTTGCCATCATCCACCAAGGATTACAAGTGTGGCCTTGCAATGATTTCTACCAATTCCCTCAGCACTCCTTGGTACATCTCATCAAAACCATGAATGGATCAAACTCCAGGTGGATTTTGTCTTTCTTAACCAGGTTTCTGTATGCTCATACAGTGTCTCTGTTCCTTCCAGCTTACCCACCCCTGCTCCACCCTCTGCATGCTTTCTTTTGTGCCTGGGTTTTGACCTCCTTGCTCATCCATGCAGGCCTCTTGGTAAGTTTTTTTTTTTCTCTTTTTGCTTCCTACACGTTGCAATGAAGCAAGAACAGAACAAAACTTTGTTGGGACAAGCTACCAAGCCAACACAAATCCTTGAGCTGACTCGTGCTACAAGCCATTGCCCAATGCCTTGCTGGTTTTCAGTCCCTGGGGCTCCTCACTTCAGTGTTTTTAGATGTCCATGTGATCAGTATCTTTGTCATGCTGCTTTTAGGGTGTATAAATGTGCTTTCTCCCCTCTATTTTCATATTTGCTAGAAGGTTTCCAGCTGAAGTAAAATACAGCCTGGTTTTTCACAGAACATGACTCCCTTGCTCTGTTACCAAACACAGTTGCCCACACATCTGCTAATTCAAAGACTGTCAATCAGATGCTTTCCAAAGTCAGAGCCAGAGTGTTTTCATCACCTATAAGTGAATTGATGGAAGAATGAATGGTTTATGTATTTTAATTTCCTGTATCTGGAATATAACCTTGCACTCAGCTAAGTACTGGTGCAGACTGGTCAAGGGACCTATGTATTTTCATTTGATGCTATGACAGCATGTTGTAACCTTGCAATATTCCTTTTTCTAGGTGTATATTTCCCCTTTGCTTGCGTTTGTTATCTAAATGGCTTCTAAACCTGCTGGCAGAGTACTCCAAAAAACTGAGTCTTTTTTGGCTGTTATTCATCACATATGGGTGATTGTACTTGGTATTATTTATAAATGTGAATTTTTCTCTTTGCTCTTCCCTCACTTTGTTATCCGATGTACCAAATAATACAGACAGTCTTAACCAAGCTCTCCTCAGAAGGAAGATGCAAATTCCAATTGTCATTCTGAGCAGAGGACAGTAAGATTTTTTTGGTAAGGCAGTACAGACCAGCAGTAGCTGTATCTAGCCATGCTCACCTTCCTTACTTCCCATTGTTAAACCTTAATCCTTCTCCAGTTCAGGTGGAAACAAAAAAGACTATTTCCATGAAGCTGGTGAACACCTGAATCTGTGTACTTCATTTGTAATTTTGGATTTGGCTGCAGAGTGAGGCTTTCCAGGGCGTGGGAAGTTATCCTAGTTGTGGCTGGTTTCCCTTGTATCCACATATTTAGCTAATACCTTATGTGGTTAGGACTCTTATCCCAGGATGAGGGCAGATGCAGAGAAATGAAGCAATAATGAATTTTTATTTTGGCTTTTGAGCAACCTGAGCAACAGTGGAAGACCTTTTATGGTGCAGCCATAGTAGCAAAAATTGAAGCAGCATGTTCAACTGCAAAGGAAGAGGTGACAGCCAGCAGCATTGCTGTCCAACAGATGTCCTTAGTCCTGGCAAGAGCAGATACTTGGCAAGAAATGTGTATCTGTTACTGGGGCCTAATGACCTGAACATGCCAGCAGGAATGGGAACAAAAATTCAGCTTGACTGTGAGAAAGGAACGAACTTGAAGCTGATTTTTGCTACTATTTTGTCAGTCTGATCCCTTAAGTGATAAAGCTTTTGGGCCAATCAATTAGCTGTTTGTTTCTCTCTGAAGTCAATTCCCCCTTTTTTCAGAGTACCCTGCAGTGCGTGGCTGCCCCAGGGTCAGGATCTCAGACACTCCAGAGGGAGAATTTGTGCTTTTTCTGTAAAGGTGTTGATGGTTGTATTTGCCACAAGGCTTCTGGATTTTCCTAGGGAATAGCAGCTGTGTAATTTGCTCCATGTATGGGATAAGCAAGACATAAAATAGACTATTTCAGCTGGGAGGGACCTGCTTTAATCAGCAGGGGAAGGCTCTGCTTTGCCTAGAAATATGCAGGGAGCACACCCACTTTTTGAAAGATATTTAACATTCCAACCAGCTTATTTGCAACTATAATAACATTTGGGGGTGTACCTGGGTTCCTGTCTGGAGGAATTGTGTAAGCCAGGCATTGAGCAGAGGTACCTGGGGGAGGTTCAGCAGAGTCCCAGCAATTCCATCTGCAGTCCTTCAGTGATGCAGCTGCTCAGGTTAAGTGTGATTAGAGGAGAGCTTCTTCCATTCAGGAATAAAATTCCTCATGGCAGGAATACCATGAGATCCAAGATAAAATAAATCCTGGACCTTGGTTTATGCTCTGACCAGCCATGTTTTGTGCTAACCTGTGTGAGTTTAGTCAATGCAGTCATTTCTGAACACAACTGTAGATCCAGCCACTCTTGCCATATTTTATGGAGGGTTTTTAGTCTCTGAAGGGTTGTGTGTTAATGTAAATGTTAGCAGCAATTAAAGTGCCCATCCTGCAATTGTTATCTGTAATCCTTTACCCCTGGCCTATCACAAGCTGGTCTAATAGTGGAGAAATTGTTTAGTTCAGCAGCACCTGATGTGCTGTGAGTGTCCAAAGGCCCTGAAGGCAACACCTTCCCTGTAGCTGTGACCCACAGGGACAGCAAGGTGAGCAGGGACTTTGTGATGGGTGAAGTATATGGCAGCAACTCTTCAAATCTTGGACCTCACCTCAGCTAAAAATCAATATTTATTTCTAAATTTCATGAGAGAAAGCACTGTCTTTCCTAGTGTGAAAGTTCAGGCAGGCTCTAATTACTGTCTGTGTAATTGAGTTGCTGATATTCTGCCAACCTGTAAGGAGCAACACCTCAAGAAGGCAAAAAATAATCTGTGCTGCCTTGGCAGTGAACAGGGAGGGACACAAGCTTTGACATGTTGGGTGTGGGGGTGGTAGGAATATCAGTCTTCCCTCCCTGAAAAATAAACAGTGTGAATGAAAATTTCCAGGTGTGTTTGCCCCCAGTCTGTGACAGTCCTGCCACTCAGACAAGGACATTGTGGGAGCTGTGTGCTCTCTTGCTTATCTCCTTGCAAAACTTGAGCAGCATTTGGCAGGCTGTTAATTGCACTTTATCTCTGCTCAGATACACTTTTACATGCTGCTGCTTTGTGCTCACCTCTGCACCTGCTGACTGCTTGCAGGAGCTCCCAGCTGAGATAGGATATATCAGAGATGTGTGATACCAATGTTTATTGCCAGGCTCTGTCCCATCACCTGGGAGTGCAGAGATTTAGATTATGGCTTGCTTTATAAGATGTGCAGGGAGAGATTAATAAAACTGCTGGGCTGTAAAGCCAGGCCTGTGTAGGAGGGGTTTAGGGTCCATTGCCAGCCTCTTACCTGGCTTTTGCCTAGGTGCAAAAGTTCAATGGTTCCCTCCTCACTGTTTGCAGCAGCATTGCCTGGAGACTAAACCAAACAATTCCTTTCTTTTCCTGCCCTTCAGCCACACCCCAAACCTTCTGAAATATATGCAGGCAGGGGCACACCTCTGGTGCCTGGGATTCCTTGTGGCTGTGGGGTGCTCAAGCCTAAGGCACATGTGACCTGGGAACACTAAAACCAGTTTTAATGTAAAAACTGGTATAGTAGAAAATAGTGGAGGTATTTGTCACAAGGATTTACCTCTGTTTCCCAAGACTCAAAGGTTTATTGATGCAATAAATGTAGCCACAGAATCTGGTAGATTCCTTTGGCCAAGTTTCCTATTTCTGAGGAACCATTGTTTGACTTTGTTTAGAAATAATTTTCCACTCTGATTATGTTGTGATGCAGTAGGAATTGCTCAAAAATGAAGCTCAGACACATTATATGAAGCAGTTGCCACACAGCCAAAAATGCTGATGAAAGCCACTGGCTCACTCTGTGCATGCTTGATGGTTTTGTGGTTAATCATTCCAGCTGGCCAGAGTATGTTAATGGGAGCTCTTCTTTAAGAGCTACTTTAAATAAAAATAAATTAAAACCCAATCAATTTCCCCCACAAATCTTCATCTCCTGAGGACTGTAGAATTTTTGCTGGGCTGGAGCAGATGAAAGGATTTTATTTTTTTTTCCCTCTTTCTTTCTTGTTCCTCTTTTCAGCTGAATCAAACTGTCCCAGACAAAACAGCAGGGGCAGGCAGCTGTCTGCCTCATGAGAAATGCAATGTCAAATAGCAAACAGATAATCTGAAGTTAAACAGAACGGTTGCGCAAAGTTTGGGGGTTATTTATTTATTTATGTGCTTAATTATGAATTCTTCTAACTTTTCAAAGACACTTACCCCTCAGCACTGGGGTGTGCTCAGGATTCCTAATGGATTCTTGCTGTGAAGAGACCTGGCACCAAGGCTCACCCTGACAGGGATTCCTGGATTCCCTGTCTCCAGCCCTTCAGTTTCTGGGTGTGTTTTCTGTGTCAGCTGGTGCCAGGAGAGCAGGAGACCTTGCTGGGGTGCTGTCCTTCTGCCTCACCCTGTGCAGAGCCAGTCAGTGAATTCTCCTGGAAAGCATGGTCAGTGTCTGGCCAGCCCTCCTGCCTCGTTCAGTAGGTCAGCAGCCAGCACAGGGCTGGATTTTTCTCAGGGTTTTGATAAGGGAATTCAATAACATATCTTGAATAAGATAGCAGCCCTCTGTGCTGCAGATACAGCCAGATAGAAATATGAGCAAACCCAGATTCAGTCATGAAGGCAGGGTACAAAACAAAAGGCTTTGAAAGACCAGGTTTACCATGGGACTTGTACTTTGCTGATGCAGAGTTTAATCACACTGATCTGAGCTGGTTTAAAACAATAAAAACAAAAAAAAAAACAAACAAAAAATATTTCCAATAAAATTGATGAAGATATTTCATGTTTGCCTACTGTTATAAAATTAGCTACAGTTCAGGAATTTTACACCTTTTTTCCTTGACCTATTTTTAGTTACAGTGACTGTGATAACTGCAATGCTGATGCATTTTACAGGTTAGGTAATACAATAATGGGAAATCTGACTGATGGAGAGATGAATTGAGAGGTGTAGAGTTGCTTCTAGTCCAGCATGATGCTGTGGAAAAGTTGTTTGTGCAAGCAAATCTCATCTTGGTTAGAAACTGCAATCTCAGCCCTGTAATGTGTCAGCTAAGATCTGGCAGAAGAAATGAAAAAAGCATTTGCAGTCACTCCCTGTCCACATTATGATTGTGTTACTGTTGCTTCCTACTGACAGATTCGTGAAAGATTTTTAGTTTGAATGAGAAGTATCTTATCTTTTTCCTCCTTCTATTTTATTTTTTTTTTTTGGTGTAGTGTAATGCCATTCAAAATTAGCAAACAGCTTCTGTTGACTTATGATGTCTATGGGGGTGAAGGCTGCCCAAAAGTAGACTTTCCAGTCCAGCAAGTGGGAAAAGGTCTCTGCAAGCTGGAGATGTGAGTGTAAGCACCAATTCAGCTACTGGCAGCCTCGTGTGACTCTGAGCATGACTGTGTGGCCAAATTTGTCAATTATACAATCTCCCCTAAGCAGCACTTCTTGGAATTACAGAAGAACAAATAAGTAATTTATTGGTAAATTGCTGGTACCTATTTTGGGCAAGTTCAAAGGTCAGCCTAATCATTCTTGATATATGAGTATCTATCTCATCTCTATCTACAGCAGACTGAAATAGGAGACAAGCCCTTTTCTGTGCCAGAGTGAAATTGGAGACAGGCTCTTTCCTAACAATATGCAAACAAAGAGTTTGTGATTAACTGTAACATCATGAGTAATTGCCAAGGACTCACATTTGACAGCAGGGAGCATGGCTCACGTGCAGTAATTATGCTAAGTGCTGATAACACAGGAAATGTTGAAAGCATTTTTCCTGTGCTGGAAGGTAATTGTACAAACTGACCTGTTGTCACATAAGTGTGTCCTGAATGATGAGTGACACAGAAGCTACTGCTCTGTAATTCCCTGGGATGCCAGATGCAGAGATCACCTCAAAGAACATGTGGGGTGCCTTTTTAAACATAGAATGGATGAGCTGGGGAGGGACCACAGTTTTTCATCCAGTCCAACCTCCCTGCTCCTGCAGAGTCCCCTGGAATGCACAGCTCAACATAGTGTCCAGACAACTTTTGAGCATCTCCAGGGAAGATCTCTACAGTCTCTCTGGGCTTCCTATTCCAGTGCTCAGCCACCCTCAACAAAAAGCTCTTCTTCATTTTCAGGTGGAACTTTGTGTCCACCAGTTTCTGCCAATTTCTCTTGTTCCATTTCTCAGCTCCATGCTCTGACCCCTCCCTGCACACAGTGACAGTGACAATGAAGTCCCCTCTTAGCTGTCTCCTTCTGGGGCTGAACATGCCCACATCCCTCAGCATTTCCTCACCACTGAGATGCTCCAGTACCCCAGTCACCTTTGTACCCTTGCTCCAGGAGCTCCACAATCATCCTCAAGTGGGGACCAGATTGCAGTGATTCCATCCCATAATATCATATCATGGAGCTGGTGAAGGCCCTGATGCCCTTCAGAGAAGACAGGAAAAGTCCCAAGAGGCCAACAGCTATGGGGATGGGAGTGTTTTCTCCCTGTGGAGTTAGGCTGTACTCAGTTGCTCTTTAGAGCAGTTTCTCTTCCTCTGGAAAAGAGAGAGCTTAGAAAAATTACACTTGGGGGGTGACATGACCTTTTGTGCATGTTTGCTAAAAATATGAGAATATGTCAAATATGAGAAAGATTTACTTTGCAAGTTGGGAAAGCAACAAATAAATTTCCTTTGACGGAGCACAACAGCTACTGAGGACATTAGAACCAGGGTAGCTAGAAAAAGGGAATGCTTTTTTGAGCAAAATAGATATTTCAACTCTCACAGGTAAAAATATTTGAACAGTGAATTTGACAACAGGACAGATGGATCCAGATCACTAAGTGCAACACATGTTTTCCCTTGGGGCTTTCCATTTGTGGTTTACCAGCCGTGCCACAACAAAAGTCTTTCGCTTTTCTGTGAAAGTGAGTCCATTTATTAGTCTTCCTCCAAAGCTGCATCAACAGTTGCTTTCCTGTGCATGTGTTTAAGTGAGCTTTAGTGAAGGCAAACAGAGGGATGCTGGTGCTCATGTGCAATGAGCTGGTTTCAGCTCATTGAGGGGTGCAGTGAGCTGGTTTCAGTTCTGGAAGCAGGAGGGTGTTTTGTACCTTTGCTCTGCTTGGGGTTGTAAAGTTAGTTGAGAAATGAATGAATCAGCCCAGGCTTAGTGCTGCCTTCAGGCTACTGCCTGACTTTCATGGAGTTTGTTGTGTTTTTCGAGGGATTTTATTGTGTGAGCCAAAATTAAGCAAAGGTGGTCAGCTCTGTGTTGTGTTTGTCTCCCCTCATGTGAGGGTTTTAAAAAGGAGCACTGAGGGACGTGGCTAAAAGTAGAACTGCCACTTTGGGTGGGGGCAATTTGTCTCTGTGTGTTGACAGATTTAATCAAACATCCAGAAGAATGAATGGATTTTATTTAAAATAGAAACATGTAATGTGAAGATAAAAACTGTTATTAATAAATTGCCAATCCTTTGAATGGTAACAGCCAACTGTCATCTAGGACTTACTGACCTCCAGTAATAGTTGGAACCCTAAGCTAAATGGAAACACAGATTTTGCAAGAAATGTATTTAGGTGTATCCATGAAGTAGCCCAGAAGTAAGAAAATCCAACCAGTTAAATTTGTTTTAATACCATATTGTGGAGTGACTGCTACATCACTTCTTAATCTCTGAACTGTTACCGTTGCAGAATATAAAAGTAAAAAACTACTTGTAGGAAAGGCTTCTGTCAGGTACAGCAGCAGCAGAGGCTGCACAAAATTACTCCATGTAGCAGATAAGGAGGAAATGGCTGCAGGACTTCTTACTGAACCACTAGGAAATGGTTACCCTGCACATCTGCACAGATGTTGTTCACGTTTTTGAGGTGTCTGCAAGCTTCCCTCAAGCAAGTTCCCTTTAGGGTACACTGAAGACTAGACTTGGGCTCAGAAAATATCTAATATCTGGATTCATGGACATGAGAGAAGCACAGCTACTCAGCTGGGAGCCTCCCTGGGGATATTGCTTTGACAAAAGACAACTGCTGCACTATTGCCAAATGGTCCTGGTTCCATGAGATGTGAGTACAACAGAATTTTCACATGGCTGGGAATTGAAAGCTGACCTTGATATGAAAAATCAGTGTCTGAGCTCAGAGTTGATACTAGAGTGCCTCTCACACACATAGCAAGGCTATGACTTATTCACAAAAATCATACAATTTAGTCTAGCAACTGGTGCATGAGAGGTCAAGTGTTTCCAGAGCTCAGTTAAAATAATAATCTCCATCCCTCTCTGACAAGATGGGGAAACTGTCCCATCTGGGTAAGAGAGCTCCTCTTTCAAAATTCCTCCTCCTTCAAAATTTCATATCATCAGCAAAGTTTACTCTTTTGCTGTTTTCAGCCAGTCAGTTTGGCTAACTTGGGCCTCAAACAGCAAGGCACATGCACTGGCACAAGGACAATTCAGTTCTTGGCTTTCTGGACATTCATGGATAACACACTGATAGAATTTGCACATTCTTTTTTGTTTTGTTGGGTGCATGTAAGGATGAGACACAAGCACAAATTCACAGGTTTAAAACCTTCAGTTTAAAATCCTGCCCTGGAAGCCATGGGAAAGTGCTTAAATAAAGCTTCAGTTAAATCAAGCAGAGCTCAACCACAGCTTTTGTTCCATCCTGAGAAGGGTAAGTCCAGGTAATATGACATTTACATAGCAGAAAGCACTATTTTTAATTGGTCAGGTTTCCACAGCCTGTTTGTTTGTTTTTTTTTTTCTCACAGCTGGCTCCTGTTGAAAGTGGAAATCCCCTTTTTGCAGGAATATTTGGTAAAAACCAAAATGTTGCTACAAAGGCTTAAAGAAGGCACCTTCCCTTATGATAACACATTCAGTACTTGACCCCATTAGAGCAACCTCTGTTTCTGGGGGACTGGGTCAAAGTGTTCTGCCTGCCTCCATACACAGTAACTGCTGCTGAAAACAGACAATAGAAGGATTGTACTATAGAGAGAGAAAAAAGAGGTCAGAAATCTCACTCTTCCGAGTCCTTCAGTTTTCTTTCTTTTAGCTGCCTTTGTTCACATGCAGTAGTCATCCTCAAGGTAAGGTGGGCAAGAATGTCCCATGCTCCTGACACGTGGCTGCTTCTGCTCCTGGCAGTCCTCAAGGATCATGATTGAAGACTGGACAGCCACCAGCTTCCAGTGGTCTGGCACAGAGTAGCTGAGTCCCAGGTTTTCTGCTTTCCCCAGTACAGGTGCCCAAATCTCTGACAGTCACAGAGGTCTGTCCAAAGTGCTGGGCTGGAGTGGTGACACGACTGTTCTGTGGGCACAGACAGTGGCTGGAATGAAAATCCAGCAGATTTTCTTTTCTCTTGTGTTCTAGAAACTTTTATTTTATTTTTTTTCCGTCTCTCTTGGCAGAAATCTGTCCATTGTATTACAAACAAAGCTGCCACTGGGGGGGTGATGCTTCTCTTGACACATCTCCAGCTGCCCAAATTATTGGTAAACCTTCCATTTAGACAGGTGCTGTAAAAACAAAATAACTTCTTTTTATAAGAAAGATAGACAAAAAACTTCTCCCTAAATAATCATTCCCAGCATGGCTTTTTCCTACATAACCAGAGGAACAAGTTGGAAAGCTATGGAAAAGATATATTCATGGTGCTGAGAGAGAACTGACTGGGGAGAAGTCCTGCCTGGATGCCCAAAACACTGGGGGCTTTCTGTCCTTGTGCCACAGTCAGAAAGTGCCTCTCTGTGCACATGGAAAAAGTTCCCTCCCTTGTGAAGGGATATCTGTGTCACCTTGGGTTAATTTAGAATTATTTCAGAGAATGAGATGCACAAAGCCTCTCTGTGGCAAAGAGAAAACAGCTTCCCCAGGTTCCTCTCAGGAAATGAAGGGGATTCCTTCAGATCATAGTTCAGAATTGCTCCAGCTCTGAATTTCTCCTCACCAGAGTATCCTGCCCCACTGACTGGAATGGGTGTCTGGAGAGACAATCCCACCAGGATGGAATTACTCTTCTTTACAATCTGCCTTCCTCCCAGTTTCCAAACTCTTTCATTGCCTTTGTAACAGCAAAGTTAGTTTCAGTCATCTCATTTTGGTTTGCAGTCTCCAGGGTTCTCACTGCCATGAAACAACCTGACCTTCTCCATAAGGTGCCAGAAACAGAAGTGCATCTACAGTATTGAAAAGCAAATTGCTGTGGCAGAGCATCCCCCTGGCTGCACCTCCCCAGGGCCTTACCCCCCATCTACCTCACACAACAGGATTGAAAATACCAAATAATCATCAAATTAGGCTAGAATTTATCCTGGAGCCCATCCTTTTTACTAAAGTAGTATCAGCTTTATTTCTAAATAATTTCTGACAGATACTGGTTTTCTCTTTTGTTAAGAAAACACAAAGCAGCAAACCTGGACTGATGGAGACTTGGTAGCCTGGACAAACTCTACCTCATTGCTCAACTAGACAATTTCTTCTGACATCCAGCTTAAATCTTCTTTATTTAAGTCTGTTGTGCCTTAAGTGCAGTGTCAGCTGTGTTAGCACAATAAATAACTTGTCCCATCCTCTCAAAAGACACTCTGAAGAGGGTTGTTATTGTGTCCTTAATCAGCCTGACCTTCTCCAGCCTAAACAGACATAACCAATCTCTCACCAGAGATCACATTCCCTGGAGGAATTTTCATTTCTCTGGTATTGATCCAAGTTGCCCTGAAACTGGGATGCCCAAAACAAGGCCCTCAGAGGTGGGACAGCTTCTGTCACCAGTGAGCCACCAAAGCTGCTGTGCCACCTCCTCTTCCACAAGCTGAGTGGAGAAATGACAAGAAAAAATCAGCATCTGGGAAGGTGCCTTTGCTTTGTTCTTAATGAGCCAATCATGCTACAGCAGCCTTCAATACAAGATCAATATTTAGTCTTATTTGTGTTCCAGAGGTTTGGTTTTTTTTTTTTACTCCAGGGATCTAACCAAGAAGTGCCTGGTATCTGTAAGTCTAGAGCAAAAAAAGTTGACCTGAAATGAACAGCTTGTCTTACATTAATGCAGTTCCCAGGAGCAAAAGGAGAAAATCCATCCTTCTCCATAGATTGTGCTCTGCAGGAGAGAGTGCAATGCCTGTTGTTGTTTAGCAAACACAAATGTTGGGGAGCAGGTTGCAGTCTGGAAAATAACTGATTATTAACCCGGTTTTCCATGACTGTCAAAGAATTTCCAGGAGAAGTTTTTAAATTTAAGGGCTATTTTGCTTCTCCTTGATACTATGAATTGGGTGCATTCACAGCATCTGCTACAGCAAACAATGCTCTAATTATAACAGTTTTAGTGAAACCACAGTATTTTCTGTCTGTTCTGCAGAGACAGGCAACAGTCATTAGCTTCAGTAGAAACTATCAAATGAGATATCAAATAGGCAGATATTTCACTCTGTACTCTTGCAAGTCCTCTGTACAAGTTTTTTTTCCAAATCTATCTTCAGATTTTTTTCACCAATTTTCATTTTTCTCCTAGTATAAATAACAAATGGATTTTGTAAACCAGCTGGCCTGCAATATTGAATTCTTGCCTATAAAAATATGAACATGGTGAAGGTCTGAAGAGTATGTTTTTTTCTAGGAAAGGAAGGTCAGTTTTTTAAGCTTGATGTCTGTAGGCTCAGGTTCACAGACATGATGCAAATGATGTCTCTGTATCCCAGTTAAAGACCACCTAGGAGGCAGTGCCTAAAAAAATGCTTCAGTTTGTATCATCCAGCAAATCTAATCTAAAGGTTTGTGCTGAACTTGAATACTGAAGCTATGAAGTTAACAAAAGACAAACAAAATAATGTTTTTAATACTCACAGTTGAGTCCTCCCTGATCTTCTCTTGGTTTGACATCTGTTGAAACAAATGCATGGGTTTCAGCATGTAGGATAGATAATCACAGTCTTCAGAAAAATTAGATTAATATTAAGCAACCTCCACCAAGACTGAGGGTTCAATGTGCTAAATGTTTTGCAAAATGCAGTCCAGGATTCTATTTGCTTACAACCAAGGCTCCCATTTCAGAAAGGAGAGATTTTGGGATTGAAGCAATAGCCCAGCTCCCTGTCTTGGGACAGAGTCCTGCCTCACTCTTGGGTTGTTTCTGAAGGAAGGACATGACTTTACAAGAGCTGCTGCAGATCCTGGACAAGATCACTACCCTGCTTTTCCCTGGGCTTGTCTGAGGTCCCCAGGCTTGCTAACATTGAGGAAGAGGGCATGGGCTGAAATCATGGATTGTCCTTTTCCATGAAAAGTGTCCCTGCTTTGTCCTGTAGATGTTGGCTCCTGGATAGCTGCAAAGGGGTTTAGAGCAAGTGCTCAGTGCATTGGCAGACCCAGGCTGGTCCACAAAATGCTTTTTAAAGCTCTTTTAAAGACATGCACGTGGGCAAAGGCAGCTACAGCAGGGTACACATGTGACAGTGAGACATTTGTGCTTGACCCCAGCAGGACCCTGAGCCCTGAACACCCAGCCAGTGACTCTGTAGCTCTCAGGACTGAATCATGTTCTGATTTCTGCTTCAAACTGTGCTGAGCTGAGCAAGCTACCAGCCCCAGCCTGTTCCATGCCATCTGCCAGGAAGAGCCTGCAGGGATCACAGCTGACAAACCATGGCACAAACACACACAAAGTCCAAGTTGCTCTCACATCCAGAAATCACTTCCTGTGAGGCTCAGACACAGGAAAAAAAGCCCAAAAAGAGCAGCATATCCTGGAGCACTACATTTCCTCCCCAGGGCACCCCAAGTTTTTAATATTGGCATGATTTCCTGCTGCCTTGGGCAGGCAGCTTAGCCATACTTTAACTTTTCCCGTTGAAAAATATTAAATATTTTGGCAAGTGAAAAAGAATTCTTATAATTTGGTCATGCAAATGAAGTGTCTCCTTACCTTTATAGGACACTAGGTTAGAGGACCTCCTCCTCCAGAGCCAGCAGATTAAACCAGTTAGAAGAGCTATCACAAAGACAATGCCAATGATACCAGCTGCTTGAGCACCTCGTCCTTTTTTTTCTATGTTTTCATCACTTTCTGTACTGCTTTTCTTCAGCTGTGTGTCTAGAATGAAACAGAAAAGGATGTCATATGGTGTAAATTTTTACATTTCATCCCAGGAAAATATTTCACCATGTTTTGCATGCATTAAAAAATTCTGAAGGACTAAAGATTTGTGCTACTCATATCACTGTGATCTTCTGAGCAAGACACATCTCCAACTAATTATGTCTGAATACCAGTTTATTCTTCCCTGTTCATCATAATGCATGCATCCTTCTTTCTTCCTTTTTCTTCTTTCCCTCCAACTTTGAGAGACTGTATATTTGGGCTTGTATCTAGACTCAATTGAAAATAAATCTGTGATGTAAATTTGATGGTATTCAGAAAAATGGGTGAACACCTGTTTCCCTGAAGTTACTGAAGAATCTTCACCCATTGCTGCAAACTGAAGGTTTCAAATCACATCTCTTACTCTTTCAATGCAATTGTGAGACTTTAAATAAAACCTCAAAAATAGTAATATGAAGGTCTTCTCCCTCAGAAGACAACATGACAATGCCATTAGGAAAGTAATGATGAGGTTACCTAGTTTTCCTTAATTTAGGATGACAGCATAGTGTATCATCACATAAACACTCCACTGTGCAACTTCTGCTCTTGTGTTCAATTTTTGTTCCTGGAAATAGTTTAGTTTGCCTACATTCATGGGATCAGTGTTTGGGGTGCTCAGGTAAATTAGCTGTGGGTATCAGCTACAGATATGGAAACACTCCCATCTCCTTGCCCCAGGGTGCAGAGACCTGTGGGAGAGGAGGTAGACTGCTGGAGGCAGGACAAGGAACAGCAATGAGATCACACAGCCACCTCTAGATCAGCCTTCCCACTCCAGACAGATTCTCTACACAGCTTTTTGGAAATAATGAACTGCAGCAGTGGTGCTGTAACTATAACTTCTTAATACCTTTTTTTTTTTTTCTTAAAATATCTTTCTGGTTTTGTGAAGAGTTGAGTGACCAAATTCTTGCTTTTCCTATTAATCACCATGTCAGCAGTAAATAGCACATTATACCTGTGCTATCAGGTACATTGTTCTATTGAGCTCATGTTGCCCAGTTGCTGCAGACCTAGTTTGTCATGCACTGTATTAAATTGAGTTTTGGAGACTGAAAACTGAGCTTTGGAACTAGGCAGAGTAAAAAGCAAATGTGACTGTTGCAAGGCTGTTGAGTAGGGGGGTCATAAATCATGGATCTGCTGTATGGTGGCCCATAAAAAAAAACCATGACTCCCCAAACCATCATGTTCATGAGGAACTAAAAGGTTAAGCTCAGAAGCTGCCTCAGATGCAAGAGCTTTTCAGTGCTGTTGTCATAACACACTTGGTGGGTTATTCACTTCAGTGTGGAGGAATTAAACATCAAGCCATGGCTAAGCAGAACTAGAGATTGAAACACAGTCTGAGATCTTCTCATCACTTTTTGGAACCACTGAATTAATGCACAGCCCATGTTAGTGCACACCTACAGACAGAGACACGCTGGTTGATATTCCTGCTACCTAGAAAACATGAGGCAGCATGAAGGAACTTACAGTTGGCTGATAGATTTTCCTGCAGCATCTCATTTTCTATGGAGCACTCTATTTGCATGTTAGAAGTGGCTTTCACTGTCAGTGTGCTAAAAACGTTGAAAGTGCCATTTTTGTGGGATATGATCTCTGTTTTTGATGCATTCAGTTGGCTGTTGTTCACTTTATTGATCCAGTAGACGTTGGGCTTTGGGTATCCATTGCCAGACCTGCAGTTGAAGGTCACCTCCCCTTCAGTGCTGTCATTGTTTTTTATTGGTCCACTGAGTATTGGTTGGCTGTAGCTCACTGGAGAGCAAGAAGAAAAAGAAATAGTTGTTGACATTTTGAAACATACTGGAAAGGCAAAATTTTGAGATGGATTCTGAAGCCAAACTGGTGTGTTTCACACCACTCTCATGACTTGAAAGATAAATTGCCTGCAGGTTTGGTCTGTAAGACAGAGAGCTGAGAGAATCACTGGGAAGGCAGAAAGCTAAAGCCAAACCCAAAGGAAGAAAGGACCAACTAAGCTGCTGTCACCCAGTCACATGCAAGAACTCTCATATCCATGAAAAACAAGAAGAAAAGAAACACACACTGGGTAAACAGTTTTTACATGCATTCTTCAAGGTTTATATTCCCTGTGTATAACATTTAAATTAAGTAAACTTCATTTTAGCAAAGGCCAAAAGCCCCTTTCAAAGTTAAAGGTGAACTTAAATATACTATTGAAATAGCACAAATTTGAAAAGCAGAAATGAGAATTTGGGAAAAGTGACACAAGTTCTTACCTGCTAAACTGAGATCCACTTCTGCCTGGTAAATCACTTTGGAATATTCAGTTGTGTTCTGCACTATGCATTTGTATGTATTCCTGTCACGCTGGCTGACATTTAGTAATAGCAGAGAAAAATCACCATGTTCCAACCTATCCCAGAATAACTGAGTCCTGTCTTTGAAGAGAATACACTGTTTACTGTTATCCTCTTGGCCAGACATCAGTGCATGTACAACTGAACACGTTTTCTGATAGGAATCAGCTATTTGCCAATACACCCGTAGATTTTTTAATTGCAAGTTTTTTCTATTAAAAATGCAACTTAGTGTGGCGTTGTCTCCAAGTTTACTGATGATGTTCATCTTCTCTAGTGCTATAACTACAAGATTAAAAGAGAGAGAGAGAAAAAAGGGAGGTTATGTGGAGAAAAAAAAAAGTTCAAGTACATTCTACCTCATATAGACTCCAGTATTAATTTTATAGCAGGTGGATGAGTGTGCTCACTTTATAGACATTCCTACCCCCCCAAATTTCCAGTGGCTAATTCTCTCCATGTCCATTTGACTGTGCATTGTCCAAAAGGACCTTTTCCCTGAAAGCCAACCAGTCTTAATCATTCCTAGCCCCATAGATCCACAGTTCACTTTGTGCACTGACTGCAGACATATATTCAAGCACTAATGCTTTAATAATAATTTCTTTTTTTTCTTTTTTAATTAAGAAAAATGCCAATTAACTCCACTTAGATCACAGGAAGTGGAAGCATTGGTAAGAAAGAGTGTTGTCATTATTTTGAGACCCAAAAAATTAAGAAGGGCAGTTAAAGCAGTATTTCTCAAAGCTGCATGACAAAGCAACCACATTTTACTATCAGTGACACCCTCTCAACAAATACACTCAGCTGGCAAACCAGCACACCCAGACACCTCCAGTGACACATTTATTAGACATTTACATCTTTAGGGTCACTTGAGGCAAAGTCAGGATTGTATCTGGCTTTCAGAACACTTTTTCTGCCTTCCAGCCATGAGAAGAGCAGGCTCTGCTCCAAGGCAAAGGCAGGAGGTGGCTGGCAGCTGATGCAGAAAGCACAGGCCAGTGAGTCCCACAGGGCTGAGCATCCCTTCTGCATCCAGACCAGGATCTGCAGGTCTGGTCTGGACCTGGGACCAGCAGCCAAAACCTCGCTGGTGCAGCTGGTTGGTGGCACCAGAGCAGTGTCAGGCAAGAGGGGGTCAGGAATGGGAGAGATTACAGCTGGGAGAAGGGATGATGTGGGTGGATGGTTGAGGAAGGGAAGGTGACAGGAGTGGAGGTTTGGAATGCAGCAAGGGCAGTGGTGAGATGGGAGGGAGGTGTCAACATTAAAGGGGGAACTGTCTTTGTGAAGGTGCCCTGGACTCAGAAATAGCTCATTTACACATCTGAGTTGGGCACCTGGCCTAAAAAAACCCCTGAGCCAGACACAGTGCTTGCAGGGAGAAAGGCAGGATGTTTACCAGGCACTTAAACTCTGCAGGGTGGCACTGGAAGTAACAGGCTTGAACTGCAACACAGTTCCTTGGCTCAGACTTTGGGAAACCCATTGCAACAGTAGGAAAAGGAGTGCCCTGGCAAGATGGGTGCAACTCCATCACTGGCCAGAAACAGGCCAGCCAGCATCTATTGAGAATGAATCTGGTACAGCTTGTCCTGATATCAAGACCAGGGAGTTTCCTTGGTGACTTTGTTGAGGTCCTTCTCAGTGATTAAGCAAGAACAGAGGAGAGAACTCTAAAACCATTTAAGTATCACCAGGTGGTGTGATTTAATTCTGCCTTTGTTTTGCAAGGGATATTTTAGAATCATAGTAAAAGTAAAATTACTAACAGTAGGAGTAAATGTATTACTGATAAGTAGTGGTAAAATTACTAATATTGGCTACTTGATACCGTGATGTATAATTCTACTTTTGACTATATAGGTTTATATAACAGATAATAACAGATGTGAGATCTGCTTATCAGCAGCTCTTATTACTCCACTTCTAAGGCCTTTTGTTGACAGAGATAAGTACACAGGGAGGTCTCTGAAGCAAGCAAAGCAATCTGAGCAAGAGCATCCATAAGGTCCCTTGCTGCTCTCTGCAATGAAACTGAAAGAAATTGATTGTGTTTTCTTTCCCTGATGCATGTTAGAGAAAAATTTCACACTGAGGAATTCTTTAGTATCTTGTAGAAAACACAGAGATGTTAATATTGTGCATTTTACAACTACTTTGTGCATTTGGCCAAACATATTAAAGGGAGGGCAGTTAAATTTTTACTTTTTCTGAACTTACCAGATTTCAGGATATGAAGGAGCAGTAACAGAAATCCATACCTAAAACAAAAAGCAAACAAATGTTACAACTGACTTTGCATCTCTGCTGTTTAAATAAGCAATAAAAATTCTGATTGTCTTTATATAGTGGCAGAAGTAGGTAAATTAGGTACTGCTCCCATGTAATGCCCCATTAAGTATTTGCATTTTTGACAGCTGCAAAACTTCTGTTTATACAGCTCAGCAGTGGTTTGGTGGCCAAGGCCATGAATAGCAGAAAAATGCACTAATATTGGAATCAGGGCAGAGGGCATGAAGCTGGTGTTGGACCTGTGCTCTCTTCTGAAATAATCAATTGGCTTGCTGGACAAACAGCCTCTGGAGGCTGTCTGGGCCACTGGGAAGGACAGGGGCTGCACAGGTCAAAACCCATCTTTTCCAATGTTTTGCTGAAGCTCAAGGAGTTAAGGTTTTGTCTGGTTAAATGGCAAACAGCAGCTGACCATGCTGCCCACCAGGTTGTGCACTCAGTAAAAATGTATAAACAGGAAATCTGCTGATAGTGGAGAGCTGTGCAAAGGTTTCTCCTGGGAAGAATTTGGTGTGTTTGATAACTCAGGAGGGACAAAGCTGTGCAGGAGTTTCCCCAAAGGAAAGGAGGCCATCTCACTCATCTATAAAGTCCAGATGATTTAACTCTCATCCCACAGAGGTTTAAGTAAGATAAATGGACAGCACTTCCCTTCCAGTTACTTTAAAATAGCCTTTCACCACCACACTTAGTCACACATTGTGCTCTCCTTCCTCCAGACTGCTGTAGGAAGGGAAAGGAAGATGATGGAAAGTTCTGGAATGAGAACTGTGTGGCTGCAGCTGCCAGCCTTGATATATTGTCCCAGGTGCAATGAAGCTGCAAAGCTGAGCTGAGGGCACAGTGGCAGGAGCACTGGGCTGTCACCAGCATACCCAGCTCCCCTTGGCAGGCACACACTACCTGGGCACAGCTGGCTTCCTTCCCCCAGTGCTCTGAGCCCTGGGCTGGGGCAAAGGGACAGCTGCTCCCAGCAGGCCATTTCTAATCAGAAAATTAGAAATCCCACCCGCCTCCATCCTGTCACTGCCTTCCCTCCAAACCAACCCTGCCCTGCCTGCTCTCCTCCCTCCAAGCCCTCAGCTAAGCTCACTCCCCAGCAGCCATTTCTCACTTTGCTGTGCTTTACAAAATCCCTTCTCTTCCAGGCTTCCTGCCCTTTCCCCACAACTTCTGCTGCTCTGTCCAGCCAAGCACAGGAATTCATACATCACTTCCCATCTTTGCTTCTGCCCAGCTTCACTCCCACCACCTGCCTGGGCACAACCTGGGGCTCCTCTGCTGCAGAGGAACGTCTCTAACTCCCATCTGCCCCCCAAGAAAATGATAATCTTCCCAAACATATTCATCTTCCCATGCAGAAAGAAGAGGACATTCCTGACACAAAATCTACTTCTACCTGAAGCCCCATTGGCAGAGACTGAGGCAGAGAAACTTTAGGGGAGGACCAGTATGAAATGTATTCTTTTTTGTATACTTTGTTTTCTTTTTCTGTGTCCTTTGAAATTATCTGATAGATGAAGCTTTAAACGTTTAAGTGGATGCCCAGTGTGGAAAATTTCTGCTCTATTACTTCAGTAAATCTGCAATCAGTCTCACAGGAAGTCTCCCAAGGAATCACAACTACAGTGGTTTTTACACGTGGATCTGCATTTTATTCCTGTTGTATTTTTTACACACTTTTGTTACAGGCTTGTAGAGGTCTGTTTTGGCAAGCTCAGCTCATGCACTCCTCAATTTTTCTTAATCCCATGCCTGTGTTTGTTTTATTATTCACCACCCCAGTTAGAAGCTATGGATATAGCAACTCATTTGAATAGAATGATAACAATAACTGACTGATATTTATGGGACTCTCTAGGGAATTTCCCATGGTAGGCATTTGCTAATGCCAACAGACATTTAGATATTCAGCCAGAACTGACTCTCATACGTATGTATACAAAGCAGATCTTGATTTCTTATTTTAGTAAGTGATGCCACAGTCAAGGTTGGACAGATGCAGAGATGCCTCACTCTTCTACTTGGAGGAAGTTGCAGCTGTGGTTTGTCGGGGCAGTGTCAACCCACGATGTTCCCCTGGAGTAGCTTTAATTCCAAGCTTCAATTGGAAAAAGGGAGAAATGCTCTGCCTGCAGACAAATCTCCCTTTTGTCCTCTCCATTGACTCAGCTCCTGTGTCCATCACACTAGCAGTGATCTTAATTAAGCCGCACTACTTTCTTCGGGTCTTGCTCTCATAATTAAAAAAAAACTTTTTTTTTTTTTGGTTTTTTTTACTTTTTCAATTCTTTCCCACACCTTCCTCTTCTGCAGGTTTTTAAAAATACCGTGTGAAACAGGAGAAAGTTGCACTTCCCATTTCATACATTCTTGCTGGATGAGATGATTCTTCCTACCAGCACCTCAACTTTTTCATCACTACTCATCTCAAAGCCATGGGATGTTGCTGCTGCAGCACACTCTAGCCAGGCAAAGAGATACCCTGATGCTTGCAAAAACCAACTTTGGGGGCTCTGCTCCGCTGCTGAGACCCACTGTGTCCCTTAACCTTGTGGCGACCCGGCTCCTCTCGATCAGCAGGTGCCCTGAGCAGGTCACCTGCAGTGCTTTTCTAACAGCGCCTGTAAAGCAGCGCTACCCTGGCAATAAAACTCAGGTGAGTCAGGTGCCATCGAAACCCTTTCGCTGAGAATATCCATAAAAGGCCCGTCAATTGCCTGGGGCCCTCGATGGCCGCGTTCGGAGAGGGGACCCCTGCCCGGGCAGGCGGGGAGCTCCGGCAACACCGGCTCTGCCCGTCCCGGCTCTGCCCGTCCCGGCTTTCCCGTGTCCCGGCTCTCCCGTGTCCCGGCTCTCCCGTGTCCCGGCTCTCCCGTCCCGGTTCTCCCGTGTCCCGGCTCTCCCGTGTCCCGGCTCTGCCCGTGTCCCGGCTCTCCCGTGTCCCGGCTCTGCCCGTGTCCCGGCTCTCCCGTGTCCCGGCTTTCCCGTGTCCCGGCTTTCCCGTGTCCCGGCTTTCCCGTGTCCCGGCTCTCCCGTCCCGGTTCTCCCGTGTCCCGGCTCTCCCGTGTCCCGGCTCCGGCAGCGCTGCCGGTGGATGGGCTCCGCTCCGCAGCCTGCCCTGGATCCGGGGGTCGCCCCTGGCTCCAGTTAAGCAGCCCCATCCCCGCCAGCGCTTTCCTTGCCCGCTGCAGCAGCAAAACTCGCCTTTCCCTCGGGGGGATGCGCGTCCCTGCCCGGGCAGCGACCCTTCCTCCCCCCGCGGCCAGCACTCACCCTCGCGGCTTCATCGCGCCGGAGCCGGGCCGAACCAGCCGAGCTGAGCCGAGCCGTGCTGAGCCCTGCTGAGCCGAGCCTAGCACTCGCCGCCCGCCTCAGGCCGTTCCCCTTTCCCTCACACGCCTCCCTCGCCGGGGATTTCCTGTCGGTGCTGTGCGAACGGGGGAGAGGCACAGCCCCTCCTGCAGTGAGGATGGCTCAGGGACCGGCCCATCCCCACTGACCCTTCCCCAGCCTCAGGGACCGGCACAGCCCCTCCTGCAGTGTGCTGAGCTCAGGGACCGGCCCATCCCCACTGACCCTTCCCCAGCCTCAGGGACCGGCACAGCCCCTCCTGCAGTGTGCTGAGCTCAGGGACCGGCCCATCCCCACTGACCCTTCCACAGCCTCAGGGACCCGCACAGCCCCTCCTGCAGTGAGGATGGCTCAGGGACCCACCCATCCCCACTGACCCTTCCCCAGCCTCAGGGACCGGCACAGCCCCTCCTGCAGTGAGGATGGCTCAGGGACCGGCCCATCCCCACTGACCCTTTTACAGCCTGGTCGGTGCCGCTGGATGCGGGTTCCCGGCTCCCGCAAACCCTTCTCCGCAAATCCCAGCCCGGTCCCCGCCAAGCGGGATGCCCTCACCGCTGCTGTGAGCCGGGGCTGGGCAGTTTTAATCCCAGCATGGAGACAGCGGCATCCTCTCGGCTCTGCGATGCGCCGGGATCGGTCCCGCAGCCCCGGGGGAGGGCAGGGACCGCACCCGCTGCGCTCCGGGGTCTCGAAGAATCCTACCTGGGAAAGTTGTTTCAAAGTACTTTAGATGTATGTTTGCATAAATAGCATATTTATTCTATATTTATATTTTGTAAATAGCTGCATGGGATTTGGTAGAGAACAGAACCGCACCTGGAGCCGTCGTAGGTGTGTGGTTTTAACACCCGGGTGTTTAAAAGCTGCGGTTCTCAGTCTCTGCAGTTTCATTTTTGGCTTCATATCAGCGGCTGTGTTTGTTGTCAGGAGCTTCAACACAGCTGGGGCCTCTTTGCCACCCTGAGTGTTTGTAACACGCAGCACAAACCCGTCACAGCATTAATAGTTAAAATCTGCCACATTCATGTTTTATTTTTTTTTCTTGGTTTTAGTCACCCAGCAATGTGATTACGTTGTGCATAACGAATATGACGCTCTGGGGTTGTGCAACACCCGCAGGTCTCAAGGCCATTTCCTCTGCCAAACAGCAGCAAAACCGGGGATTTTGGTTTTGGGTCCTAAAGCTGACACTGCTTCAGCCTCTCTGTGTACCACCTGCAAATCAGTGATCGGTCTGGGAGGCTAGGTTTAAATTTGTGCTAAATTTAAAGAAAGATAAACTTTCCTATGGAATTATGCCTGAGTTAGAACATACTTGCATCAGCCAATCCATGTCTCCCACTGAAATATTTCCTGATGGACATGTGCATGACACTAAAGCTTTACTTAAGAAAAATATGACTTGAAAGTGAGAAAAAAGTCAAGGCAGAAATCACAGTAGCTTTGGCCACTTGGGCAGTTTTATGCAGGGGTAAAGAACAAAAGAAGGTACAAGGCATGAATGATTTTGCAGCACTTTTCCAACATTTTTTCTCTGCCTACAGAGTAGCTAGTAGAACTAGCAAATGGAAGAGGTACACTTAATAGAGGGTGAGAGGAGGACAGTGCACAAACACACTTTTTTCCTTAATTAGGGAAACAGTGAAGGAAGACACAAAGCTCACTGCTAAGAACAGTCTGCTGAGGAGGGAAAAAATGCAATTGCAATTAAAGTATCTTGTGATTCTGAGAAAATAATTTATGAGAAGTGAATGAACAAAGAGGAAACAATAATCTGCTTGTTTTCTCTCTAGCTCACATTTTGTTGCCACACCAGGCAGTCAGGGAATTGGCCAAAAATATCACTTTTAAGGCACAAATTCCAAGATTGTTCTGTGCAAAAGAGAAAACCTGTAGCCCTGTAAAACATGTTTTGGGCAGCAATGACAATCCATTTATTTATATCCAGAGAAGGAAAGTACTGTGTTATATTTAGTTATGTTGTTAGAAAGGAGCACTGATATTCACAGTTCTTTATTAGTTGTGTATGTTGAGATAGTTGATTTCCTATTGTTTTAGGAATAGCAAGGGAATGACTACATTGGCAATGCTTTTCCCAGCTCACTGTGTGTGGGCATGTTAAAAAGAAAAAACATCCACCACAGTATGTCATTGCTGACAATGTCTCTTGAGCCTCTTGTATTCAGGCCACATTATCCCATGTGGAATGATCCCAAAGAGAAGAGTGCTCTTGCTCTCTGAATTGCCCTCTGCTCCTTTGCTCAGTTTAATTTCTGCCAGCTATCCTTTGCTCTGATCATTTGCTCAGGACACTAGATGATGCATCAAAAAATCTCTTTGGGAATAGAGTTCCCAGGTTTTAGGGTGCGAAATGCCTTCTGGAGAAGGGTTACTTTCTTTTTCCCATGCTCACTACATTGTAAGAATGATGAGAGAGAACACAGCTGAATAAACTCAACCTCAAGCCAGATGCAGATTCCTTTAGCTGAGGAAGAGAAGGACCAGATTGTCTGAAACCATCCAGCAGAAGTTTTCCTTCTCCAACAGACGGCTGTTAGTTTTTAGGACAACTTCTTCAGCATGGCATTTCTGATCCCACATAACACACAGAGCATTGGAAATCCTCTGAGCAATTAAAAAAACTCATCACAATTAAACCTGGATCCCAGTGACTGGCAACCTCTATACAGAGAGCATGAAGAGGGAGTCCATGTGCAAACATTGGCTGCTCTCTGTTAAACTAAGACATAAAGATATTTAGAACACACCAAAACTAATTTCAAACCTCAGCCTTCCCAAACTGTGGTAAGATGAAGTCCAGAAAATGCCCTACAATGTTTTGGTGATCATCTGTGAGGAGAACTGATGAAATGTTCAGAGAAAATCCTTGAGAGCCATCATGGCAATATCTGAACAGGTGGAACATTTTTGAAATGCAAACACAATTACATAAAATCTCAAGACTAATACTACATTACTCTAAGGAGATAAAATGCAGCACAGATATTTGCTGTACAAATTAAAGATTACATCAATAATTTTTAAAAGGCAGATTAAAAGAAATAATATTACCCATGATTTTATAAATATAATTGTAACTTTATTATCGTTGCATCAACATAACTGTTAAAATAAATGAGCTCTGATTTGAAATTTTAAAACATACTAAGCATGGGTTTGAAAACTGATGCTTTGTTTCAAGTCTAAATGGACCTTATAGAAAGCTATTTTAAGAACAGGTACAGTAAAAAAGTCTTACCCCTACATTAGAAAGCAAATATGTTCTGCTCTAAGCCATTGCTGTGAAGTAAAGAATCTAGCAAATTTTGGAAATATCTGGATGAAATCTGATGGAAATCTCTGATATGAAAATATTCCCCCTTGAAGAAAATGGCTATATTCCTGGATATGTTAATGTCAGAGCAAAACAGTGCCATCACACACCAAAAATAATATTTTAATATTGTCTTTAGAATTAAAAAGGAAAAAAAAAAAGGTTTTCTTTCTCCTCATGGCACAGTCAAATGGGAACCTGTGTAATGCAACAGGATATGATATGGGTGCCAATTAGTGAGAAACAGGAACTGAAATCTGTGTGACTTAATGTTGTTTATTGAATTATTTGATAAAATATGGTACTACTACTAGGATTTGATGAGAACTGTAGTTTCATTTTATTGTAAAAACCTGGCTTGACCCTTAACTCCAAAAATTCCCTGTGATACACTTGCAATACAAAGTGTAGATAGAGTGTAGTGTGGCATTTGGGTTTTTGAAGATGTGGTTGCAGGACAGACGAGTGGTTGGGCTGAATTCCCCTAAAAGCCCTCTTTTTCAGGGGGTGTGGTGGTCAGCACATTAAGCCTGATTCCATTGTGGGTTAGAGGCAGGTCTGTAGCTCTCAGTGCAGTGAGTACAGGTGGGGATCTACCTCTGGATGCTGCCTGGTTTTTGTGTGTGTGCCATGCCATGGCTGTGCTGCCTCTTTCTTCCATTCACAGCAGGAAAGGGCTCACCCCAGAAAGTAGTAAAGGAGCAATATTGCTTGGCTCATCAGCTGGTGGTCAGCAGTCTAGCACCTTCCTCCAGCCCCTGGTGCTCAACATCTTGCAACACTGATTGCATACATGTAATATTTTGTAATGTTTTAATTCTGACTTTCCTGACCTCTTTTCCTCTTTTTTTCCTGGCACTTGTCTCCAGCTAATATGGCCTCTTTGTCCTCTTCCCATCACTGACATTGGTGTGATGTAATGCAGGCAAAATTTGGTGGAGCAGTTGTACCAGTTACAGCTCAGAGAGAGAGGAGTGATTTTATTTCTCAGGTTTTTTTGTCAAATTATTGGTTCCCACTTTATTTTGGAGAGAAAGGAAAGGAAAGGAAAGGAAAGGAAAGGAAAGGAAAGGAAAGGAAAGGAAAGGAAAGGAAAGGAAAGGAAAGAGAAAGGAAGGAAAGAAAGGAAAAGGACTAGGAAAGGAAAGGAAAAAGGAACGAAGGAAAGAAAGGAAAGGAAAGGAAAGGAAAGAAAGGAAGGAAGTAAAGGAAAGTACAGGAAAGGAAAAGGAAAGGAAAGGAAAGGAAAGGAAAGTGAAAGGAAGGAAAGGAAGGAAAGGAAAGGAAAGGAAAGGAAAGGAAAAAGGAAAGGAGAAGAGAAAGAAAGAAAGAGAAAAGAGTGGAAAAGAAAGAAAGAAAGAAAGAAAGAAAGAAAGAAAGAAAGAAAGAAAGAAAGAAAGAAAGAAAGAAAGAAAGAAAGAAAGAGAAAAAAAGAAAAAGAAAAAGAAAGAAAGAAAGAAAGAATCTACATCATAGAGTGGTAGGTGCTCCTGTAACAGGTGAAGGAAATAATGTGGTCTTTGTTTAGACACATTCCAGAGATAATACACACTGATTTTCATTTCTGAAGGGGAAATTTTGAAGACTGTGCTCTTTTGTATGAAGAGAAGTCGTGATCTGCTATAACATGATGATATTTAAGATGAGTTTTTGCTTTAATGACGCAGAAATAATTTTTCCTGGGGTAAAGAAGGATGTGATCTGGCAGGGTGTCAGCTGCTCAGCGAACACTGCCCATCCTGATGTTACCTCCCTGAAATACTCCAGAAAGCAGTGAAAAGGAGATGAACATTGCCATTCATCTACACTTGGGTGGTCATGCTGCACAGCCAGCCCTGTGAAGCAAACATTGACTTTGTGACAGCTGAGGGGACCTTGCTCCAGAGAATGCTGGACACTGCTGCTCTGCCCTCTGGCTCCAGCCCTTCAGCTTCCCCAGACATCAGCACTACTGGGACCTGCTCCTGGGGCAGCTGGTTTCAGCCACAACATTCCCTTTGCCAAAGAAAAGAAACCCCCCCAGTTTGCTTTCCCAACTTGCTGCACCAGAATGATAAGAAAGCTGGCTGGCCCCCAGGGCTGGCAGACATCCCTGCCTCCTCCACCCCTTCAGACCCCATCCTTCTGATCCCAAAGGCAGTAGCAGAGGAAAGAGCAGCTGGAGACTCTGACATGTTTGCTCCCACAGGCACCTGACTCCCCTCCTGTTTTATTTGGGATCTGTGTTTGTTCTGGTGACTTTGCAGAGGCTGAAGGACCTTTAAACCTGTTATTTTGACTCCTCTGAGTCACCAGAGTGAAAGGGCCCTGAGCTCTTCAGCAAATGCTTGGTTAGAGCATCACCTAGACCTCCAGGTGTAACCTACAACCCCAAAACAAGCACATGAGTCTATTATGTCAGTCAGTGGCTCATTTCCAGAGCTCCTTATTTTTACTCAACAACTTCTTTTTCACTCTCCCATGACAGAGGTCTGGATTTGCTTCCAGTCTTTGGTTTCTCTTCTCATTTCTGTGCTGGAGTGAGAGCCTTGCTAGAGTGATTACCTCCTCTCTCCTCTCCAGCCATTTGATGGGCTTTGTGCCACAGCATTACACTGAAATACATTTCTGGTTTTTGTGAACTTTGACCTTTCATTGCATTTCTTGCTTTTCTGCAGCTTGAGGAATTATTGGCATGGACTACTGTTCTTCACCTGTACAGGTAAGGGTGCTAAGGGTGGAATAGAACCCAAATTCAAAGGCAGTTCAATGAATGAGTCAGTACAACAGGACTGATGTGCTTTAATCATGCAAAATCAGGTGCTTTGCCTCTACTCCATCAGAGGAGCAACAAATTAGAAAAATTAAAATTTGTGTCTATTCTTTGCAGGGCATTGGAATTGCTGTCTTCATTGCTCTTTTAGCAGACTGGCTCTCCCCAAAATGTTAAGTGGAAAATGGAAAAAGAAGAACAGAAAGGCAGGCAGACATACAAAACACTGGTAAACCTATTTTTAAAACCAGATGACTTGCATAAATAAGCCATATTAAGCTCTGAGTTATATGTTGTAGAAACTGATTTTGTGAGAAGGACAGGCCAGAGTTCAGATTTTCCTCCATTGTCTAAAATTTTACTGTGCCTCAGGAAAAACGGGTCCTCAATTTTGTTACTTTAAAAATACAAATAATTTGCTCTTGTGACCATTTTTAAAAGGAGTCTTAACTACATAAATTCAAAATGTTCTTGGTTGTACAGGAAGGTTGGTGTTTTTTGGTTGGTTTTTTTTTTTTTGGTTGTTTTTAAGTTTGCTAATTCATGCTCAAAGTGGAAACAAGGAAATGTTGCCCTTGTAAAGACAAATATATATTTCATTATTGAAAACACAGGGCAGTTGTTCAGCCTTTGAGGTCTGAGATTGCTGAGAGATGTTTTAAGATTGTATTCTGATTGTTTAAGATATTACAGGCTTAGTTTTCTAGAGCACTTGTTAAGTTTCTCTGTAGTGTGAATGAAGAATTGTAATCCCTTTCATTCTCCTCTTTGAGTGTGTTTACATTAGCAGGATCTGTGTAAATCTGCCATTCTGCAGCTAATAACATTAACAGGCTGTCTGCTGCTGCTGTACCTCAGCTGGGGTGCAGAAATGTGCATTTTTCTTCCCCTCATGAGCACATTTGTGTGTGTTTGGTAGGACCACGAGTGAAGGAATACCCGTGGATGTGCAGCTCTGTCCCTCCTCCATCCTCCTTCTCAAATCCCCTGGAGATTTATTAGGAGAAAAAAAGCTGCTGAGCAATGTTTGGACCTTTCTCTGAGTGACTGTTTTAGGGAGTAAAATCTCAGCAGTGAGATTTTTTCCCTTGTTCCAATCAGTTTTATTTGATTTCCCAAAGTAGGTCACCTCAGAGTTTGTGCTGTCACAAATCTCCCTGAAAAGCTGTCTTTGTTTAATGTTTAATGTCTGTTGTTAGGATTTAGTGTGTTTTGGCTGTGGGAGACAAAACAACAGATGATTACTTTCAGGGAGGAATTTGCAAGGCAACTTGTCTATAAACTAAAAGAAAGTTTGGGATTATTTTTCTTGCCCTGGTGGTTTTCACTCCCACTCAGTGTATAATACATCAACCTTGATAGAAAGGAGCTCATAAGACTGCTCTAGAGAAAGTATTGGGATTTTAAAGTTTTGTGGTGGTTTTTTGTTTTGTTTTCTTTTAAACTGGACCAGATTGGGCATTCATTTAATTTTAGGAAAGGGAAGGAATCCCATTTCTCCTGTGTGCTACTCATATCTGCACAGCAGATTCAATCCATACCGTGCTTTCAAAATATCAGGACTGTGGCAGGGAAATGCATGTGTGTGTTCACATGTGCATGGGTCCACAAGAAATGTAAGATGACATTGTTAAAAAGTTCTGTCTTCCCCTTGACCATTTCCATTATGAGAACTTTTATCCATGAGCACAGGAGGTTAGCAAAGAAAGCAGTGGGAGTGAAAATCACATTGGATGAATACATTGGCAACACAGCACATATCACCGAGCAAATACTAATCTTTTACTTTGTTCTCTGCATTACATACAGAGATTTTCACCCAGATTCCAACCTGCTGGAATAAAAAATATGAGCTCCTGTGAGGTAGGAGCACTGAGCTTCCCTGTTAGTGTTGGTTTCCCCACCCAAGCTCCTGTTTTTCCACGCAGGGTTTTGCTGGAATCACAGCTGGAAGGGTCTCAGGGGAGCATGCAAGCAGCAGCTCTTCCTGTGCCTGCAGGCTCCTGCATGGGCTGCCCAGACCCGTCCACCCACACAGCCACAAAAGCAGAACAAGCTGAGAACAGGCAGAAGGGGTGAGGCAGTCACCCAGTGACACAATGGAAAATGTTCAATGTGGCTAAATCATCCGTGCTGGGGCTGATGGAGGGCATCCCTTCTCATGGGAATGTTGCTAGCAGTGGAAATAATTTAAGAGTATTTGGGGTAATTCTGTCCCTGAAGTTTGGAGGGATTCAATTTAAATCTGGACCCACAATGCCAGATATATCTTTGATATATATTACAAATGTTTTTAACTTTACTACCTCCTTGGGATTACTCAAGTCTATATTCATTGCCTTGCCAGTAACTTTTTTTTTTTTTCCCCATCCAATATCAGACTCCAGTAAATTATCTGGACTGCTTATATCCTCCTGGCTCCTAAATATATTTGTTCCTGTATTACCCCCTAACAGTGTGTTTTAATTGTTTCTGAGAATCTTATCTTTTGGTTCATGACTATGGCTTTGTGTGGGGCCACTCCAGTATGGTCTTGCCCAAGCAGAAGGCATCCATTTGGCATTCTTCTAATTCCCAGTGGAAGAATTGAAATATTTGGTAAGCTATTAAAAGGAAAGCAAGTCCTGCAGGGGAGAACATCGCCTGCTCTAGTACCACAGCCCTGAGAATTTTCTGAGTCATATTTTGTAGAAAACATTAACTTTCTGCTGACCACTGGCAGCCTGAGAAAGTGTCTAAAAAGCATGTCCTCATTTTGCTGCAGTGATTGGTGGTGTTTCACTGGGTTGTGCTGGGGTCCAGCTGTTGAACACAGGGTTGGCTGGGCTGCCTTTGATGCTGTGTTCAGAGACAGGCAGGGTTTTCACCCTGCTGAGGGGGTGTAGCTGAGAAGAGAAAGGTCTGCACTGCCTGCACTCACACCTCAGCAGCAGGCTTTGCCAAAAGCTGATGCTCTTTGAGCCAGGGGCAAGCCATGAGGTGAATCAGTCTGTCAAGAAGCAGGGCAGAGCTTGGTCTCCTCCCAGCTGGCAGTGGTGCTTGTTGTGAGTCTTTTGCATGGCCTTTCCTCAAGTGCTGAAAGCAATTATCTCTAATAATTACCCAGTAAAATAATAGTGTAGCTGTAATTTAATGTGATTGCTTTGGTTCTGTGTTTGCTTCTCATCTGTTGCCAGATTGGATGTGAATTGAAGTTGCCCGGAACAAAACTGTAACATACAAATGGAATTGTACCAGTTACACTGACTTTTAAAAAATGTTTTCCTATGAGCTCTCAGGAGATTATATTTTATGATTATTATCCTGTTTCTATTCAGATAGCAAGGTAAAACACTTTTGAGTATGTTTACAGGATGATTTTTAAACTTGTAGACTAAGAAATTCTGTTCTTTCCTCTGATTCGCAATCCTGTACTGTTTTCTTAAAATGAGACATATTTTATTATTCTAAGTTATAAATAATCATTGTTTTGGTAAGCATTTGAAACAATTAAAGAGAAATAATATTTTTATATGTTAGTGCCTTAGGGGTACTGATAGAGGTTTCCACCCTCCAGGCAAGTAGGGGACACACAGGTGTCAGTGGGACTGTCTCAATAAAGGATTTACAGAATAAAGACCTCAGTGTTCTACAAAGTCACCACAAAGGTCAGCATAAACAGTCTCTGAGTAGATAATGAAATAGCATAAAACCAATCTCATCCTCATGTCAAATAAAGACAATAATGTGGTTGTGGAATGAAAAAAAAGTATATTTTTTTAATGCATCATGGAAGAAATATGAATAAGGAAAGCTGCAGTCTAGATCTGAATCAAGATCAAGAGTCAACAAGATCTTATTATGTAACTGAAATCGAAACCAGGACTTAATAGGGAAATGACACACAAATCTCATAAATTTTGGATAACCCCTGACCTGAGAGACAACCTGTTTTAGTCAGTTTACATATATGCTATATATTTGCAAATATTTATTGAGCAGTTCTTGTAGCACTGGAGGAATTATTAGACCAAGCCAGGGAAGAATTTGTTAGGTGCATATTTTAAGCATGCCAGCAGACATTGTTATCAAAACTCTATTGTATTAAGAATGTTTACTATCCTTTTGAAAGCATTTAAAAAAAATGTTTTCATAGTGACTGTGAATAGACACCGAAACTTAATCATAATTGTGCCCAAACAAGCACTATCTGCTTGTCATTTCATTAAATAAAAATGTGTCCCTATTGTCTTAGGTCAGCTTTGAAGAATTAAAATAAACATATTTTATTTATCAAGGGAACAGTTTAATCGGATTTGCATTGCATACCAAGTTTAGGGCAGTAAAGAGGAACTGCTTTGCAGTTTATGTGATGATTTCATTCATTATGAGATGTAGTTAGGGGAAAAGACTTGCTCTCAAAAATAACACCCTATAAATTCTGGGAATGCAGGAAATGTAAGGCAGTCTTGTATAAAATGTAATTAATATCTCTGCTATTTCAAGAAATATCTTTGGTTCTTTCAATCTGAGACAATACTGAAGTTGCAAACAAGGTGAGAAAAACTTGGAAGTCCCAATCCAAGTCCACTGGCCAATTACAGGATCAGATCCTGATATGGAGTAAGCACCTGCAGATAACAGGGCAGGCTTTATTCTTCAGTAGTAACCTAAGAGGATGATGGGGATAGCTGGCTGTTTCACCAGAAAAGGTAGAGCCAGAAGTGAGAGCTCTTGAACCTGCAGGAACTCCCTGGCTGGTCACCTTTGAGCAGATGATGTGTCATTTCTCATCCATCTCATGGATGTTCTCTGTGTGATATTTCTGTATGGTCAAGGCTTTTGTCTTTTAAAAGAGAAAAATACACAGTTGTGTGCAGCTCCTAGGCTACAGTGTCAGCCAGGTTTTAATATCATGGGGTATTAGACATAATGTTTGTATTGTGGGCTGGATAGGGCAGTTCCCTTCTCTGGTGAAGAGATTTCTGCTCTCATGCTTTCTAAGAATCAGCATCCCAACTCTGTGGGGATGGGCTTCTCCAACAAATAATAATGCAACACCAGTGATAAATCTGTAGTGTTTTAAATTGTGTGAGTGGCTTGTAGTTTTTTTTTAATATCAGATACAGAGCTGTTTCTGGTATTGAAGAACTGTCATTAGGAACATCTATTTCTATTTCTTGTAGAAGCATTGAAATTCTTGAAGAAATGGGTGCTGGAAAGCGAGGCACACACTAAAATCTGAGTGTATTCACTTTATTAGTTCATATTAGTGCATCAAAACTAGAAACACTGTCAGATGCCTATGGCATCTATGGTTGCTTTTGTGCTGTTTTAGAATCACTTAGCATTAATCCATAACAGACTTAGGCCAAGAAGACTATCTAAGATTTCTCTCAGCCAAGGATGGTCAGATATGAATCCCAGTGCAACATGAGATCAATTTATGTGAGATGGAATCCAGGCTTCCAACATCACCCATTTATTTTGTTTCTAATCCTTGTAGGTCCTTTGCCTCAAGCTCTGGGGTTCAAGCTGAGACCCTTCCTTCATTTTTAATCTGATGAGTGGTTGATGTTTTGGCTGAAGAGGCATCACAGAGGCTGCTGCCTCCACCTATACCAGAAGCTGAGAGGCTTAAAGAGCAGGAAAATAAACTGGGGCAACCTTTAAGAAAAAGAAAGCATTGTCACTCAAAAAGACAAAATGTGCTTCATTCAGGAAGGACCTAGACTCCAAAGTATGAGGGTGAATAATAAGGGAAAGCAGTGACTTTTCTGAGAACTTTCAAGGACTTTAGAGAGGCAAGAAACTGCTTGTTGTTGCCCATTAAATCAAGATTGTCCACATATAACCACAGGATTGACCCCCAGCCCTGCCAGGAGCTGGGAACACTCCAGGCCATGGGGAGGAGGCTGGAAGGGCAACAGGCACACAAGGTCTCACTGGCCCAAGGTCATGAAAAGAGGCTCCCAAATTCAATATTTTAAGTAAGAAAGCCATGGCAGTAGAAGTTGTTTGAGAGGGAATATGCTGCTTCTCACATGCATAAAGATTTTTGTAGGTTTGGCTTAGTGATGTGTGTTGGAGGGAAGATGCTGGGGATGCTCAGGGTCAGCACATGGAGCAGCCACTTCCACCAGGTTTATTTCAAACCCAGGGCTGGATGAGATCCAGGAACAGGCTGAGAGGAATTTTGGGATGTTCTCCACATTTGTAAGTGGCACAGGATCCCCGAGGTGTGGCACTGTGGCAGAGAACACACCCTCTCTTCAGCTCTGGTGGTGTCTATTGGCACACACAAAAAAGGACTTACACAAATCCAAATTAAAAAAGAGTGCACCAGCTAAAATTTGTGTGGCTTTAATCAAATCTGTACAGAAGACACTCCAGAGTCACCCTGAAAATAAAGTAAGGGAGAGAGGGCACTGTGTGCTGTGGCTCTGGCTTGGTTTGTTGCCAACCCCAAAACAAGTTATCTGTGGCTAAGTGCCACGTTCAGTTATTTCTTGAACACAAAACCACTTGTAAAACACTTGTAAAGCACTTATTCCTTGTATCTCAATCTAAATTGAACCTCTCATAATTTAAAAATTAAAAAAAAAAAAAAATGAGGACAGGTGGAAGGATTGTCAGAAAAAAATTCCATTACCAAAAATCCCAGATTTTGAATTGCTGTGCCACAGAAATGCACAGGGTTTATCCCACAGAGCTCTTATTGGCACTGGCAGAGAAATGAGCATGGATACAGTCAGACACTGAATTGCACAATGTTGACACAACTTTCATATAGATAAGGCTTTTTCCGTAATAAAAAATAGCCTGACAGAGTAATAATTTATCTTTTATTGATTTGAATTAATGTGGAAGAAAATAATCAGCAATTCCTGATGGGAAATATAAGTTCCTGGATTGGAGAGTGGCAGTGAGACTTGTTTACCATTAAATCAGGTATAGTCTTAGAAACTCTTTTATTCAAGAATTCAAACTCTTTTATTCTTTTGTACTGGAGATATAGATCACAGTGCCAAATTTTATTTATTTCTATGCAAAAATTGGCATGCACAGAATCAGTTTTTTTCTATCTGAGGATGCATACTCAATAAGGAGGCTTTTTTTTCTAAGAGGAAACTCCAAAAATTCTGAGCCAACAGTGCTATATATTGCTTGTGTACTTGCTTTTCCCATAAGAACCAAAAGTCTGTGCATTATACAAAGCAGAGAACTAGAATGAAAAAATATTCAATTTAAATACTCAATTAAAAAAAAAATAAATTTTTTTGATTTGCTAGGTTTTGGTCATTTTGAGTAAGTCTGGAAAGTAAGATGATTTAAAAGTTCAGGGCTAACACAGCCTATTAGATATACTATATTGCAGGAGAAACTGAATATCTTTTACTAAACAGTTCTGTAAAAAAAAAAAATTGATTTCTTGTCAAGTTTTTTAGGCTAACTGTGAGTCATCAGAAGGGGGACAGCTCTGTGTGCTTATCACAGGGTAGCAGGAATAAGATCTATTCCTAATGCCTGTGCTGTTTAATCACTAAAACAGAATGCAGAATCATTAAAACAGGGGCAGAATTTGCTTGGTCAATTCCTGATTTCATCCCATGTTTGTTTTCCAACCCTAAGGCTTGTCAGGTGTGCTGACCTTTCCAAAGGGAAAGGTTTTGGGCTGATGCCTGGAAAGGCTGAGCTGGAACAGAGACTAGACAGAGCAAAAGGAATAAAATAGGTATTTATTGAAATGATGCACTTTGGGCAGTGCAAGAGCCTGGCTGGGGCAACACCCAAATCAAATCCAAAATGGATCCTGGTCATGAGTTTTTACACTTTTTGTAAGTTCTGGTTCATCCACACATTGGGGTCAATTGTCCAATCACAGCCCCAGGCTATGGGGTCTCAGCCCCCTGGCTTGTCCCCTTTCCCTCACCATTGCTTCTGCTTTTTGGGTACCTGTTGTCCTTGATTCTCCAGTAGAAAGGGATTGTTTGTCCTGACTACCCTATGAAGAGAACTTACTAACACCTAACATGAAGTTTCAGAGTTACACATGAAGCAGCAGAGATTCTGCAAAATATAAAAGCTAAAACCCAAGGCATTGGGGCCCTCAGGCAGATAGGTACCTCCCAGAATAACTCTGCTCTGAATTAAAAGATTGCTTTGCATAATACCCTGAGTCCTTGAACTTATCAACTGAGGATAATAAAATGTACTTATTTGTCATGAGCTTTTGGTTTTGATTTCCCAGGAGGACAGGTCTGGAGCAGTGCTGGCTGTGGATGTGCATCACTGCTTGGCAGAGGGACTGCTGCTCTGCGTGCAGAGACCACTGCAGGCAGCCTGCCCTCCCTGAAAGAATGCTCCACCCACCCAACACTCGTGTTCCTTTGTCACCCCAGCTCCTCCAGCCTGGCAAGCTCCTCAAACACTTCAGTGGGTTCTGTATCCTTGGAGCAACTAAGGCAGGAGCAACCAGGCAGCACTGACAGAATGAGAGGACACAGCCTCAAGCTGCATCAAGGGAAATATAGGTTGGATATTAGGAAAAAGTTTTTCACAGAAAGAGTGAGAAAGTACTGGAAGGGTTTGCCCAGGGTAGAATCACCATCCCTGGATGTGGCACTCGGTGCCATGGTCTAGTGTTAGGCCATGGGTTGGACTTGATGATCCTGAAGGTCTCTTCCAACCTTGTGATTCTGAGATTATGTGAGCAGCTGAAACTGCAGGTGATGACTCAGAATGGATGGCTGTACGTGCTGCAGACACACACCCAGCCACCACCTCACTCACAGAGAGCTTTTGTTTGCTGAGCCCCACTCTTCACCCTGCTCCATGTGCTGCTCACACCTCACACCTGCCACAGACCAACCCTCCATGCAGGGTGGGCAGCCAGCACATCCAAGTGGAGGATTTGGTGCCCAGAGGTGGGCAGTTGTGCCAGGACAGATGAGCCCCTGGGCATCTGGGGGTGAAATGTGGAACTTGAAGAAGCCTGAAGAAGCACCAAGATGACCCCAGTGGCACAAAAGTGTTCTGGAGATTGACTGACCCTCCTCATTTCCAGCAGTGAAAATGGCCTTCTGTGGAAGTAGCACAATCCTCCTCATTATGGAGAGGAACCCTCCAGACAGGCTGCTGGCCCTGGATTGCAGAGCAGTTGCATTTCATCTTAATTGAAACTGGTGCTTGGGCTTGGGACTCCTTGTTAAAGCTCTGAGCAGCTCATTTGTGTGGGTGAGAGAACCAGAAAGACCATGTGGTTCATGTCAGTTTCATTGCTCAAGAGCAAAATTGCCTAGGAAAAAAAAAAAAAAAAAGAAAAAATATCCTCTTTGACCCAAAACTTAGAGCATTCTCAGCGAGGATAGAAAGGTTCCTGCCCACAGTGGGGGGTCGTGGGAGAGTATTAACATAATTTCTGGGAACAAGCATAAGAACAGTTGATGTTAAAGAATAAAAATCCTTCCCACACTTCCCTTTAATCCACTGCAATTTCATTCTGCAACTGGCAGAGCTTGGCTTCCCCCTCCTGGGGACAGGGTGCATGGGCAGGAGCAGCCAGAGGATTTTCCTTCTCTCTTTCCTTCCAGTGGAAATGTTTTTACACTGCTGACTCTGGATAATACCTCTGGCTTTGTCTTCTTAAGGGGCTTGTGAAGGGCAAGGTGATTTGGAAATTGAGCCTGTTGAAGCAATGCTACAGCAATGATTTTATCTCTGCTAGGAAAATATTTGGTGTCTAGTCATCCAAGCCCACAGTTGCTGTTTTGAAATGTTCCGTGGTGATAATCTGCATTGTTTTGGTGCTGTAAATAGAAACCCTGTGTGCACCTAATACAGAAGTTAAATTCTGAGTAACAAGAAAATACATTTGCCTTAATTAACTTGAAAAATCTTTTTAAAGTTTGCAAAACAGTATTTTAGAAGTTCAAGTGTAATTGATGATATTCCCTTTCAAGAAGAAAGAGAGCAGTATCTGATTAGAAAACAAAGGCATGTGTTATTATAATGATATGGATGAAGGAAAACAGTGTAGGATTGATCATGTTAATAATAACATCAACCCTTTCAATTAATCAATCAAAAGACAATGAATATTTATACCTAAGCATAACAGCCCATCAGTTGTACAGGTTATTTCTGATTTTTTTAGTAGCCTGTGAGTGCTCAAGCACAGATCCATAAAGCACAGCTTTTAGCTCGTGGCTTTAGCACTCAAGGGAGTGTCAAAGGCATCCAATCACTTAAAGCAGCAGCATCTGTTCATATGAAACAGCAAAGTTTCAGATTTTGAAGATGCACAGGTTCATTTTCATGAAGGCTCAACAAGTTTTTACTCCTTCTATTTTTAAAATCAAACCCAAAGTTATGACCTTTTAATCTCAACTTTTAATTTTTTCAAAAGAAGCCGACAGATATTTAATCTTTGATGTAGTGGCTACATTTAAATGGACACAAATCTGGAAAGATTAAAAGTGAAACTATTATTTGTTTATGCAAAACTTGGTGTGTGGCACTGGGAAGTTTGAATTTCATTAGTGGCAGCAATTCTATATATATCCATAAATCTTATACATTTTATTTTATTTTCTAAGACAGCTTCCAGAAAACAAGATTGTCACTTATTTGTTTAATTAGTGTAATTTGTTTGTTATTTGGGGAATTCCATTTTTTACTGAGAAAGGGAATTGGGGTTTTAAAGTCCCAACTTCTTCCCTATTTCTTACATAACTGCTGTCCCACAGGTAATTAGTCTGAATATATTTGGTGAATAGCAAATACTTAAAAATCTGTATTTCCACAAATCTGAATTAAAAGGCTTATTTAAAAAATTTAAAAAATTATGAAAATACAAATATATTATTTATATGTGTCCTATGTCTTTATCTAATCTAAATGTATAATTTCTTCCTGTGGCCCCTTCCTATTTAGATATCCAATATTTGTGCACATAGACCAAAAAGTTCATCGTTTCCCAATAAGTAGTTCTTATTACTGCCTATTCATCAGGTTTTCTAGAAAAGAAAACCCAAGTCAGGGATGTACTTCAGTGTGTTGGAAGATATATTTCAAAAGATGTGAACTTGGCTGGAATATTTCAAATATTCCAACAATAGAAATTCTCAGTTCTATACAAAGATAATCTGGTGAAAATCACTTGTTATTATTAAGATGTGCAAATTTCTGTCTCATACAAACCAGCTTAAGTTATCAGTTATGGAAATATTTTCTTCCAGATGTGCCAGCTTTAACTCTGTTCCCAAGACTTTCATTTTCCAGTGTTTCCTGCTATTGCTCAATCCAACAGCCAGTCCTCCATTATTTCTTTTCAAGAGCAGGATCTTCAACTTGCAACTTTGATTTAAAGAAAAAAATCAAACCAAACAAATCTCCCCCACTAAATATTTTAACCAGATTGATTTTCCCTCGGCCTTAGATACCTTATGTGTCCCAATACCATGAATTTGGAGAACCAGGTGTAAAATGCCCATGGATGCCCCTAAAAGGAGCAGGGACAGATCACCCTGACCTCCATCCTTCTCCAGAGCTCCAGCTATAACTTTGTTTTTCACAGAGTGTTGCAATTCTTCATTAGGTGCTGACAATGGCAACTAAATATTTTCAGTAAGATTTCCAGACGATAAATAATTTCCAGATTTTATAATTTTGAGGAATTGACAGCATGGATCAGGTTTACAGCTGATGAATTGAGTGTGAAAGTATCTGTGAGCCTAACCCTTATGACAGCTTCTTTCTCTTACTGTACTTTTTCCTCTCTTTAATAATCCCCTGGTTTTAGTTCCTTATTCAAGCAGTGGAACTGAAATAAAGAGCAACACTAGTGTGAGCCCTTGCCTGGCTGGACAGCACAGACACAGCCCAGTGACAGGACAAGGGGGAATGGACTCACACTGGAAGAGAGTAGGTTTCAATTAGATATTTGGAATAAATTCTTCCCTGTGAGGGTGTGAGGCCCTGGCACAGGTTGCCCAGAGGCTTCCCTGGATCCCTGGAAGTGTTCAAAGCCAGGTGGGATGGAGCTCTGAGCAACCTGGGACAGTGGAAATTGTCCCTGCCCATGGCAGGGGGGCTGGAGTTGGAGGATCTTTATTTTCCCTTCCAATGCCCCAGGGCATTCTATGATTCTATGGTTTAACTTTCCTTACTTTCATTATCCCATTTTTTAACCTCTGCTGCAGGCTGTTGAGGTTTGTGAGTGTTTTTCTCTGCAGCAAACAAGAAACTCTGAATTTCCACCACCCAAGTCCCACAGTTTTGATCCATTTGCAGAACATCTCCCTCCAACTGTGCTTCCATTTTAAGGGGTGGTGACAAAAATCTCCCAGGACTATCCAGGCCACCAAGCCAGACCCAAGGCAGAGCATGCAGCAGGACCTGACCTATCCCTCCATTTTCACTCTCCCAAAAGCTCTCCTCCTTCCACTCCCCAAAAAGATTTGAAATTATTATTTTGTAAGATTACACAATCATAAGAATGTAGCTAATATTCTTGGAATTCCTGTATTGCCCGAGGTATATACAATTTGATTTTTAAGCGGTAAGTGGAAAAGGATTTTTATCTCCTAAAAGTGATAGATTGGTGATCTGTGTAAAACCATGTTTCTTTAAGCCAATTGAATTATCAAGAAATGCCTATGCTGATTTTATTGTAAATTTTTGCCTTACTAGAATGTCCAGATTCATGTCAGGATTTAATGCTGAAGATTTATTTTGATGTCTTTTACTCAGGATAGCAAACAGTTACAGTTTCAATCATCTACACTGCACTTGATTGAAACATCTCTGAACCTGAGTGCATTAATTGACTGTTTTCCTAGTTGAAGGATGTTTTTTGTGTGTATAATTTCTGCCTGAATGGAGAGTCATCTTCCCATGCAATATCAAATAAAGTCAGTTCAATAAACCTGTCACTTATTTTCCACACAATTATTCTCTTCTGCTTTTGTGGTTTGTTTTGCTCCTGGTGCCTTGATACAAATTTGTGACTGCTGGTCAATATGAAATCAATTATGGTTTGACATAGTAGAGTTGCAGGGTTTTTTAAATTTTCTGGTGTGAAAAAGATTATCCAGGACTGTCTTCACAGCTTATTATAAAATTCTCCAGAAATTCACAAATTTCACATAATAAATGAGAAATATATTTGTTTGTCACTGTCATGATTTCCTCTGCAAAAACCCAAACATTACTCCCATTCATCAACTAAACCTTAATTAAATGAACCTCACAAAACCCTATCTCAGCAAGGCTCTTGTGAAATTTATTTTATGCTTTGAGGCCCTTAGCTGAAATGTGCTCTGCAGCTGCAAAATCTTGTCTATTGAACAAACTCTATATCCACTGCCTGCTTCTCACTCTTCAGTTTTATCCTGATGTGGTAGAAAGTGAAATTAAACCCATCATATTCTGTATCATGTCCTGGGGAAAGTCTGTGTTTTGTGCTGGAGGGATCTGTTGTACCAGTAAAAACTGATAGCAGTGATGCCAGGAAGGACTGAAAATAGATAAGACTAAAGGTAGAATATTCCAGTGGAATGAAAGAATACTTTTCTGCTATAGATGAAGAGCTGAAAGATTATTCATGGGGGAAAAGGTACATATTGGGAGCTTAAGGCTGATCTATGATCCAAATGCATGCCCCTGTCCAAGAAACTGAGGCAGACAGCAAATGTGAATTCCTTGCATCAGTTAAAGTTGAGATAAAATCTATATAACATTGCCACATGACCTGTTGTCTCTACCATTACTCCAAGAGAAAAAAATGTAGACAATTAACTCTAGTGGAGATAATGGAAATATTAATCCAGGAACAGTGTCAAATGATAGATCATCTGTTTTCTTCATCAAGGTAGTGAAAGATTTAGGATTGACAAAGATATTAAGCAAGGGGAATTTTCTGATTGCATGCAAATTAATGGCCTGGTAGGAAAACAATGTTTTAGTGGGAGGAAACAGCCTCATGATAATTTTTGACCTTTCACTTTGAAACATGTAGAAATATTGTACAGGCAATAGCATAAAACAGATGTGGCTCAGAGTGCATAGTCTTTCACTAATTTAAGATCCTATTAAAATCAGGCAGGGCATCAGAGAGAAGTTTGATGATGAGGGATGAGTACTAAATCAACGCATGAATTCTTCTACTGATACAGCAAATTAATGTATGTTCTGGTGCAGTGAGTGAGGTGTGTTCTCTGCTTCTCTTGCATTGATCAAAAAGGGAACTTCACTGTAGCTCAGTGTGGGAGACAAGGGGTGCATTCCCAGTGGGCACTGCCCACTTTGCCACTGCTGCCACTGCAGCTCTTTCTCTGCCTGGAGCTGAATGCTGTGGTGTGAATATTCTCATTGTGAAACTGGTTGCCAAAGGCAAATCTTGATATAAAATATCTGGTAAGCAGCTGACACAGAAATGTGCAGGGGGAACTCCGTCCTTGCAGGTGAACAGCTTTGCAAGGTATGTCCTCAAAGCTGGTCTAGCCTGTGTTTCAAAACAGACAGGAAAAGGAGGGACTCTAGTTAGAGAAGAAAAATATTGCCCACTCCCTCCCTATGTACACAGACCACCCTAAACAGTCCTGGTTCTGATGAACTCTGTGGGTTGGCAGCCCCTGAGGCTGAAATCCCATCTCTGGGTACAGGCAGGGGTGGCCTGAGCTTATCCAAACCAGCAGAAGTGTCAAGCTCAGACTCTACACAAATTAAGTCTTTGATATCCAGGGTTGTTAATTAGGATTAGTGGTGTGGTGTAACGAGTTTCCTGTTTCCAATTGTTCCCAATTGTTACTGAATTCCCCTTTTCTTTCCCACCCTTCTCCCCTTCCTCCACACCTCTTCCCAGCAGCTCTTCCTTGGGTGTCAGCATCTCAGACCTGTCCCATTTCTTTCACCTCAGCCCTGTTTGTTCTTGCTGCTCCAGCCCAGCAGAGCTGCCTCTGCTCCTTCCAGGACTCAGTGCTGCCCTTCCTTCCCCTCTGCTGCTGATTTATCTCCCTGCAGCCAGCTGGTGTCTTAGACAAAAACCTCAGTTGGGCCAAGGAACTCAAGTCTTCTGAGTCCCCAGAGAAGCACCTAATGATTTAATACTTAATTAAAGATTACATAATTCCTAAGCTAAAGAGAGAACCACGTATCTCATTCCTTATTTGATGTCGTTAGAGAGATTTGGCTCCTGGTTCAGCAAACATAAAATAAACTTCTGCAAACAAATAAATGTAGAAATATGTATCAAATATCTACATTTTAACCATACATGGAGTTTCGGGGGGGTTTTTGTTTGGTTTTTTTTCCTGCATTGGATCAGTAAATCTTGTCCAGGATGACTGGAGCACATGGTTGGTCATTGCATATTCCTGTTGTTCTGCAAGGTACAGCTTGTGGGTGGGAATCCCTTCCCTGCTCCCAGTGAGGAGATTTGCCTGTTTGGGGACTTCAGGTCACATTTTTTGTGATAATTTTTTATAGAATCACAGAACATGCTGACTTGGGAGAGACCCATCAGGATCATTGAGGACATCACAGGAATCCCACCACATACCTGAGAGTGTTGTCCAAACACTTCTTGACCTCTGTCAGGCTTGAGCCAATAATCACTTTCTATGAGTGAAATTAAATATCTTGGTTTGTTTTATCACCAATTTCTTCCTCTAGTGATCCCACTCAGGCTCTCCAATATTGAAGTCCATTTTAGGTGGTGCTCCATCCTTGTGCAGCTGTGTGACTGCACCTGTATGTGCTGAAAGCCAGCCCTACTCTGGAAGCTGTTAAATAGAGAACATATGAAAAAGATTCAAGTGTGGGATCCATTCAATCAGTGCTGCCAAGCAAAAGGATAAAAGAAGGCACTGGAATCATGTACCCAAAATTTTCACAATTTCTGACAACACTGAGAATGCCTTTGGTTTCATAGATTAAAGACTTGAACTTGCCTCCAAGGCAAATCTGGGAAGCATCAAGAAGGAATGATGCCTTGAAGATACTCTGATGGGTAAGGAGGAGATTGCTGCACTATGACTGGTGCTTGTGCTCTGGAAACAAAGCAGTGCTATTATAATTAAAGCAGCATCACCTGAAAACAGATGAGTTAGGGGGAAAATCACCCTTTTATGGTGCTGTGTTTTTCTCTCAAGGAAGGCACAATTTATTACATCACTGTGATATCTTTCCTGAAATTATTTTCTCAGATATATTTGATATTTTGTCAAATTTCAGTTCATAAAAGCTGATTTTTCTTAGAAACCTGCCTGCTTTCAGAGCTCCATCTGCTGGTGCTTCCTGGGCTGCTGCTGGAGAGCTGAGCAAAGGTAGGGAAGGGGCTGGTGGTGTTCACTTGGTTGTGTTGTGAGCCATAACAGCATTTCCCTAGTTAAACTTCTGTTCAGTATCCACCCATCCTGCCAGACTCTGTTTTCTTACAGTAATTCTTATTCACATTACCAAAAACTTTAAAAGAAACAGGAATATTTGCATTATGGGGATAATGCTTGATTGGTGATTTGTGGGTTTGGGCCCTTAAGTTTTGTGTAAGCTCATCCACAGCTCTGTGGCTCTGTAGAGAAAGAGGCTGTGATTTACCAAATGTGAACAAATGTGTTTAACAGACTTCGTGCTGAACTCGTCAGATTTTCAATTATGTCTTCTGTTTAATGCTTTATTGCCTCTCATTCCTGCTCAAATACAATTTATTTCTTTCATAAACACCAATGAATTTGCCACATTCAAGGGAAATCAGTGATGACTGATAAAATGTTAAGAATTTATATATATGAGATAATTTTAGGTCTGAATTGTGTTGAGGTTGTCAAAGAATATTTATGTGGGTTCTAGCCTGTAGATGGGTTATGAAGGTTCAGTGACCTTTTCTCAGTCAAAGTTATCTTTTAAACCATAGCACAGTTTTGGATATCCTGTGCTTCCTAAAAACTGAAAAAACTCTTCTATTTCTAGCCACAAACTTATCTAAATACCTTAAAGAATTTAATACTCATATTTTAATCATGTT